>NC_054082.1:802500-1471449 GCF_017562075.2 Anopheles merus
CATTTATCAACACAGCTATATTCATGAATGAACAACTTTCAAGTAGGGAATCAGCTACTTGCAAATACGTCACATTGACTTGTACAAAAGATTCCGATAGAGAATAAAAATACTAAAATATATGCTGTTTTCTTCCTGTTTCAAAAGGTTGTTCTGAATACTGCCACGCTCAGATATGTGTATAATATTCTCATTTACGAATCATTTGTCAACGTCTAACGTGAACGATCCGCAGCCATACGCATTCGATTCCTGGACCGAGAAATATTATGATTGAATTTCGGTCGAAGCCATTTGGAGGATTTACGGGAAGGCTGTTAAGCTGTTTCTGTTACTATCAATCGCCCTGGAACCGGGGTACCATCTCACCATATCGCGAGTGTTTGGCATCATAAATGTATAATGGTGAAATGCTCGTTATGATACGTTCGAGCTTATTCCAGACGCATCGTGTATCAATTTTTCTTCCTTCCGGGAGCACATTTATCAGCGCGCACGATGAAAACGAAAGCAATGGTGTACTAGGGAGGGAGATGGCAAAGGGCCAGGATGTCACATTCCCGTTGGCATTCATAAAACATATCCAGCACTCCCTGACGTATTTTTCGGCACTTCTTAACCATTGATGTATCTTCCCTTATGCTACGGTCGGCCGGAATTGAGGGTTGCCGCTGGAATTGAGCAGTCGCTGCTCTTTCTCTCTCTCAATCATCAATTCATCCATTGTAAAGTAAGCGCTTCCGATGGGTAGTTCCTGCTTTGTGATGGAGTTTTCACGAAGAAAGAAAAAAAATGCAATAAATAAAAGCACGTCTATGGGATGGGGCATGAAGCAGCAGGTAGGATGAACATTGCCTACAATCGACGCTGATCTGGGATTGTTCACGTTCGTCAGGACAAGTGACAGTTATGACTTAGTAATGTGACCGAATGCTGTGCAATCGGGAACAGGCATATTGCGTATTTTTGAGGATTGATGGATAAAACGCGTTCGTAATAATGCGCTGCTCAGGATGGTGGCAGCTATTGACGATGCAAAAATGGGAATTGAAGTCAGCTGCAGTGCATTTTCATGTATTTGGAATTTTTGGAATGATTTGCATTATAACATAAATCATTGAGCGTTCGTTAGATTTGTATGGATTTAAAGTGAATCTAGGAGTCAGTATGACAGATAGTCAATGCTTTTTACTTGAAATGAAATATTATTGAACAATCCAAATAAGCTTCAAATGCAGCTTAGTAAAGACTAACCAAGAGCCTGCTTGTACCTGGTGATGGCCATACATCAACAGCCGTAATCGATCGCGGGATCATGTTCACCGATGAACTTTTGCGATCGAACGACGTCATCAGCGTTAAATCTTTTGTATTTCCAGCAACTTCTCCACCTCCGCCCATCGCCGTAGTAAACAAACGCAGTCAAGCAGTTTGCATAATACACCCATCGTCTGGGCAGCGTCAGCCTTGCACTTGCTGCATCTCAGGCACCTGGTGCAACGGTTCCACAATCCGCACGTCTCTGGGTGGCAATTGATGGCTTTAAGAGAAAACAGCACCAATACCAACGAGCGATTTCGCTTTCGCGACGCCAGCCGCATTGCGATCGACGCTGCAGTTGCATTCGCTGCATTCAGTCAACGCACGACAGTCCGCGGAGTAGCTTACCGGTTACGTACCGTGTGTGAAGTCAATGATTATACGCATATAATACAGGTGTGAAACGAATTGGTGCACGAATTTTCGTTGAAGTTCACATTTGAACGATAACACGTGTAGATATCGAGGTGCAAAGATTAGTGCAAACGGTGTCCCAGGAGTGTCTTAGAACGCCGTCAGCCTGTACGACCACACAATGCGTTGCTACGCAACGATCACCACGGTGGCTTCGGTAATAGTGGGACTTTTGGCTCTAGCAAAAACAGGTTAGTCATTCAAGGTAACCCATTTCTGGCAGCGCGATCATGATCGCAAGTGAACGTAAACGAAGACAGATTGGGGGTTGCACTTACCATCTTTTTTGCTTTTGTTGCTAAACTACCTTTTCAAGGATATGGCCTCGATTGTGACTTCTGTTACGGCGATGAAGATTGTTCGCTGGGATTGGAGGTGCCCGTGGTAGAGTGCGACGAGGAATCGGTTCAGCTGACCAACAGCAGTTTGGCCAGCTTCATCCGACCGCTGAGCACTGCGCTGCCCACGAAACATAATCACTACGAGTGCATCCACGTGCGTGCTACATCTGTGAGTGGCCACGTGTTCCTGTTTACCCGAGGCTGTGTCCATCAGTTGGAGGGAGGAAGACACTTTTGCTCCCTACCACATGCGGCGTTTCAGGGATCGCTCGAGTGCGTTGCCTGCGTTGGAGATCGATGCAACAACGTTCCCGTACTGCAGGAAGGATCCGCTGCCATGACCAGGAGAAGTTCGTTGATCTCTCTCGCCGTCTGTTCGTTACTTGCAGTTTCGCTTTCCACATTAGCAGCACCGTACAGCTGATGGATAATGAGAATAAAAAAGCTTTAGGCGGGCTGTAGCTTACTACAATTAAAGTGCATATGGGAGTGTGTTTGTGATTCGTGTCTGATTGGTGTGCGATCGCGCAATAGCTCGTTGGACCAGGTGATGAAGTGTGTGTTTGTGTGCGAAATACTGTTTCGATGGTGTGATTGCGACCCGTGCATAATGGCGCTCTAATAACTGCACGTCACTCTGCAAGGGACCTCTCGAAGCGCTAAGGGTCAATCGCGATTGAGAAATGAATGTTAAGGGCTGCTGGGGCGGACCTGGTGGTTCGTGCTCAATTATGTCGTGTCTTACACTTGAACTTTGCCAATTAGTTTGCGCTTTGCGTAAGAACTGCACCGCGAGATTAGTCCCGCGAGCTTGCTGGTCCGGTGGCGTGGCGCAAAGAAGGGTGCCCTTTTGGCCCGACACACACACACTCACTCTCTCACACGGCCAGACGGCTTTCGACGGCTGTCGTTGGCGGTTGGAGCGTACGTTCAATCGACGCGTTACTCTTGGTGACGCACTTCATCCGCACCCAATCTGCCACCTTGCCTCGAAAGACGTGGGTCTGCTCGATCAATAAACATATAATTAAATTCAATCAAAACAATGCAGCTTAAAACAGTGTGCCCGGGCAAAGGGGGGGGGGGGGGGGGGGAATAAACGTCAACCGTTTGAACCGGTTCTTGAGTGCGGCACAGGCTCCGGTTTTGAGTGCCGGCGGAATGTGAATGTGTGGGACGTACGAGGACCTTCAACGAACGAACGAACGGCACCCTTTGGGGAGGAGACAGCACCTAACTATAATGATGATGAGGATGGTGGTGGTGTTGAAATCTGCGTGATTTCGCCATCGACGACACCGGAAGCAAGCGACGCTCCGCGGTCGACCAGCAGCAGTCGGGTGAAGTTTCTTCAATATGAGAGTGTCAGTAGTTTCGGCAACTTGGACGGAGCCAACGCAAAAGGATTGACGTTCGAGTTTGCGTTTGGTTTTTGGGGAGGTTTTGTTTGTATTTATTAAACAAATATCGCATTCATAAATCAAATCTCGCACATCCAGGCGTCGTCCGTTTTTCTTCGTGCGAGTACACTTAAGCCCCTTCAAGGCGCCAGGGGTGGCTCCGCTTCGTCCCGTTCTGTGGACACTCCTGTCAGCGCTAGCGGTGGTAAGCATAAGTTAGTCATCGTCATACCGTCTTCGCGTGCGTCTTTGCGGTTGTTTCGATCCTCTCTAAACACGGGCAGCAGCAGCACCTTCGGCGTGCCCTTATTGCCTTGCTGGGCGCGTAGTCGTCGGGCGGAGCAAAGTTCATCAGCACTCGACGTCTTTCACGTTTTGATAAAGAAGTAATTTAAATATTCTATAAATTCGCTCAATTCATTTTGCCGACACGTACACGCTTCTCGGGGACATACGCGAGCCGCGCCATAATCATCACACGTCATCAGCAGTATCGTCGTCTAATTCACGAACACTCCCCTTACCACGGGGCATTAGGCAAGTGGCACAGAAGCGTTGCGTGTTTGGTGCGAGATTGTGCGAGAAGGTGCTTTGAACAGGCTGTGTTCTTTGAGTATGGGAATAATTTCTTATTAAACTTTGCACTAATATTACGTGCGAATCGAGCCATAAGGACAAACTTACACAGTTGATGGCTCGCGATGGACTTCGGCTTTATCTTTTATTTCCTAATTTCTATTCATTTCATTCCTTTTCGATGGGAGCTATTATTTCCGTCTTTTAATTGCGGAGGACAGTTGTGATTGTAGGAACTTGAGCACAATTTATTACCACTCAGTATCAGAAAGAACGAGGTGGTCCCCATGGTCCTTCTTACACTGTTCCAAAACACACCATATGCACCGCCATCCCCCCGCATCGATAACTATCTTCTTGTCGATACTTGACTCAAGAAGTGTTGTTGCTGACGTTACACGCCTGCCTTGACATCGTGTCGTGTGAGCGGGCTCACTTAAATTATGTGGCGGAATGTGGGACCACCACTTGTTCACGGGATACGCTCTAATCGGATGATGGCACTTGCGAATCCGATCAAACGCAACGCCTCCCGAAAAGGGAGTTTCCGGCCTGCGTATCCGGGGAGAAAGAATCATTGCCCACTCATCAGCAGGGCAAGGCAGGACGGCGAACCGGCATCCGGACATCCTGAATTCATCCTTTGCAATTTTGGAGGATATTCATCTTCCCGAAATAGCAAACCATGTCCGATAGAACAGGGCCCGCGGGTGCGCTGCGATCCGGTGCGGGAAGCGGGAACATCCTGTTCTGATTTATGACTTGGGGGTTTCTAAGAATAACTTCATCAACCGTTACGCTCTGCTCTCGAAGGAGTCGTTCCCTCGACTGGCGTGGCATCGCTGATCGCACACGGGGCACGTCTTGTGCGAACGCGTGTTCAGCCGCGTGGAGCCCTTGAGCGTGCGGATGGCAGAGCACGGAAGCTGAAGCAGCTCCAAATCGCCAGACATTGACTGGAAGCGACGCTGTTCCATCGCTGGTACGGGTTGTTCGCACGGGTTGTGTTGATTCGTAATAATAATAAGTAATTATTTATGCCTCAATAGAAAATCACGAATCACACGAACGGCGCCTTTCGAGAGGTAAGAAGGCTATCGTTCTCTCCAATGCTCCACTCCGCGAAGGCGCAGCAGTGGATGTGGTGAGCAGAGGGAAGACTGTGTGCGTGTGAGTGAGTGTGTGGCTCCGATGCTTCTTCTAAGCGGAAGGGTTTTGTTGATGTTAGAATGCCATCGGGAAATTGGCACAAACAAAGACTGACATACACCTCCTTCCCACGGCGTGGAAATCTAGCATCCTTTCTTCCCTTTACTTTCTCGGTATCTCTGAACAGGTCTCTGAACTGTCAAAAGTAAAGTACCACGTGTTTGGTGTCGAGGATTCGGGAGGACGTGTGTGTGTGTATTGTTTCTCCGTACGTTCCGAAAATGTTTTCGAACGTTGATGATAATTAATTCCGACGCTATTTGTACGGACTCGTGTGCGTTTAATTTTGACAAGCGGCTGAGTTTTGCGCCGAGCGGACGGTGGATAAACAAATGAATTCTAAATTCGGGATGAGAGATGGAGCAGATTTTGTGCACAAAGCGAGACAGCAATGATTATTTCGATGATTGATGAAAATACCTTACCGTGTGTATTGAGATAACGGGGGTACTCCTACTTCAGAAGTACCTGCCTGTAGTGAGAATGGTCCCGCGTTGCTGAGTGCGTCCTACGAAAGTGTTTCGCGATGGTTAATAGCATCGGTAAAGGCTAATGGAAGTATGAATCAAATCAATTGTTCGCCCAACGGCAGACAGGGAAGTCTTTAAAACCACGATTGCTTCGAGATTGCTTTCTCGGACTGGCCGTGAGGGATGGTTACCACCGGACCCCACGGCCCCACCGCCCACCGGAGCAAATGCCGGAAACGATTTATATCTTATAAGACGCATCCGAAGCAACCGTGTGGTTAAGAGCCTAGCCGCACGAGAGAAGCCGGTGGGGGAGATGAATGCTGCCGCATGTCTGCATCGAGTCGAAGTGATTTGTACCTCCTCGATGTTTCGGGGGGTTGGGTTCGTTGGTTCTCCAGATCGGACTGGGCTGGGACTGTCTTGGGAAATCTTTTGCGCCTTTCACAGCATGAACACCTAGACCAAGCCAATGCCAAGACGAATTGGTGTAAAATCTTGGATGTATGTCTTGTGCGAAGAATAAACAACCCGAGCGCCCGGTGGTTGGGCTGATATGTGAAAAGTTGGAAGAAGCGTATAAATTTCCCTCCGACCGCTCGTTTGTAGCTGCAGCGAACGGTACGGCGTCGAACGACGTTTCGAACGGTGTCCTTCCTGGTCCTGTTGCTGTGCTGCCACAGGACAACAGGCGTCTCACCCTCTCTACTCACCGCTACGTAGCTACGGAGACGCTTGGTTGGAAGTGTTACGATCGAGACGAAGTAGGCGAAACGAGCGAAAGAGGTGAGAATCGCGCAGGATGTTAGGATAGTGTGGGAACGCGGCGGCGGTAAAGAGTTACACACGGCCCAGCACCTGGACCACTGGGCTAGATTGCTAAGACCGAAACCACATTATATTATTAAAGTTGTTTATGTTTCTTATAATATCAAATTAAGAGTTGGAGATTAGTTAAGATAAAGCGCATATAAATTACGATAGACTTAAATTGATTTTTGCTCCGGTAGAGCGAATGGTATTCCGCGTACTAGAACCGGAATGGGCTGCACTGGTGGGTGCGGGATGTGATGTTAGCACCTACGGAGGGTCCCGTACCCGGCTCGTGCACACCAAGTGGAGGCGGTGGGCCGGCTTGCCGGGTGGAAACAGGAGACGATCTGTTTGAGTTGAGCTCGCTCGCACCCGTTGTTGTTGGCGCGCGAGCGCACGTTTACGCTGGGTAACAACGAGCGAGGCCGCGGAAAGTTTTGTCTATGCGGCGTGTCTAATGTTACACCAGAGGTGAGTTATAGTGGCTGCGGTGGTAGGAACTTGTGCCACTTCCTGCCAGGATGCGTGATGCCGGCTGGCAGGGCACCGGGCAGCATGAACGTTCGATTGGAAGGATCGAGTTTCCTTATCCTTCTGGCCGGTTTGCTGCCGGTCGCGCGCCCGCTGTTTGCCTTTGTTTGGCTAATTAATTATTTTAATTATTAATATGAATTCGACGCTACCCATAGCGCCCATACCTTGATGAACCTTCGGCGTAGTTTTTGGGCGAGCAGCGGTACGTTGACTTTGTTTATCCGAACGGGTGGAGGAAAGTAAAGTGTCAGACAGTCACTTAGAGCGCCGCACACGTAAGATCACGTAAGATATTTCCAATTTTCGTGCCCTCTCCATCAAGCCAAGTGTTGATTGACGGCGGAGACCGGTTACGGACGGTGGCGCCGCGTAGGTTCAGGCGCTACCCATGGTGCGTATGTTTGCACAGTGATAAGTTTGCGCATTGAATGTGAAAGTAATTTAAATTGATAATTCAGTGAAGTTTTCTCGAAGCAGCCGAAGCAGCATTGTGGCATTGTTGGAATGAATGATTGGTACCATCGTAGCGGGTGAAAGGTACGAGAATCGGAACCGGGCAGGCGAGTGGGCAGGAAATTCATTCATTCTGGAAAAGCATATCAAGGTTGGCAGCGAAATGAAAATCACGGCGAATCAGGTTGATTGTGGTTTGAATATTTGATTGCATAAACCGGGCGTTATAATGGTTCCAGCATTCCGCATGCAGGTGACATTAGCTGAAGGATTTTCAAACGGTCAGCATCGAAAGCGGAAGTTCAGAATGTGCTCTTTAGTGTCATATCTTGTTTGTTTGTTGCTGTTTCTCAACACCGTTACAAATGGTACGGGCCGTTCGTGCATTGCCCCAAAAGCAAGCTAAAGAGTTTCTTTCGCTTCAGGGTTTGCCAACACGTGTTTGCATTGCATCGCCCAGGGCGAGGAGCGAATGTGTGACGATGCGGCCGAGATTCTGGAGTGCAACGAGGAGCTGGCGGAGAAGTACCTTAGCTTGTTCATGCGCGTGAACGAAAATCTGGACGTCGAGGGTGTCGATAAAACGCAATTCAAGTGCTTCAAATTCTACATCCTGGGCGAGGAACAGTTCCACCTGAAGGGATGCACCTACGAGAGTCTGCCGATCTGTGACAAACTGACGGACAATATGGGTTGCTCCTCCTGTGAGGGCAAAGATTGCAACGCACAGTTCTACGAGAGCTACATCGACGACGACGATGGACGGGCGGGCACGCAGGTGTCATCGATCGGATTGATTGCCACTTGTGTGCTGATTATCGGTTTATTTCGTAGTGCCGTAGTGCGCTAGACGCACCAGTACATGGTCGCACGGAGCACGGTTAGCTCGCCGTCACAAAAGCACCTATAATGAACAGTACACTCAGCAGCACGCTGGCGGACGATCGTTGGCTGTGGTTGTTGGTTGAGCTGCTGCTGGTCTGCGAAGAGCAGTTCAAGCTGCCATTGAAATCGATCGTCGGCTGTCGGCAGATGCTCTTACTACCTGCTGTACATCCTTGCACGGCGAACGTGTCCACCTGTGAGCCTGAGAGTGATCGGGAAAGGGCCAACACTTACGATATGCCACAACAGATGCCACACGCACATACGCACACGCGCGCAACACTTACCTGTACTCCTAAAGTTCACCTTCACACAGCTGTACACTTTGGAGGAGGCCGTGAATTCGGTTGTATTTCTGTAGAACGTATTCAGCTGCTGTACCGTTTGATTGACCACGGCCGGTGTGCAGGTAACCTTGGGGATGGTCTGATTAGTACCGCAGGCCACCACTCCTATGCACAGGGGACAGTCGGCGGCTGCAGCTGTAATGGGTATCGATTTTTTGTTAATTTGAGCGTGTTACACACATCCGGACACGATTACACCTTACCGTAAGCAAAGCAAACGCTAAGCGCACCAATAAATGCAAGCAGACGGAACATTGCAAATCACCTTACTTCGGGGCTGTGTGCCTTCTATAATACTGATTGTTGGCCAGCGTGCTAGACCTATTTATCGCCGATAGCGAATCACTTGAATCAGTTAACCGGGCCATTTAGTCATCGTTTGTTTACCCTGTACCGGGCAGATAAGTGTCGTGTGCTTGAAGCAGGCGATAAAGTGACATTGTATTCGTCTGCAACTTCCACCCAGCCCACAGCCGGCTTGGTGATGTATTGATTTTGAGACTTTGAAATGAAAAGAACGATTGATTCGGCTTAGGTTCGGTTGGAATGCACGGACGGTGTGTGGTGATGCATCTTTAAACCGTACTCCCGTAGCACGTGCAAGCGGACTGTTTCTGCTTGAAGTAACTTATCTCTTCGCTCAGTTGGGCCTTGTTGACTCATCTATTCGGGCTGACATTCGCCCGAACATCAGCGAATGCTCAACCATGCACCAGTGGATCGGCAAATCGAACAACACGCACACACTTTGTACGAAAAATGTGAACCAGATGCTTTCAATTTCGGCTAACAAATCAAATTTGCCACATCAGAGAGTTAAAGTGGCAAATTGGGCGGGCCGGTGCTGGGGAATTGAAGCTGCCGGCCGTACCGTCCTGTGCGGCGCTAGCAAATCAACAAAACGGAACCGTAGGTGTCGGGATTGGTTTTCCATTGCGCAGCATATGCTAGTAGCCTGCGGGAGAATCCTGCTCTGTCCATTTGCTTCTCACATCCACGTGCTATCTGTGCCCCAAAAACCGGCTCAACTGTGCGTATGACACCGGGGTGCATGTATATGAGTGTATCAATAATAACTGCGGTTTGATCAAGAGCCCCTAAGGTTGTCTCGTTCAGATGCATGACAGACGAGCATTCTCTCTCTCTCTCTCGCGTTCTCTGGTGTGGTCGAACGGGACTCGTTCGTTTTCGCAAAACCATCACACACACACACTTTCCGAACGCATCCCCGCACTTGGGTGGGAAAGGTAAAAGAGCAAATAATTGCATATTTGAATCCAATCCGTGTGCTGGAGGCGCTGGGACGGGACGGGACATCGGACAGGGTGTGCGTTGAAAACGTTGTCATCGTTGGCTTCCGGTTGGAAAATCGGTTTGAGTGTCAATTTCCTCGCTGGCCCACACTGATGCCTCTCCACCTGTGGTGGTCTGTGTTTTCCTTTTCCATCGGTAGCGTAGGGGGTCGTCGGTTGCGGTTGCATTGCCATGTACGGGTTCTGCTGTGGAGGGTGTCGAGTGTGTTTGGTTTTGCCATCGGCCATCAAATATGTAACATGCAGCACCGAGCAGAGCCCCACAGAGACCGTTCGACACTGCACAACGGCCATTACCGGGGCCGGCACGCTCGCCGGCGACGAGATTGGGATCGGGTTATTGTATTCGATGGTTATATGCATATTTTACGATCCATTCCCCATGTTTCCCCGAAGCTGTGCTGACCGATGACATCGGCATCGAATACCGACACCGACACCGATGGTGGGATGAAGTGGTTTTTATGCCGATTTTCAGGGGATTTTTTTTACTCCCGCAGGTTCCATGGTGCAGGGATTTGCATTTGCATAGATGAAGAGCCGTGTTTGAGCGATGGTGGTGATGGGGTGTTTGAACGCACAAAACCAAACAACAACAAAAAAGCTTCAATCTGTTGCTGTATTTTTTGCGGCATCATAAACGATTCCGTTTCCACCGTCGGATGCAGCTTGACCCCGGTTGGGAGGCTGGGAGGGGTTGGGATGGAGTGTCGAAAATTGGTGCGAACATTGGAATTGGATTTGATTGAACTGGATCTGTGCCGGTGTGGGAGAACGGGGAGAGGATAAATATTTCATCGCCGGCGAGTTGATTATGAGCGATTCGGTTTGATTTATGATGCATGATTTAAAATTAAATCACTTAATTGGTTTTTGCATATTCGATTGAGCGTGCAGAAGATGCGTCATCGTCCCAGGCGCACGTTGTTTGTCATTCTGCGGGTGTTTGCGAATGCGGAACACATAAATTGGTTGGAACGGACAGGCATGTTTACCCTTCTGACGCCCGCAATTTGTCAAACAATGCACCCAAAAAGCTGGTCAATTTGAGTTTACAAAAAGGTGATAAAATGGGCAATGATTTGGTCAGCAAATGAAGCCACACCGGCCAACCAACCGTAGCCGGAAAAACTCACATGAAAATGATGGTCGAAAATGGGAATAATTGGCCCGGGGGTTTGATGCAGATCGGACAGATAAATGCAACGAGAGTTCATAAAAGGCCACTCTGGAGGTGTGAATTGGACTGTATTGTTGGAGGGCCATAACCGGTGACTAGTGGCTGAACATGTTAGCAATGAAGTTGAGCGTTCTGTTTGTAATTACAATAGTTGTAGTAAGTGTTTGGCTGGTGATGGTAAAGTGTGGAGTGTTGTACTTAGTTTGTTTTTTTTTTCCTTTAGAACCTAAGTGTTGCTCACCATGGTCGGAAGCATGGTGACATAGATGACAGCGATGGTGATCGAGACTGGGACAAAGGATCGTCCTACTGGAATGGTCAAGCTACTACGACAACTACGCGGGTCGCCGCAGTGTCTACCATAACACCACTGCCCGGCTTTACGGTGAATCGGAATACGACGGTGACAATTCCTCCCTTTCCTTTGAACACTTCGTTTGATGTGCGGACAGGCTAGATAATATGTAGCGGTGTGAAGTGGAATAAACGCTGAAAATACTTTGGTTTCAATAGTTTTGTTTCATTAATAAGATCCGTTGAAGCGTAATAAATTGTACATTATTTGTTACTTAAAGCAATGCTTCGTTGCCGGTGTGCAAAAAAGCGCTCCGCAGCATGATCATCGCATTGGAAGCCATAACTGCCAAGGCTCTGCGCGGCTTTCGGTTGGATTGGGCTGGGTGTTATAAAAAAGGGCATAAATTAATTTACCTCTCGCCTGACACGATTTCGAGCCGGTGCAAAACCCAGCCCGAGAAGCGAAAGGTACACTGAACCGGAAGCGGTCGAGCTACCAATTCGGCTGGCAGAAAGCGCAGTAGGGCGAGCTATCTGACTTTATGAACTGCAGCCGCGGTCACGGGCAAAAGGTGGCGAATTAAGTTCTGTTTTAATTTTTAGTAACTCTTTCGAGTGGGTGAGGAATTTCTTAAATCTTTTACGGGCTAGAGTGTGGGCTCGCTGGCAGCAAACCCGAGGAAGCCGAGATTCGTTCGTTCGCGAGCCTCGTGTTCGATGGAGGATGGCGGTGAGGTGAGGTGCCGGAGGGATACCACGAAGCCGAAAAAGAGAGCGCAATACATTACCATATAATTCACAATTATCATTTGGTGGTAGTAGCTAATTGTGGTTTATGTGTGTAAAGTGACGTTGCGATGCGAACGGTGAACGTTGGCGAAGCCGGAAGTGGTTCCGCTAAAAGACCTTCCATAAACATCGGCTCAAGCCATCATCGGTAGGCTCCGGTAGGTTCGGGGAAGGATACGGGAGCTTCCGGGACGGAAAAAGATGAAGGGTAAAAGCGTGGCAATCACATTTTTATTCGCGGCATGTCCTGTTGGTGGCTCCTTTGCATCTTCACACTGAGCAGGAGCCGCTGCCGTTGAAATGCTCACGGAACGGGGCCGTTTATACGGTGTGTAGTTGCCACGGAACTAGAGAACCACGGGAAAGAGTTGTACATTTTATGATATTATTGTGGATTTAGGTGAATAAATTATAGCGAAAGTGGAAAGTTAATCAGAATGGGTCTCCCCTGCACTGTACTGTGGTAGCAGCCTGCATTGCCCGTTGTGCCAGATTGGACGAATGGGGGGGAATAAAGGCAAAAAACAAAAAAAATCTGTTGAAATGAAAAGAGCACGAATTGTGGGGAAGAAATAATAGGGTGACATAGTTGAGCGCAGGGCATAAAAATTAGCAACAGCTGAAAACTAAACTAACACATGCAGTTCGCGATAAGGCCAAAGGTGACAATAGCCACATAATGAATTGCACTAAAACAGTGCAAGAGTTGTACCTGGCATCGGCAGAAAAGGGCGCACCAAAGGTGGTGAAGTTGCACTGGGTTTTGCATAGCCGGCGAACAGGTGAACCAGCAACGAGCGAATAAGATAATGAAGATGTATGAGGCTTTTAATTTAAACAATATAGCTTTAACACTTACTGGTTTTATTTAGTGCAAAGAGGGAGAGAGAGAGAGAAAAAAACTGCAACAAAAGAGATGGGGAGTATAAGACGCTTTACTGAATGATGTAAAACAAAGTGACGGTCGATCGTGTTCGCTGGACGAAGTGTAGTTGCGTGCGGGAGCTGTAAGGGCACGCCGTGAACTTGTATCGTTCAAGTTCAATGACCAGCCGCGCGCGGCAGTGGAAGAAGTCGTAGAAAAAAAAAAAAACTGGTTAACTTCTACTGCGTTGTCTATCTGTTTTGGCATAATTAGCAAACCCAGAAGTAGCAATAAAAGCCTTGTTGTATCCGCCTCCCAACGTGATGAGTTTGCAGTACATGGAATCAATTTAACGGCTGCATGAAACGCCAAGAATGTACGTTGCAAGATCCATCAGCGCAACCAGTTCAGACAAAGAAACGGTAAAGGAACAATCGGATTCGATTGTCAATTGACTTTAGTGTGGTGTGGATCGGCGAAGGCTTCAGTTCGGTTCGGTGCTCTGGATCGTCAAGGTATACTTAGCAGTTGTTCTACTGTGTGCTACGGAGTGATAGTGAACAATATCATTATGAATTTATTCACCAAACCACAAAATGGTTCTGATTGCTGTAGTATCATTTTTCAAGTGATTTGCAATTGAGCCGTCCTCTGCTATGCTAATAGATTCCCTACAAATCAATCAAACGTCGTTAACCCGATTTCTTGCTTGGGCTTTGCATAAAATTCCTTCAAATGACTGATTCGCCGTACAGTGAGGGTCGGCAGAGGCGAGTAAAAAGGCCAACATCATCCACCCACTTAGGAATATTATTTATGACTTGCGAAAAAGCAAAAAAAAAAAAAAGACAGAATCCCTGAACATCCTCTGGCAGCAAATGATAGCCGGTAGCCGGGATTGAGTGTGGTAGTTGGTGTGTCTCAACTCGAAGAGAGCCATCATACAAAGCAAAGATGACCTTTATGGTTTGAGCAAAGTGGGCGGACGAAATCAGAGCGGTCGAATAAAAGGAATCAAATTCTTCGGTTCGGTGTGAGTGAATCCGAAAAAAAAAATGGAAACGAAAACTGAAGGATCCAGTCCCATCAATAGAGCCACACGGCACATCATAGTGGAGGGTGCATTTACAATGAGGCCATCGTGTAAAATCTGAATAGGAGATTAGGTACGGTCGTGTAACATCTTTGCCACAGTTTTCGAGAGGGTCCTCCTCCGGTCGCCAACGCACCGTGTTTTGTTTGCTTGCGGAAGCGAAGTCGTTACCGATGGTCGACGAGTGTGTTCGAAGAGGTCGCCCGGGACAGATGATCCTGGATGCCGCACTGGATGGACAGACGGTTGACTGGCAAATCGAGCAGGAACCAAGAAGTCAAGAAGGGCCGCATTATTTATGACGGCAACGAACGGTCAGTGGGGCCAGTAGTGGGCCACGGGAACGATGGGCGGCGACGGGTAGGAGGGCATACCGGGCGGAGGGGAGGGTTTAAAAAAGTTCTCGTGAGAGAAAAGATCAAATCAATTCAATTTGTTACCATGTTCTGAAGATTGTTGATTCCAGCTTGATTGCGTAGCCACGGTGGAATGTTGAATGGAGGTTCGTTTGGGATGGTTTCGGATTTGTTTGGATTGCTTGCTTATTCTTCTTCTTCGTTCTCTTCTTCTTCGCCCGTGCTAGCAGACGACCGTGTCAGGACCGCTTTGCCGGACGAACCCCGGGGCAGGACGAATAAAAATTTAACGAGGGGAAATTGATATTTGTCTAGCCCATAAATTGCTGCCATTTTTTTTTGGGAATAAATTTTATAGCTTATTACGTCCAATTTGTAGCATCGGGAATTGAAATGAGGCATGATTCGGTACGGCTTTGGGTCATTGCAGATGAGTTCAGTAATTCGTGCGCTTATGCTAATGGTGGCACTGCTGGCTGGGGCATCGCTGGCGATCCAATGCCCACCGGAGGATACGCCGGCAGAAGGTGGGCCACGGCGAGTGATTCTCGACCTGGACGGAGGTGGCGATGATGCTTGGGCACTGGTGATGCTGCTGTCCAACGAGGCACAGTACAACATTTGCGTGCAGGCCGTCACTTGCTCGCACGGCAATGCTCGCGTGTCGGACGTGCTGGTGAATGTGCTGCGCATACTCGATAGTATGGATCGGCTAGATGTGCCGGTGTACGTTGGAGCCAGTGAGCCACTCATTACGCCCGGTCCGAACCGAAACACTTCTCACTATTTCTGGGGCAACAATGGCTTTGGAGATGTAGAGTTTGACAGCCCATTCGCGGTGGACTCGTTGGTGTCGCTGCATGCAGTGGAGGCGATGAACGAACTGTTTGAAAAGGTAGGACTACAAAGCAGAAGCAGAAGAGCTGCCAGGAGCGATAATATTGGTTCCATTGTCTTTTTAGTATCCCAACCAGATAACATTGCTCGCTGTGGGACCTCTGACGAATGTAGCGCTGCTGTACAAAATGTACCCAGAGACGAGGGATAAAATCGGTGACTTGTACATTCTGGGTGGAAACCGTCACGGTGTGGGCAATACGGCACTGGCCGCCGAGTTTAACTTCTTTCGCGATCCAGAAGCAGCCCATATTGTGCTGAACAACTCGCCCAAGATCGTGCGCGTGTTTCCGTGGGAAACGGTCCTGCTGCAGACGTTTACCACCAGATGGCGCTTCGAGACGTTCAAGCACACGACGAACCCTGCCGTAGAGCTGCTGAACCAGGTGGAATATGTAGTGTACGCGCGGGAGGAAATATGGACCCCGTGTGATATGTATGTTGCGGCGATCTTCCTGAACAGCAGCATTCTCCGGACGGTGAAGACGTATCGCGCCGAGGTAGAGCTGACGGGCAGGGTGACCAGAGGAATGATGGCCATACTGCATCACGTGAAAGACAGCAGTCAGCACAATGTGGCCGTCATAGATGAGATTGATACGGAAGAAGTGCAGCGCATGTTGGTCGCATTAAACCACAAGTAGCAGCTGTAACGTTTGTTGTAGCAAGACGCTGCTAGCGACAGGATGTGCAACCATGTAGCGCAAAAAGAAGCATCCATTCGTATCATTTTTATGTGCGATGAATAAATTGTACCAGCTACTAATTAAATGATTTACCATCCGGAACGGTAGCATGCGAGTGAATTGTGTATGCGCTAGTGGATTCTTTTCAATTTGTCGCAGCGTCGCTACACAACCCAACATTCGTTGGATTATCACACTGAACGCTTGTTAGCCGGAGGTTTGCATTTGCTGTGTGTATGCGCGAAATAGTTACCTTATGTCCTGCAGCTACAAAAATGCACCAGCTATCTGGTCGCATGCGAGCTTACCATGCGAACACGCGTTAACCACGTAAATTCTTTCATATCATCGAGGTATTGTTGGTCACGAAACAAGAACCACGCGCGCGCGCGCAAAAAGCGTAAATTCGTTTTATCCTTCAGAAATGCGATGATTTACAACGGCTAGAGCTGGAGCAGGAGGAGATGATGGGACGGGGAATTTCATTCGCGCGCGTGTGTGTTGTTTGTGTTTAATATGCTTATCTAAATATAAAAATGTCAGATATGTATTATGAAATTAAAATATCCAACAGGAAGATGCATGGAAATGGTAATGAAAGGAAATGAGCGAAATCTGTGTTTAACTCCACAGGCCACAGGTTTGTGTGCGCGGGAATGCGGGCCGGTTGGGCTGGGTTGGCAATAGAAGCAACAACAAAAAGAGCACCGGACAAAATGCAAAAGCCATCACGCATCCGAGATTCCGTAATATGAGTAATTCCGTATGTGGTACCGGAAGTGGAGCGAAAACAAAAATTATATCAGCATAAACAGCAAAAAAAGGGAAGAACAAACGCAGTCTCAGAACGAACGCAGCAGAGGAAAATGCATGCATGAGTACCAAAAGAACCGACGGTATGCGGTGGGGGGGGGGGGGAGGGGAGAAAAAAAGTGGCAAGCAGATGAATGGATTTGAGAAACGGCACCAAAAGGACTAGCTTATCTTGAGAAGAGGATCGAGCACTGCCGGGCGAGTGTTGGCTATGAATTAAATAAAAATATAAATTAAAAGTAAGGTGAGCCCGGCTCTCCGGCTGGAGGATGGGATGGCGGCGAAGGAGCAAGACAAGCATAATTATATAAAACATTATTATTGTACTCCACATGCGCTGGGGTTAGGCTATGGATGCGAGGATGCGTTCCTTTTTTTTGTGTATTTGTCTCTCCACACCGGTCGCGTTCTGAAAGATGATTCCGTTGACAATAATAACGAACGAAACTAACAAAAAAAAAGGGCAAGAGAAACAGATACAACCAAGCGACAGCGACATTTGCATTGGGCAAAGGATGCCACGGTTGAGACCCAAAATGGGGAGTGCGAAACATCCCCGGAGGCCACCGAAAACCTTACGCCCTTACCGCACACGCATTCATCGCTGCAAGGGGCGCCAAAAGGCAGCACCGTCCACCGTTTATCTGTTTTGCATGTACAAAGAGGTTGTAATTTTTAAAATTCTTCTAATGTCCACCGAGTGCCAGTGCACAGTGCACAAATAATAAGGGTAGCACGTGCCCGTGTGCTTCGCTCGCAACTGCCAAGGGGACAAGGGCGAGACGGGGCGAGGGCGAGAAGCGTAAGGTTGCGGTCAACTGTTTGTGAGGCGGCGCATTTAAGCGGTACCGGCGGGTCCCGTGCTGGTAGTTTAGAAGAATAATGAAATTAAAATAAGCGTAGAGCCGCGGATTCATCACACACCACCCCCTGGACACGGGTGAATCGTAAGTGAAATTCTTCCGACCGTTACAATTATTTAAAATTGCATATGAGCAAAGTATTACAATTTTTATTAAAAGATAACAGTAACGGGCAGTGGCCGAGGATAAAGTGTGGTGGCGGAAGCGGCCATTTGGTGGATTTTTTTCTTTTGCGAAGGAGTCTTTTGCGAATTCCACCAAGCAGGTCCGTTCCATCGAGGGTGTGTGGGTGTGTGTGTGTGTGTGTGTGTGATACGTGATCGGTGTCGGGTGCATTTTTCTTCCACTTTTGAAACTCGGCACATCCTTTGAGCAGTGTTGTTTTCGGGTGAGCGATAATTTTTTCCAACCTAAAAGACGCACAAAAAGCGGGCAGTTGGAGAAGGGATCTGTTGGGGGGAGGTGTGTAAAAATAAATTAAAATTCTTGCGGTCAAAAGGGGGCCTTGGTCGTTTGAGGCCCGGCATAACCGATTAAGGCAAGGAAGCTGGGCCGAGATCTCCCTTTGCAATATGCCACGGGTACACGGGCGCCTTATCAACCCGGGTGCTGACGGTGACTTTCCCCTGCAGTTGGGAAAGGGAGCTGGTGCGCTTTATGAGCTGCCCTGTGGGGATGCGTTCGAGGGCCGGCAAACCCCGTTGAATGTAAATTATCTCCACAATGGGTGGCATGGAGCAACGACACAGTACAGTGCGCTGCACACACTTTGAGACTAAGGAAATCTGTCACTCAGGCGAAAGAGCAGGAAAGTACCAGAGTGGCACATGCACACAGCAACACAAACACAAACCCGGAGAACGGTCACTAGAGAGAGAGCACGTGAAAGTTGGAATGAAATTAATTTCTAAAAACATAAACATAAAAGACAACAACGTCACGGAAGCTGGTTGCTTGTTGTGTTTACAAGATTAGAGGAAATGAGCGAGAGAGGGCGATGGAGAGAGAGAGAAAATGGAAGGGAAAACAGGTCTCGAAGGGAGTCCTCATCTTAGTCCTTTGATATGCCGTTTTGTGTAATAATACAAATCTCAACGGTGACACAGGAAAAAACGACCACCTCTCTCTCTACACCCTCTAAACCGATGTTTGGCTGAATGTTTAACGTGATAATTTGCATTCCATTGTGAGCGTATGTTTTGCAAGTCAGTCTGTGCTGTCATTCACAACTTTTCCTTGGAGTAAATCTACTCAATGTGGTTCCTTATCGATGATCGAAAGCAAGAAGTACTTCCGGGAACAAAAAAGGCTCCCAAAGTGTGTGTGTGTGTGTGTGCGTGAACAGGGATATTTGTATGGCGTATCTGTTGCGTGCAGTTGCGGTAAGGAAATGCCAACCAGGACAGCCAACCCGTGATTCCCAGCGCCGTGGAGTCAACGATGTGAAAAACCCGCGCACGTGGAACGCGATTCATGAACGATCGCATTCTCGCTGCGTGTGGAGCGAGTGTGGCCGTGTTTGAGATGCTGCCGGTATGAATTTGCCCGTTCCGGTTTCGATATTTATCGTACCTTTTCTGGGGTGGTCGGGAAAGGAAATTGGATGAACCTATTGTCCTCGTCGCGCGTGTAGCCGCGACGACCGATGTGATGATGAGGCGCACGGAGCACACACTTTGCTCCCAGCATCAAACCGATATTGTAAATTTTAATATCACGAATTTTATTACTTTTTAATATCACATTTCCGTTTTTCAACGGCCCCGTTGGCTCTCCCTCGCGAAGCACCGGGCGCGTCGAGGGGTTGAGGAGTGTATTGCGATTTTTTTGCTTTCCCTCTCTCCTGTTGGTGCGGATATTTTATGACGGGAAATGATGCTTTGAAGAGTGTTCGACGTACTATACTTTGTGCGCTTTGCTGCCGTGGGTTTTTTCCTTTGCTAGCTAGGAAGGCTGAAGCGAACAGCAACCGCGAAAGATTATGTATCGAGGCGTAAAGTGAAGAATAAAGTCGGGCCTTAAAAAGTGTGTGCGCGAGTGTGTGCGATGCCACAACAAAGAGGAAGTAATTGATATTAGGGAATAAATATTGAATACATTATTTATCTATTATGTATGGTAATTTAGCATGCATAATTTATGTGTAGAGAAAAATTTCAATTTCACCAAAGCCTGGCGGCATCGGGCGCATCGAAAACGCTTGGCAAAAGGTCGCCGAGAGTGTGTGTGTTGTTGATGATGTTGCCTCCCGAGACGATCGAGACGGTAAGTGATTCTTCCTTCGCCAAATGAACAGTCTATTAAGGCTGGGATGAGCCAGAGCGGGCCGATTCGACATTGTCGCGGGCGGAGTTTCACGTCGAAGAGGCTGCCAATTTTGTGTGTGCTCTCCTTCGCATGAAAGATGAACGCCATAAGAACGGAACGGAAATCAAACGATACGAAACGGATTGAAACGGAACGCGCAACGGAAAAAGAAATTATTGCTTAATAGAAAGAAAATGATTAAGACGATATTGACGGCGGCAGTGGCAGGGAAAAGAGATGGGCAGGGAAAACGGGACTGCGGGAGCTTCGGCGGCAGATTTCCAGCCAGACCGACCCGAGGCGTCATGGCGCACGGCACGGACGGTTGAATGATTTCGAAGATTTGCGATGGTTTGTGAAATTTAATGGCGCAGCGGTGGCAGTGGCAGTGGCAGTGGTGGCAGGCGCGGGCAATTTTTTTGCGCCAGGGCGTCCGTTTCGGCGCTGTGCATAAATTGCACATTAATTTTATGGTTTCACCATCAATATGGTGGAAATTAAGTGAAAGGAAAGAGATATTTCAAGGATAACGACTTTTTGATGTATGATACGCTCGGGCTCGGGGGGAGGAAGGGATAGAGAGAGAAAGGGAAAGAGAGAGAGGCAGGGATAATGGCAAGAGGAAAGCGGAGGAATTGCATCCGACGCCGACGCCGGCCAGTGCGATAAGAACGACCCATTAACTGCAAGACTCGTCCCTAGCAGGAGCAATGGGGTGGGCGACAGCATTTGCCAACGCTGCGCGGAATGGCTCATTAAATATCGACTAGAAAATATTGATTTGGTAACGGAGTGGAAGAACTTGAGTCCGAAAAACAAAAATACAAAAAGGGAGAGATAAATTGAGTCATTATGAGTTGAGGAACAAACACAGCAAAGGAAGAAACATTTAAAGTATCACCGAGAAGACTCGTTTCGTTTGAAACGGTCACATTCAAAAGGAAAAGAACGCCTTAAGGAAGCTATAAAGTGTCAAAAGTCATATCATGTTTGCCCGCCAGTCACAAATCGTCCCTTGGAATTGAACCGGACCGAAGGAAGACCACTGTCCCCATGGGAGTAGATGATGTAGGCGCGCCATCCAAAAGGAGCAGATTTTATGCTTCAACACATTGCAATGATCGTCCCTTCGCGTGAATATACTTCATGTGTATGTGGCTGGTTGCCTCAGGGCACTAAATGATTCCGATATGTGATGAATGCATGTGGGAAGATACATATACGAGCAATTACTTTCACCCTCAGGGACGAAAATCACCCCAAAATCGAATCGTCGCTTGCTACCGAAGAGGCTCGACGTTGTTTGCAAAAAATGTTGGAGGGAAAGTTTATCAGCCATCCGGTTGGACGTTTTGCTGTTTTGCATTAAACTGCGTAAACGGAATATATTCATTTCTCTTGTTTTACACACATGCAGTGGGGATATGTATCCCTCCCGTTTATGTTCTGCCAGTCTATCAAAACAGTTTTCTGCCCAAGTGGTGGTGGAAGGAATGAATGAATAAACAAATGCAAAATTCCAGCCCGAAATCGATCCCAAAAGCATTTCGCTCGTATCGGTGTTTGTATCTGTCACTTGGCAGGAATCCGCCCAATGGAATGTACGCTGGGTGTGTGTGTTTTTTTTATTGGGTTCGCTTTGCTCTTGGTTGAACGAGGGATTGTTTGGTTGTTCTTCTATTTTCGATTGTTTGGGAGAGTATAAAAGGATTAGGGAATCCGCACCGAGTAGTGCACCCCGACAAACGCCGGGGAAGGGACGCATCGTCCACCGTCGAAAGGATGCCGTCTGATACGGTTGAAGTATTCGACAGTTCTTTGGCGGTGGATCTTTTTTGTCTGTGTTTGTGTGTATTGTTGTTGTTGAGGTTGAATGGGCAATTGAGCAGCATCACATATCTCACATATCTTCAGCATACCACTACCCCGGGGGAAGGGAACGACAACTCTTAAGGATAGCCCCTTGCAAGAAGAATGGATAGGCGTTGAACACGCACGGGAACGTATGTGCCGGAACTGAAAGGATATTGGAAAATCGCTTTTTTATTGCGGTGAAAGATTTGCCCCGTCGAGACGGTGTCCGAATTTCCGCAAGGGAAGTTGAAGGGTGTGTGTTTTTTTGGTTGCTGTTACTATTGCGGTTGTTGATGTCGACCTTCATTTGCAATGATATACACATACACATTGCGGGTTAAGAGATTTGTAGCGTGATACGGGAAATATGGAATGGATACAGTGGCGGGGTTTTGCTTCTTTTCCGTGCTTTTCCACTCAACCGGAAGGGATTTGGACGGAAAGATAAGTCTCCTGCTCTCTGTCTCTCACTCTCGCACACACTACCGCCACCGATGGAAAAGGGTCGAAAATTGAGTTATAGCGGCCCAGAATTGTGGGCCACTTGGGCTGGGCTTTGGGAAGGGTGGATTTTTTTTATGTAGTTTTAATGTATTGATATCCATCATCAAATTTGTGCGTATGTGTATGATGACTTTGATTTATTGAACGGGGATAAAGGGATGTATTTGCGTTCCGTGCTGCCCGAACGATCGTTTAGCAGTTTAGATTGATATCGAACACTATTTGCATACATGCGTTTGTTGTTGTTTTTTTTTTGGGGTATTTGTTTCTTTTTCTCTTCTTTTGGTGGAGAGTTTAATAAAAAGAGAAGCATCTATATCGACAGTACGGTTGGTACGATATCCATTCACACCAAAACCGCCCATGAACGCCTTCCATGTGCTATCCTTTTACACGTTTTGACGTAATCCGATAAGCAGCTTCTTGCCCGTTTCTCATCATAAATCAAGCGCCGAGAGTGTGCGGCGAAGTGCGCCAATCGCGTATACGCGTATCCCATAAGTATATGAGTGCACACTGTACGGTGTGTATCAATCCGCTCCACGTGTCTTCCGACCGTGTTCCCGGGGGGGGCGCGAGTATTGGTATCGTATTGCAACCGTATCCATACATCATGCGTACCATGCGAAGGGACACAATCGAGTGCTAATGTGTGAAGAACCGTCGAAGGAGTTTGGTAAAATGAAATTTGACAGCTTTCACAGGCCGGCTCCTAAAAGAAGTGGCTCTTCGCAGTGGAGCTTCTTTCCGTGACAGGTGAGACGGGTGCGAGTGTGATAGGCGCGCAGTGCGATAGGCGGGTAAGACTAACCGGGAAGCGAAACGCAAACACGTAATGAAGTGTCATGGGCGGCGCTCAGTTTGCACGGCGCAAGAGGACGTCTTCAGCACGCTGCCGGTGGTGAATTATGGTTGCCACTTGGAGGATGAAATATCTATTATTTATTGCAATCACTGACATCTTCGCATGAACTTGTCTCGTTTGTTTGGTTTGCTCGCAGGGACCAGGGTGTCGGGCGGAGGGCACACACAAAGGCACGCAATCGAGTCACGTTCGAGCGGCAGAAGCCTTCACGATTTCTTCTGCATGTAGAGCATTCTGAGGGGAGGAGGAGGAATAAGATCCAACTGAGAAAGAAAACAACTCTCTTAAATCCGAATGCCGCCAACGTTCCGCGAACACAAATCCAATCATTATAAAGTGCTGCCAATATATCATCGACCCTAAATCGTCAGGCTTGGCGCGGTTGACGCGCAGTTGCCCAGGCAGGCTCGGGATGAATTTATGTAAAACCAATCCAAATAAATGAACCTGTTAGGGGGGGAGGTAAAGGTTCATTTTTCCTCCGCCTTTTTTTTACGGTACCTCGCCCGGAAGGAGTTGTAAAGTGTCTGCAAAAGAAGCCTTTGACAGTCGGGGACGGTTTCCGGAAAGCATCCTTTCACCAGACGAACGACCCGAGGAAGATGATTTATTGGCTGTGATTTATCGGCTTCCTTGAGGTTGTTTTTTTTGTTGGGCGGAAAAGGAAATCCTTTTTTTTAAAGAAATCGTTGAAATCCGGCTTCACATCGGGAACCGCAATACCGAGAACCATTATCGCCGACTGTGCAGACGGAAGATTTTATTGAGCACCGCAATTTGAATACGCAATTCCGCTGGAAACTGAGACGGGGAAAATGTGTGACTGCATGAGTTCTCGTAGAGCGTGTGATGTGAAAAGTTTGCCTATGAAACGTGAAACGTTTGAACAACAATGTGCGTTGCGAGATGCATCTTAATTGACTTAATTAACGTGTAGTTACAGAGAGTTAGAGATCAATCGCAGAGCGAACGAGATAATGCGGCGTGGTTATTTTTAACTGGAGCCCATTTTTATAAGGTTAGTAATGTCCAATAGGGTACGACAGTTACGTTGATAGTAGCAAACATGAACAAAGCACTAGCAATCGGTTGGACAATGGGTTTGGTGTGGCTTTCCCTGGCGGCCATGGTAGATGGAGTTGTAAGTATTTGGAGGTGAATGATGGATGTTTGGATATCGGTAAATAATGAGACATTGAACTCCTTCTGCAGCTCTACGAGATAGAGCTGAACAACTTTGAGGCAGTTCCGCAGGAGATAGATGACTTTCTGGAGTACGGAACGATTCGGCTGACTCGCAAGGGAAGGAATCAGCTTGGAGTGTCCGGTTCCTTTAGCGTGTTAACAAATGCGGGGAAGGAAACGCTGGTAAGCCGGGTTTTCAAACGACGCGCCTTCACTTAAGCAGTATTCTACTAACACACGGCTTATTCGCAGGTTCGCTGGATAGTGTATAAGTACGATTTTATGGGAAACAGGCGAATGTTCGTGAATGGGGAAGGTACGTTGTGTGAAATCATTGCAAAGGACGAGTTCATCTATCCGAATCTGCTGGAGACGTCCAATATGCCGCCGCAAGACGCGTGTCCCTTCCCGAAAGGCAACTACACGATCAATAACTTTGTAATGGACGAGCAAAGATTACCACCAGCCGTACCGGCCAGTGATTGGTTGATAGA
This sequence comes from Anopheles merus, assembly GCF_017562075.2. NCBI lineage: Eukaryota > Metazoa > Arthropoda > Insecta > Diptera > Culicidae > Anopheles > Anopheles merus. The sequence continues at coordinate 827,624 of NC_054082.1, forward strand.
AACAATCATTACCCGTGGTGGTAAAATCGGTGGTGGCTTCAGAGTTAGTTTTACTACCAAATAAAGCAGGGCGCATGAGGATTAAGTCGACAAAGAACAATAATTCCTTATAAAGTGCATACGCATGGGTATTGAAAAAATTGTTGTTTTGCTTTGTTTATTCGAAAGCTTAGAATGGATATCCAAATTTCCGTTACAGTATTGATGAGAGCAGTGTATACTTTTGAACATGAATGATGCATCCTGCTGTTGGTGAGTAAATCAGATTCCAATGACTGTAATGCGTTGTTTCCATGTTGCATGTTCTAGATGACGAGCAGCACTTGGTGAGATCTTGCCGATAGATCGGACAATAACTTCCGGTCGGTGTTACAGAATCTGAATCGTTTCGTGATGATAGCTGTTTGGTTGACTGTTTAATTGTTACATCCGTCATGTACGCTTTAAAGATAGACGGTCAACACGCCACTATGTTCGTGTTTGGTTTGTTTAGGAAGAAGCATATAAATGACAATGATTCAATGGAAATGACAGTCATTACGCTAGAGCGTGTAAAATCGTCTTCAAAGTCTACAAAACTATGAACGTGCTAGAGCTAGCAACTGGCTTTGTTGTTTTAGCGTGCTTGTTTAGAGAAAGTTTTGTAAGTATTGCGACTAATCGAAGCTATAAAAGTGAATTAAAATTGCAATGCTAATTTTCGGCGTGTTTCGCTCGCAGACGAATCAAATAGTAGATGTTGTGTTTGATTCTATGAAACATTTGGCACCGAAGCGCGAAGGCATCGTGGACTTTGGGACGCTTCAGGTGCAAAACGCTGGAACAAACATGTGTAGCATTGGTGGACAATTTTGTCTACTGCAAAGTTTTGGCGATGATGTGACGGTAAGCATTTAAATCGAATTGATTGACTGCTTATCACTGATATGCTTGCAATGTTTAGGTTTCATCGAAACTGTATCGGAAAGCTACTGGTATGAATGGTATCCCATACTACATGTTTAGCTCCACTCTGTGTGAGCTGATCAAAAAGGATACGACGATATATCCCCAACTGATAGAATACTCGAACTTCCCCGTGCAGGGCACATGTCCGGTGCCGAAAGGAAACTATACGCTACGCAATTTTGTGCTGGACATGACGAAAATGCCGCTAGTGCTGGCGTACGGTGAATGGATATTGCTGTTGCAGTACTCGAAGAACTATGAGGCGCTGGCGGGACAAGAGATCCATTTCACCGTTCAACCGTCAGTAAGAAATAATCGAAAGAAATAGTCTTCGATGACTCGGTTGCACTGTGACCCGAAGAACTATGCTGCGTTGGCGGGGCAATGGATATCCATTTCACCATTCAACCGTAAATAAGACAGCAAAGAAGAAGTCTTCGATGAGTATTGAATGTTTAGATGACACTGTAGCACTGTGATATGGAGCACCGCCTCCAGTAGGTTTCGCATTCGTCATCTCTTATTTATAGGCTTGTCTCAATAACCATCCATCAGACGAAGGTAGACCCTCGCCCGACACACGTAACACGTACACATTATCGAACTCATTCCCACCGATGAACGCAAGCATCAGGCATGGAGGTTCTAGCAAAAACGTTGTACACATACGAAATACGTGTGATTATCGTATAAACCCACGAATTATCGGCCAGAACAGTCGGTCCCGGAAAAGCAACCGTCCGTTGTTCGGTTGGGCTGGTTTTATTTGTTTTTAACTGCACTTCGTGACGCTGTGTGACAGTGGCCCATTCCGTGTGCAGGGGCGAAGAGGCGAGAAGCGACAATTTCTTTGTATCCTCCGGCAATTGGAACACACACACACACACACACACACACACACACACACACACACACACACACACACACACACACACACACACACATACACACACTAGGAAAAAGGGAAAGGAAGTTTTGGGTCCATATCAATAAAAGTGAGGAATTCTCACATGGGCAATTGTCACCGGTTTCCAAGCGGACCTTGCGTTCATGCCGGAGTGACTGCTGCCGTCTGTCAGCGGGCCGGTCGAAGCCATCAAAGCTGCTGGTAGCTGCCCTACCGGGACGTCGTAAACGGACGCGACCAGGCCGGGGCCGTCACTCCGATGGGGCAGGGGGGAAAAATAATCTGACTTACGGTAGTGTCTTGCGGGTTGCATATCTTGCCGGGCTGAAGATGACATTCGTCCTTTGACGTTCGCTACAGTGCCGAACTGTGTCGGTACAATGACGGATCAGCTTGGTTCTGGGCAAGGTTTGTCCGGTTTATGGGTTTTTAACAACTCGTTAGTTTTCACTTAAGACATTTTACGTTCCTTGAACGACGTTTTCTCGTGACGTGGCATCGTGGACAGTGCGGATGGCCGGTTCGCATGAACGGGCGGCTCGGTCGTTTCGCCACGCCACGCCAGGGCCATCGAGAGGCATTATGCCACCTTCAGTCAGCTCCTATTTCGGCCGATTACGGCCGTTCGCAATCCCTCGGACGTAATAAGCAAACCTAATCCCAGTTGATTTTCTTTTCACCGATTCGATGAACTGGCCGCGCGCTGGTACAGCGCTGTACAAGCACACAAACCGACTGGAGAAGATGATGAGGGCCGCAGGCCGCTGGCTTTGCGCCTCGCAGTATTTTATAATTTGATTATAAATTAATTTTTAGCCCCAACAAACAAAGCGAACAGGCGGGGAGCGGGCGAACAGAGTGGCGAGTACGGGGGACAGGTAGATGAACCCTTTTTTCGCTGCATTGGCTTCCGATGGTTTCCGGAGTTCCGTCAGTTCGGTCGGTCGGTTCATCTGGATGCTTGGCTTTGATCTGCTGGCGCTGCTGGCCGGGACAAGCGGAAAGCCCGGGATGATGAAATCCCGAGCGACCGAGCGTTAAATTTAAGTCATTTGACTTTACGGCGCTCGGTACGTGTGGGAGGTGAATCCTTGGACGGGAGTGAGCGACAGGGCGAGCCAGGTCGCTACTGTCACTTTGATTGGTCCATAAAAAAATGGACCGGGAGGAAGCCATAATGAAACGGAGCGGACCAGTGGCTGGTAATTTTGTCCGGCGCGGGATGTGCTTTTTTGTTCGCCACCGTCGCCTTCGGGTCTTTGGTTCACTTTCTTTTTGACCTCTCGCGGGATTCCTTTCGCGGAGACACTGTCAGCTCGGACAGATCCCAAGACGTGGCACCGTGGCCGACAGTGCGCACAAAAGGGCACCAGACAGGTCATTCCCGCGAACAGCGGCACAAAAAAAACCGCTCACCCGAGGAAAGCATATTTGAAGAACCGTGCAAAGCCTGCTGCAGAACAAGCAGTGCAGACGAGAATTCAAAAAAAAAAAGACCACGACCGAACGCTTTCGTGCGTTCCGTCCGCGTCCCTAAACCCCTGGACAAGCGTAAACGGTGGAAGTAATGACGACGGTTCCTCGGGGACCAAGGGTGCCGCTTCTGTTCTGGTATGATTTATAGATATTATCTGTAATTTGAAGATATTTGATAATTTTTTATGTAAATTCATAATTAAAAAATTTATTAATGTCCGTTCACCCGGCAAAACGCCCGTCCCGTTCGTTCGACTCGACGCTCTATGGCGCTGGGTGCCGCTGTGCGGAAAGATGGGAAATCGTGAAATTTCCTCCCGTTCGCCTTGGGGAAAAGGAATTAATATTTCCAGCCACGTTGCGATGACCGTATACGTTTTTTTGCTGTTGCTTTGGTTCCGTCCCGAGACACTTAAGCAGGCAGTTTGATATTTTAAGAACATGTGCACTGAACAGACCCTTCGGTAGCCGTGTAAAACTGGCTTACTTTAATCGATCTGTTGGAGTAGTTTATTGGACGGTTTGATTGGTTGAAGAGTTAAAACAGTATAACATGTGATTTGGTGGGAAAACGCCTGAATGTAGGCAATTGGCATAACAAGTTCAAATAGTCAGCAATATCAATCATAGATTTAGCTTAATTGCTCACGCAGGAACGATTACCAGGGTCGTAACATTGGAAAAAGACATTACCCTCATTACACCGTCGCGTTTTATTTGGTAGAAAAGGGCTTTCTTCCAGACTGTCCCGACGACAAGAAGTATCAGCAACTTTGTCCATAATGGGCAGGAATCAAACTGTTTAAAGAATTGTAGTTAAGCGAAACTCGAATGCCGTAATTATTGCCAAACTGACAGCCAAATTCGTTGGCCAAATCTTCAGCGTACTTTTGCTTTATTTTGTTTGGGCTCGTTTGCGTTTGTTGGCGGAAAGTTTGCAAGTTGGAAAAGAAAAGAAAGTTTTGAGCCTTTCGTTTTTGCCAGCGTGCATGTAATGTCAAATATCGAACTGTCATAAATAATGCTACAAATTGCTCTGCCCTACCTTCCTGTCCCCATCATTTCCCATCGTCTTCAGATTTTAATGTGGTCATGGTTGGAAGGGTTGCTGAAGGCTTCGCATGGGCTGAAAACAGGAATTTACGAGGATAATTAAATTAAATCGAAACAAGACGTTTGGCGCGGTTCGGTTCTGCAGTGAGTCGGAGAGACAAAAAAGTGGTTTGTCAAAAATTGCATCAGACCGGTAGACGAGCCTGGCAGAACGGAAATTGCTCCCGTACATGTGGGGCCGATGGTGAGGTAGCGAAAGGTAGAAAGTGGCTTTCCTTCCGGTGGAGTTTTGTGCGGCATGCAAAGGAAGGCAAGCGATTCGACCAAATGCGGTAGTCTGGTAATTGGAAACGTGTGTCGGGAAGAAAAAGTTGAGCTATTATTGCTTTCATCGCCTCGAATTGTAGGATTTTCCGTCCGTAGGCAGGGGTTTGGGGCAAAATGACACCGAGGATACGGTTTCGTGTACCGTTACGTTAAATTATGAGAAACAAGTATCCAATATATCCGTAATAGGGTGGAAGAAAAAGATTACCCTTCCTGACAGCACCAATCCTTTTGGGCTGATATAAATGGCTTAATGCAAGTTTGTTATCAATCTACGATGAGGCATTTTTGTAGTCGTTCTTTTTTGTTGTTGTCGTGGGCTAAGATCCTCACCGAGATTCTGAGAAACGCGAGAACATCATTTACTCACACCGTGCTCTATTTGGCCGCAAAACGCCCGCCCTTCGCTGCCATGCGCTTCGCTCTTTCGCGCACGCCGGTGACAGATTTCAGCATGGTTGGATGTTTACTTTTTTCCTGTATTTCAATCACATCAAAAGCATAATCGGGGAAAATTCTTTTCAATTTCCCTTGCGTCTTTTGTGCGTTACGCGGATCGCGACAGTTACGTGGCGTCCCGTACCCGCCTTTCACCGACTGGCAGAGCGTTTCGGGTATCGCGGTAACTCAATCTTTTATCTCGGTGATTGTATCGTGTGTTGCTGCTGCAAATGGAGTCAAGCTAAAGAGGAGTAGGCTGTGTTTGATGGTGGTTGACGTGCTGCTCTCAACATGCCAGCGATGCGTATATTTAGCGCAAGTGGTGGCAGGAGCGCAAGGCGAAATCAAGTGCGTTGAGGCGGTACGTGAGCTGAAAATGAATTGCAATAGCAAGTGTTCGATAATTTCTTTTGATCCAACTGGTGGCAAACACAATGGGCTAAAACCATTTGTAATGTCCCAAAGTATGTGAGCGGGTGGTATCGATTTGAGTCACCTTAAATATTACCACAACACATGTCGTTGCTGGATTGTTTGGTAGGGATTGGTTGTCTGGTAATTGCCTTTAAGTTGTAACAATCGTTCAAACACGTTTCCTTCCCATGCACGGGATCGATTTCTTTCTACCCAGAAGTTGGCAGTTCTTCCTTCTTTCGCTTCAGTGTACAATGGTTTGTGGCTGTGTTTAGTAGACCCCGGGACGCATCATGCCTTCTCCATGGGCAGCCTTACGCTTTTTGTGTGATCAGGAAAACATCTTGTGAATTGGGTTGGGTTTATGGTTTTTATTGTCAAAGTTTGCTTTCGATCTCGGTCACCGTACAGCCGTACAGATGGCTGTGTCGTATCGAAACCTTTTTGTGGGCACCAACTCAATAGGTTCGAGATTGTGGTAGAGAAGAAGAGGAAGTTGTCGCTGGCATGCCGGACAGTGAGAAAATGGCTCGTGATGAGGTTTGGAACGGTTGCTTTGCGTTTGAAAAGGGTTCTACAGTTATGTTCTGCCAAATGTACGGGTTGTGTGGGTAGAAGACGCCGAATAACCCGTCTGTGTGTACTTAAAAAGGGAGGAGTTTTTGTTCTGCTTCTTGGAACGTGAAGACGTCACGTCCAATGCTTTCTACGTTTGAATACCAGATCAATGCTTATGGTTATTGGAAACTAATGGATTATCGAGGAAGAGTGAACTGGAAAAACAAACCACCGTAACACCATACCATGCTTTATGATTTGTTAATTGGAGCGGCTTTCTTTACAAGAAATGGCCAACTTTTTAGCATGATTTACAGCACTTTAGCAAAGTTAACACAGTGAAGAGCTTAACGCACACACAAAAAAGCGAAAGGGTTTGTGGATAATCGATCGATTTTTTGTGCAGGCCAAAATGGAGCGGAGCGCAACGATGGGCAAGAACGAAAAAAGAAAAAGATCCACTTTCGCCTTTTACGAGACTCTGAGCAAAGACGATTCTATATCAGAATGAGATCTTGTACTGTGATTTATGCTTTCCGGCGGTCGCTTAAGCAACCGCAAAGGGAAAAAAGATTTTCCTCCAATTTCACTCACCCACCGTGGTAGTGGTTTGCGGTGGTCAGGGTGGAATGACGCGCGGGAAGCGCAGGGGTGGCTGAAAGGCTAAAAAAACACATCTAATGATAACCGAGATATCATTACCCACCCTGAGCCTGGCCCGCAGGCGAAGGCGTAAAAGGGCATAAATTAATTAATGAAATTAACAATAAATCATAAAAATTTAATTTAAAAAATCCACAAATTTTCCATTTTTCTTCCTTTATCGGACTTCTGGCTTATTTGAAGTTTGTTTTTTCACGTCTCACGCCCGCCGGACCAGCCCGGCCCACTAGGGCCGGGCACTCTCTGTGTGTACTCAAATTTTGCACCGTGACGAAGGTTCAGCAGCTTGAGAGGCCACACTCTGGCCACGGGAAACAGGGGGTGCTCGAGAGTGAAGCGAAAACAGTAACCCTTTTACTTGATCCCGTTCCCACCCGCCCGCCCACCCAACCGTGGGGGGGGGGGGGAGGGGCAAATTTTTCTAGTTGCTAGTTGCGTGGTGGCATTCCTTTTGACTCATTTTTGAAGTTGGGTTGCGGGAAGAAGGGTGACGGTTTTTTTCCCTCGGTCGCGCTCCTTTTGCCCCGTTACTTAAACCATCATTCCGGCCATACCAGAAACCAATCCCGATGGAAAGGCGCTGATGGCGCAACAACACCCCTGGCCATCGACACCGGTCCGAAAGCAGACCGGCCCGACCTCGGACGGGCTCGAAGGAGTTGAGGAAGAAATATCAAATATTTACTTTTAATTCGGATCATTCTTTTTTGCCTTTCACGACACGCGAACGAACTTCTTTTTTTGTGTGTGTGGGGGCTCTTTGTCTCTTCCTCGCCCAGCTCGCTCGTTTTTCCTTGCCCGCTCCTTTAGAACTCGTCAGATTTCCTTGATTTTCCGTTGCGTTTCGTTGCAATGCGGTATAGGACGGTTTTGGGCACGGGAGTAATTTTTTTTACTTGTTTCGCTTGTACTTTTTGGCGTCAAAAAAGAAACGCGCGAGACGCAGATGCAGGAAATGGAGAAAAAACGGGCTAAAGGAACAACCGGGCGAAAGGAGTGTATGCAGAGTTATACAGGAAGCAATTTTCCGCCGGTGGCATCGAGCAAACCGTTTCAAGTACAGTCTGGGGGACGGGGTAGGGACGTTGTCGCGGCTTTTTTTTCTTTCTTTTTGCCATTTGGTTTGGTGGCCCCGAACCCTTCCCTTGTCGTCCCGCCCAGCTGGCCAACGGATAGAGAAGCCATGGCAGTAAATCTTTCAATAATTTAGCCCGCGTTTTTTTGCGTTTCCTTTCCGGTGCTTTCTAAGGTTGTTGCTCGCCTCAGTTATTTCTGTCACTTTCTGCCAAACTTTTGGCCAAACACCCAACCAACCGACAGTGGTGGCGCAGGGTTGACGGGACCGTCATCTGGTTTAGGGAGCGGACGGGGACGTCAGCCACGCTTGGCCAGTTGTTTGGCGAGTGGATAAGAAATGAGGCAGCACGGGGAAAAAAGGGTTTTTGATATCTCGAGGGTATCTGGATTCGGTGTGATTTTTTTCGCTCTCCCTCATCTCAGTCACAGTCTTTGCATGCTTTCATCCTCTTGGGAGTATTGAGAGGCAAAACCAAAATCCAAACAAAAAAAAACCTGACTCGTTGTATTTTGAAAGTTCTTTAATTTCAATTTTAAGCTAGAGTGAAAAGATGAAAAATTCATCACCATTTGTCGGTTGTTTTTTTTTGGCATGGCAATGGCGAATCAATCATTGGATAATCTCTTTGATGCCACCGGTTGCCATTTCGAGCTGGTTGTGCGCCGCTATCCTACGCCGGACAAGGATGCGTTGGATGAATGGCGAGAAGAGGTTGGGATTCATCTCGTCCGGTTTGTTTGGCCCAACGATGAACGATACAATGACGGCGATGATGATGGTGATTAGCGCTCCCATCGTCGTGTACCACAGGTAGGATATGTGGTAGAGTGCAAACTCGGGTTCGCTGTCGGTGAAAACGAGTTCAACGTTAGGTAAGCTGTCATGGCTGTGTATGGCTTTCTTGCGAACAACTTACACTGGCGTTGCGTCTATCGAGAGGCTTGTGGTGTTTATCGCAAGCATGCTCATCGGTTCACTGGCAATAAAGTGATAGCTGCAACCCTGAGTGTCGACTGGCTTTAGGTCGAATGCCAGCTCCCCAGTAGCAATGGCTAGCTGTGCTTTGAGGCAAACCCAAATCATCACCAAGAGACCAATGGTACCACCCACAATGGCTCCCTGGAAAAAAAAACCAAGACAAGTGTTTCCCATCGAACGATCCCATCGATGTTGGTGGACGAACTCGCTCAGATACTTACCGTTCCATTGGCCCATGGAATCAGCACGCCGAGGGTGAATATTCCCAAAAGTGGACCATTGCTTACGCTGCCAAGGCTCATGGACAGCTGAAGCACAGAGCCAAGCTTCTCAACTACCAACACCAACACAACGCAGATTGCACCAAAGATAGCCACCACTGCTCGCATGATTATGCTGAAAGAGATGCACGAAACTCAAATGAATGGGAAAACTTCAATGGGACTGGAAAACTTCAAGAACTTACGACGTTTGTTTCTCGGAAAGTGGACGATTGGAAAAGGGTTTGAAAAAGTCTTCCAGCACCACCGCGGACATGGAGTTTAGTCCAGTGGAGAGCGAGCTTAACGCAGCGGAGAACACACCCGCCACGAACAGTCCCGGCAACCCCGGAAAGTCGCCCAGCGTGTCCATGACGAGCAGCGGGAGCAGCTGATCCTTGGCTTTGGCCAGTTTGGTAGTGAGAGGATCACAGTCATAGTATTTGGCGTAGATTAGCAATCCACTGTAACAGCACAGTGCCAGCAGGACCAGCGTTCCGAAGATGAACGTCCAGAGCGCTTTCTTTGCCGAGGCCAGCGTGGGCAGGGACAGGTACCGCTGTATCATGTTTTGACTGACGGCGTTCGTTTTCAGCCAGTACACCACACCGCCGATCACACACGAATAGATGTTGTGACGTGTGGTCATGTCAAAGCGCAGATCGGGACCCTCGATGCGCCCACTCGCCTTGGCACGTTCGATCACCACCGACAGGCCCCCGACATCGAGCGTTCCCTTGATGATGATCAGCAGCATTGCACCGAACATGAGGATTGTCTGCACCACATCGGTCCACACGACGGCCTTCAGTCCTCCGACGCAGGTGTAGAAGATGCAGATGACACACACGATGGGTGTGATGAGATGCACATTGATGCCGGTCACCTGGTTGAATGCGAGCGCCGGCACGTAGATTACTATGGGCAGCCACGCCATCTAGCGGGAAGAAAGCAGACAAGCAAACCAAAACAAAGTCATGTCAAACACAACATCCAACGCTGTCAGGCAGCCGTCCGGGCCGTCAATCTCAGCAAGCGATGAACGCGTTGTTTAGCGATACGTTCCGTTTAAGCCACGCGTGCACACACACACACACACGGTCCATTGTTGTTGACGTTTTGGAGGTAGAAGAAGCCGTTGACAGGGCAGTGGCACTGCTTTCGACGCTCTGTGCTCAATTGGCGTAAATTGGAAGATTACCCTTTTCCGACCACAACACTTTTGTGCGTTCTATTGTTGTTTTGGTGTTTGGGTTTGAATTTGATTTACAACTGACCTTGTCGAGTGGTGCGCGAATGAGCCCGGTCGGGCAACAGCTGTGTGGAGTGTACTTACCGTGGCTAAGGTAAAAAGAATTGAGCCAAACAGACGCATTCGTCGATCGAATCGAGTTTGTAGGTACTTGAAAGTAACAAGGATATAAGCATTAGCATTATGAGTAGTTCAAGGAGTTACTTTAGCGTTTGTGTAATGTTACGTACTTGATAGGTGGACGTGAGCTTGAGGTTGTGGAAAACGGGCAGGTAGAAATACATCATGATGAAACCCATGCTTATCACTCCACCAACAATGTACATGTACTGCACGCCGTAGAGATAAATTTCCGTTGGAGTACCCAGTAGCGAGATACCCGAGATGAAACTAAAACAGAACAGCATAACGAAGTAAGTAAACACTTGCAGGACATCATGACACACGTTTAATGATACCTTGCAATCAAGGACAGTGAGACGGGAATGATTTTCATCTGCCGATTGCCGACCAGATAGTCCGCTTCGGCTTCGCCTTTCTTCGCCTTCTTCTTGAGAAAGCCAAAGTAAACTCCAATCATAACACAACTCAACAGCATCAACACAAACACCACGTAATCGTACAGGCCAAACTTTTGCAGCGACACCTTAACGTCGTCGACGTTAAGTCCGGCCATTTTGAGGGCTCTTTTCGAAGCTCTGGCAAAGGATAATACAAGGCCACTGAAGGGCTTCACTCCACTGCTTACTAGCCAGCCGGGAAGATCTGTGCTACACAACGCAATGATCGCTCATGGTGTGCATCTGGAGCTCACAGCACAGCGAGGATCACAGCGAGAAGTGGAAGCGAACTATTTGCAACACTGTGTCGCTCTGTCTCTCCAAGATGCACAACCACGCACGGTAGAGCGAATCAAAGACGATGTGACCGGTACGATCTTAGCCGCGAAACTAACCGGTACAGATCGACGATAATCCTAAATAAGTGCTGTGGCGATCTTGTCGCAGCGAAGAAGCGGTCAAATTACGGCTCGTTAAGGGCAGTTTGTGGAATTTGTTCGAGACCGGAGAGTGAACTATTGATCGTGAGTCAGATCGCGCAGGAAGGCGTGTGCAATTTTTGAAGCAATTTGCCCGTTTGATCGTTTATTCAATTTTACAGGTCGCACATGGTCGTTTGGCCGGAGTGCTGTGTAAAAATAGACCGATCGTGCGGGGTGCGGTGCATTCGCGTCTGTGTCGCTGAAGGTGCTTCGAACGATCAATCTTACGATTATTGGTACGCAAAAAGAAAGCGCTGCTGCTGGGTGGCTAATGGATGAACTTTCTCCTTCGGAATTAACGTTTGAAATGAAGCATCTTGTGGAGGAGGCGTGGTTGAAGCCTGCCCCAAGCTGTCGCTGCCGCAGAAACAGGACAGCTAGCGTGAGCTTTTGACGCGCGAGCAAACGAGATTTAGTGAAACGGATTTTTCCGTTCGGCGCGGGGAGCAAGACATTTTCCCCTTTTTCGCAGCAAAAGGATAAAGATTTGACCCAGAAGCAGAACGCAGGAGAGCACGCCAAGAGCACGTCAGTGCTGCGAGAGAGTGCTAATTTAATAAGATGCAAAAACCACCGTTTATTAGCTGGAACGGAGGTGGCAGGGAGTCACATCGTCGCCGGTCTTGCATAATTCGCTCCTGACGCCCGTGAGAAAGCGAGCGTGAACGAGATGGATTGGTTGAGAGACACTGGTGAGCAGAGATGGCGAGGCATCGCTTTTAATTAGATGAGAGAGCGCGCGAGTGGAGTGAGCCAGCCAGCAGAGCATGCTGCTTAAAACCGAATAATGAGAACATTCGCTAGCAATTACGAACCTGACTCGACAGGTGGCTCTAAGGCGATTCTTCCTATCTTGGGAGTAGATGCTTCGAGAGTAGACATTGGACGAAACGGGGCCACATTTAACCCCCTTCCCGTATGGGATAGAAACTACACATCCAATCTTATTGGAAAACAGCTGTGAGCGAGTCCACTATCCATGGAGCGTGTGGTTCATGAATCGATAATGGATAGTGAGCCACCAGGCGCACGCTTTAGTTATTATGCCTTTCACTTTCCATTTCGAAGGCATGTTTATTTTACACAACGAACACGGCATTCAATGATAACAATATCTGGCAAGTCATCCGAACATAGCGTAGATGGTGTATGGGGAAACGTTTGCCACATGACTGATTGAAAGGGTTAAAGCGAGAAAAGGGTAGAGAAACAGTGAGAGTAAATATTATTGTACGGTTGTATACCGTGAATCGATTCAAAAAGAAGCAACGATTACGAGCGAAGGGGTTATGATTCACCGTCGAATGTTTTGATTACGCTCGCTAAAGTAACAACGCCTTGCTGGAGCGGAATATTCATAGCAGCTTTGTGTTTTGTGAACACGTTGATTGATTTGTTTGCCAAACATGGGTTGTGTGCGAGGCGATTTTGGACAGGATTTAAGGCGACCGACGTTCTAATTGAAAGTGATGACATTGTAAGCACACGTGAACTACAGCGTCGAACGGGGCCTTGTACGGGGGCGTACACCTCACGAAGTCCCTGGTGTCCCTGACAAACATCCGGGACTACCTGGGGTGTCGTCCAGAGCCCCCGTCCCAGCAAGCCGCAGGCCTTTGTGGCGTATTGCGCTGGACTATGGACTATTGCTCGCTCGACTACTAGCTTATAGCAGTTTGGAGATGGCTATTAAAATCAATTACACCGTCGTCGTACACTGCACTGCCCACCTACCAAATGTTTCGCATACGAGCAAGTTTGCTACGCCCGTTCGCCTCGTTAGCATGGTGAACGGGCGGGAATGTGGCGGCGGGACTATGTTCCGTTCCGTTCCATGTTCCGTAGCAGTTGCTTCGAAGAAAGCAAACTCGGGCCGGGCAGCACACCTAGTGATGTGTGTACGTGAGCTAAACTAATCGGGCCGAGCGACACGTTCATCTAGCCAGCATCTAGCCCGGTGTACAAACCACCAAGTGGCCGGCCAATCTATTATCAAACGCCGAACGCTGGAGGGCTATTTTGGCTGTTAATTGATTTGTATTTACACTAGATACACGCCGCAAGGTGCCAATCTATTACGGTCGCTGTGTATGGCCGCCCGTAGTACCGCGATACGGTGTGTTAGGGCCGGTGTTTGGCTAGCAGTGTCCCACAGATTGGATGCGTATGGGGGATGTGTGTGAACGTGTGTGTGATGTGTTTTACCGATAGGATAGGGATACTTTGGTTGTGCGAAATTCTCGTCAGTTCAATTTTCAGCTTAATTGATCAATATTGGCGGAGATTAAATGAAAACATTTCGCTGTATTCGTTGTTTAACTTTCATTGCTCGATTTTTCGTTGGTTTTTAGATACGAAACGGCAAACTAGCTCGAAAAGTAACCATTGTTTCAAGCATGTTTGTGGCATTCTCCGAACGGGTTAATTTTCGATTTGTTTCTCGCTGCGTCCCATGGCAACCTTCTATGAGGGTAGCAACCGGCATATTACGCCACTCGCTGGAGTGCACCGTAAAGACGTAATGAAATTTACAAGAATTGCCGACACCCGCACAATGGGACGGTTTTTTAAGTCTTCAGCTGGAGCTACAATATGAAGTGGGGGAAAAAGAAAATAAAAACTGCACAAAAAAAAAACTGTTGCCTGAAACGCCTCAAACAAGATTGTCCTTTGCTCGTTTCGTTGTCCGAGGGTGTAACGAAGTAATGAGTATCAGTCAAGCCTCGCAACCCACACAATCCCTCTTCTGCCTCTCCTGCGAGGTTGTTTGTAGAGAGCGAATAAAGCAGGCAACAACAACTACAAAAAAAAATCGAGAGGTGTTTGTCTTACAGCAAACGATGACTTATAAGAAGCCGTTTTGTTTAGCGAACAACGAAAAAATCAAAGGACAACAAAACGCAAACTGAAAGTGTGCTAAAAACAAAAAAACAAAAGAACCACGGAGCGCTTGAGAGCAATAAAAAGTAAAGTCTTTTTGTGCCGCTGTTGCCGTAGCCGCTGCTGTGCGACTGTTCTGCGGGAAAGAGTGGTTCGTATTTCAATTAAAAAAATAGAAGATATTTACTCATTTGCAATCGTAGCGGGCTCCTCCGGGCACCCGTCAGTTTGGATGGATTGTTTTCTCGCACACTTCACAGACACTTTCTCGGTAAAAAGGGGGAAGAAAAGGGTTTTTTCCTTCTTCTGCGTTGTTGCGTGTGTTCTGCATCATCCTTATCAGAAAGCAATGGGTTAGCAAAAAAGGGGACCAGGGTGGATGAAATGGTTAGATGCAATCTGTCTAATTTTCTTTGAATTTATTTCCGTTACTTTGGCATTCCGGTTGTGGGTTGAGGGGATGGGGAAGCTTGGCCGTTGTCCAACGGAGAAAAGTTTTTTTTTTGTGTAGTGGTCGTTGTTGTTCGAACGCACAAAATGTTTGAAATTTAGCCCGGCTTCGGTTGCGGATGGATACCTTCCATTCTTGGCGGCGTTGTTTGGGTGACCGTTTTGTGACAAAATATTGGCCAAAGGGGTTGACTTAATTAACGATGGTTTTTGTTGATTTAGGTGTTCATTGTGCGCTTTTTTTTGTCATCAGTTTTTTTTATCTTGATCCGGTTAAAATCTTGATTTAGTATTGGATTGGAACGGGTGACTTTTTTCTTCTCATTTCCGATTGGAGACTATTTTCTCAACAGAAGATGGAACATCTTTTCCAAAGTAGCCTAATGAACGTCCTACTCCGCTCTCCTGTGCTCGTAATCCACCTTTTGCGTTCAATCAATCACGAAGCAAACCAAACGCTAAGCCAATATACTGACTGCCACTGGTGAAGCTTCGGTTCGTACGGACCATGTCCAACAGCCAACGATTCTTTATTCATAAATCTGACGGCTAGGGGCTGTGTGGTTCGGGTCGGGTCCGGAAAAGCCGGTTCGTCTCGAAACCTCACGGTAAAAGGAGATAAAATCACTCATTAAAGCGAATGAGATTCTAATGGACTCGATTCGGGAGGCACATCGAGTGCTGGAGATTTCGCCCAACTAAGCCCTGGAAAACCCACCCCGTGAGCAGGCGGCGGAAAGATGGAAGTCGCTGATGATGGCCGGGAAGGAAAAAGAAAGCGTAAGTTTGTTTCATGTTTTTCCTCTTATTACTATCGTATTAATGAATAATATTTATGATCCACAATAAATCACAGCGGATTACCGTATGATGCTTTGATCTGTCCCAAAAAAGAATGCGCCCAGTGGTGTTGGGTCGGGTGGTGGTGGTGTAACCGGGCGGCTTTACTTTCGCTTTCTGTGACGTTGTTGACGGAAACGATAAGCAGCGGTGACTCTACCTACCCCACCGGCGGTCGGCGTATTATTATCCTTGGACGCAATTCGTCCAAGTGTCTTTTTTCCTTCACACGAATAGCAACCGCTACTGTCTGGTGAAGCCTGTGGTCGCAGCAAGTCTTATGCACAGCAGACGGACACAGATTTTCTTAGATCTATAAATCCTCTTCGAAAGGATCCGTTCGAATTCGTTGTGCGTTAGAATAGAATAGCTTAGAAAAGAAGTGTGTTTGTTTTGTTGCTTCCATTCTTCTGCTGCCTGCTCTTGCAGCATTACAGCAAACACGGCAGCCTGGTCGATGGCCGGAGACACACACACACACACACACACACACACACACACACACTGGGGGAGGGATTTTTTTTCATAAATATTTCCTGTTGGGGAATGTGAGTCACATTATTCAATTCCATCAGCAAAGAATGTCGGCGGGAAGTATATAATCGATGGCTGACGACAGTTGGGACGTTTCCACGCGCCTCAAGCAGGATCGATGGCATATGTCTCTGCAATTCTTGTGCCGAGACTGCTTTCTTTGTGTTGTGTTGTAATCCAAAGTATATTAGACTGGATTGGCGAGTCAATAAATCATTGTTTCATAATTATAGACATAACGTAATACAGCACAAAGGCTTCTGATTTAATTAACCGGGGGTAATGTGAGGATAACTGAGGAAATCACTCACATCATTAAACATTTAGAAATCGATCGGTATAATGACGATGCTGGTTTAGCAAACACGGAATCACTTACTACCGAAACAAGCAATAACAATGGAAGAAAATGACCACTTTGTTGTACTGAATACGATATGAGCATCCTTTTGTGTATTGATAGCAACCCTTCCGTATCGAAAAAGAAAGCCACGGCGGGAAAGGGTTCGGTCCGTTCGTTTCGATTGTCCCACAGGAGAGTGGACGTTGTAGTAGAAAATTCGCAAAAAAGGATAGCCAATGAGGAGTGGTGGCTTGGAGGGGAACGGAGTGGACCAAACTACACATGTTCTATCACGTTCGATAGGCGGTGGTTCGGTGGTATAGATGTCCCTGGTTTGCTTGTGGTTCTGTTTACCTTCGCTCGATTGCCCAACTCGATCCGTCCCTGGGCATATCACTTTCAAATCTCTTTTGTTGCCCCGCTCCGTGCTTTGTTGTGGCCCCACGTTGAGGGGACATACTGAACGTTGTGCCAGCCAAATGGTACACTACTTCGAAAAGGGTTGTTCGCTGCTTCCCCTTGTTAGTTCGGTGCCGACCGAAAAAGGACGATCGAAGTGCGGGCGATGAATCAGTCTCAATCGTTTCCTTGAATGCCGGAAATGAAATCAACCGTTTATGATTATGATGTTACCCACTCGAAGGTGTGATGAAAGGGGAGTGTCAATTTCGCATCTCGCCTACGGGCAAACGGGACCGGCTTTAGGACGTCAATGAGCCATCAAGCGATGGAAGTGCATTGAATGGTCATTACTCCGTGCTATTCCGGTTCGTGTTTTCGGAGAGAAAGCGAAGGAAGAGAAGTGCAATGGGCAATGTGCAATGGTCATTGAAGAGTCTGCTGGCTGCTGCATGATGCAACTTTATCGCACACAAAAGGATGCACAGGGAAAGAGAAGAAGAGAGAGAGAGTGTGTGTGGGGTGGTAGCGTGTTTCGGTTGAGTGGATGAAGCAGGCGGCCGACGTGATTGCATTTCAATAACAAAAGGATTGTCTGCACATCCCTGCACACATATCCGACGTTCGAGAGCGAGCTCTCCTGGGGTTAGACGTCTCATGTCTATGAAGGCGTTAGTGTATCAATATCAAATGACCATGTGCTTGGCACGTCGAATAATCCTGCATAGGGGGAAAAGGTATCGTATCCAAGCGGGATAACGAGCTGCATTGGTTTGATGTTTGCAATGAGGTGTGATAAATCACTCATAAATTAGAAACAATCAACGAACGGCTCGATGGAATGATGGCGATGAGGAGGCAGACGAAACCACTTTTGATCTAAACTGAATAATTTAATAAACAGACAAAGTGCGACGTACAATACAAGGTCTTGTTCGAGCTAAAGAAGCTCACCACAGATCTGTTTTACTTTGTAAATGAATCTTTCTTTATTCCCTACCTAGCTGCGTTTACTTACCCTTACACCAACGCAACACTTTATCACAAGCCCACTTAGAGTTTAGTGGAAATCAATCCACTTCAGCAGCGATGGAAAGATTCCAGTAAGGCTCTACCTTTCGTCGGAAAGGCTGCACCGACCGAAGCGTGAGGGTTGATTTATGGCACGTTTTAATTAACAGCACCGCTAGAAAACTAGGTAATCACTAGCTCGTAATGAATGTTCGGTTGAATTCATCTAATTTATAGCTGACCAGTCGAAGTCATCTGCTTTCGCCGAGCTACGAGCGAGCTCGGTCGCACTTGAAAGCCGTTAGCTGTTAGCGCGCTCGAAGGCACGAGGTACAAATTGGCTTTCGGACCACATGCCTCCAGCCGCAAGAAAGAAAAAAAAAGCAGGAAGCTGATCCTAATTGCTAATCCACACTTTTACGTGTCCTGTAGTGAGATGTAGGGAGTTGCTCGCCTACATGCGACTAGCCTCGGGGAAAACGCTGGCGAATGAAACGTTTTCCGGTCGTAAATTTTGCCATCGGAAGCTGGCCAAGTTTGGCCAACGGAAAGGGCTGGGACTCGTGCGAGGTGCATAATAATATTGAGAAACAATCCGGAAGCCAGAAGCGAATCTTTCAACCTTGAAGTGGCTTCGATTCGGCACCGGACAAGGTGTAAATGAAACGGAGCGGTGTGATGGTAGAGAATGTCTTGCGGAGGTTTCTTCGGTAACTTTCGTCAGACAACTATCGCTGTGAAGGAAGGAAGACCAAGTAGCAGAGCCAGTAGGGGGTAAGATAAACACACAATTAATTCTTATATTTGTTGTGACAAGTAGACAAATTGATTTGAATCCTTTGGGAAACGGGCTGCAGCCAATTTTCGTAGAACCTTCGCCATCGCGAGGGGGCCGCTTCGATTCGATGGCCAGCACACGGCATCCATGCTGCTGCCCAGCTGTCTGTTCCGTTCGGCAGAACATGGAACCGTGTTGCGATGCAATAAATAAGTGTGGCGTCGGTGGGAAACTGGTACGCACCAAGACAAAGCGATTGGGCGCGGAGTGGGCAGATAAAAAGGATGTATTACGCACGCCGGGGCAAATAGCCTGAATCGGCTTCGTCCGGGATGCTGGATGGACGGACGTTTAGTTCCGTTGTCAGGGCAATTGGTTCGAGATGAACGGAGACATCGGAGCCGGTGCGGAAGGAAGCGCATGTTTACCGCCCGAAAGACACAGTGCGCCGTTGCGTCTGCTGTTGATGATATTGATTTGTTTTCTTGGCACAAATGTCCCACCGTGCGTCCGGTACACCAGACCTGCCGTACAGCAGCGATGCTGGCTGGTGTGGCTTCTTGATTTCCGCCTCAAGACGGTTCTAATTTATCAGCCCGGGCAAGGTTTGACAGTCGCATCTTTCACGAAGCCCTTCTAATAAATTTATCTTCTTCTCCGAATCGACCCCGAGCGACGGCTACCGGCCACACCGAAGCCACAACCAGATTCGATAACTACTGCCTATTGCGGTGGTGCAATGGGCGAAGATGGCTAATCGAAAACCCGGAGCCCGGGCGCATGGATCCGGTGCGGTGAAACGTGAGGCGAATGTCCAACCACGCTCGCCGATTCGGGGAAATGCCCTGGGGGGAATGGTTGGGAATGGTTGCCAAGGACACGCTGGGCGTTTGGCGTTCCCGCTCTTGCCGTGTTGTGCGACAATTGTGCGAACTTCAATAGTTTTGACAGCTGACCGATGACGACTGACGACTGGGAAGCGACGCGAGCATGGGCAGACATGGGACATGGTCGTTGTAGCTGTTGTTGTCTGATGTGTCACCGGGGGAATTCGACCGGATTGTGATCTGGTAATTGATTTGGTTTGCATAATTGAGCAGGGATTAGGGAAGTGTTTGTTTCCGTCGCATCGGGAAAGCGGGAAAGTACGCAACGAGCGACTATTATTCGTGCGCTGTGCATTGAATGCTAAGTTTGGTGGGTGAAATCGTTCTAATGGCCATCGGAGAAGCAAGGGAATGAGGTTGACATATGGGTAAAGGGAAGAACGCGCATAGAATTGGTGACTCGCAGCAGGAGTTTGGAGGGAGCGCAACGGGGTTAATATATTGTATCGAGAGATCTGGAAGAAGCACAATAAATGAAACGTTTTACATCTTTGTGGTTAAGAGTTGATGAAAAATGTTATTTACAGCTCAATGAAATTGCCTTACAATAAGGTATTGCTCCAAATGGACGTTATATGGGCACTCGAAGCCACGCTACTTGGCCGATGGAAAGTGATTTAGAGGCAGCTGTATTCTTGCACTACTACACACCAATAGACTCCTGCATCGTAGCATTAACAATCGCACAGAAAGGGGAACTGCTTTGATTTATGCTGTCCATTTTGTCTCCCAGAAACGAGCAACGAGCTCGTTTGTATGTTTTGCAAATGGAATCCATGTACGCCACAGCAGTTGTAGCTGCTGTAATCGTTCTGATTTGCGTATGTATGGCATTTGTACTCACAGCTCATGGCAAGAAATCCTCTCCGATGGCTTGGTCGCCGCTGCAACAGCATCACCGAAGGCACGCTATTTCAAAGCAACCACCCAAAAAGGTGCCCGACGTCCGATGGGAAGCACTGTCCATCACAGAGTGGCCGGACAGTGGATAGCGTAGCGTGGGAGACACACATTCTTCACCGTCGCCTGGCTCATGCATCAAACAAAGTATGAAATCAGTTAATATAAATATTTCATCCTGCTGATATAATTTCAATTTATTTTCCCACTCTCTCACTCGCACGCACTGAGCCACTGTGCGACAGCTAGCCGCCGTCGGGGTGCTCCGACGGGAGCGATGTTGGCCAACAACATGCAGTCCGTCCTGACAAACGCCGCAAGATCTACGCCGGCACAAACATCTCCGGGAGATGAACCTTTGCCCAGGTGTGAGGCAGTGGGAGCAGTGACCCTCCCCGAGTAAATCGTCTGATATTAGATGCCCGTGATGACGATCTCCGTGACGGTGGTGCCCCGAGTATGCTCCTTCCGGGCTCGGCCCGGGGTGTAGGAGCGTGTGTGCAGTGTGTCTTTTGCTCATGTTTCGTTCTGGAAAATTATTTTAATGGAATTTTTCGCTCCCCGAGGCCCCACACCCGAACGCCACCGACGGGTAGGAGGACGGCGAGGATCTCGTTGGATTTGGCTGCCCGCTGGAACGGCAACAATTACCGAGCGACACCGGGGACGCTCGAGTAATCTTTGCACATTTCACCCTTTCGAAGACGGCGGCCGGCGTCGGGTGTGTGTGTGTGTGCTCTAATCCAGTTGAACATTACAACGTTGATTTGAACCGAGCGCACTGCTACCTGAGACCAGCACTGGAGCAACCTCCATTGAAGGAATGCAGCACGCCTCCACACATCGTCCCACGGTCGGCTCCCTGCAGGTTGTGGGGCGGGTTCCGGGTTCGGGTCGGGTGATTTCTCATCACTTCAATGAAGCTGCATTCTCATTGCGAAAGTTGTCCCCGTCCCTGCGGCATGCATGCTTCCTTGCTGCCCCGAGCGCGTACCACAAGCACTCCGAAGGACGAAAGGGATCTCACACTGCACAGGGATCGTCCGATTTCAGTGATCTGAATCGCATGTGAATCGGTTTTCCTTTTGTACGGCGTCGTTTTCTCGTCCGGTTGATTCCGAGATTCATCACCTATTTCCGTGCGAGAGAAATAAATCCTCGCAGCGCACCTCGGCACCAACGCCCCAACACGCCCGTGCCTCGATGAATGCCAAATGGCACGCATGCACATACAGCGGGACAACGGGACGGCAAGCGCTCGCCGAATGTATCTGAAATCTAAATCTTGACTTAAACTGTCAGAGATTGTCTCTGACGGTGGTCGGATCCTCCGATGGCATCCTGGTCGCATCGTCCGGAGCTGGGGACGGTTGGCGGGTACAGGATGCCCGGTGGCCGGTGTGTAGGCCGATGGATGCTACTTTGTCCTTCCAAGGATAATCGCAACCATTTTCCAAGCGGGAAGGCACGGACCATGGGATGCACAATCCTTTGGCAGGCCGTTTGGACGGTTGTATTTATCCATATTTCAGACGATTCTATCTATTCGCCCCAACCCTTGGGAGGCCACTTTCGGGTGCAAGACGGCCGGGGCAAGATGATTGAAGATGGTGCCGTCGGTCGGTCGGGGTCGGGCAAAGCGATTGGGTTGGTAATTTACAATCCGATACTTTTAGCCGGTGGCCACCGGTTTCGAAATGAAGTGGACGGAGCAGCGTGGCTCGCCAAGGGAAATGATGATTGTTTCGAAGCTATTCAGCAGAAGAAGTCAGCTGTGAAGCCTCTCTGGACAAATGTCTCAGATCTCAGGCCGATAGAGAAACGGTCTTTGGACGGAATGGCTGGAGTGCTCGCAGCGCTTTGCAGTAGAACCATCGGAAAACCCTTGCACGGGGACGTTCGGAAGACAAGAGTGAAAAGTTAATTCCTGTTTGAGTGATAAATCATGATTGATTATTTATTGCTTCTCCATCGTACGGACTGGGAGGGGGGGCATGATGTTGGGAAAGAGAGGAACTGGCAAACCGAAATCCGGTATCTGCTGGGAAAAGGGTAGAGGGTTTGATGTGCGATTCAAATAAACTGCGCAAGATTGGAAGCGATTTCTCCTTCGCCATGCGTCGGTAGCGATGCAATTGCGCTTTTGGGTACGGTGAGCTATCCCGGCCCGTAGCTGATTCAGGAGATAACTGTCTCAGGATTACAATTTGTCAATCAGAATTTATTGCTGAATGCATATACGGGAGGTTTGCGTTGCACACACGATGGGGACTGCAATGCAGTTTGATGTTGTGCAGTTTTCGCAGTGTTTTACAATTTGTGTAGTCAAACTTAACGAAAGAAAAAAAAATCGATCAAGAAAATAATTTGATCGAATTTCAACAAACGATCGTGCCACACAGATTGCATACCTTGAGGCGTAAAGTGTTTTACGCAAAGTATGCAATTCGCATGACACGCTCTTAACGTGAGAGAATATCCTTTTTGGTAGAAGTATAAGTAAATCCACAATTGGTCAAATTAATCACCAAAGAAACATTTCCCGACATAATGAATACATTTTCATTTCAATTTTGAGTAAATATTTCGATAAAATCACGCGCCAACAAATGATGTAACGTGAATGAACTACCACCATGCACACAATAAAGTCACACTAATCGGTACTTCCTGCTGGCAAATGTTATTCATAATTGCTCCACTCGTCCCATTAAATCAACAGCACGATTATAATTCGCGGTTGGAAACTATGGCGTAAACTGCACCCCACAGACACGATGAGCTGCATTCCACGGACTCGCTGGGGCGTGCACACTGGTGATGTGTGCATCTGTTACCCCAGCGCGTTCGAATGCTTTCCGATGGGGCACGCAGTGGGCTGGCAGTTTGGGTACGTTTGTTTTTAATTGAAACAATTTGACGATAAATATTTACGCATCCGCGTCCTGTTTCCTGTGCATCGGAATCGGTCATTGAATGCTGCGCAGAATTGAGATCCTGTTGCCGCTCCCTCCCTTCACGCCGTGTCAACGCTGCACTGGGGGATTGGGAAAAGGCAATTCCGTGTCCGTACCGTGGCACGTCGACCACTCCAGCCAGGAATCTCTCGAAAGAGTGCAATCGAAACATATTTATAGGGTTAAATAACTCGCACACCGTCAAGCGGGAGTCATTTTGCCGATGGTATGGTGCGACCGAAACCGTACGGTACGGTTTTTAGGAATTCGTGCATATCCAATGTCCACTCCGTCCTCTGTCCACGCCCCGTTCTCCACCTCCGGAGCACCTGTCATGCCGAGCGGGGCAATGCAATGGGACGTTTCACTGTGACTGTGTGTGGTTGACTGGAAAATTGCAACAAATTATTTTGAAAAGCGATTGTGTTTGACAGTTTTCAATTGCGGATAGGTCATAAATTTGACCAGCAGGTCGGCAGTGGCCGTGTGCGGGTCAGCATTTCGAGCGGCCCTGGCAATGGGGCAAACTCTATCGATGGCTGCGAGGTGGGTGAACTAGGTGGCCAGCCCAAGGGTTAGGGGGGAGCTACCACCGAAAGCGATACGGTGCATCCGGTGCAGTTTTTGTTTGCATAGAAATGGTGCTCGATGCACTTCGACTTGACAATGCGTGCGTTGGAATCGTTCGAGCCGGGACCGGTTGGCGTCGGAATTTGGCGAATGGTATCGGTTGACTTTTCCGATTGAATGATGCACCGGCATGCTGACACTCTGACGCCTGGGTACTGCAGAACGAAGCAACGTACGCCCCGGGCTTATGCACTATTGGAAAAGGCCGGTGCCAGTCAGCAAGAAGCCCGTAGCGAGTGCTGGCCGAACGAAATGGTTGATTTATTTCACCGATCGCAATAAATAATTGTTGCATATCGTGCCGAGATCTGCATGAGGAGCAGGAGGAGAAGGAGGAGTGCTCGGAGTTTACATTTACCGTTTGCCAAAAACAATTGCACGTTGTGCGTTCTGTGGGTGACATTTGGGTGCACTCGAGTTGGATATTTTATTAGTTTTCAATGCATGCTGATATTTGGGCTATAAATTGTACTCAGCAACGTGGTGGAAGAGACAACAGACTGGGGAAGAGTGTACCAAGGATAAGCAGTCGTCGTTTCGGTAGAGCTTGTCGATTTCGAATGACATCTGCGACAGTAACAGCTGCCACCCATCTACCGAAACAGGTTCCTATTTACTCATAAATCATCGCAGATAACTGTCGATTTTCCTTTTTGCTTGTGTTGTGTCTGGGAAAGAGTATGTAATGTTTGTGCGATTTTCAAGCATGTACTATGTTTGTCCACTTTATTGCACATTGTATCGAACTACACTCACTACAGGTAAGGTTGATTTCACCCACCGTGTGCTGCTCAACGCAGCAAGCCATTAGTCGGCCTCCGTTGGCTATTGGTAATGCGCTTTTCCTTCCACACGCAGCCGATGTCGATCAATTCGTTCTCGACCATTAACCACAGACCTCCCGAATAATTTCCCGATAACCGTACACTGGGGCCGTACGACACTAATTAACAACCTTGTGCTAATCACAGAACCCATTTCGGGACGGACCCCGGGACCCCACCGGGTTTTCGCAGCAGCCGAATGGAGTTGCCCAGTGGCGTGTGTGCGTCCGGAGGGTTTGGCACTGGCCACATGGTGGATTTTTCGACCGATGTCCCATTTTTATGGGAGGTGTGAATGTGTGTAGATGTGTGTACGTTTCTGTGTGTTCCCCGTCAGCACTACCGATCTACACTATCATCGTAAACGGTGAGCTAGAGCGCCATCGTTTTAATTGAAACCAATAAAAACTGGTTCAATCAAAGGAAATTGATTCCCGCAGTGGTCTCATCGGGTCGGCACCTAGCCCCAGGACGGGGAAAATCGTGTGCAAGCCGCTGGGGTCGGAGCGCCATCAAACGATCCGTTCCAGTTGAGTCGATTTGCGTCGAGTCGGTCCGGTTTTGTGGCAAAATCCCTCGAGCTCCGTGTGCTGGACCGTGGACGCACCGAGCGGGTTTTGTAGTGGTGCTCTCTTACCGTAATAGCAATTGTTGTTCATCCCAAAATCATCATTAAAAGAACAACCAATTAACAGTAAAAAAAAAACTAAGCATTCCCGACCGGTTCTTCTCATGGTCGGGGCCAAACCGGAGCGAGTGTGCCTCGATAAAAGCTCCATGGGGAGGAAACTGTCCGGACGGTAGAGGGGGGCTACCGGGGCTAGCGGGCCAGCGAGGAAATGAAAACGATAAAAGTAAATCGTTTTCCATCGAGCAGAGCGCACAAAAACTTGATTCAATCGAGAACGTTGGGCGGACGTGAGGGGGAGAGAAAATCGTGTGGCGGCAGCTGTGCTGGGTGGAGTGGAGAAACCTGAAGCGGTAGTTTCCGATAGTCGGGAAAATGACGCAGGGAACGGCTGTTAATGTGTTTCCGTCGTGTGTCGATAACAGGATCCACGGGAAAACTGCATTCGAACGGTCCAAACGGGACGAGTGTGCGTCACATCTTCTGTTTGTGTCCTGCCGGAGGCAACGGCAATGAGCATTGGATTGAAGGAAAAGTAGCTACAGCAGCACAGAGCAAGATACTTTGTGTCATTAAACGATCGATAGATGGGGTGAATGTAGTACGGCAGAGGCGGAAAACGTTAATTTCGTGGGCGGAATGAAGTGTTTGATAGCTTTAATGGGAAGCAGTACGAATGTTGCACGGTACAGAAGCAGATTTTTCGATTCCCCGTACAAGTTAAAGGAGAAAGAATGCTTACACCAATTTCCAAACAAACAGAATGCAAATATGTTGTGCTAGGAAATCCATCGTTTCGATCTGTTTACCCTTTATTTGCTTCGTCCAATTTACTCGAGAAACAATCATTCATTCTGAGCCGAACCCGTTGATCCCCGGCCATCCGGCAGAAGCGACCGGGCTGAGGGCTTTTCGCATTCATTTATTTCCCTTTTCCCCTCCCTCCCCAACTGCCACTGGAGAACTGCTTGGCACACCGCAAGAATTCGTTTCGAAACCCCGGAACAGCAGCACTCCGGGCACCGGGACTGACCAGAACCGTTCCGGGAAGTCCAACCTGTGACGAAGCGCCTCAGGGCGCTGCGAGGCTCCGTTTTAATCACACTCGAGCGACAAGCGGATATTCGATGTCCTTCGAAATTGACAGTAAATAGGGTCTAATCGTGTGAGTGGCCATCCGGTCAGGTCAGGCAGGGCACGGGCAGCACGACGGGTTTGCGGCCGGTTTCCTCAAGCACATTGTGGCAATCGTCATCGGCATCATTTATTTTGTTTCGGGGCCGACGGCGTGTGGCCCGACCCGACAAAACGCAAATGGATTTCCATTCGCTGGCCGAGGGATCTCGGATAGTTTGAGCCAAAACATACAGAAGCTCCCGGTCGAAGCGACCCCGTTCGCTCCTCATCGAACCAGGACGACTTGGACGACTTTGGCAACTGTGGCGAAATCCATATATCATTTTGAGAAAGGACAAATGTAATTTTGATATCAAATAAGATTAATGATTTGCGCTACCATTTCCCGCTCATTGGTGGCCAGAAGGGTGTGTGTGTGTGTGTGAGAGTGTCCTTCCTTGTGTGGACGGGCAGGGGGAAGCTTATCGTTGAGATGAGTTGGCTCCAGGCAGGGCCTCCCGAAATGGACTAGTAGTCCGGTGAGTGATGTGATGTGTGTACTGTGTCACGGGATTGTTTGGTTTCTGTTTTTCTGTCCGCCTCTCGTCTGTTTGCCTTGATCCCGTTTCCCTCTTCCGCCGATAGGGTTGGCAGGCGGAAAGGGGGAATTATTTTAGGCTTTTTTCGCCACTTGCACTGATGCGTGGCGTGTGTGGGCAGTTAGTGGTTGGGTTTTTGTTCTTAGCCGGCCGTCGGAACCCCGGGCTGGAAAAGGTTGACCCAAATCGAAAGGCCAAAGGCAATGGTGACGAACGCATCCTTCGGTTAATGCTGTACAACAATAAAGAGGGACGGATGGCTGTGTGTGGAAAAAAGCAGCGCTCATATGTAAATGGCTTGAGCGATTATTAGCCACAGAGAAAGACCATATGTGTGTGTGTGTGTGTTTGAGGCAAGAGCTCTTTAGGGTGTGTTACTATCGTTTATTAATTATTATTT
This sequence comes from Anopheles merus, assembly GCF_017562075.2. NCBI lineage: Eukaryota > Metazoa > Arthropoda > Insecta > Diptera > Culicidae > Anopheles > Anopheles merus. The sequence continues at coordinate 855,197 of NC_054082.1, forward strand.
GATGATATTCCAGAGTTTTTCTTTCGCCGCACCACTCACGGAACGGAGAAAAACGCACCAAATTAAGGGTTGGGTCAGCAACCGGGAGAGTCAGAAAAATTGTCATTTCCAGTGCGCTTCACTCGTGGTCGCGCGCGTCCCCCTACGTTGCCGTGACAGGCTCCGCTGTTCGGTTTGTTTGGTAATAAGCTTATTCACGTTGAAGATTTATTGCTAATGGATTGATTGATGGAACGTGGATCACATCGCACTGGGGCGGGTTGGTTTGCGTGCCTGGAGTGCGCAAAGCCGGTCGGTAGCGGGGAAAAAAGAGAGCTCAAATGAGGGCTGATGGGAAGGAAAAATGTGGAAAGAAAAACGTACACACGCCGTTCGCTTCTGGCCCGAAGGAGTGGCCGTGAGCGAACTTGTGACATGACTGGAGAAAACGTTACAATGGATTACTTCATTTATTGATTGTCGCTAGCCTGCGGCTGCGTCACCGAACACGCCTTTCGCAGTAATTAATATTCCAATGACATGGACTTTTCCTGGTCAGCAAGAGTGGGGAAAAAATGAAAAAAACGACAGAGAGACAGAGAGACAGAGAGAAAGTGGAGTTCGTTCGTGTCAGGAGTTGATGATTATGGGATAGGAGTGGTAAAACACTAAAGAAAACCGAGGAAAAAGGATGATTTTTTGTAGCGTCAATCAATAGGGCCGGAAAGCCCGTGGCCAGTGATCTTAGCTTTTCATAATGCTTCACATAATGCTTACATGTGTAACATCAATCAGTGGAAAAATCGCTCCCTCGTCCCCACGACAATCCCGACAAGCCTACAACGGTCATCAACCGGTTCCACATTACTAGCGAATGCGCCATGCAGGTGGGCGAAACGCACCACCTTCAACCGAGCGTTGGTTCGTAAAACTTTTAATGGACGATTAAAACTTGTCCAATCAATGGAGGCAAATAAAAAGCCACCGAAATGCCGCCGTGTGTCCACTGAAAATCACAACAAAGCCGTTGGGCCAGGAATGTGGGACTGCAGGACACGATTGGCTTAATCGTCCAGCTACTCCCCGCTTGTTCCCCTTGTCCCTTGTCACCCGCCCAGCGACGCGTTTGATGGCTCCTTAATGAATTTGGCTGCATGGGCGTGCGGGAAGAAATAAGAAATTTATAGATAGACCAATGCCACAAATGTGTGTAGTTAAATTATAACTCTCCGTACTTTATGAAGCCATTCCTGTGTGGCAGTCACCTTGGCCATCTATTAGCTTCGCCAACAGCCCGCTCAAGGGTTTGGGAGGTGGAACAGCGCCTTCAAGAAAATGGGGGCCACTCATTAATATCCAATTAAAGTTTAACGGGCGCTGGTCGTCCATAAAATGGAAAATCTTGCCTCATTTCCTACCAAACTAGCAGTGGCCAATACTTTTGCCTGGGACGGAGAAGGTAAGTGTGGCGGCCGTCTAAGGACGACTGTGTCGCTCGCAGCCTACGCCTACGAACGGTATCGATCGGGAATAAAAGCTGGACTGCCTGGTCAAAGAATGTTTTGTCGCAGCGAACGCACCTGAAGGGGCTGCGGAGGCTTGCACCGACGGACACATAAAAACACCCTCCTCGAGAAAACGTCACGGACATTGAACTGGAGCAAGTGAAGGAGTCGTGCCATTGCCGGCCGAACACGACACGGTTCCATTATCGGATCCATGCATGTCAATCCTGCCCTTCCGTCGTCCCGTTCGGCTGGACTGCTTATTGGCTTTGCCGTGAGATATGGAGCCATAAACTGACCTGTGTGTGTGTGTGTGCGTGTCCCGTGTGCGATGGGCTTTTAATGGGCAACGCAGCTCGGTGGAAACATTTAATATCATGTCATGTTTCTCATCAACCGCAAATCAATAAATACGAGCGTCGATCGTAAAGATTGGACTTTCCGACGGCTTCCCCACTGGCCTGGGCAGCGCAAACAAACATCATCAGCTCGTTCCAGCAGCAGCAGCAGCAGATTCACAACATTTCCCAATCCTGCGACGACCGAGAATTGGCAATGTGTTGCACTGATATCGGTATTGGCCCACGCTCGTTCGCCCACACAGGTCCCAGGGCAGGGCTGCATCCAGTCACGTGGGACGTGAAAAATCCGAGCGTCCCCTGTCCCCCGACCGGTGCCATGAAAATCTTATTTTTATGACACGTTTTACCTCTCCCGGGGTGCCGCTCGGGTTCGCTTCGATGAAGAGGGGGAATCGAAACTCAAAGGTCCGGAATTAAAAGGAACTGTTCCGGCTTCTGTGCCACTGTTCGTAAGAGCGTCCGTTTGCGTGTGGGGGAGAGTGAGACGCTGGAATATATTACTATTTATTGCACCATCTATTCAGGGGCACCGGGTTGGGTGTGGATGGAGGAGGTGTGCATGTCCGCATGGTCGTACGTGTCCTTGCGCCCTCATTGCTTCCGTGCATTTGTGCTCGGACTGCGCGCGAAGAATTGATCGATAAAACAGCATCCTTACACACCACACAGCCACAGGGGTAAGAAGCTGCGAGCAAAGAATTGCAAGACAGCCACTTAGCAGGCTGGGCTGACCGAAAACCTCACGGCACGACCTCCACACCGTAGCGTCCAGCCTGCAGGGCCCCGATGTGTTTGTTATTAATTTTCATTAGGGACAAATTACACTTTATTGTTTTCATCAGAATTGGTTCACTTTCATACTTTCTTCACCTCGTGCTGGCCAGTCCGTCGGCTGTCGGCTTCCGGGATTCCCCAATTGCAACCGGATCGCACTTTATGGCCGTAGCATGCGTCTCGGGATGTAACTAGCATCGGATGGGGAGGGAGTTGTCGGGACAGTTGTTGTCCACACCTTCGTCCAACGTCCAACACGGGAAAGGGATGCACACTCGCTCCGTATGTCATAAAAAGTGGTGTCATGCTGGATACATCGTCCTGGGAGAGCAGGGATAGAGACAATTACCCCTCGGCCGAACGGTCCTGACCATCGAATGGCAGTCAATAACTATTATATGCGATTTGCTTTCACTCGTTTATTGCTTTTTATTTCGCCCAAAATCAACTGCTGCACACTTTCTCGTGTCTTGCGAACACAGCCAAAGGGCAAAGAAAGCAAGACAGTGTGAGTGCCCAAAAAGGTATTCCCAGAGCATCAAATTGGACGGCACGGATGGTTCGATCATAAAAATAGTAGAAATATAAGCCACTATTTACGTTACGGGCAACGTGTGTGTGGCCAACGGTAAATCGCTTAACCATTGCTCTCGGGTCGGTCTGTGTACTTAAGACACAAGCAGGCGGAGAAGCAAGAGGTGTAAGGGAAGGTGGAATGTATGCCGGCCTGTAAGTAAAAGCATCCAAGTTTGTGTGTTGATTAGATTTAAAGTTGTACATTGAAAGCAGTGAAAATAGAGCAATAATTTTTCAAATTTCCAGTATTTCATCTTTGAAAGGACGCAGCAATCTGCAATATAAGAGTCCTCTCGGCCAGAGACGCGTGGGTAGAAACAATTGGATCTTTTGCTTTGCCGCGCCACCACCGTAAGCGTAAGCTGATTTCATTAGGAATGGATGAAAAATTCAAACGCATTTCCACCATCCTTCCAAATGCAGTTTCCCTTTCCTGCAGGGGGAAAACGCCGCAGAGTAACGCAAGGTGAAGCTTCAATCACTTTCATCTGAACTTTGACTTATCGTCGTCGTCCCTTTTGCTTTGTGTGTGTGTGCAGTACCAAAGCCGAAATTTGATGAACGACGACGCATTGTGACGCGCAAGAAACGAGGGACAGATAAAAAAGGAACAACACAGATTCGCATGAGTTTTAGCATCCTCTCGAGCATTGCTGCCGCAAATCCGACACGGAAACTCTCGCCGGATTCATCCATCCCGGATCGTGTGTGTGTGTGTGTGCGTTGTGGTGCTGGTGGTGGGCAAAAAATTTCCGATGTACTTCTGGCGCACTTTATCGCCGTGGCTTTTCGGTTGTAAAATCTTCACTTACACTCTCGCTGGCTGGGGATCTTTGTGAGACCTTTTCCTTCCACCCCCCTCCCCCTCCCCCACTCCCGAATAAGAATCCTTCATCCGTTGGGGGCATCCGTACGGCAATGCAATCTTTCACCAGTAGCTCGCTTCGCTCACTCTTAGGCAGGCGATGATTAGTGCAGGAAACCATCCAATCCACCCATGCCTGCTCGGGGCCCCGGGATGAGCGCGTTCCAATGGTGAGCAACGGAGGCACGCGGAGTAAAAGCAAAATCTACTAATGCATAGTTGATGCGCCGCGGCAAAAGCCGGTGGCGGGAATAAAACAAAGCTATAAATAACGAAAAGTTTACGATTTTTTTATAGTTATCATTTTGCGGGATACTACCGAACAGCGGGAGGGTTCGTGCGCTTGCTTGCGGCTGCTCCGGCGTTTGGGTCCGTGGCCCTTGGTGGTGGTGGTGGTGGTGGTGTGCGAAAAGAGTGCACGAATGAGCACTGGGTTCGAGTGTGCGGGCATTATTGGCTATGTGCAACTGTCCTTCGGTAGATGCGGGCCCCCACCGGGTGAGCGAGATGCGTGCGAAGACGGCACATCCTTTTGGGCTGTGTTGTCGGGTTCGTCGGGAAAGTCGGCTGTCGCTTACTCATTTATTCATTCATCAATTTGTTGGAAATGTCTTTTTGCTTTTGCCCGTTGGCGGTGGTTTGAGACACCGCGTTTCCTATGCATCGGTCGATTGTGCGGATTGGCTTGTGGAAAGCGCTGCTTATTGAGCGGGCGCCGACCAAGACAGATGGATGGAAAACGATGGATGGTTTTTATGGTACGCAGGAAGAGAATGTTTTCGTTTCTGGTGTGCTTTTGTTTATTAGGCCGGTGTTTTATTTCGTACCCTCGGCGCACTCTGCATGGGCTAAGACAATGATTTGGGCCGAGGATGTAATGCCATAAATCAACTTCGACTCTGGTTAGAGGAGCTCTGTTGCTATTTTATGATGCAGTTGATTACCCGCAACAAATGGATGGGAAAGAATCGTTTGCATTCGGAATTGATTTGGCAGAACGAAGCTCTGCAATAAAAGCTGTATTTCAGCCGTACAAGAGTAATCGCTGACCGGTATCTGCTGACCCAAGCTCATATTAACACAACTTCACCTGTGAATTAATTACCTTTTGAAATTTAATTTTCTCTTCATGCAAAGGGAAATTGGTTCACAGCTCAAGAAAGATGTATGGCTAGTGCATTTTCACGTACATCTCTCTGGAATGGCAACTTTTCATCATCTCCAGCCATTGCAAACAAGTGCCGCGTCAGCGTGTACAAGAATTAGTCGTAAATACAAGAGAAACAAGACCGTGATTTGCAACGATAATACAGCAGCACCTGAAGCGCTGCTGTTGGTTTCCCGGCCCGAACAAAGAGTAGATTGACAGCCCATGTCCTGTATTGCAGTGGAATCCTCCCGCTGCTTTGCCTGCCCTCCCGCTGCAGCTAGGCAAGCAAAGGTTCCATTTGTTTCAAGCACCCTCTCAAAAATAACGAGGTATGATTTAACACCTCGCATCCACGGCTCGTGCAATGGCTTTTGACTAATTAGAATTTTTCAAGCCAGTCGCTTCCATCCACAATTTCCCTCAAATGTGTCAACGCTTACGGAAAAAAAGGGTTGCGACAAAGGTGTGGAAAGAACTTTGCGCTATCCTTGCGCACTGCATCGTGCAAAGTGTGTCCCTTTCCACGCCGTACGCCGTCCTCGCTCACCATTGCAGGTGTTGGGGTTTTGTTGCTTTCAAAAGAAATTGAAGCTTCTTCTAATCTACTCGCCCGGACCCCGGAGAGCAGGACTATTCTTGCGTGTGCGTGTGCGGGACCATATTTTACGATCGGTAATTATGGAGGTGAGAAAACAAGTTGCACATCGTTGATGATGATCTGCAGTCGGCAGCAAGTTGTCGCCGGAGCGGTCTGACGTCGCCTTTTTTCCTACTGCGGCTTACAAATAACCCACCCACCCTGCCGGATTATTCGTAATTGACAGGCGACATGATAAACTCCACTCTTGTCGGTGCAGGTGCGCACTGCCATAAGTTGTCCGTTGTCAGCATCTTCAGTTCACGGCGCTGGGAGGGCTGAAAAAAAGGACACCGACATTACAGCAATCTCATGATGATGAGGGCACGATGCAGCATGTGTGTGGGTGTGTGTGTGTGTGTGCGTACGTGAAGGAAGCTGTGTAAACTCAATTGGGTGAAAGTGATTGACCAAAAATGGTTCAACTTGCTCTTGTACACGCTCTCAACGTGCAAGGTTCGGTCGGTTCGGTGCGTAAAACTTTGCCACACTTTCAACGAGTTCGTGCTTCACTTCAACCCTTTCCGAAATGGTCACCCCCTCCCTGGTCGCCACTTCCGGTCCGACACTAGTGGAAGCGAAACGGAGGGCGAGCTGCTCATAAATCTTCCACCGAAGCCGACCGAGCGACCGAGGAGTATCCGTGTTCCGAGTTCCGAGTTGCTAGAAAGTACCGCTGAGCTATGGTACCGGCACAGGACATTCGGCAAGCAAGGCCGCTTCCTTCCAGTGGCAACAACATGGGGGAAGAGGAAGGTGACCGACAACAAATGGTGGACCGAAAATGAATGTTGCCAAAGTTTGAAAACAATAAAACTTAATCGAGAGGGCAGTCAAGTGTGTGTGTGTGTGTCTGTTCGTGTGAGTATTTGTTCCGGAAGGAGTTCCGCAACGGGAAAAGGGCAAGGCATCGAATGGAAGGGGCCGAAGAACCGAACATAAAACTATAAATTTTCCTCAAGAGACTTTTCTCCTTTCGGAAGACGGCACTTGCCTCTTGTTGGCACTTCAACTGTTGGCCTTCCCTTCCCCTGAACCGTGTTGGCTGACCGCTTTCCGAGCTGCTTTTCTGGAGACAATTCCGATGGTCAAGCTGAGTGTTTCACGTTTCCCGTAGCGAAAGGGAAAATCCCCGTCGCCTCGCTCAGAGTGGTGGTCGGAACTCTTGGGAAAAGTCCCCGAAGGGTTCGAGTTGAAGAGGCGGTTTCGATACTTTTCACCCATTTGCCGGCCATCAGCAGCAACTTCATTGCTTTTCCGCTGGCCCCCCGTCACCCCTTTCTGGGTTCGGTTCGGCCGGACATCCCCGGCATTTAAAAAGTCTTTAGAAAAGTACTCAAACAATAAATAGTTGCTGCTTGGCTGGGTGCGGGGGGAGGGTCCATTTTTCTTGCATCCCATGCTTCCCTGGCTGGGGCGTCGTGCTGTGTGCTTGCTCGCATTACGTGCGACATATGTTCCTGTGGAATCGTTTTTCCGTACGAGGATTATCTGTGCAGTTGACGCCGCCACTTCCATTAGGAGGCTGTGTCGTGGTGGTGGTTTGTTTGCTTATTGCATTAAACCCGTGCAGAAATGCAGAATGAAAGAAGGACAACTTTTTTTTTGCTTTAAGCAGACAATAGTTGTTGGCTTAATGTGGAGCGAAATTAATGGCACCAATAAAACGCTGAAACCGGAAATGATTCGTTCTTCGTTTATTGATAGGCAATAGTTTGAAGTAAATATAGGAGTCACGAGAAGAATCTCGTCCCGAAAAACGACAAACAAACCAATTAGCCCATCGCATGGAGATTAATATCATTCCACTCCGAGCCGAAATGTCCGTGAAATGGCCATTTTATTGATCTCACATCAAATGAACCCATGCACGTCTACATCGATATCGATAGCATCTTGTCCCGTGGCTAATAGACGGAACCCTCGATAAAGACGAGCGCCTTGTTGGCAGCCAGTGTGCGTAATGTGCCGATGATAAGTAGCATGTTTTCAATTATGTTGCTGACCCCTTTCCAATTTAGCACGACACGACTACGCTCGCTGGTAAAAAGGGATACTTCTGGGCGCGACTAGAGGAGGCCCGCCGCCGCCGCCGCCGTACGTTACCATATCTTTGATGGTTTTATGGTTTCTTTTTCAGTCCATTTTCCTCGAAATAAATGGTGCAATAAATATAAAATCTCTACGAAGCGCCGGTCCTTTTCGGGGTGGTTTCGCAGAGTTGCGCAACCGTATGCGCTTAGCCTCGCTCTGGCCTGTCCTATTCCCCCAGAGGATAACAATGCGTAAACTAATTTACCACCCTATTGACCACACTTTCTTACCCTTTTTGTTTGCGTCGCTAGTTCTAAGAGATACCGACAAGTTTATCTATTATTAAGGGGTTTTGTTTGCGAGCTTCCGCTGAAATGTTTGCACTCATGTTCAATTCCAAATTGAGAGTATTCTTTTGTAGGACCAGAAGATGAAGTAAAAATGCAAGAATTTCTGGTACACGACAACGTAAATAATATTCCACGATTGGTGCCGACTGAAAGCGGCCTATTGTTGGCTTCTTACAAAAATTAAACCCTTTACTCAAGATTGGAAAAAAATTCCACCGAACGCCAAACACGGGCGAGCGGGCAAAGAAGGAACTCGGCAAGTGATCGGCAGACAGTTTGGCATTGGCCTTGAAATTGAATCTGCATTCTGTAGCGGTCGCATCGAGCTGCCGTTTGCTTACACCGGGTTGATGTTAGTAGCGTTCAAATCCTTATTGACAACCATGGGAAATTGGCGGCCGATTGGCAACGGGATCAGTGGCATGGCATTCCCATCACTGATTGGATTTAATGGTCTCGTATCGTATCGAATCGCCGGGAGGATACCGCAATCCGCGCTGATGCAAGTTGCAGTTTTGCCTTGCGCCAAGAGCAACACACGTCGGTAAAACTGTAACAAGACACACGTAATCTGGATTCCGCACGGAACGGGAGGAATTTCAAACTGAAACAAACCCAGCGAGGCGAGCACCGAGGAGATTGCCAAAATGCCAATGAGTGAATGGTCGATAATCGATAGGTGGCAAGATAGAGAAATCAAAACAAAACAACACAAAGCTTTGTGCAGGTCATTGATCCTGCAGCTCTTGCTGTGCTGTGCCATTCTCTTGCTTTTCGTGTAGCGACTCGACGTAATATGTTTATCAGAATGTACGACTCTCAAATTCCCTGTTAGGCATTGTAATCCCCGCTAAGACGATTTGATGTTGCAGTCAGATCTTGGGGGGACCACCACATTGATATCATGCAGATAGTTTACAGTTCTACTGCACATCATGCGCAGTGTAATGGGCAAGTAATTCGGGGTTAATTAAATGTCAATAAAAAAGAACTGCATCGCATTCCTCGGTGTCGTGTTCACACAAAGCACCTGCAAAGTCTACGACCCAATCAGACCGATCATGTTACGGTGCTATTTCAATCAAACTAAAATTGATAACATATTTGGCATAAGTTCCCACCAAAATGCTCGTTTAACCGTGAGAACCGAGAACCGTCAAAGCCCATCAGCTTCGGTTGGAAGGCATTTGAACCATTTCAAATTGAAGCGCGAGCTTCAATCGCAATCAGGTCATGCAATTCGAACGATAAGTGATGCTTTCTCACTTGAGTTGTGTAGATCGCGGTGAAACCCCAGGATCGAAACTGTTCTCCACAAATTCTCCATTGTTGTAATATTTGGCCTCACTGGGCGTTGCGAGTGCGGCCGTTTAAGTGCGTAAATGTCAAAGTCTCGTGCACACATACACAGACCCGGTGGTGACCAGGTGGGATCGGGTAAAAGGTGATTCGCCCCTCCCCTCACCGATCAGACGTCCTGTTGGGGAAAGGGAAGCGTCCCGAAAGGGGTGGTAAAAACATGGTCACGCATTAACAACGGCATTGGCGCTGGGCAGCAAAGCAGTTTTAGCATACTTCCTCGCTGCGAGTTGATATTTTGGTATCGGCGAGTATCGGCATCGGCTTTGATCTTTTGACGCAATTTAAATCAATGATCGTTTGCCGCACAATCACACCATCACCCATTACGCCATGGTCGTTTTTTTGTATCGACATTTTGTGTGCTTCCGCTCCGCTCACGGGACAGCGCCAGTTCCCGCCGGGGCTGGGAGCATTTTATTGGATTGACCCGGTCCATGTCCCCCCCTCCCACTGAATGGGAAGGGGAAGAAAATAAACCACTGGAATGAAAACGAACCGATTTACCTCCATTGATAATTGCAATTGAAGGGCGTAAGACCTTCATTGTGTTCAAGATTCCTGCTCCGATCCGATTGCAGCGTCGGGTAAATGCGATCTGTGCCCTTCCTCCTACCCTCCCCCTCACCCCTTTCAGTGGTACGAAATCACAGATAATTGGCTGCGCGGCTGAGGGGGTGAACTTTCCTTGGTGGAGTGGAACAGTTTCCCCCCCCCCCCTGATTCCGGGGAGAAGTTGTTTTGTCGTCTTCAGTTCCCTTTGGACGAGCGTGGAGACAGAATGGTGGACTACAAAAAACAGACACTAAGCAAAGAGGAAACAATTAATTGATATTGTTTTTTAATTGACGCCGGTACTTCAGAGACTGTCACACATGCACACACACACACAAACGCACGGTCGCGCATCAAACAAGCGTATCCGCTCGAATGCATCCAGACGGAGCCACTTCCCGAGAATTCGTGGTCGCAACATCTTTAGAACCAATTAAACACCATCGCGCGATGCGACGACGGCTCGCTGCAGGCCCAGCTGCAGGCCCCATTCGGCCGATGCATCATCCTGCCCGTAAAGTGACGGAATCGATAAATCTTCCCGCCTAAATGGTTTCACGGACACGCATCAAGTGCCGATGGTGCACGCGGCCGCACGGCGTTGCACATTTTACACCTCTCAAACATTTATTGATTGATCGTCAAAAGCGTACGGTGCGGAATTTGCAATCACTTCATTAAACGAGCTCGGGGGTCTTTCAACGGTCACTTAAAATGTGGTTGTGGCTGGATGCATTTGGGAACGATCTGAAAATGATCGGTTTATCAGCGATCGTAAATCAACACTTTGCCGTGTCTGACGATCTCCGTGCGGCCCGATGGATCGATGGAGACGAAAAGTCAATAAAACCGTTTTACAAGCCCGACAGCCGAAGCCAACCCTGTCGAGTGACTATTTTACGACCACCTATCGTGCGGCTCAGCGGCCCTGTATCGCAGGATCGCTATGTTTTGTGTGTTTCCTTGACCATTCTTCCCGAGGGACTTCCTTCTTTTTCGTTAGCTTCCTGTTTTTGTTTACCGTACCGTAGCTGCAGGTAATTGATTTACCACCTTTTGCAGGACGGTACTTAACGGACGGGTACCTACGGTTCTCCATTAACGATGGAGGCGATTGCAAGAGGTTGAGTTGAGGATGGGTGCTTGGTGCAAGTGCGTTGAATGCATTCTCGATTGTGCCGTCAATAGGGAAGCACGGCTCGACTAAAGGTTCGATTTAGCTTCCCAACACACAACAAGCACAAACGACTTGGCTTGGATGGGTTGCCGAGGCTGATATGTGTTTTTTATTGAGTTGAAGAGGTTAGACAAGGTCTCACGACCCGGTTGTTGGTGGTGGTGGTGGTGGTGGTGGGGCGCTCGATTCCATTTGTTTAAAAATCAATGTCTATAAATTAGTTTTATTGCCCATTAGAGCTTGATATTTGATTATAATCATTTGATTTATGTCATTTATGTATCGGGACCGGCGCGTAGAGTGCACCACAGTCAATGTGTCTTTGTGAGTGTGTGTGACTGTGTTTTGGCTTGTGTTTTGGTCGAGCTTTTTAGATTCGACAAAAAACGCAGGGTGGTATATTGTTTCACTTTGCTTGATGGGACGAACGAAACTGATCCAAAAGGCTACAACGACCGTTTTGTTTCACACGTTTTCCGTGCCCGATAAGGTGTTGCTTAACCGAGAAGCCCAACGAAAGAAGAGAGATAATACGAGAACGAAACTTAAGGTCGGCATTTTTGTTTGTGTAGAAGAATATCTTAAAATGCTTAAAGCTAGACACCACGCTGATTGATTACTGTGCTGTTAATTGTAGCTAATAAGTAGGAGTTTCAAACTGTGTACAAAAGGCGCAGAGTGGCGCAGAGTTGTTGGACGTACCGTATTGAAGAACCGTCATTTTCTTTTAGCTTTCCCCAAGTCCAACCAATTTCCACTCAATGCTGCAGTGTCCGACGCTCTCTTTTCAACATCCGTGAGCTATCTCGCTCTATCACACTGTCAGACATCGCAACCGTGACCGCATCATCATCGATTCGAACCCGTTTCATTGCACACCGATCGAACCAGACGATACACGAATCTCCCCAATGGCACGCCTTTCACTCGAACGCCCGTGCAGCTGGACTTGGCTAGTCATCATCATCGGCCCCGTCGGTCGCGCCGTTCGTCCGTTGATGGACTCGGTTGGTCAGTTTTCAATCGATAAACGTAAAATCAATTCCGTGCGCTTTTCTGCCCCTCGTTCGGCTCGGGCTGATCGGTTCCATGTCGATGAATCACGCTGGAGGGCGTTCCGTGGTGGCGTTCGATGTAGCCTGGGCACGATTTTAAAAGCGCTAGCGAACCGTCGATTGGTCGAATCGAAAATAGACGGGTCACGCTTGAGCAAAGGTGGGCTGGGATGGTTGTGTGGTCTTTTTTCCACTCTATTCACTACCGTTTTTCTTCAACATGTGTGTGTGTGTAGAAGGTGGAAACTATTGAAAATACAATCTCACACCCCCTTAAAAATGCTCAACCTCATGGTCAGTTTTGTATCGATTTTTTCGACCTGCACACGGCCCCAACAAACTCAAGCCTAGCCCCACGTGTTAGCTGCAGTACACTCCGATGCTAATTTGCATTTCTGACTAATGACGAAAGGTTGCTGCTGAAAGGGGAGGACACACGCGCCGAAAGAGGGCAGAGTTCGAAACTATCGATAGTTTTAAATCACGCCACGATTTATAGGCACCGATTAGAGAGAGAGAGTACCGTTGGCGGGCCGGCAGAAACCGTTTCCACCACCCGAACCGAACGCGAATGATAATTATCAATTAATTAAATTGATTTATTATAATGATATCATTAATATCGTACACTCGCAGCGGGCCGTACGAAGCTCTAGAAAGAAAGGCTCGAGAAATCGATTTCTTCGACCGCCACTGCTGCGCTGCGTACAGGTAAGCTTCTGCCACCCGCCACCAGATGTCACTGGTAGCCATGTCGCACGGGCTGCTGCTCTGCCCACAGCTTCGCGGGCGTAATTTCGCGCAAACAAACACTGTGTTGGCGCTGGGTGGTCAATACTGTGGGATTACAAATTCACTATCAGCATGAAATTATCTGTCGGTGGTCGTTCTAGGCGTCCGCGCACAAAAAACCCCACCACGGTGTCTCCCCGCGGTGGGTAAGAACTTGCCCGATTCGCGCTCGTTCTGTTTCGCAGTCCAAGACCAGCTGTTTTGCGATCATTGCCTTCACCGTCCGGCCATCATCCTGCGAGCGGCTGTTATGTCTGCACGCGTTCGCTCCCTATCATTGCCAGAGGAGTGTGTAATAAGCCTAATGATTAATGGTAAGACATTCGGTGCGGACGGTGAGCAGCGAGCGCGCGAGAAGAGGTCACGTTTTGAGTAGGCAGTAGGCTTGTCGGACGAGTAGAAGGCGGGTGTAGGAACTGGTCTGGATGGACTAAATAAATAATAACTAAAACAGCAGCAGTGGCAGCAAACGCGCAAGCACACAAACCGGGTACGACTCCGTGATTCGATGGCACTTTACATATTAACAATAAACGGAAAACGGCTACTGGAAGTGAGCGTCAGGCTCACCGACAGGCCGGACCATTTCGCGCCCAACGGTCAAACCGTTCCGGAAGACCCTTCTTCGTACAACCACGTACCATCGGAAATACCTGCGGAACCACGTGGTGCGGTTGCGTTTGTTTTTCTTTAAAGCGTTCAACCGTTCACGAACGAAACGGTAGCGCGTAGGGAAGGATTGAATTGAATACAGATAATAATACAAACACTAACAAATAAAAAAAAAACTGAACAGCTTATGCTCGTCTAGAACACAGCACACCGCACAGGGAATTGGAATCGTCGAACGGTTCCGCCTGCGCACGACGAACAACGCACGTTGTTGCCGGCGGCCCCCCACATCGATTATAGATTTTCGGTGGATTATAAATTATTATTGACCATTTATAACAGCAGCGTTATTTGTCTTGCACCCGCTGTTAAGTGGTTGTGCTTTGAGGTCGCTTTATGGTGTTGTTAGTATCGGTGTTTCGATTTTGTTCTCCCCTGGACTGGCGTGCACTGGTGGAGTTTATTAATGTGCTCCGGGGAGCAGGGAGCAGCAAGCAAGTATCCAAAGGGGAACATGGAGCGATTGTGGTGTAATGTCTCGCACAACATTGAACAGCATGTGTTTGTTGAATGGCAGTGTTTGTTCGTTCTCAAAAAGGGGCCTTGTACGCACGAATAATCTCGCAAGCCAGGTGTTGTGGGTCCTACATTGAAGCAGCATGACACACAAACAGCTTGCTCCTTACAATCGTCCTTATAAAGGAAAAGGATTAATCAATCGATGGTACGGAGGTGATTGTCAACTCGTACGATCGGGACAGAGCTTCAATTCGGTGACGATTGCATAACGCAGATTGAAAACAATCGAATGGGGAGCCGAAATACAGCGGGAGATTGAAATGAAAGCAAAAAAAAAAAAAAAAACGGTAACAGCAAACAATGAGCGAGAGAATTTCCAATCACACATCGAGCTATTTTGATTGAAAACAAAAATCCTCGGATTGTCAAGCCTAATACCCACTTCAGTCCCAGCACACCCTCATCTCATCGAGGGTAGCTGCCACCTACAACAGCCGCTGCCACCGCTGAGGTAGAGGCTTCTCAAGAAAAAGGATTTCAAGTGTTTGATTGAATGGAAAGGGAAAAGGATCTCCTTAAGCCAACAACCCCGATGCCGCGGCGAAAGGGCCGTACCAAGCAGGACGAAGCAGGACGGAATAACCGATGGCGATGCGATGTCATCTGCTGTTACGGTTGCACCTCCTCGCACCCAGCGGTCCCGAGTCCCCCGGGATATAGCTACTTCGACAGGCCGCTTACATTATTGACAAACAATAACACAAACGTCTCTCAAGAGCCAAAGGAAAACATCCGACATCGAGCAGCAGCAAAAAAAAAAAAGGGAGTCGGGGAGAGTCGGACCTATACACATGTTCTAGTTCGATCTGTGATTTCTTGCCGGGGTTGAGCGGAATGGAGGCAAAAGAACGGTAAAGTGGATAGCGAAGAAATACCACCGAGAAATTGTCAACCGTGCCCGAAGGAGGCAAACTGTCGTTGAGGTATTTTCAAATATTTAATATGTGTCTCTGAAGTGTCCTTCATTTCATCTCCGAACCGGTGGCCGAGAGAGAAAGAAAGGGAAGGGAAAAACCCTTGATCGCAGGTCGGGGTAAAGGACCCAGGCTACCTGCGGCAGGGATTCGGGTTGGCATGGTTGCGATGTGATTTCAATTGCATTAGCTTGCGTAAGACCTTTCTCCTTCGGTGGTTCTTCGGTCGATGGTCAATCAATGCATTGCCTTCTGTCGACGGTGCTCCCTTCTCTGCGTCCCGCCTTGTTTCGCCGTGTGTGCTGGGCTGTGTTTGCATCACACTCCAGAGCTGAATATTATTGATTTGTTTAACCGTTCCATTATTTGTTTGTGTAAGTGATTATGATAAACAGACTCGACTCGCAGCGAGATGCATTCGCGCCCACACACTGCCATTCGCCGTCGGGCGTGGAAAGATGCTGCTTCCTTGGCAAAGGTCTTCTTCTGTATGTACAGTGGTGCTTAGGAAGCTACTCGATGAGCATGCTGCTAGAACCTCTTCTCGCTATGTCTTACTTCGGTGCGGCCACTCGTGCTAGCCCTCTCCCTCTGTGTACGTGTCCCGCAAACCTACCGCATCAGCAGACTTGCAGTCCGGCTAGTCACAAGCTTTCTAACCAGTTGGTGGGTTGGCCGGTGGGAGACAGTGACCACAGCAAGCAAGACCGCTCGGTCCATCCTAAGAACGGTGCAACGTCAACGGCCCGAAGAGCCCTTGTGTGTGTGTGTGCAGTGGGTTTGTTTTTGTTTGTTTTCTATAATTTATAATTCAGTCCACTGCCACACCGGGCAGCAACCGACAGAACTGACGCGGAGCATAGTTTTCCCTGCCAGTAGCCGCCCCGGGGAGCGAGCGACTCCAGCGCCCGGATGGCAGGCGAGGAACGCAAAACAACTGTGTCCCGCTGGGTGATCTCGAGCGGGCGATCTCGCGGTCGTGGTTTGCTTTGATGAAGTGATGGAATTTTAAACGGTAAATACTGTGGCGGGACTGTCGCAGGTTCGTTTCCTCCGCTCCGCTCCGTTCCGTGCGCAAAACATGGGGACATGTTTTCTAATGACGCGGTGTTGCAAAGTTCTGCAACGAGCCGTGGGTTGGCCAACGAGTCGTCAACGAGTGCTGCTCAATCACTGCACGATAAACGGTACGCTAATTGAAATGTTAAGCACTCGTGGAGCTGTCTTTGAGCACGGTGTTAGCTGAGGCTCAGCAGTGATCAGCTATTGAAGAATGTGAGACATTCGTAGGGAAACGAGGGACAAAAACAGTGCGATCGAAATGCAAGAAATCAGTGGGCAATGTGAGCATTAGAGATTCTTTCATTTATTGAGAGTTAACATCCGATGGCGGATGTATTCATGATGTGAATTGCAGTTTATATGATCAACAGCTAGCTTCTCAGAGTGGGCATGACTACTTCTCCGTAAGCTTTTCACCTTAAAATGGCGAAGTTGTCAATTTCCGTGCGAGACCGTTCGAAGAAGACTCTCCCCAAACCCGTCATAACCGATCAAAGGCGCCCGGTGAGACGGCGAGACGAATCGGTCAGACAAATCACCGCAGGCTATCGGGGCTTGATGAGCCGCTGGACCGCTCACAGAAACCCCCGACAACCATGCGGCCGCACGTTTCCCGACTCGATACTCGATCGTGCATACGATTGGCCTTCTTCCCGTCTGTGTGTGTGCGCGCAGATTCTTCCCTCGCGCAATCGTGCCCGTGGCCGGCTGAGCCGGGACGAGGGAGAAGAATCAATTTCGACAGTTTAATTACGGCGCAGATCAGCATTCGAATCGAATCGAATAAGGGGAGCCATATGAACCCGGGACTGGATGCTCACCCTCACCACGGTCGGAGATCTCGGAATCGACCGGAGGAATGGTCTCCAGGCCGGCTGGCGGGATGCATCGATGCCGAATCCCATCGCACAGGGACCGGGGCCCGGCAAAAGGTGACGGCGGGCTGCACGGAGTTGACAGTTAAAATGAAAACTAATCAAAAAATGATACTCAACCATTGAGATTGGCGTTTCGTTTGCCGGGACGAGTTGCGTTGGTAGCGTTATTTGCCAGCGGCGATGGTTCCGATGGCTGTGGGTTCGATTCTGATGATGTGTGCCTTCTTTCTCTCTTCGCCGCTCCGTGCTGGTTGTTTCTTTCACTCTTACTCCGGGGGCTGCAGGGAACCAATTCAAAAGGCCACGGCTACGGTCGGGGTGGAAATGTGTCAAAATGCCACATCGGTTGATATTCGATATATATTCGGAGGTGGATTTGATTGATTCCAGCTTCTTATCCTTTAATTTTACTTCCCTTCGTGACGTGGTTCAAAAGGAAAGGGTGCCCCTTGGTGCCGGGTATTGCCTGGAATGTAATTAACTTCTTGACCGTTACCAATCGTTCGACCCCGATTCGTGCCCTGTTCGCCCCGGGTTGGGAGGTGGGAAGTGTCGGTGGAACTAGGCGGTCGAACCTGAGGCTCGGCCAAAAGGGGACAAATTAGAAGCGAGTTTTTCCATAATCGATCAATAATGTGAGAAGTTATGAAGAGCACCGACCGACCGACCGACCGACTGGGGCCGGCCCGGTACGGTATGGGCGCACATTTTCCTCCGAGTGGCGATCAATCATCCCGGCCGGACAAGGTTGCTGCCGGTTATTGCTGGCCTGATGGCCGGGGGACGGGACGGGGACGAATTCGATCGACTCCAGCTGCGTCAACCGGTTCAGTCGATTTTTGCGCCCTTGCACACACCGCGCTGCCACTCTCGTTGAAGCAAATGGGCGAATCAAAAACAAAAAAATCAAATCACCAAACGGCAGCAATTATGACTTCTCCAGGGGCTGGTTATCGCACGTTCGACCGGCTCGCACGCTGTGACGCATAAGTCGGTGGCGTAGCGGCAAAAACGTCGCAAGTGGCAGCCCGCCACGACCCGTTTGACAGTCGATCATAATCAAATAATATGTAATAAATTATATTAAGCGTGAAGTTTGCTCGGACGACCTCGGCGGCCGCCGGCGGAAGCAACCAAGACTGCGAGTGCGTGCGTGTGTGTGTGAGTGGGTGAGAGGAACAGTCCTTCACCAGGCGAAGTGGAATGATTGGATTCTGCAAGTACCGGCAATCAATCGATCTTGAGACCCTTCGTTTTCCACTGGCTGAAGATTGAAGCTTCCGCTGAAGTGCACAGACCGTTTCGTACGCTCGCCCAGCGTCTGGAGAAAGCAGAAATTCATCATTCTCGGAACCGGGGAAACCGTACGGGAATGTCCCCTAGTCCCTCCGCTCCCAGTCCGCGTCCGGCTACTGGCTATCGTGGCACGGCTGGGGCACACTCTTTGGGTGTTTATCCAATTTTCGGCTGATTTCGATTGTTTCCTCTGCATCGTCATCGTCGCCCATCATCAGCTGCGTTATTATCATCAATCATGTAGTCTTCGCGGTTTGGTGCCCATCCCGGCTCGGCGCTAAACGGTACGAAATCGGCGCTCGGTGGCTCAGGGTTTATAGCAGCAGCAGCAGCAGCAGCAGCAGCGACACAGCAGTGCGTTCACATGTGGCGGGACTGTCCGGGGGCTTAATTCCTCAATTACGGCCGCTCGCCCCGTTTTTTTAACGATCCTCAATCCCAATCGCCAAAGCTACACACGGCGTACGTCGGACGATCGTACTTTGATCGATTCCTGCTCGAGAGTTGATCCGCGTACGGGCGTTCGGGCATGAATGGAAACCCGCGGAAGCAGGAAAAGGGAAGGAGGGAATTGAATCAACAACATAAACACAGATCACAGATTGATTATTCGCGCCGCACTCGATCCCGCAACGAGAAAGCATAAACAAAAAATAAACAGTAGCCGGACTGGAATGAGCATGTGAAGGAGATCTTCTCGTCTTAAGTTGCACTTGAGTTCATAAGCCAGCCCCCGGTAGGGCGGCAGGTTTCAAACGCCGGGGCAAGATTTGTTGTTTAATCATCGTCATCGTCTGTGCCATCGGCATCATAATCCCCGCTGCCCCGACGCTCCAACGTTGTTTGGCTGCGGTTCTGATCAACGGAATATTTGTGCTGTTTCTCGCACGAACGTGTGGCTTTCGGTTCGATTGATCCACGCAGATTGCTGCGTGCGGAAATCGTTCTGCTTTGCTGCTGTTCGAAATCACTCAATCCCGAGGTACACTCTGCTGAAGATGCTTGTTTTCTTCCCATCTCGTCGCTTCCTGCTGCTGTGGACTATTACAATCTTGTGATTATTTCGCAACACGACGACGATCGTTAATGTGCAGCCGGACATTCGCTCGGACTTTGTTCATCAATAGTATCGCCACGTAGCGCTGGTAGGTGATGAGATTTTACGATATCAACGCTGCATCTGCAACTGCACTTTTGTCCACCGTTCGAATGAGTCAATCGTGTCAGCGGCTTTGCAGTGCGGCAAAGAGGAACCTTTCGCGACGCGTTTTAGTATGCAATCGCTAGTCCGGGCTGACCGTGGCTGACCAGTGTGACGAACGGTTTGTGGGAGTTTTGTGATCAGCCGCGCCGCCCCGAAAAGCACCCAGTACCATAATTTATTGCCTTCCCATACGGTAAACAGCACCGATCGAATCGGAAATCTTAAATCACCAGCTGTGCGCGAACGCGAACAATCTGACCGCCGAGGCGAGCTGAGTGATTTTAAAACTGTCGCAAAATTCGACCGTTTTGGTCACTATCATCATCGCAATCGATAAATAATTTACCATAACGGTGTGTGATGGGTTAGGAATACTAATCGCGTTCGTGGTTTGTAGCGTTGCTTTGCTGCGTCGACCCAACCCGCGAGGGTTGACCGAAGAGAACTTAGTTTTATTTGCTTCGTCGTCGATCGCGTGGAACCGTGGGAACCCTTCGGGGGATCAATTTTTGTCACGTTCCTATAAATCGTCGTGAAATGTTGAAAATCAATGAGGGAGTCCAGTCTGACGAAGCAAACATCTCCGAGGTGTACGGCATCATTTTTCGAAAGGGTATTTTTAACATAAATATATTGCATTCGACGCCTTTCGTGAACGGTTGGTACGGTTTGGGTTTTTTTTTGTGAATTTTCGTTTGCACCATACCATTGAGTCCTTCTGTTGCTGACTTCATTCCAGGTTGCAATTAAACGGTTTTCACGACCAGCGCAAACATCCCCAAACCCAGGAGAATATCCCTCGTCTTTCATCCCAGCTCGGACGCATTCATCTTAGCTCTTGCTAGCAATCTAGCAGGGCCGATGCAGCAGCAGCAGGAACATCATCAAAATGCATCGGTTGCCAACCATGTGGCTGCTGCCGCTGATCGGTGAAAGAAAATTGCAATCTTCCTTCTGTCCGACAGCAAAGACTTCCTGCTTCGAGGCCAATTCTGACACAGAAGAGGATTTGGCTGCGTTTCGTGCGTGTCTCTTCTTCTTCTGCTGCTGCTGCTGCTGCGTATTTATTTCCATCATTTCCTCCGTCAAAAAGTAGAAGCTTCGGCACCGGTTTCCGAAATCGGTCAGAAGTCGAACGAAAATAATAACTTTTGCGAGCCGAGACGCTCGGACGACAGCACTGACAATGACGTGTGCCCAGTCCGCCAGTCGGGGGGATCGAATCCGAGCAGATAAAGATAGAGAGAAAACGAAAGGCCGAAGAAGAGGATTTGATGGTTGGATTTGTTTTGGGGTGCGGTTGTTGCATCGGTTCATCGGTTACACAGATCGTTCCCACTTCCTTGTGATGTCTAGTTTCCATGTTACTTTAAATCCTTTTTGCCATTCGGGCAGGAGACCAGCGGAGTGATATTCGATGGAATAATTCTCCTTTATTCGCGATGCCTGTTGTTGTCGGAAGGGCAGATGACGCCCTTTTAAATAGTTCCATAATGAAGCTTCCAACGGCCGTCAGGGAGGCAGGTGGGTCAGAACGAAACGAGAACGAGCTTCGAACGGAGCCGCGTCGCGCAAGACACTGGGCGGGAAACCCAATTTTCAAGGACTCGGCACTCGCTCTAGAGCACGGCCTGGGCAGATCGGTTTAATTATATAGGCAAATTTTTGATTGATTCTTGCAACGCGCAGCCCCTACGGGACAGAGATTGGGGTTGCCCGGCTGTCGGCTTTGCGCATTTGCAATGGTGGGTTGGTTTTCATGCCGATATTGCTGCCGGCGATTGGGCTGGAATTCCGCCGGAGCTGTGCGAAGTGCGTTATCCTAAACCGCGCGATGTGCGCGATCAAAACTGTGCGAAAACGGTGATTAAAATAGCTTTCTGAAAGGTAGCGATTAATCACGAACCAACCAGGGCAGGAAGCGACTGGCTTCATAACAAAAACGGAGCTGACATCGACGCTGGATGCAGTTCCATTGCGCTGATGATCGGGCAGGAATGTACGTTGCAGTAAGATATCATTTTTAATTCTGTTGTAGGTATGATTTCCGTTCAACAATTGCGTGTCAAGTGAGCATTCGTTGCGAAGCAGTTCTCTCGATTGTTCCCCGATGCAGCGGATTGTGGATAAAACATTGGCCCATTAGTGTAAATGAGTTCGAGTTTATTGATGATTGTAGCTAGCTACCGTTTTAAATCGTTTCCCTCCCGCTGATTAAAGGCTGATTAATGCCACAACGGCGCGAAAAATGAAGAAAGCTTTTCTTTCAAATGTTAATTCAATAAAAATCCCTTTCATCCCGATCGACCACCGGGACGGCCACTGGGAATAGAACGGTAGCTGGAGGTTCCGCTCAATCCCTTCACAGGACGGGCGGAAACATGGCCCCACCGTGGAGCTTATAAATCGTCGATCATTAATCATAAATCAATACAGCCGGCAGTAGTGGAACAACGGTCGGAGCTTGGGCGCGATCTGCTCGCTCTGCCCGTGCGAGTTGTGAATGGTCGGGCCTGGTCGGGCCCTCCTCCAGAGACCTCCAGAGCGATCGCCACCGCCGTCGCTGCAGATCGGAATCAGATATCGAAACAAATAAAAACACGCCATGGAGTGTTATTAATTAGCCTGTAAATAGATAAAGTAAGCCGGTGTGGCCGTGTCTGCTGCGGCACGAAAATGCGCTCCATGTCGTTCATTCATGATCCGCACACGGGAAGACATTCGAACAGGTTTTTGGGGCACAGGGCGACAGGGTGGAACGGGCGACGTGATAAGCGCATTACGCCCGCCGGTCTTGCCGCTGTGTACCGTGCAGCTTGCTGTTTGTTTGGTGGCTCTTTCCGGTTCGGGCGGCGGATGCAAGACGCTTCGGTGTTCAGCATCAGATGCATTCCGAGGCTGTGAAAGATGTGCGCTTATCAGTGTTTGAATGAGAGTGTTGGTTTAGGGTGCATGCGCGTTTCCTCGAAACATCCCGCGGCCATCAGGCGGTACAGGTG
The DNA here is from genome assembly GCF_017562075.2 of Anopheles merus. Taxonomy (NCBI): domain Eukaryota; kingdom Metazoa; phylum Arthropoda; class Insecta; order Diptera; family Culicidae; genus Anopheles; species Anopheles merus. Next base: position 877,911 of record NC_054082.1, read on the forward strand.
ATCCTTCGGCGAATTCAATCGGTGAACGGTATTGTAAGAGCCTTATAAGAGATTTGATTGTCCTGCCGGGTCGTCGACTGTCGTTCCATTGATGCTGGAGGGATTTTTCACAGCGCTGGCGGTAATTAAAGCGTGTGCAGCGACGGTAAATACCCGCATCGAAGCCGACGCTGGGGCAGAAAATGGGAGGAAAAAAAATAAATAAACACCAAAACAAACCGGAATTGAAATTGGATTCGGCGAGCGCGGTAATAAACTGTTGTTCAAATAACAACGTTCTTGGGCAGGAATAAAAACAATCCACAAATAATCATCCCTCCGTACGCTCAGGATAGCTCGCTTTGAGCGCGTAAGCGAGAATAAAGAGACCGCCCTGCCCTAGCCGCTTGGTGCAGATCTAAGGAATGGATTCGAAACTGTACCCGGCTGCCGAACGTTAAACGATTGCCGGTCTTGCTGCTTCTCCGACAAGTGCTCCGGCTTCTTCCTTACAATCCATGATCTTTCTCTCTCTCCCCATGGTCCCGATCGATGGTGGGCGCTGAATGGCAATTTTAATGAGCAATACGCGATGGGAAATAAAATGAAACCGAATAGTTACAGTCAAACGAAAATACTCGCTGTACGGTGGTACGAGGTTCGGTGTGATCATGCCGCAGGAACAGCGTAGTTCTAACGCTGCGCTTGGTCGATCGACGGACCGGGGAAAATGATTTTAGTGGCCATAAAATGTTGCGCCAGTTTATAGTAACGCACGGGCGATGCGCTGCTGTAGGCCGTTCGTATCGAAGCAGCAAACCCCCGCCATTGGGCGTAGTTTATTTGGAAACAAACAGATCGTGATGTCGTCTAATGATCATCGTTTTGCCGGCGATGATTTAGATGTTGTGTTATGCCTTCGCTTCAACCATTGCCGCGATCGATCATCAGCAAAGCGCATCGAGCGACTTGAAAGATAAATTGTGCGGCAACTAACAAGCGCGAGCGAGGGGTCAGAGTGATCTGTTACGCCCTCGCTCTTCTCCCGCTTCCCTTTCCTTTCCCCCGGCATTGCGGGAGAAAGAGGTCAACGCCGACAGGGCTGTGTTTCATTTAGCGAAAACAAACGTAGTAGCGTTTGGTTGAGTTGTCACACTCCAATAAGAAACACCCAAAAGCCGAAATAGTAATAGTGTGTCGTTAAGGGCACCTTTACGTTTCCGCTCATCCCTTCAGGCTAGCAAAACGGCTGCGCGAGCAGTGAACACAAAAAGGTCAAGCTTCATTTACGATAAGACCTGGATACGATCCCTTGCCTGCCCTGCGCGGCTGTAAATGAAGATTTTATACATCCCCGCGCCTGATAGTGCCAAAGGAGGTTGCACATTTGTAATTCAAATGTGAGAAAAACTCACGGCGATGCTGCTTTTCCGAAGGAAAATTACACCCGAATTCAATCGGCGCACTGTTGCAGTGTGAGAGAGAGAGAGAGTGTGTGTGCAGGCAGATCACCTATCGGAGCTTGTCTGATGCGCCCGCGGGGGCACGATGGGCCGGCTGGTTTGCTTTATTTGCCTCCCCCAGGTGGACCCCGAAAGCCCGAATGGGACGCCTGATTACAAAAGCATTGTTTTCGTTACACTTAATTTTATCTCTTCGCTCGGTTTGGCGCTGGAAATATGTTGTCCGGGCCGGGCCACTGGTTTGGACGCGTCCAGCGGTGTGGCGGACTGAGCTTTTCTCAGTAAAAGAGGGTGCAGAAAAATATAACTCCTCCGGGGCGCATATCTTCCGAAACCAATCTTTGATTCAAAAGCAACGACACCATTTACATTAATTTTAATTTTATTGCGCCCTTCTGGCGCTGGAAAAAAAGCTTCGTGGCTTCGTATCCGGTCGGTCGGAGCGAATAGAACTTCTTCCCCAAAACGATCATCACGGGTGTGGAGGAAATTTAAATTACTTTAATCTACAACGCAACAGGTTACAGTTTTGTCGAGTCGGAATGAAAAATTAAGCATCAAACCCGCAAGCAGCCCCTGATTTAAGCCGGGAGGAAGCATGTGCAGTGTGTGTGTGTGCGAGCGCGCGCGCGCGTACCCGCCCTATCACACCCAGATGATCGTTGATTTACTTTACTGTGCTGTGTTTCTCGCTTTTCTCTCCATCCCGGGCACCGGGATTGGATGATCTTTGGGTGGTTAATTATTCCACTGCTGGTGTGGAGCCTATGACCGGATAGTCCGGATCCGCACATCAGCCGGCGCAGATCAGATTCTTTGCTATTGTTTCCGGCGCAACGATCGCGCACTGCAGCGCACCTTCTTTCTTGAAGATGTGGTTGGACGCAATGAGGCAATCGCGTGGCTGCAAGTGCGCCAATGAGCCTGTTGTTTCTGTTTTTTTTTTTGCCAGCTCCAAAGCTTACCCGAAACCCATCAGCACAATCGCACCTTTCATCGTGTTAGCGAAGGGTGTCTAGTGGAGCTCATTTCCGCACCAATCCAACCAATGGACTATTGTTTTGCTGTGGGGTGCGCGAGCTCGGCGTGCCGGATTTTGCCTACGGTTTGCGGAAGAGGCCTGGTGCGAGCTGGCATGCGACAAGCCGCGAGCCATTTTCGACACTTCTTCGACGATGCGCAACATACAATGGCTAATGGCTTAAATGGTCTATATCGTCGTCGGAGTCGTCGTCGGAGTCGTTGTTACCCCTGCGCTACCACCTTGTTGATGCTTCGTGCGGTATTTCTGTGGCGTTTGATATTCATTTATCTTACGCCATCTCGTTCGCTCACTCGCCCGTCGTGTTTTCCTTTGTTTGGGGCGAAAAAAAAATGGTGCGAAAAGTCGGGCGACACCCGGGCCTCTCCCGGCTCGTCCCAGTCGCCGGGCTGGGATGTTTTTAATAGTGTATGAATATATAAAAATAAAACTAATAAATTAAAAACGAAGCCAACCGAAACTATTACCGATTTCAAGCATTTCTTTTCGGAGCAACGGGTCGAAAGACTTGAAGGGGGGAAGGGTGAGCTCCCCTACCCCTTTGTGCCCGCTGTGTTTGCTGATCATCGAGCGAGGAAAAGGTGGCCGTATTTTGTTGCGGCATGTTACTTTATGCACTTCGACTTGCGAGTACCCGGGCGATTAGTAAAGTTTACTTTGGGCGGTGCGTTCCGGAGTTCTTTGTTCGGCCGGGGCCGTTTTCTTTTCCTTACGCATGTTCGTGTGTGCCGCCCCTGTGTGCCGCCGCGTGCGGGGATAAATATTGTAATGAGCCAGCCAGTGCAGGTCGTTCGTCAACAGCGCCGGGAATCCGTTTTGGATTAGCACCGGGGCATCGGGAGCGGCCCGGTCGAGTGGGTAGTGTTTGTTCGATTCGCGCTTCACTGGCCACGGCCGAGATGTGGCCAGGGTGATAATAATGCTCAATGGCTGCGGCTTTGCGGGCATGTTTCGACGCTTGCTTGACGTTGGTTTTGGGGCAGAGGCCTGCTTTTGTGTGGTGCTCGCAGGGCCAAAAGTGTATTGTTTCCTTTTCGGTATGATTGAATACACACGAGTGCGGGCTGGCGAGGCATAAGTTATGAGATTTTCCACGTAGGACAGGCCACCGTTAGGCACCCATTGGTTTGAGCGACCGGCGGGATCATTCATCATACAGGAGAGTGAGTTATTTGCTGCTGCGTTGTCCGTGCGCGAGCAAGTAGCAGGTAGGAATAATTGTTGGGCTATGAAAAATCCGCCCCAAAATATGGGTTTAGATGCTAAAAATAGTGTGTTCAGAACCCTGTTGCATTAAGCCCCTCACGATGTGCATGTATTGTGTCTAATCCCTTCACTACACAGCTCACTCGCACATATACTCACTAACCAAGTCGTTAGAGTCGTTCCAGTTAGTTGGTGTGTGATTTATCGCTTGCCAAAGTCCAACTGATCGAACGTTCTACGATCACATCAAACCGATTTGAAATGCATCGGATTTGTTCGAGTTGAGCGAGTTTCTCTTTTCACTCTCATTACGCACGACACGTGAAATGGGGAGAGGGCATGTCCCGCCGAAACGGGGTGGTTTGCATGCGCACAAATGCGCATTCCTTTCCCAATGCTGTTATGATCGTAAGCGTAAGGGAAAATAAATAAAATCATTATCTCGCCCGGTTCGGTGCGATCGTTCCGTCTTGCTCGCGACTCTCCGTCACACGCACAGATTGGAGGCAAACAATTGGAGGAGCAAGTGTCACTGGAGGCGTCGCCGGAGCTTGGGCCTGCACGGTACGCTTTGGAATTGCATTTATCACGCGAAATCATACACCGCCGATCGGTTGCAGTTATTGCAGGGCCCGGGACAGCTGTGGCGGTTTTCCATCCGTCCGCCGCAGCACCGTCTTGGCACCAGTCATAATCAATTTCGACTGAACAAAAACCCCGCTGGTCGGGTGGTGTTCGATGGACGTGGCCGGGGGTACGTTCGAACGTCAGAGTGTCGTTGCACCGCCCGCTCACCCGGTCGATGGAATGATGGAACAATAAACCGATCTACCACGAGATTTGCATTAAAAATTAGTTTCACTCATCGGATTAAATTCATATTTATTGATGTTTGTAATGATATTATAGTTGCAGATTTATTTGCATTCGTTTGTGCACTGCTCTCCCGCCTCCCTGTCCTGCTTTCTAGCTCGCGGTGTAACATTTTCTCCGAAGCATGCTTCAAAAGTGATATTTACGATTATGTGCGCGCCTGTTGCAGCCGGGCACGGCTAGGACGGGCTTTACCCCGGGACACCCGGGACGGGGTTGTCATTTGATCCCCAGCAGCAGCAGCAGCAGCAGCAACACCCGCAACACAAACACGCACACAGACCGTTTTTAAGCTTCTTTAGCAGAGCATCAGACGAAGACGATCGTGCAATCAGAACCGACGGGACGAACGTTCGACGAGGGGCGAACCGAGAGTGCCCGAGATGGAAACAATTTTTCAACGCCAATCACCGCAGATTGACATCGATCGGGCACGTGATTCTTCGCACCCGCACCGGCGAAGTACCGATGCCGAGCGCGTTATTACATTTGTTTTTCCACCGAGGCGCATCGGGCCGTCGGGCCGGTCAGCATCAAAGAAAAACCGAGCCACAAAGCCGAGAAAGGGCCGACCGTGAAGGTTTGTTTTGCGCCGATACGTGATCGAACGGAACGGTTTTGGGTTTTTGGTTGCGCATTGCGGTTGGACCACCGACCGGGCGTACCGTGCCCAATGTAGCATGAATAATTTAGTTCGTTTCTGTGTCTGATCGAGCGAAGAATAAGTTGCAAACCTGGCTGTCTGATGCCCTGTCGCTTGCCTGTAATCTTTCCGAACATTCCCAACCCTCCGAGAGGGGAAAGGGAAAGGGGAAGATGGCTCAAGCGCGAGGTAAAAGTGCCATGTGAAGTGGAATAGAAATGGACACTTGCATAATTTTAACGCTGGCCGGGTCGGGCTGCCTTCATTTGGTTGCGATTTATGCGCATCGAGGCTGAGGAATGATGATCCTCGATGATCTTCAATATGCTTTGAAATGAGTGCAGCGACGCACGCGGGGTGGTTTGGGCAGCAATAAAAAGTGTACAAACCCCAGCGTCTGGCCCCAGTTGGCGACGCGATTCTCACGGCTGTAAAAAGTTCGTGGAAATTGTCATCCACCGTGGACGAGAGCAGGGGCAGCAGCAGCAGCAGCAGCAATAACGGCAGCCAAGAGTTTGGCATCAGTGCTTCATGCTACATGAAATCAGCCTGCGTTGTTTTATGGTTTATTATATTTGCTTCGTTATGCGCTATGTGGACTCATTTGCTGGCAGGAAATCAGTTCGTCTGGAGCGCTGTGCAGGAATTAAAACAAAAGCAACTGCTCGTGACAGCGACCGCTGTGTGTCCCCAAACTCGAAATGCTCAATGGTTCTCATTATACGCGTTATTACAGAATGTTTCCCGCAGGCCGCAACCGAATGCAGATCGGGTAAGGTAACACACATAGGCCCGGCCCGGACTCCCGCCCGGTTTCACGGGAAACCCGGTGCCATTCGTATCGATATGGCTGCAGCGAAACAGCGGCAGCAGCGACTCGAGTTTGGAGAACATTACGTCCCAAGAATCATGTCAATGTCCTGTCGCCGGCCCATTTCATGCGGTTCCCGCACAAGCGTCCGTCCGTGTTCCGTGTGCATCGTTCAGTTGCATCCTTTCTGATTTATGCTCTTCAACGCCGCCGCCGAAGCACCGCGAAAGAAGATCGGCCGCGAGATTTACGAGATCTTGTCGCGCTCACTCAACGTTGAGCGTCTCATTGGGCTTTGGCAGACCCCGGGAGCAGGCACGTGACGTAGCGCGGTGCCTTCGTGGAGCCTTGGTTTGTTTTTCACCCTTTCCGCCCCAGGCATCGGTGCGATAGGCAGTGGCATTGCGGGCCGAGCCTTTCCGGAATGATATATGACACATTTTAATGCTAACCCTGTGGACACACCAGAGAGACAGAGAGAGAGAGAGTGAGAGAGAGAGCGAGAGAGCGCTGTTTCCTTTTGCCCGTCTGGGTTCAGATCGGATCGGTTGAAAGCACATTGGAGCCAGCAGTCGTGTGTGTGTGAGCGTGTGTGGGGCGCGAAAAAAAGCGAAAACGCGATCAAAGGTGTTGCTCCTTCCCATCCATCCAACCGTTTCTGAAGACTGTTCCGTATCACACATGCACACACACACACTAATAGGGCACTATGTTGATCCATTCGGGATCGCTGGTTGGTCGGGTCGCTGGTCGGCAGCGCGGCCCAGCATCAGTCCGTGTTAAGTCGATACAATTTGGTACGGTTCATCGGTCCGTGGGAGTTCGAGCACGAGCAAAGAAAAGGAGTACGATCCTAATATGCAACATCGACCGTGTATGTGTGTGTGTTCCCGTGAGTGAGGGGAAGGCAATGTGGCAATGGTGCCAACATAACAAAGATTAAATAATTTATTAGAGTGATTTGATGATTTATATAGAACAAATATTAATTTATGCACTCATCGGCCCGTACGACTCGCCGGGTCCTTCCATGTTTCTCGCCTGCGATCGCTAATAGCCCCAACAAGCCACACAGTGCCCCCCCCCCCCCATCCGCCACCCAACTCTGCGACCGATCGTGCCGTGAAGGGGTTTGGAATGTTAAAAACAATCATTTATTAATAACACCGAAGGTGTAGTATTGCTAATTCATTATCGGTTTTCGTGGCACGACCGTCCGTACGATGTCTCGGGGCCGTGTTAAAATGGCTATTAATCTGTATCAGGAACATGTTTTCTCGCGCTGGTACGGTTTGGCGTAGAGGTAGGTCGTCGCCACCGACCGGCGACCACCGTAGACGAAAGCCTTTCCCGATATTTATTGGCTCGCGCGCGCTGCGGCTTGTTGCGCTTTGGAGGAGGTTCTTGCTTCTTGCCCGGGACGACACTCGGCCGTTGCGGTGCGATGCATGCACCGAGAGGATGGAGGATGTGTTTGGTTGCTTTTCTGCACGACTTCTGCCATTTGCCAGCACGTTCGAGTGCTGGGCAAAGGTAGCTCGGTAAGGATGTCGTTTGCAGAACTGGGACGTAGCAATAAAAAGGATTAGGTTTCCTTTTATCGGTGCGCGACACTGCTTAGATCGGGACGAGATCTGGAGAAGAGCTGTTGCTGAACAATGCCGACCGCTGAAGGACTCGTTCTAGGGAGGACGACGGCGATTAACGGGCGATAATCGCATGTTTTCCCAAAAGTTGACTAATTGGGCTGTTGGCGATTGGGTTGTTAGAGGGTAAGATTCGCTGGAACTGAGACACGCCATTTCTGAAGAATTCCACTCGTCGGCAGTAAGGATCCGATGTGCGTAAATTATGATCGTTGGATAGTACCGGGAATCTACATGTCGATCGATCGCTTCTCAACCAGCGGCCAGGGAGAAGGGAGCAAAATGTAAATGACCTCACGGCACGGCACTGCACGCCGAAGCGATCGTAAGTCATTCAATATTTACGTTCAAACGTGCCTAGAAAGATCATCAGATCGGTTACTGCTGCTCGATCGGTGTGTGTGCCACCGTGGTACACAATGTAGGGATGGCGTAACTGCAGGCCAGAATCGCCCGGCTGGAACGTGTTGGCACGAACGCTCGGTAGCATGGAGACATTTATGTATCTGATTAGAAACTGCCACCACGGCTGCGTTCCTGCTGCCGGAGGTCACGAGCCACCGGTTGGAGCCACGCAGAATTCATGGGCTTAACTAGGCACAATCTTCTGCTTCGCATCTTCGTCATCGTCGGCGTCGGCAGGCAGACTCGTGCGCACGTGCAATCACGTGACAGACCGGGAGCAAAACCTAGACCTAGACCCAGAGAGACGGTGGGGTTTAATTTCTTTAACGAGTTTTGTAATAAATTAATCCAATAACAATCAGCAGCTCGTGGAGCGACGGGCCCGGGAAAACCGAGCATCTTCATACCATCCGTCGAAAAGCGAGCCAATGAGTGTGGAGCAAAGATTGAACCGGGCTGATAGAGCGCTCCTCCGTCGTTTCAGTTTGTCAGGAGATTTGACACATCTGTAACGAACCAGTCTCGGTTCAGTGACCGGCGACGCCATATCCCAAACGGGGGCCGAGTGCAACAGTGCCGCCGGAACGAAACTGCCCATCGGTCAGCAGTTGGAGCACTGCGCAACGGTCGGGCACGCAAACAAACCGATGCGGTTTAATATTTTCGATTAAGTGCTCTTAATTTTCGGAGGACCGTAGCCGTTCTGGACCGCTTCCTGCATAATGCATGCGTTGCAACGGAGCGCCCCTTATCTGATTATCAATATCCTGCCCTGTACGGGTATTGTTCTACATGCGGAAGACATGAGATACGGTCCGGCGAGCAAACGGGCGGCTGCAATCCCACGACGGCTGGGCCGGTTGGGGCCCGCAGTCGGAAGCAGTCGGTCGATTTGGAATGTTGTGGAATTGGAAATTATCGTGCCTAATCAAATGATGTTATGTTAATTTTTAGAGCAACTCTGTGTAGCAGAGTGAGAGAGCGGGAGAGGGATAGGGGAAGTGCAAGGGAAGGAGCAGGGAAAGCGAATGTAGAGGGTAGATAATTTTAATTGGTACAATATAGGGAAAATGCTACTTAACAATTCACTTACAGACACCATTGAGGCGACAGCTGTTAGTTTCGTTGGCTTATGGATTAAGCGCTGGCAGCAATGCCCCTTAATTCACTTTCAACCGTTGTATCATATTCATTTAAAATGAATTTATTTGCTTTGAGCTAGTCGTTCGATCTTCATTGGATAGGAATACTCGTGTGTTGTGTAACATTCACATGCAATAGCCTTCGTTTGCGGGAGAAAAATCTCTTTTTCCCAAACATTTCATAGAGCACCTGCATCAGCAGACTGCTTAACAAAACTCTTTCCCAATACAACACTCTTGGGGGTGCGGGGATGGCTGGGTTACAGCAGAACAACAAATGGTCATCAAATAAATCAACCTTCAAACACTTTAACTTCTCGAAATCGTCCAAACACCAAACGGACATGGCAAATGATCGCTCGAATGCGCAGTGTTCGCTTCCTTCGCACCGTCCGCCGTGCCCGTGCTGGTGGCGATCGAATAAATTTGAAAATGACAGAATACATCAGACACTAATTTACGATCTCACACCGGTGCGTGCATTCTCTCCTCACTGCTTTCCCCCGTGCTTTCCAGCACCTACCTAGAACGCCAAATCCCGAGAATGGATCCCAAAGAAACCGGCCCAGCAAAGAAAGGCGATTAAAGGAGTGTGTAATTTGATCAACGGGAGAGCAAGATATCTATTGGGTGAAAGATTGTTTATTGGTGTCAGCTCTACGCCGGTGGTTCGCCGGGATCGATCGACCCTGGGCCCAGAGCGAGTGTTCATAAATAATCCATACCCATTCCGGTCCGAAGGTGTGTGTTTTTTTCTCTCTCTTTTTGAGGACACAAGATCTATTACCCGATCACGATCTCTCGCGCAGCCAAACGGGCCGAGCGGTTCCAGATCCTGCAAACGAGCTGGAGTTGGCGTTCGGGGTGCCGTGCCGTGAGCGATAAATGGTGGTCCCGAAATGCCGAATTGGAAATAGGTTTTTGCTTATCGTCATTCGACATCGGTCTGCGGTCGTCATAAATTAGCTCGCTTTCTATGAAAATTACGGATTAATTTGTCACCAAAAACCACACCAAAACTCCAAAGCTGCTGCGCTGGGGGAATCTGCGCGAGACCATAAAACAATCGCACATTAGGCGCGTACGAGTGGGCAGCTCATTTGGTTTGTTGATCGATTCGATTTCATCGACTTTGGGAGGGTTTGGATGCTGGAGCGCAGACGGCGATTCCCAGACCATCTTCAGACGCACGTTGATTTATCTGGTCAGACGTAGGCTTGTGGCTGTGGCAACAACAAACCTGTGAATGATCTTGTCCGTGGACCTCCACGGCGCGCTCCGAAAATGGAGCTGAACGATAGTCAATGGTTTGTGTTTGTTAAAAATTGCATATTGATTAAATGTAAATAAGCTTAATTGCTTTTTAAGCTATAATATTCTAAATCTACTGGAAGCCTTTCCATAGAAGCGAAAAATAATAATGATCTCCAGAACTTAAATAGCTCACGATGTTCAGTTATTTTAAAGCAAAATAAATAAAAATAAAGTCAAAACTCATACTGCAACGTAGTTCCACCCCAACACGTCAACGATTTTTAACCGAAAGAGGCGTTCAACCGGAAGCTAAAGCTGCACGCCTCACGTCCTGACAAAGACAAATGTGCGACATGCCATTCTCCAACACCAACCGATGTGTGGTATCTCCGTGTCGATGGGGCGATGGTGTTTGCATAACATTGGTAAATTGTTTTAAAATCGCTTCAACAGGTGTCAATTCGATTATACACCGCTGCGTGTTTCTCGCATTTACACAGCTTCCATGGTGCGGCTCACACTAACGTCGCCGTTTCCAGAGGGGACAGCTTCTCGAAAGGGGAGGTGTGCCGTTTGGAGGGGTAATTTCATTACATGCTTCGAATATTGCTCATGCAACACCATCGAGTGATTTCATCGAGCGTTGGGTTGTGAAATTGGCATACTGCACATTCCGCAAAACAGGGGTTGATGGCTTCAAACGCACTGATAGTACGCCCCCTGAGGCTAGACCAAATCATCATCATCAACAACAACCCACCCACTGCCCTTGCCCGACTGCGTACAGCATGCGAGGGAGCAGATTCCACACCGACGGTACCAAAAGGGGGATTGCATCTGCATTTGCATTTCCATCCCCGGAAGCTATCGATTGCTGCAACGGGAAAGGTCCCGGTCGGTGTGGCAAGGATGTGGCTCCTGGATCTGGCACCGACACCGGCCAGGGCAAATGTTATAAATTATCGGTTGCAATATTTCTCTGTCCACCGATGCCGGCCGGCGGATGGCACGGCTCGTCCGCGGCATAATGGGTAACGATTAGTCGCACAAAGGGTAGCGCAAAGCGCACCGAAGCGGTCGACCGTCAATTAACCGGATCAACTGACCACGCGAGCAGGGAAGGTTAAAGCGCGAACACGCGAACACGGGAATAAAGGGAGCGAACAAGTGTAAAACATTTCACCAATAAAAACACCTCATCTGGTTGGTGTGAGCCTGTGTGTGTGTGTGTGTGTGTGTGTGTGTGTGTGTGTGTGTGTGTGTGTGTGTGTGTGTGTGTGTGTGTGTGTGTGTGTGTGTGTGTGTGTGTGTGTGTGTGTGTGTTTGGATTCTGCTCATGGGAAGTGGATATCCGTGCCGTTCGATTCGGAACGATGTGAACCCGCTCTACTATTTCGCTTTTTTGGACACGGTTTGGCCCTGCGATGGGTGGTAGGATATGCTGTGTGTTGCTTTACTTTTTTCCCAAGTACTTAACGCTTATCCTCTTGTGAGCCATTGAGCTCCTATCTATGATGCTGGGGCTGGAGTACTTCATTCGATATTTGATCTCCAACCATCAACGGAGAATCCCCGGCGAAACGTTGGGACATGCAAATAGCAACGTAAAAATATCCACTACCGTATGAGTATGGTGCGACCAATTGCGGCAGTTTTTCGCTCATCATAGAACTGCATGGCAATGAGTCGGGCGAAAAAAAAAACACCTTGCTTGCAGAACAAATGAAGCGTTCCTTTTCGAGTACGGGATGGCTCCTTTTTTTGCGATGAACTAACACAAAATGAAAACAAGAACGATAAGCCCCCAAGGTACCGATGGGAAACATCGGAAACACCGATGAGTGGCGTTTAAAATTAATGAAAAGGAAATTAAAAGTAATTAAAAGCAAAATTTCATTTCGCTCACCAACACCCAGCCACCACCTCTAGATCGGTCTGTGTCAGTTGCAGTTGCCTTCTGCGGTGCGTTAACAGAAATGAAAATGGAACTTCCTTTCCCGCCGACAGGGAGTAGGTGCTGGCCTGGTCCAGAGCAGTACGGTGAGCAATAATTATTCATCCTTAACTCGATAATTGAATCCGTGTTCGGCGGGGTCGAAGATCTGTGGTCCCACATGTGGCCACGCACGGGCTGCTCGTGTTTCGATGAGTGGTGGATTATTAGAAAGGAGGAAGTTTCACAAATTGATTGATGAGCCACTTGTTCGACCATCGGAAGAAGGGTTTAGGATTCAATGAATTTGCCAGGGTGAATTGAACCCCGGCATCAGGGCCACGGAATGAATGTGGGACGTTGTTCCCGGAATGGGGCCCGGGATGCATGCATGTGCAATCAATCAGTGCTGGTGCCAAAACGTGCAAGTGCACCCGTCGGAATGCATTCGATGCTAAACGCCTTGGGGAGAGCATTTTATAACTTTCTGCCTCTTTGTTAGAGCATCTTGGAACGAGTTTCATGTTCTAGAAAGAGAGAGAGAGAGAGAAGAAAAGGAAGAGAAGCCAATAAAGGGAGGAACTGTGCTTACGCGTTTTACCGGGCGGGGAAATGGATTAGCAGAGCTAATCAATCATGCATCCGCTGGTGAATTGGTGAAGGCTTCTAATTACTTTTGCTTAACAGGGTTCGGGTATACTTGAAGATGTACATCCCATGTGCTGCAAGAATCTGGTAAAAGAAACATTGGAAAATAAAATCGTTAAAATAAAGTTCTTCATAAACGGGAAAACATGTGTTTCAATAAAAAGCAACCCAATTCCCATTGCAGTCATCCTCCACTGATCAGCTCGTGAAAACAAATTGCAGCTAAATCCTGAACATTCCCATTCCCGGTTCGTGTCTCATAATATGCATATGCACCTATAGCGTCCCAGATGCGTGTCTTGTCCGCTTCACGCCCACAACCACCTTCCCTTCTTGATCTTTTCTAAGCGAAACTAAATCCTGCAATAATTTAAAACGCGTTTGCTCATATTTATTGCATTTTTTCTACTTCTCTCTCTCTCTTTCTCTCTCTCTCCATGTACGGTACCTGCCACTCCTTGAATGCACGCAAAAAACGGGAGCACGAAAGCGGGAAGGTGTACATAGCCTGGAAATGGAGTCATAATTTTGCCATTTCAAGATCGTTTAGAATTGATTATGGGCCGGGAATTTATACTCGCTCCCGGAATTTATCACCCAACAGCCGGGGACTACGGGGCAGGAAATTCGACCTTGGTCAGATGTCTCATTCTGCTTCATTGGCGCACTTCCCAGGCCCGCAAAGACACCAACAATGTCTGCAAAGTGTGCTGAAGCCAAAACTATCCTTTGACGATCGCAATCATCACCGAGGCGAACGTACGGTTCCAGGCGTTTCACCGGGAAACGGGCGAGGGCAACGAAGTGTCCTCACTCAATTCGAATCAATTTATGATATTATTTACCGAAATCGAAATATTATTATGTTAAAATATTTTACGATGCGAAGAAAAACGTGAAGCGATATCGGAAGGCTGTCACCGCGTCTCCGTTACCGTGCTCGTCCTACGGCTTACGGCAGGCGGGTAAACGGTGTTGGGTGACGCAGGCTGCACGCAACTTTAGCCACCGTATTTTGTCGGCCGTGTTTCGTTTGTTTCGGGTTCTGGCGTTCGTCCCAAATCGCGGTGGCGAGGGGGCGCCATAGAAGCCCCGGGAGGATGCTCTCGGTGGGCTCGAGAATACGCCGTTCGAAGATTATCTTTCTTCAGCACGAAAACAAAACAAAACAAAAGCTAGTCCAGGCGAGTGGTGAGCAACGGGACGAACCTTTCAGAAAAGGGAAGCCCGAAAAGGCAAAAAAAACGGCTCAAAACAAGAGAAAATAAAGAAATAAATTACCAGCAGAGAGGAGAAAAAAGGAAGCGACAAAACGCAGTCAAACACCGATCGAACATTCACATAAATTAGTCACGAAAATAAAGGGGGAAGGTAAAGGCAAGGTTCCCCGCCAGGAGGTATGCATCTGGGACCGTGTTCGGCCCAGCAGGCGAACAAGTGTGTGCGTCGGATGGACGGGGTGCCGCTGGGTGCCCGGGTGAGCATGGCAAAGAAGGTGCAATAAAAATAGAAAACGAATAAATTATCAACTGGTTAACGATTGGTTTTGTCGAGCTTCTTTCTCTCACTCGGGCGAGCTCGCTGATTCTCGATCAGCCGTGCCCGTGTTGGATTGTGGTTGTTTGTGGGTTTACCTTTTCTTCTTCTTTCTTCTGTATGTTGTATCTGTTTGCTACGCCAACTGTTTCCGGACGTGAAAGGATGGACGGAACGGGACGAACGGACGGACGCGGCAGGCCTTATTTGGGCGCAATAAATGTCAAAACATAATCGAAATGATTTACGTGGGCCGTACGCGGGAAAAGGCATGCTGGACAAAATGTGGCGATATCGATCACACCGAGGTGACTAATCTTTGCGTAACATCGGAATTCTTGGCGGCCGGCCGGCCAGCCAGGTTCCGTTGTTTTTGAACAGAGATAGCTTTTCCTACCTTCGATAATTTCGCAGAACTGTTCAATAGCTGCGCTGCTTTGCATGCATTCAGGTGAGATATGACAATGGTTCCAGTTTTTAATAAGCCTTGCTAGTCGATGGCTTGATCATATCTCGAACTGGCTTGATTTGAATGCGTTAATTAATGACGCATCCTCAATCAGTTGGGAATGATATTGAATAAACAGTGGACCAATCGTCAATTTGGTTCGCTTAGAATCGAAGATCCGATCGTCTCGGCGCTGCCTATCACCATCATCGTCGATCGTCAGTCGGGCACAATCTCGACCCAATATCGGAATGTCCCAAAAAACCGATAGCTACCCCGTTGGCTCCAAACAACCAATCAAGGACTTGTGGGACATTGGGTTCCACAGTAATTGCCCGTTGAGAGTGGTCAAACAAATTAGGGGCCCGCGGGATAATGGCTTGCGGGTTCTGGGACGAGGAAATTCATTTTCGATAAATGTCCAAACAAATTTCTGAAGTATCTCTGCCCCCACCCAGCATTCCCTGCGTTCGCCCGATCGTCTCGAGTGTCACGTTAATATATTGAATCGAATGTTCGATGAGCAGAAAGCACGCTCTCGGGATGGGTTTTGTCCACTCGGGCGAGCACTAGCACAATGGTCGTCGTCTTCGTCTCGCAGCTCGAAGCTGGACAAATGGGAAGCAATAAAATTTATAAATTATAATAACTATTATTATATGCTTTCCAGCTACCTCTCTCGGCCGAGCCTGGAGTCTGGTGACGTTCTGGTGACATGGGACCTGAGTGGAATCGCAACAGGCAAGCGAAGCGAAGCGTGTTGAATCCAGGTCCATAATCGAACGATCGAAGCCATGAAAAGAGAAGTCGTCTTCATTCACCGAACTCCGCGATCCGCGACAGAAGCAGCGGCAGCAACGGCATCTTATCTTCCCAACGATCTCTCAAAACGATCTTCCTCTTCAGCTCTGGTCGGGCTGTCTCGCACCGTCCGGCTGTGTGGTTAAGTGGATCTTCTGCTGATATGCCTGTGCTTTCTACGACCTGCCAGGTCTACGCCGGGCGTTCGATTATAACTTACCCCGGAGCCCATAACTGCTCATCGCGTTTTGTGGCTTCCGAAGCTACCAGACACAATCGCAACCGAAAGTTCCGAATGGGTGCTGCAGAGCGAATCCAAATCGCTCGGGGACCTCGGCTCCGAGCAAGAACCATCGACCGGACCGGGGCAAACATAATCTTTATCGTCAGCATCCATCTTTGAAAACGCTCGTAAAGATTGACTAACTGATAATTTGACTCATTGACAAATGTTTACATTGGCCATTTATTTATACACCAACACCATCGCATCGCGTCCCGAAAGAAAGCACGCAAACGCGCGCTAGACCGATGAGAAATGTAACGAGGAAGAAAGAGTTTATAGCTTATTGGAATCTTTACCTACAGAACTGGAATAGTGGGCTCGTTTCCCCGGAAAGGGTCCCGGATTCTGTACGGCTCGGCCCTTGCACTGCAGTCACTTTCTTCAGCCCGACCGACCGCCCTACCGTGCTACCTGTCTGTTTCGTCTGCTGTGCGCTAGTCCAGACGACCGGCTCTTCCGGTACGCGGGAAGGAATAATATATATGAGTACGCCGGCAGCGCTTAATCGTTTCCGTTCAATATCAGTAATGGCAAAATCTTGTCCGCCATTAGTTATTGTCACACGCCATTTCACGCCTTGGTGCGTGCAGATTTTCGAGCGCGTTTATCATGGTTTTCGAAAGTTTTATCCACCACGAACTACGAGCTAGATTGAAATCGTTTTGTGCTAGAACGGTTACAACTGTGTTAATGTTTATTTTATCTTTTGTTCAAATTTGTCTCAACTTCCATAAATTCCCTTTTATCTAGGTGTAATAGTAGTAATCAAATGATCATTTAAAAAGATTTCATAGATTTTGAGCACTGAAGACGATGAAATCGATGCTATTGTTGGCTGTTGGCCTCTGGTCGTCTAGCAACTGCCTACCAGTAAGAGTCTTTCAATGCAGTTCCATTACACACAGTTCTTGCGTCATTAATAACGCTAACCAACACCAACCAAAGTGCTCCATGCACCAGAATCACCCGTAAAGGTGGTATTGGTGACGGTGGTTTAAAATAAATTATCACACCCCGTAAGTTTAGCTTCTAATTGAATTTGACGGGAGCTATCGTAAATTTATCAAACGAATTGAATTGAATCCTCAGTAATCCCGCGCCTCCAGAGTCACTCAGATTGATCCCGCCCGGAATGTGGCCGGCCACGGTGGTGCTGAACAGCGCGGCAACCTGGTGTGATGATTTGTTTCGCCTCGTAATCGGATTGCGCCGAAGTACCAACACCCAAACAAACCCTTCCACAGCTCCACATCTTCCGATCACAAAAGGAATGAGCACAGCAACACACACACACAAAAAACGCGCTCAATCGAAATCATTAATTTTGATTTTCATAGCCGGCGTGGAAGGGGAGACGGCAGAGTGCTGGTATGCCACCGACATGATCATATCGATGCATACCGACGCGATCGGGTGGACTCGATTGTTCATTAATCAATTTCGGCTGTTGGCTTAAGGAATCGTGCGCGCATCGTCAGAATCAGCAATGCGCGATCTCAACACCAACCGCGGCAAGAGCTCCGTGAGCTGACAGCATCCACACGGGAGTGTGGATTTATGGCGAAGCTGATGGTTTCGGGAGGGTAAGAGTGCACCTCTTGCTGGCAATATCTCACCACCACACCAGTTGAAGAGTGATCGATCAGATCGAAGCCTCCGTTGCCTCCGAGGGCAATTAGGAAACGATGACTAATTAATCAACTGCCACGATCGTACTCCCGTTGGCCACTGTTGTTGTCTCCATGCACTGGCGAAGGTCAGATTATGGATTATCGACGATAACCTCCAACATGATCGCGTCGCCCAGCGTTGGAATATTGAACTATCAATGACATACCTCCCGGGTGTCTGGAAAGCACCTTGACGGTACATCATTAATTATCATTTATTCGAATGAAGGTTTTATCAATGCTCCTACCGCGCTGTGCCGGAGCGGGGAGACTTATCGTGCCTCGTGTGCGAACGGCTTCCATCGATGGTCGAATGTTTCGGGTTCAATAAAAAAGCTCCTCCGTTGGGTCCGCTCCGCCATTCATTTACGATCAGGTCGATCTCCACCATCGAACTGCGCGCTGATTGTCGTCCGCAGATAAGCGAGGTGCTGGGATGTTTGGCAATTTGAATTCCATTACCGCTGGGTTTGTGGGTTTCTTCGGCGATTGTTCCAATCGCCGGCGCAGGCCACTCGTGGGAAGTTCGACAATCGACAGAACGATCGACAGTGTATAGACGACCGGTTTTTGGAGTTTGGAAATATCGAAATTTTCATATTTATCCAATAGCAATTTATCACGATGGAAAGGGACGAGATTGTGAGTGGTGATGTGTGTTGATTCTCGGAACTCGTTGTAGACTGTTTTCTTAAGGCAAATTATTGTTAAAGGCGACTAAGGGTAAGAAAAAGATCCTGTTTTTCAATTCGTTACAGCTTGATACGCCAACTGATGGTGCTTTATGGACTCACAGTATTCAACCGCAAGCCCATGTGGAATGCACTAGGAGCGGGCAGGTGGAATACTGGAACGGAGCGGAACGGGAACGGAAAAAGTTCATCGAGTTGAATTATTGAGATTAATCGCTCGTGGGCACGTAAATTACCGTCCATCGGAAGTGAGGCGCGATTGACACGAGATGTTCATTTCATGACCATTGGCTTGCCGTCTTGTACGAGAGGAATCAACTTCCTCCTCCCGGACAGATCGTTGACCATCAGCTCCGATTCGTATCAGTCCTGGTGGCGTTGACAGTAGGGCAGCACCGACAAGTGGCTTGCGGTCTGTCGCGGCTTTCCTTCGAACAGTGATGTGTGATGGCGACTAATTTCTTCGTTGGCACCATTTGGACCACTTGCTGACAACATGACAGAGCAGGCGGTGAGTGCGAGTGGCAGGAAAGGGAGGGGAGGGCCTCGTATCATAAATTAACGAAACGCAGCTTCCGGTACAATGCTGGCTGGGCAATCGAGAGTGGCTCAACTTGCGTGAAACGCTGGTAATGGACATAAATCTTGAAGATAACACTCCATTTCCGATCCAACACCTTCTCCGCTTGTGCAACGGCTCCTGATCACCAAACGAGTTAATTGATAAAAATTAATACCGATTAAAATACGGACTAAAGTGTGCACTTCCATCGTCTGCTTGTGTGGTTGTTGGTACATTTATTTGACCGATCTGCCTGTTGAGAAGCGTGCGCGACTGGACCAGTGGCTGCAAGCTGATCCGACTGGATAATTTCTGAGCAATGACGTCCGTTGGGAGGCGTACAATCGTCAGCAGCATTTGCATCCGGCAGACAGAAGTAAAGGTAATCGTAGTTGCATAAACGATACTCGATACCGTACAATAGCTGTGTCGCACTGCTAAAACGATGCCTTCTCCATTAGGCAAACTAGAACGCTACGTAAGATGCCCTTGACTTTCACGGAGCCTTGGATGGATGCACCGAAAAGTAGATTGAAGTTGGAAGCAACGCATGGAGCTACAAAAATAACTTCTGATTACTCATCGCAGCAGACAAAATGCAACAAAATGAAACGTCACCGACATCAATGCATCGATTCAAGTGTAACAGACTGTATCAACGCTGTGCTGGTTTGGAGCGGACAGGTCGGAGATGATTGCATTCACCAGAACCAATTTGTGACGCTGTTGCTGTCGACCATGAGCGCTCTTACTTCGCCACAAAATCCGTATCGAGTGTTCTGTATTGCTGCTCGTCCGCGGTCCGCTTCGCTACCTTCGCCACCGTACCGCCATATCATTTGAGTGCAATTGCAACTGCAATTCTATAGCCATTCCATCGTCACATCGTCGTAACACGCTTCATAAACAGAAAACGATATTGCTATGGTCGGTTCGGCTAGGCTAGGAGCTCCCAGCGGGGAGTGGGATGGGGTGGTTTTGTTCTTTTGTGGCTGGGCCGGAGTCGGAAGCGAGTAATTTGATACGATGCGATATTTTGCGAAGGGCTCGAGATGGAAATTGAAGCGCTGGA
Organism: Anopheles merus; assembly: GCF_017562075.2. Taxonomy (NCBI): domain Eukaryota; kingdom Metazoa; phylum Arthropoda; class Insecta; order Diptera; family Culicidae; genus Anopheles; species Anopheles merus. Next base: position 898,023 of record NC_054082.1, read on the forward strand.
AAATGCGTCGACCAGTCGTTAGTTGACATTCTTTTTTTTTTTGCACTCCCTTCTAGCACCAGCCCCACGATAGCCGTTGCAGCAGCTGTGTTTTGTTTGCAATGGTTTGTTTTTGGGGTTACATTTCTATTGTTAATGCCACGACCAATGAGACAAAAGATTTGATGAAAATGTCAAACTCACTCGATGCATCTGCATAGAACTGCAATTGCAGTTTTGATGCTCTTTATGCATGCCTATTAAAGTAACAGAAAGATAGAACTAACCGGAAAGTAATAGAAGTGGAAAAAAGTCAATTTAACGTTCACCCGTTTGAATCAGGGTCTGTTGAATGAGAAGCGAAATATTCCAAGATTTCATTCCATCATAACGAACTCGGCAACGAGGCTGATGTTTTCTTATGCTGAGCTCTGCAAAAGGATTGTACGTGATCGATTGCTTACCAATTATTCCTCACACGCTTCTAGACAGTTGAAGCCTTCCCGAAAAGCTTCTCGAGAGTTCATTCAACTAGACTACGTTTGTTTCCGTCGAGCGTTTCGTTGTATAGAACCATGTGTTCTAAAGTAATCGACAATAACTTCACCGTTGTGCCGGTAGGTAGGCAAAGATCACAAGGCCCGGTAGCGCGGTTCAATTCGGCCTCTCCACCCTGTATGGTGCTTGACGGGGGAATTCGATGTGAAGGATGGCGATGTGTCAGTAGCACCGTTTCGTTCGGCACACAGTCTTCAGCAACAGAAGTAAACAAAATCGATTACTTCAGCTCGCTAAACCCCAACGCACTAAGGTTCAGGAAGTGTTGTATCGAGGTGTAATCTTCGCTAAATCAGGTAACCAATTTAAATTGGAATGTCAATAAGCTCAGCTTCGTGCACGATGCGCGAATGGTTTGACGCGTCTGTCTCCAACAATTCGTCGTCGGACCAATCCCTCTATTGACATTCCAGTGCCGTTGACGAATGTATCGAAATAGTGAGGATAATCTTTTCTGGAAAATCGAAGCCAGTTTGGAGGTTAAATTAATGTCAAGCCGGGTGCCGAATCTCAGAGTCATTCGAATTGATTGACTTGTGATCAACGGTGTGTGTAGAGTGTTTAAACTGTCACAGGAAAGAGCTTCCTGCATTTGATGTCCCACTGCAGTGGGACATGGAGGCGAATGACGAAGGCAAAACGGATTCATTGTGAAATCATTGAATCGCACGGCTGTCGTCGGGGTGATGGTGGAACTAATTGGTCATCGCTGATTCAACCAAAACTATTGACACTTACGCTGGGTATTACGCTGAAAGGGCTCAACAGTCATTCGTGGTTTGATAGAACACATTCCTTATCCGATTACAATTTTACATTTTATTGGACAGAATGTTATGATGCTTTTAGATTCAAAATCATCGCTTGTCTTAAGTGTAGCTTCGGGCGGGCAGCATTACTGAAAACAACATTCTGTTCGGCGAAAGATGAAAGCACAATTTCCGAAAAGAAAGCAACGTGAATAATGTGCATCACAATGGAGAAGTGAAAGATTTGAGAAAACACAGAACAGCATGGGCAACAAACACGAACCAACGACTTAAAAGCCCGGCTCAATCACAGCTTCCAGAACAGCTCGAGCAGGCCGTAAGGCTTACGGCAAGAATGTGCAAGAGGACGGAAGAAACTTTTTGGTGTAGTACCGTAACATTGAAAGAGGTCGAGAATGAAAAATTTGCCCACCATTACTCTCGATGTCGCTGTCGAAGGTTTTCCCATTATTCAAGTGTTAGGTTCGTTTGGTCGAGTTTCGAATTTAGTTGCGGTTCTGGCGGGTTAGGCGGCTACGGGTGAGAGGTTAGGTTTCTCGATCTTCAGCCTGATCGCTACAGATCACTGACGTTCGTTCGTCGTCGTCGTCGGGGCTTCTGTCCGTTTTTGTGCGAGAAGGAAAAAAGGGAACACTCGCACACAGTTTACCGGGCGCACATTGTAAGGTGCGGGTCAGGTTGTATTTGTTGCCTGTGGAGTAGTTGGATCACCAGAAAATCAGTTCAGCCCAGGAGCCTTAAGAACGGCCGAAGGTACAGGACGTGCGATGAGAAATTAGTTCGGGCACCTTGTTTCAATCCCGTCCGGGTGTCGCTGCGGTGCATTCGGGGACGTGGCGCGGGGAACTGGGTAGCCCCAGGTCACAAAAGGCAAACTTCGAGACGAAACCGAACCGACAAATAATAATCGAGCATCGCAGGCAACGCCACCCTACCCACTAATGGCGTTAATAACGTTCGATTTGAAAAATGTCTTTCAATTCCTTTGCTTCGACGCGTTCCGACGGAGCCCGCAGGGCCCGAAGCCAATGTCAGTGACTTAATCCGAAACTAATTCCGCGCAATTAATCAGCAACCGGGAGCATTATTTCGATTCTTTGCTTCAATTCGCCGGCCCGCTCAGTGCTTACTGGTACAGAGGGTTCCTGTGGTCAGCCATCAGGGATGCTGCCGCGCTCGTTCGACGATCGAGTGCCAAGGCGTGCGGAAAGCTTCAAATGATCCAATTTGTTATTCCGGTTGAGCAATCGGAGTCAAGTGACTCTAGGAAATCAATTCCATACAATCTCGATTGTGCGGCCCAAGCCCCGCCCGGTGCCCAAGATTCCAAGAAGCCGACCATGTCATCAGCTTCCAAAGAGCACGTTCCACTTGAACACTTGAGCAGGACGGTGGATGGAGAAGTGTGATAGGAACGATTGTCATGGTCCATAAACCTGTGCAGCTTTCACTGCCTCCGTCCGCACGTTGGCAGCGACCCGTTCATCCAGAACGCAGGCTAGCAGGCTGGCAGGCTGGCTGGCTTGCTGGCTAGCCGGTTGGAGCTGGAAATGGGTGTTCGGGAGTGGATTGCGTCCGTGGTAGCTTGTGGTGATTTATAGCGGATATTGAAATTTTATAGCTTAACGCCTCTCTGAAGCTCGATCGTCGATAAGTGAAAGGTGTAAGTTTATGCTTTATGCCTTCATGCTGCTCGAACTCGAAGGCGTTGTAACAATCGTCGTTCGAGTCTATTGGCAGACAAACCCTAGCATCGATGACAAGACCCAAGGAGTGATGGAGAAATAAAATTTGAATAAAATTTTATAGCTGACTAGGAGCAGCCGTGTTGTTGCCTTCTGCCTTCTTCATCCGCATCGTTCGATTCCAATAGTCGTAAAAACGCCAGTGAACACGCAGATGTTGAATCAATTTGTCCAGCTCATTCATGAGGCTGTTGGAGCTCAGTTGGATGGTATTCTTGGTGTGTGTGTGAATGGACACGTATGTCTTCACGGGTTAGAGACTGCTTTACAGCTGTTAAGAATCAGTGCTTTGTTGTACAGTTGTAAACGGTGACGATAGGGTGACAAGGTGCGGGCGCTTCTAATGGTCGCGGACTGGTAGAGAGCAAGGTGCTGCTTATGAGTTGATCGCGTTGCATGAATCACTTTCCAGGAAATTTGGAAGCCATTAATAAAACCTAGCATGGATGTAAAGCGATGAGTAATGCGGTTTGAATGGTGGATAGTGGATTTAGTGCGGTAAAATTTGAACCGCGTAAATGGGTCATCGGATTTCCCATGTTGAAGATTGCAAGATGTTCGAGAAACGCGGCATGAGCGGCCTGGCATAACTATGACCACATTGTAAACTTTGACACGCTTGCGTCCATGTCGGTTCGCCGACCACCTGATTGGACCGAAAATTGAGCCCTCGGCACTTTAGGTGTCTAATTATGAGGGTAAATATTTGTACTGCTGCGTGTTGAGCAATCATATTTGATGTACCCTGCCCCGGACGCGAGGACCTTTTGCGTCGCCGGCATCCTGTACCATGCAAATAAGGATGTGGCAAGTCTTGGATTGTAAAACAAAGTTACAACTGTTCGAAACATTGAACAACGTTTTTCCCGGTACCGGAAAGCAAGCGGGGCTATAAACCGGGGCATAGCACTACACGCGTCCCTTCGCCCGACCCAAGCGAGCCCAGCATGCATGACCTGCGGCCAATAGTGTTGAGCGGTTTGATGCCTAGGAATGGCCGGCGGGGGTTTTGCAAAACTATTTGTGAACCTGCGCTAGTGTCGGCCCGTCCGAGCCACGCGGCCCCTTTTGGAGGGCACGTGATTATTTGTACAGGATGTGTGTCGGTCGGCGCACGGTGTACGGGAGAGCAGCCCACATCAATCGCCACAGCACTAGCCGACCGCCATCGTCGCCAAAACAGCCGCCTTCGCCGTCGTCTTTGCGGCAGTCGTGTCCTTTTGATTTGAACGATGGTAGAAAGTTTGCGACGCGGGTGTGTTTGATTTTCCGGCGGCGTGCCAAATCCCTTGCAAGGGCAGGCAAATTCTTACAGCCCGACTTTCACCTTCGGAAAGGGACCGGCCTACGGTCGGTCCTGCGCGCTCCTGACGAAGGTTAAGAATGCGAGATCTTTTCGATCTTTTTGATCTTCGGTATTTATTTCATCTTTGCCAACCACGAGCTATTTGCTGCGGTGGTATCCTTTGGTCCCGTGTAGGTGAAGGTGATTTATTTGATCTAATTAATTTTGTATACAATTTCACCTCCTCGCCGCTCGCCTGTTCGCATAGGGAGAAGCGTTTCCTTGGAGCAGTTTCGCGATGGGAACGGTTCCAGCTGCTCCCAAGTACGGAGCTTCAAACTATTACCGATACAACAGACGACAGCATTTCAATTCCATCGCAATCAATCCTGTATGCATCGCGTCCAGCCCAAATGACAACTCAATTAGATCGAACAAAACAATCAAATTTTTCTTACAGTCCACCAACGGTTCAGCCAGCTTTGTGTGAACGCACCGTTTGCCGTTCGCCCGAAACCACCGATCGGGCTCACAATAGGAAATCAAATAATGATTCCTAATGGGAACCGTAAAATCATTCACCCAGCTCCACTTATCTATGCTCTCGGCCGGGACCGAGGCTGCGGTTCCGGACCCGGGGAAACACGCACACAAAAAGGCACACACACAAAAAGAAACTCATCACCTTTCGATCCGAGCCATCAACCGTCGGACGACGGAGACGACCTCGGCGTCGTTAAGAAGAGGCCGCTGAGCCATGCAGCGTCCAGAGGGAGGCGATAGTCGCACCAGTTCCCAAGAGCGTGCTGGAGAGTGAAGTGAACCGCCGCAATGAATGACCGAAAATGCCGAAACGCCAAAGAAGAGGAATCATTCATCGATGGTATTGATTAATGATGCCCGGGGAATGTTTATTTATGGACTGTCGGTGTAGCCTCCGCCGCCGCCACCGCCGCCGACCGATGATACTTGTCGTTAGAAATCGAGCCATGAAAAACGCACCGAAATCCGAGAGCGAACCATTTTCGGGGTTTTTATTGTAGCCATTCTACTTGTTGATGGCCGGGCCCGGTTTCGTTTGAAGATGACTCCATTTGGCCGGCTCGCCGAAAGCCACAGAACGCTTCGTGAGCAGTTGCCGCGTTGGCCGCGAGGCTCAATTAAGCGTCTCATTACCCATTAATGAGCGGGGTTTTCTTGAGGTCGTTTTAAGCCGTTTAAACGGATCGGCTTATGGCTATGGTTGTGCCGGTGTTTTGTCCCAGTTTGAGGGATTGAAGAAGAAACCGATCCTTTTGTATCGCAGCAAGACCACAGCTCCGATCGATGCAGCCAACAACCGAGTGCGCGCGAGTGTCGCATGTCACGCAGAGGCGTTGTACGACGATGTTCCGCACCGGCGAAGAATTTGTATCAATTTGTCCACCCACCGTGCGGTTGAGTAATTTTTTCTCTCTCTCCATGGTCACAGTCTGCCCGCTGCACGGTATTTCCGTACCCAGATCGAGACGATCGGATCGATCGAACCGCATGAGGCAGCAGACACGGACGAGAGGCAGCCCTGCAGCCGCAAGAAGCCAGCAGTGCGATCTGTTTGAGTCGAAGACGTAGAAACAAAGACACACAACACACGTTCGCTTGGCGACATGTTCACAAATAATACGTGGCGCCCCGGGGAGCCCGACTCCGAACAAGGCGGCCTCCTGTCGCTGCCGATCTAGAGTGGCCGATCTTGTTGTTCGGCTCGCGCTTGGCACCGGGCGAGTGCGATCCACATACACGCAGCAGAACCAACAAACCCGGCGAATCGAATTCGCATAAATACCATCGCTTTTCGATACCGGAACACGAACAAGAACGGGCACCGGGACAGGAATATTATTATTATTATTTGTTGCGCCGTTGCGGAATCGTACGCGGACATGCGTTTGCGCGTTTGCGTTGCGACTCGACGGGGCGGAAAACATTCGCGTGCATGCGATCGGGAGGCGGTTTCGTGTTCGAATTCGCCGTTCGCCGTCGCTTAGACCGGTGCAGTCGATGCTGAATGTGCGATTTATGGAATAGGCTTATCAATAATTTTCTGCTCCATGCTCCACGGAGCAGCCAACAGCAAAAATCGAGCGAAATTTATGGTGTGGCACATTCCTCGCCACTGGCCACTCGATCAGCTGGAAGCGGCACGAAATTGATCGAACGTGGAGCGATTGGACACGAAAACACGCCCGTGGCTCGGGTGGCTGCGAAATTCCAACGGCGACTTATCGGAGCAGCATTTAATTGAGTGGTTTGTTCCGCTTTTTAATCGAAACGAAATTTGGCTGGCTGCCCGATGGAACAAGATATCTTTATGCAACATAATTTTAGTGGTTGTAGATGCAGCTGCTTCTAGACTAGCAGCAGAATGGTCAAGAGTTATGGCCACAATAGAGCTCTACTAACCAAACTGCAAATACTATTTGTCATTTTAGCATCTGTAACGGTCCTCCTGCCAGCACCAATTGTACCCCCTAATTTCAATTAAACTATAGATAAAAGCCCAGCAGCAAACACATGGGTATGCTGGATCAACAACCGGCAATCAAACTATTATCCCAAACTGCTGGTAAAGGTAAATAAAAAGCCTTATCATTGTTTTTCCTCTCCCTGCGAGGCCCTAGCTTGAAGCACAATGGAACTGGAGCGTTTCTTACAACCTTCCCTTGGCGTCCTTTGTCGCCGAGCGTTTGGATTGGATCCGTTCATTTGTTCTGGATCGTTATGATCCAGCAGGGAAGGTGGTGGTAACCCTTTATTCCATTCTTTCAATCAGCACCAACTCCGGTGTCCGGGTTCGTTCTTTTCCAGGTTGCTCCCGTGTTGTCCACAGCGTCGGCAAACTTGGGAAGGGGGGAGTACATGGGGCGTTGGGATGTAGGATGCCTTGGTTTGTTTACTTTATCCGCTGCCGAACACAAACTCGACCACTATATCCTACGGAGCTGGGCTTCCTCTGTAGCCGATTGGGGACGCATCGTTGTCGTTCGGAGTTCGGACCGCCGGACATCTGATAGCCACTAGCTTCGAAATGAGGGATAAGGCTTCAGAAAAGTTGTTTGCTATTGGTATTTACATTCATTTTTACACCTTTCTGTAGCACTGTGGCTGCAGCGTAGGACACCCTGCGGGATGTTACCTGCGTCAGTCGGAGGGGCCTGAGGTTGCCCCCGTTTCTTCGAGACCGTCGTTCCAATAGCAATCGGATTTTGGGGTAAATTTCAAATAAATATACAGCAGCAGATAAGCCCTGTGTTCGGTAGGCTGTGCGTGGCGGTCCTGTGGTGGGATAAATGATGTTCCGCCTGCTACCGCTTGGCGCAGGCCGGCCAATTTACCCAAAAGCATCCCGGGCGTTGCCGGTTGAAGGATTAGAAATTTTTGTAATTTCAGGTCAAACATTCACCAAATTGCCCCAAGATCCGCCCCGACGGCGAAGCATGTGTCCGCTCTCGTGTAGGAGATAGCCCCTGGAGCGATTCGGGAGCCTCCGTCGTTTCACTCTGGACAATGGACGTCCAGAGAGTCGCACGAGGGACACCGAAATGAACCGGCACTGGCACCGGCACTACAAAGGAATCATTGGATCGTAAAGAATGCGTTAAATGAAATTGTACGTTTTATAAACTGTTTCTCACACCGCCCGTGTGGGTTCTTTGGGGGCCGGGTCGGTGGTGCCGAACACAACGTGCAACGTGTACACAGGAACACGCACTCAAACGCCCAAGTAGGAAGTAGTGTGCATCCTCTTTGGCAAGAGTGCCGAGTATTCTTTTAGTTTTTCGGACGACAGGGCACGCTCATATCCTGTCAGGCATCCTGTGTAGCACGTCGTCGGACCAATGCCCGCCCTGCCTGTTTTGTTTGATGAGACCCTTTGGAGCGCTGGCGCCCGTTTGTGGGACGGTGGGGGAGTTTGCTTTCATCATCATTGCACTTTGCCGTGCCGTACACACATGTGCACCGTTGCACCGATGGTGATCGTGGAGTACGGTGCGTTGGGATGACCATAGGAGAGGGATTAGTCGGATATTTTCCCAGCCATCCCCAACGGCCTGGACGCAACAGCTTCTTCTCGGCCTGTGACCGTAACGCATGCACGGAACGGTACAGAGCTGCAAAAGGGTTTCGGGTGTACCGAAACGTAGCGCGGACAGGGAACGCTCGGCCCGCAGCTTGTGGGTTCACATTTTACGAAGCATTAGAATATTTGCACTGTTCACCGATTCTTGGCAAACAATGGGCCTTCGAGGTCCTACGGCGTTAGCTTACCCTCGCGCTCGCGTTATGATGCCGCTGGAAGCACTGGCGAAACGGCACCAGAGTGCTCGTGTAGGTCCGTGTCTTTAGTTCAGTAGGAATTTCGGCACGCACCAGGCAAGTGAGGTAAAAATTCTTACCAAATTTTTGGCAACGGTACACGGGAGGAAATACGGTGACTCAGGAATTAGGAGCGAGTAAACCAGTAAGCAAACTGTGTACGCTACATGTATGGCTAAAGGAGAATGTAAAGCATCCCTTGAAGAGCCAATCAGAGAGGGAGAGTGAGTGAGTGAGTGGGCAAATTATAAAAGATTTGGCAACATCATAATGCGTGGTCGTTACCACACACACGCGCGCGCGCTCGGTAGCACGGTCCTTACCTGTAAACTCCTACGGTGGTCCACCGACGTGTTATCTTTACTGCTGTTCAAGGAATCAAGGTGTACACTGTTGATCGTCTATAAAATAGGGAGCAGTCGTTATCACCCCCCATTCCAGTTACAAACGCCACGCGGATCGAACCGCGTTTGGTGCAATGCCGCAAAGGTTTCTCTCGGCCAGGCTACAAGTGTGTGTAACGACTTTTCGGAAGTCGCGCTAGTCGCTGGGTGGTTATCGGTCTAATTAAAACTACGCCGTATATAAAAACAAACTCGCTCCAGCCCCGGAGCCGGAGTGACCCCTCGGGAGAAAGGATTGAAAGTTTTATCCAATTAACACGAACAGATTGGGTAGCGGCTAGCGGCGCGTTCGAAGCTGCTTTGTGGAGCAATGTGTGGAAACCGTTTGGAAACTACTCCCGAGGCTCAACCGGAGTGTCTGGCAGATGGATATCGAGCGTCGTAAAAATATTGTCGTTTTGCTGGGTGGCCACCATCAGCCGGAATTGTCCGGCCGTGGTGTAGTTTGGTCGATCGTTTAATTTGAGCTTTTTAGTGCCTCGGTGAGCGTGCCTGCTGGAGGTTTTCTGGTTTTAGTTTTTATCAAGAAATTACATAAAAGTATAAATTTTTTACGACCTTTCTCCGGGCTGGCTGCGGCATGCTGCGTTGATGCCTCCTGCTGACCGAAAGGTCGCGCCATACACACCAGCAGCAGTAGCAGTAGGCCCAACATTGTTACGCCCGGTCGGAATCGGAAATCGCACCGATCTGAAGGATTTTTATTGTGCCCTCCTCTGTCCCGGGCTGTGCTGTTCGTGTACCACATACCACTTCCGAAGGATGCGATGCGTCCACGTCCGCTGGTATGGGCCAAGGACATTCGAAGACAGTGGCATCCATATCCATCGGTTTCGGTTGTTTATGATTATCATATTTCTCTGCTCTGCACAACTCCTTTGCGCTCCTCGAGACCTGAGAACGACAAGCAATGATACGATTTCGTCTGAAATCGCGTTGAAAACTCCCGTGGAAATGGTTACGACCGAATGGATAAGCAGGCAGGCAACCATCGGGCCATCGGGATCCTAGGGAACGGGTAGAAAGGCCGTAAAATTTTTATAGTATTTTGAATTTGACAGTTTTACGACGGTCCCGTCGCTACTGCGCTACCGAAGCGTGCTTGCCGAAGCAGCATCGTTTGTTTTATTTGTTTGAGAAATTGAAACTTTGTGTACAACTTCTGCATCGAAATTCGGAACACTCGGGTGCGCGGTTTGTTGTAAGTCAATTTATGTTCGCTTTCTAATTAAGAGCAGTCGATGGTGCATCCTTCCCGAAAAGGAGGGCCGTCTTCTTGGAAAAGGGAACGGTTTAAAATAGCCCCGGCGCTTGGTGGGCGAACAGCAAAGGAGCAACTTTTCCGGGCTTTGGGTAGTGGTTTAGGATTCGATGAATTTCTAAACTTACTAGAACAGGCATTCGTGGGATAGGTGAAGACATTTTCCCCGTTGAGCCGTGCTCGGTCGATCCAGTGCGGGGCGTTCACAGTGAATTATTTTGCATGCATAAATCATTCAGATATTTCTGTCAATTAGTTTTGCTACTCATTCGGTTGATTCAAGTTCAGTGCGGTTCGGCAAACATCTCAACCGCGCTTGGCCAACCTTAGAAACGATTAGGTGAAAATGTTAGCAAACATGACTATTTCTACAAATAGTTTGGCCTATCGTTAAACACTCCTATTGGCCAATGTTTTAGTGTTTTAGTCGAGAGAAGTGCAAATGCATTTAATTAACATGTAATTATTGTAATTATGTTTTGAGAAGAAATTGTGTGGAAATGTTGAAGTAATCATTCCCGAGCTCTCTCACGCAGCGCAATGGAGAAACGTTGATAGATGGACGCAGTGCAGTCAGCAAGGGTTAGAACGTAACGAACATATGCCGAAAAATGTTGCCTTAAGGGCGAGAACATCAAACGAAAACGGATGACCCAGTCGTGAATCTTGACGCTTTGCGGTAGGTAAATGAGTTTCGGCGAGAGTTTCAGTGTGCAAGGTAATCGTCCGTGAACAGCGTTTTGGGGAGGGATAGAAAGACACATCGTTGGTGCGCTCCGTTTATAACTCGTCGTTGAAGTAAACACGGGTGCATACGTGCCTCAAATCAAACAAACATTTGAAGTTTAGCACGCGCAACACCACTGATGCAATCTGGTAAAAATGCACATGCGAGTGTACTGTCCAGTTGCTGTAATAAATTGACCAGATTAAAACAAAACAATCCCAGCAGAGATGTTCTCCCGTATAAGCCATTCGTCACAACAAGGACTCTTCCCTTGCGTTTGCAACCCCTGAAAGTGTCATCTTTCTGCACAGCAGTCTTTAAAGAGGCCCCCTGTTTGTGTGGGCCCACCACCTTGGTCCGATGGTTCGACACAAACCAAAAACGTTACCAAACGCCTCCCGCCGAAAAATTGATAACGAATATGGTAACGGGAGGGAGTTACTGTTTTGCCGCACATCGGAAGCCGTAACTCATCGTGGAACCCACGGAAGGGCCCACGATACGTTGGCGACATTGTCGTTCAGGTGAGTTGAGTTATTAACGTGGGTGATTTATGAGTATTATTAAATTATTTTTTGTGCCTTTACACTTCCATCAAAAGCAAACATTTCTCCATGCCCAAAACAGAGCAGCGGCAGCAGCGGCCACCACAACAAACCATGCCCGAAACTGTCGTCGAAGGATGTCGTGGCTAATGGGCATTTCGGGGATTGTTTCGGGCCGAAAGTCGCTGCCGTACTTTCCATGCAAGGCGTGAAGGCTTTTTGGGCGCGAACTATAAAAGTACATGGCGGGGGTCTGCAAAGGTACATGGTTTCCCCCAAAAAAAAAAAAAAAAAAAAAAAAACTAAAAACATCCGAAACAAAACCATCATGCAAACCCTACCGGAACCCACCCGATGTGAGCAAAGGTAAGATTAAGTGTATAATTGAATATTTTATTAGCGAGCCCTCGCAGGAGCGGTTGTGGGCCAACATCGTGTGGGCTACCGTTGCAAAGGTAGACTGGGGACCGGAATCGAAAGATACAGAGCCTCGGTCAGGAGTTTTTAGTGCTTTTCAAATTGTCGTAAAATCACCCCGACGCACGCTGACTCGCCCGGTTATTGGGAAGCAGAAAGAAAAAACTGTACCAAAAATCGTAAAAATTATCGCCATAAATGAAAACAACACCACCCGGTCGGGGCCAGCGCTGCCCGGGCGCGCTTTGTCATTGGGTACCGAAAATCATATGTATTTATAAAATCACACTACTCAACGGAACTGGCAACGGAACGGCATCGGCGGAAGCAAACAAACAACGGCACGCATTGCTCGCGGCCGGCTCGCATGACAAGTGACCATATCGAAATTGGTGCGGCTTAGTTCCGGCGGCTATCGGGCCGCACGTATCGTTTCTAATATTTTGCCGCGTTTTCGCTTTATCAATGTGTCAGTGTGGACTCCTGATGAGTTATGCCGTGTGATTGGGACAAACTGGGATTGTCGGCCAACAAAGGGGGAGGAGGAGGAAGTAATTTTATTAGCATTTGCTATTTATTTGCCCAGCTGGCTGGCCATGCTGGTTGAGCACGCAGCGCAACGGTCGGGGGTTGCTGTTCTTTGTTTCAGTGGCCGTGGATTACAGCATAGAAAAATTGGTGACAAATTAAAGAATGTTGCTTTCATAATTGTAGTCTGTGTGAGTCCTAAGTACAGGACGAGTTAGTTTTAGTTCCACGAGGAGCTCATCTTCGCTTCAATTAACTCTTAAACGGTTTCAGACAGTTCGTTCTTTGGATGCATTGAACACAACTCACACCTCAGCTCGAAAACGCAAGGCAGCAATACATTCGGAAGAATACGTAGAATCAGAACCGCGACGACGACAACGGCAATGACAACGGATAAGGATAATTTGCCTTTTTTATGTGACTGTGACGATCGCACATAAACGCAGCGCGTGCAGTAATTTAAAGAAAACAAAAGTTTCCTACATACATCCATACGCACTCGGAGCCGTGGTCACCGTCCCTCGGCAGCGCCTGCGACTGGAATGGATGCGAAGGTAAATATAAATAAAAAGTACGAACGTGCACAGGTACAATCTTTGCGTTGATTCCCCAAGTCCCTTTCTTCTTCTGCATCGTGCGAGGCTGGAGCGGGGCGGGTTCTATGTTACATTCGAAGAATTTCGTGCAAACATGATCCAACCCGTGGCGCCAACATGTATTCCGTCTTCTCCAGCCAGCACACACCCCAAACACACCATCTGCTGCGGGCCGGGCCTGGCCCCCTCCCATCCCGTGCTGCATCTGGATGAAAACGAGTCGACATGCGTTTGATGTTTGCCTATGGTACGCTGTGTCTGTTGCCTTCGCGATGCTGCTGATGGCTCGGATGTACGGATGCCCAAGCTCATCAATCCCCACCACCCAAGCCCGCAGGCCCGCAACGCAAACGCATTGGGCCAATTTGCCTGCCCTGGAGGCTGCCGCTGCGTACCGAGACCGAGAACGCCGTGCATCGAGCGGCGGAGGGAGGGCGGATAAGCAGCAGCACTGATAGCGCCTGGGAATTGTTTCAATTCCGCATAACGCCGTTTGCCGAAACAATTCATCAACGGCGCGATGACATTCTATGATTTTGTTCCGCACATCTCCAGTTCCCCCCCTCCCCCCCCCAGCACAGTGGAATGCTCCCTCTCCTTTGTGCGCCGTGCGTGTTTTCGTGCATTGTTGCAGGAGATGAGGCGTAGAGCAAATAATTAAAGCGAAGAAATTAAAAAATGGATCATTTCACCCAATGCCAACCTGGCGGATGCAACACGACGGAGCGCACATTACGCTGATGAAGAAGGGAGCTGTCACCCAAATTGGAGATTCGTGTGAACGTCACTTCGCTCAAATGGGCGCCTGAAGCTCGCTCGTTCGTTCGTCGCACATTCTTCGCCTGCGAGTCCGGGCGCGCGGGAAGGGCTGGGCCGCACCGTGGGCCGCTGAGGATGATGTATTTCCCGTACGTTCAGGCATTTAAATCTTGCCAAGAAACACGCTGATCGCACGACCAGCACAGCAGTGCGATTGCATAAGCGAGGAAATCACTTAACTTATCTTACCACTGCCATCGCCCCCGGGGAGCGTCTCCGGCAACCTACCCAGCGCAAGGGCTGGTTTTTTCTTCCTGCCGTGAATGCGTTCGGGGCGTATGGCTTTGGCTGCATGCTCTTAATTTACTTCCCGCCATATTCAAACTTTGATTAATATCCACCGGAAAAGCGGTCCCTACCGCCACCCTGCGCGCCCCCACTGCGGGATAAAAATGGGAAAGCAACCCAGCAGCAAAACGGAAACACGGTCTGTGGGGTTTTTCTTTTTTCGCGAAAAACGGACCGCGTCACCGAGATGCCGGACTCGGGGCCCAGCGTTTCGAAGTCGTTAGGTCATCAGGGAAGGACTCCATTTTTCCCAGTTTGGTTTTTTTTTCGCCATCTTGACCAAACGGCACACAGGAGGGAAAAAAGGCCCGCCATGGTGGCCCATCAGCAGCATCTCCACGCGCGCGCAAGGACATCCTGCGGCGGGGAGGTCATTGCAGTTTCGGAAAAGCAGGCAGGAGCAGTGCTGGTGTGGTGAATGCAAGCGAGAAAAAAATTAATTAAAATTTCATTTGCATCCAGATTTTTCCTCCAGATTTGCTGATTACTGTGAAATAAATGAATTTATTTGTTAGCTGTCGGAAGTCGGTCCCGCGTCTGGCGGAGAAGCTGTTGTGTTTGAATGTATTTACGTGTGTTTTTTGTGGTTCTTCTTGGTTGCCTCCGTCCGTTCATTCCTTGCCGCTGTAGTGTCCAGTTTCCAGAATGGCCCTAGATGGAAATGGCGTTTCGTGCTGCTTTGCTTTCATCTCTTATCGATGCCCGGAGCAACTAACTAATGTACCTCGGGTCAACTTTGGGGCGAAAGTAAAGAACGACATACAACACTAAGACCTTTCCGTATGGGAGATCTAGTAGTAATAGGCGTGCGAGACGCTGTTGCGGCGCTGACTTGGAATCTTAAATAATTGCTCCAGAGCATCCGCTTCGCTCGAAGAAAATGTATTCCACGGCGGATACTCACCGTCTGGATTCGCCTCATAAATCATACATTTAATGGAAATCAAATGTACGCCGATTTTCGAAATTCCATCCATCACGCCGAACTGTCAAAGCGCTGGTGGAGGAAATTCATCAACGCCATTGGCAAAATTGGCTCTGGTCACGGTGGTCTGGTTCCGCGTGTGCGTATATTTTTGGCCGCCTTCTTTTCGCCCCATCCCCATCCGGCTTGGGTTTCCATTTGGACGCGTTGCGGTTGGTTTGACGCTGCGGAGCAGTTCTAATTTCTTCATCAAGACCCCCGGTACGGGGGCATCCAACGGGGCCAGGTCACCAACCACTGCCACTGCCAGGTTGAAGCAAAGTGTTTGTGCGAAGGAAAATTACAAAAGCCATACACCACATGTACAGCATGAGCGCTCAAAAAGCCATCGAGTACAGCGACCTTCCGAAACAGCCAAGCACCAAGACACCAGACCATATGCGGAGCGAAGGCATGAGCAAATAACGAGCAGCAGTCACATCAGATCAAGATGACGGGACTCATCAAAGCATTTCAAAGTTATATCTGAATAAACCGCCGAGAACAAGTCATTTGTCAATAATTACTAATTTATATACGCCACCCGATGATGCCCGTGCTCGGCCAGGCCGTGGTCTCCCGCTGGTCTTGGTTCCCCCCCAAGTGTCCCACAGGGACCGAAGCCCACGAAGATGGAACTAGCGCGATAAGGATAAGGCAACCCAGTAGGACGTTGCTTCGAATCGAAGGCTTATGGGTATGTGTGTGTGTGTGTGTGTCGTTTTTTCTCTCCTTCTCTCTCCGCTCCTCGGTTGCGCATGGTTGGTCCCGACAAGAGCACCTCAGCAAGATGGCGTACCACCGGGTGTCGATGTACTTGCGAGCGGGAAGCTAGAGAGGGAGTTTGGAGGAAAATGCCACTAATGATATTAATAACACCTTCACGATAAACACTTCACAGCGCGGCTCGAGGAGGAGGAGATTGACCCAGGTTGCAGCGCGCGAAGCTGTCGGTGAATATCAGTGTTTCTGGAGGGCCTGTGCAATTAGCTCACCGAGTGCGTCTGCAGCGTGCATCGGAAAGTGCATCAACCGTTGCCGGTTGCGGGCCGGGGCCCGCCATGCAACACCGGGGGTCCATCCACCCCGCCCCGGTGGTTTTCCAACAGGTGGATTGAATGGCAAATGACAGATTGCGGCGTCCGAGAAGGTGCATAATCGTCATTGATTGTCATCATCAGACCCCGATGATCATCGTGCTCATTGTGACGCTGCGGCGGTGCGTTGTGAGGCCGTCGGCCATCAATGCGCCCATCCAACCGTTCGGTGGAACGCGCGCGCCCGCTCATTGGTAATTGCCATTGTCAGAAGGAACTGAACTCACCTGTTTCCTCCTTCTCTCTCTTTCCAGCGCCTGAAGCCCACCGTCACGTTGACAGCAATCACTTGCCATCTTGCCTGCCTGCCCCTCGGGGGCATTCCTCGGTAAACATCGACAATGCAGCTCTCGGTGCTCTCGTTTCTTTCTAAAAATCGTACAAATCATAACGATTGCTTCGACCGCAAGCGCAAGGGAAGCGGGAACGGGGCCAGAAGGGCAAGAACCGTGTACCGTCTTTTAATGTCACTTCACCGGATATGATGACAACGTTCCTTCCCTCCCGCCCGCACCCGTGGCCATAGTCTCGAAAAGCCCATCAGCCAGCGACGGATAGGGGGGAGCGGAAAATTAATGCTGAATTTTCCACTTCAAAAATTCTCCTCACTGCAGCGAAAGAGAGAGAGAGAGACCCATCGGTCTTCGCCCCAGCGGGCTGTTGTGTGTCTTGTTGGGTTGGTCGCTCGCACGTCTCCCAGCATGGTGCATGCTTAAGCACAGCGCGTAATTCGAGCCTGATAAATCAAGAGAAAAAAGGCCCGTTCTACTTCGCCCGTCACCCCTGCGGTGGACGGCAATTCCAAAGAGGGCGGCCATTCCACCTACCGATGCGGCCGGCCAACATGGCCAGGATGCAATAGACCGTTCAATCAGTGGCATTACCCCGCGACCACCATTTGGGGGGAGGAACTGCAGATCTTTCATCCTTGCATCACCAGTCACCGTGCGGCCCGTTTGCTGTTATCTGCTGCTTCAACTCCAAGGGCAGGTGGACACGCCATCGCTCCCTCGACAGCTCGGGTAGCTTTGTGACAGCAATTAAAAACAACAATAATCATTATGTAATCGTATGTGGGAGGAGAGGGATGGGCAAAGTATGGAAAGCCTACGGAAAAGCTGTGAACGGTGCGGTCGGGGCTGTCACGGTGACAAAGGAAGTCGGTAGGAACTGGTCGGTGCAGTGAAGCGAGCTACGTGTACTTACTCCGTGCTACTGTCATCGAAGCGAACCGGAGTCGTTGTGCGTTCGTCGTCCCAGCTCCAAAGCTCCTCACCAACTCCTCAAGGGAGCTTAGGCGGTGAAATATGTGAACAAAACAACAAGGTAAGCAAATCATCTTCAGCGAAACGGTGTTGAACCGAACGCGCCCGTTGACAATCGGTAATCATGGCGGCGTGGATGTGTTTTTGTTGTTGTGAGGTAGTTGTTTGTTGCGGGCATGCGACAGGGCAACAGGGCTGATCGGCGAGGGGTTTCGTCCGCACAAACCGAAGCCATCGGAAGAATGGCATGAATGAAAAAGTAGGAAAGGCAGGCAGGCAGGCAGGCACTTCATCGATGGTGTAATTTGACGGAAAATTAAATTTTCCCATTGTGGGCGGTAGACACGACAAGAGTGAAAATGTCACGGTTTTAACTCGCTTCGAATATCGTTGAACACACAAATGATGGGCGGTTAGGGGGTGTAATGCTTCGACTGTGTAAAAAGAAATCATTCATTCGATTCGACGATGGACAAAAGCGTCATTCGAGGCATAGCAACACTTTCTCCAGCAATTGCGCGCGCAAAAAATAAACCCCTAATTGACGGTTAGTGCGTAGAAGTTTCTTTCTCCGAACATTACCCTTTGAACAGGCGTAGCAGAGACAGTGCAACATTGCCCTAACCCTTTGCCAGTGTTGAATTACCATCTGCAGTGTACATTGGGACGTGTTTCAAACGGAAAACAACACCACCACTAAACTCCTGATCAATTTCACAGTTTACTCAGCGCCTGTGGAGAAAATTTATCGCCTTTTCCCTGCCTAACCCCACTGCCTGCCTATCTCCACTCAACGCCCACCCTCTTGCAGCCACAAATCCTTCGACATTCTTGGCGGGAACGCATTGGAAATCCCTCGAGCGCCTGGTTTTGGGAAAGTTTCGAATCGATTTGCAACCCTTTCCCGCTGCTACTTACACCCCGAAAAGCCAACACATCAAGGGGCGTGGACCTTGTGGTCGAGGTGAGCCACGTGGGTAAGGGGTGAGCTCCTCAACCAAAGGGGTTGTATCAGAAAGGGAAAGAGTGTGGGATCAGAATTTAATTACACCTCCCGACTTTATTTATATTCGATGCATAAAAAATTATCTTCCGAAACAAAACACTCCAGCGCCATCTTTCGACGCGATGTTTTCCGGTGGTCGATGAATCCATGATGGCTGATTGGATGGGAAGGATATGGTCGCTCGGCTGCCTGACAAAACCAGAACCATTTTCAAAGCCCCCCCCCTCGCTTTCCGCATCGAGGACAGGAGCCACATACGCCACGCCGAAATTGAGCATTTCTTCCGTAACGTTGATAAGCGGCGTCGGCCGCCAGACCAGCAACAGCAGCAGCAGCAGTGTCTACACACCCGAAGGGCCATAAAAATTCCTATCCCATCTTCCTTGGCTTCCTGTTCAAACGCCGATAAACATTTAGTGTCGACGGTTGGCCGACTGGCACTCGCGCGAATCCTTGCAGCCCGGTCGGCCGGGCGTAAAGGGGTAAAAAGGGGTTGAGAAGCATAATTTACGATCAACGCCACCGAAAACACCGCGCGCTCGTGTCGGGAGGAACGGTATCGCGGCCGGGAAAAGCATCGAAATAACAAAAGATAAAAAAACACTTCGCGCGTCTGTACCAGAAGTGAAGGAACAAAGCATCCCTAATAATTAAACAGACTAAATTTGCATACATTAGAAACTATATTTTATTAAACACCGATCGGGATCTAGACACTGGCACGGGGTGAAAGAAGACGGTGTGCTGTGGATAAAAGAAGCATCTAATGTAAAATTATTGCCTCGGTCTGTGGCAGTTTATCCGGGGCAGCGCGGGAGAAGGGCGAGAAGTTATTGAAAGGAAAAACTACCGACTTTCCTTTTTTGCCCGCTCTGCGTGCTTAATCAGACGTGTATCGGATGGTATTACACGCCGTGCAGATCCTGGGCCGTGGTAGGCCACTTGGAAACGCATCACCAAGACGCCAACGAGCGCGCGAAATACGGGGCGGAGAGCGCAATGGTAAAAAATGTACTCAATGGTAAGATATCTTCACTGCAGAAGGGTTAATATTTGCGACCGAGAATTAGGGGACGCTGGGTTTGGTCGTAAATGTTTTCGTTCGGTTCTACAAACACTCGTTAATGTGTTGGTTTTGTTCTACACAAGACAGTGCTGGCACAACGGGGACAGTTGCTGGTGGAAAATGGATGTGAAGCAAGGCAGTCTTTATGCTGGGAAGTAAATAAAACGTTGCCTTTCTTCTTTAATGAGAATGAATGGCAGTGTCCTGAGTAACTGCACTGCATTGGGTAGCACACACCACACACCCAGCGCATCTTACACACCATCTCGTACCAATCATCGCAAGCTGATGAAATTCCGATCGTTTCGAAACTCACTTCAAAGTTCGGGTTTCCGCGTAGTAAACCTTTCACCCTCCAGCGACCGGAATTCAATTAGCGTATGTGTTTGTGTGGCGTGTTGTGCGCCAAACAATGGAAGTGCAATAATTCATCCGGAATTCGCTCGATAATTTTATCAACAAACAGAAATCTTGGTTGAAATTGTGTCTAATAGCATAAGAAAACTTGCTCCTTGTCTCCTGGCGCTGGTCTTCGCCCGTGGAGCTCAGGTGTTTGCCACCCGACGACTGGCGCTACTTCCGGAAATTCAACCCGCCCAAAACCGCGACAAGAGCAGCTTTCCCAGGTGCGGGTAAGGGATTGCTTCAAACCACTGCACCCTTGTTCAGGTGGAAAAGTTTTGTTCTACCGACGCTCGAATGCGTCTCTGTACTTCATCTCCGAGCACGGTGTAGCCGCCCGAGGCAGGCTAGGGTTTTGCTCAGAGGTCGAAGGAATAGCCCTGCACTTGCCGGCTCCATCCTCACAAGATTACCACAAGTTACCAGAATTCCATTCGCCGACGCAGGAAAAAGGCTTGCGAGCATTCCCCGGAATTACGTCTACGTGGAAGGCAAAACCACTTATCAAAAGCTTTTATCATCAATGTTTCATAATTTAATAAGACAGAACCAATAAATGAACCACCTGTTGATTGGGCCAGGAAGGAGCAGGAATTCCTGGGGTCTTTCGGGGGTGGCGCAATCATCGAAGAAAGGCGACAGATTTTCACTTCAACGCTCTTTCCACTTTCAGCTCGTTTGCCGGCAGCCAGTTCCGGAAAGTAATTCTAAACAAATTGAACACCTTGATTATTTTGCTATCACACCAGAGTTCGCCAAGACGCTGCGGTACGGAGAGTTGTGCTTCGCTGAGCATCAGCTCTGAAATCGGGAGCAAACGGGCAAAGGCTGCTGTGGAGGAGAAAAATAAGTTCGAAAAGACACACTATCGGTTGAGGAACGTCTCCAAAGCGTTTAGGTTTCGATGGCGAAGGGATGGTGTGTTCGCTCGTCTAACACAAAAAAGACTCCCCGACCTGTCTAAGCATGGTCTGACTTCCTGCACGATTGGTGTGATTCGTAGAGTGAAGTTGCACCAACGGAGACTGAGACTGAGAGGAATGGTGGAAAACCGCCGCCAGCGTAACGTCATAACATTGTACGGCGAACAAATTCAAATGATAAACGCTAGACCGACACCGGTAAACGATAAGACAAGGATCCAATGAAAAGGACACCGGATACCGGATGTGAGTGGATGGCAGCCGGCTGCTGCTGCACTACACGTGCTGGCTTCTGAGGAATCGATACCCGCCCGCAAGACGACGGGATGGGGAGTTGTGCCATGTTACTTCGCTACAGTCCCCGACGCCAGTGCGGCTGTGGACGATGACTTTTCCCTGTTTGCATATAGATTGGTTAAATTTTCCTAATGTGATTAGAAGATCGTTATCGTGTCGGTGTCGATTTTCAGCGCCTTCCCTTCGGCGGAGACTAGGGGCTGTGGGAGCCTGTGGTGTGATTGTGGTGGTTAACCTAGACTAATTTGTGTGTGCGGTTTTGCCAGGCGGCAGAGGGCTTCGGGCTGGTTTCGGGGCGTCAACCGATACACGCTCGAACGTTTGAGAGACAGGTTAGCAAACTCGTCGAGCTAAAGTGACGGCGGTGATGGTGATGGTGGTGGTGTTGGTGATGCTGGTGGTTTGTTTGAACAAAAGATTGAATGCAATCGACTTGATTGACTTTTGTTCGAGACATGGTTTTAACTTGGAGGCCGGCGACACTCGATGGTCGATGGTGCTGAGAGCATGTGGGGGGAAGCAGTCATCGGTGCTAATTAGTTAATTAGTGACAACCGTGCGATTAGGCGTAAATAGTTTTAGCGTTGATTAGAAAGCCTTTATTTGGGGCTGAAGTTCTTTGCTGAAAATGATCGTTGAACTTGAATATGAGTTTGGTAGTTCAATTGGAATACGAGTACGAGCTGGTAGAGATGGAAAATAGAAATAAGGTAGTACCTTTAACCTTTTCTGGCTGGAATCTTCCTTCAATGCAAGGTTTATCCCTCGAAGCGACCACCATTTTAACGCACTTCCACTGCTTTAATTACAGCTCTTAAACACCTTTGATGCTTTACGCTTCGATGTGGGATCTTCCAAAATCAACAAAACCCGTACTAGGAATTGAAGTCAATTAACCCCGATCCGACTGTACCGAAGATAGTGTTGCGAGCCATCAATAATGTGACGGCGCGGCGCACTCTTTTTTGGCGGTTTGTTTTCAAAACAAAGAGCCTCGAAATGACCCATTACATTAAAAATTGTAGATCACCGGTTCGATGCGGCGAACGTCTTGGCTCGGGGAATCAAAGAATCCCCGTCCGGAGAAGCGGCAATCACACCTCGCGGTGGTACGGCAGGAAGTGGCCATCGCGGACCACGGTGAGGGCAATAAAAGTTTATTCCATTTTCAATTCCAGATCGAGATCGAGCGACCGAAACCAACGGCCAACGGTTTAGCTGTGGCTGGGTAAAGGAAGGCACAGATAGCTTTGGGGAGTACTTAAGAGCAAAGTTAAGTGAAATAATGCCACACCGGACGGGCTCTTTGCTCGCTCTCTGTGCGTACATAAACCAGGAGGCCTTTTTTCCACCGTTTTATGGATTTCCTTGGAACGATCTCGTCCACTTTCCGATGTTGATCTCGTCCAGTGACTCGTTCGACGCCACTCGCGCGGCTCTTTTTTGTTTCAGTTTGCGCCCCAGCAGTGTGTGCATGTGGATTAATTAAATTTAAAATATATTTTGATATATTTATGATGACAAGCAAGTACTTGTTTTTATTTCGACGCTTAGAGAAACGCGTTGTCCGCGTCGAGCGGCGGTGGTCGGACGTTTCTTGTGTCCCTTCCCCTCTGTCCGGCGTGCGTGGATCTTCCGCCCGGGTCGGTTTTGTTTTTGCTGTTGCGTATGGTTATTATGGTGTTTGAGTCTCGGAATGTCACTTCATTCCCTTCGGCGGTACGCGCGCTCGGCAGTCCCGGTCCCGGTCTAATGTATTTTAGATAAATTTATGGATCTTCTCAGGCGCACGGTTTGCTGTGAGCGCGGGGCACTGCGGTGGGAAAGAGGAGCGGCCATCATACGACGGCCACACTTACACACCATACATCAATTGAAGTCATTTGGAGATTAATTTTTATAGCTTCCCTCGTTGGCTAGTTGCCCGCATGCACCGTGTTCCCGGATCCTCTCGCCTTTTTGGTGGGTTTTTTTGTTTGTCGGGCGTGAGCATCGAAAAACTAGGTTTCGGCTAATGTCACCGTGCGGATGTAGTTAGGCCGAAGCTGGAAGCACGGCATCTTTTCGAAGATAAGTGATTGTATTTTATTTTCCATCCACTCCATCCGCTCGTTACCGAGACCCTCGCCAACACGCACGCTGCTCTCAGTTTGCTATTTGCGTTCGCGCCTCGTCCCAACACTCCCAGCAGCGGGACGCTGCGAAGACGAAAGACATAACACCCCGGGTTCATGAGAAGAGCGCACCACCACCACCGCCACCACCACCACCACCACCACCACCACCATTCGTGAATGAATTTCAATTAAAGTCGCAATAAAATTTACCATCTCTTTTTCCTAATTCCAAAACAGCCGGTGGAACGAGCGGGGACAAAAAAAAGAGGACTTCCCCTCGGCCCCAACTCGGCCAGGCCCAAACGGGGCTCGAAACAAAAATTTGATTATTTAAGTAGAAATTTCTCATTATAAATTTTTCGGCGCGTAAATGAAGCTCTCTAACCTGTTGGTTCGCTGGCCCGCGGACCTGTTTGAAAGTGATATAAAACGGGTAAACACAGCAACAGCACAAGTGCAATAAAGACCCAAAGTGACACAGTAGACCTTCGCCGCTTCGATGGCGGTGACTCAAACAGATGGAGACCGTCAATCGAAGCTGGGGCTTGGGTTTTTACTACGACTACTACTACTGCTACGGGTGGAAAATAAATCTTTAGCAATAGCAGTTTGGCTTCACTGTACTGGGAACCGTTTGGGCGAACTGTCACAAATTTGACACGAAAAGGTGCAATGGGAAAAGCGTTTATGCTTAACATTGATTTACGGACGTGGTGACCGGGTGTTTAGGAGAGAAGCGGACGCCACCCGGTTTTCTTCTCGAAAGTTTCCAAAACGATCGGGCAGGCTTGTGCGCGAACGCAAATCGGGTGAGTCATCGGGTGGACGCAAACGTGTTGAACACAATCGCTGCCCCCAAAACGCGGCCGCCGGCTCGACGCAAAGTCGCACCCGCGCCCGATAGCGATCTTTTTTCACCTTCAAAGAGCCGGTCATTGGACTTGGAGCATAGGAAGCGGGTGACGGAGGATCGTGATTTTAAATTCAAACCACAATCATCGAGTCTCGAAGCTGATCGCGACGCATCACATGACACACACACTCGAGGCAGGGGCTGACAGACCAGAGGCTGACCATCGCGCGAAGACTGTGCCGTTTTGCTACCGGCGTACGGGCAAGATAAGGCTTTGCACTGAACGCACGACGGCCAAGGTGTTTCCCCAAACGGCCCAGAGCACGAGCAGAAGCGCGGCAGCGGCGCGCAGACGTTGAAAACTTATCAAATCCCACTCATCTATTGTGTGTGTACATGTGTACGGCCAGAAAGATGAAATCCAATTAAATCAGATTTATCCGCATGATTTATTGGACACAGATCAAAAGGTAGCGCTCGCGTTGGGGGTAGTTCGTGATTTCTCCGTCTCATCACGCGGTGCGGTCGTGGTCCCACGTCTCTCTCTCTCTCTCTCTCTCTCTCTCTCTCTCTCTCTCTCTCTCTCTCTGGTCGTCCCGCACATCCACACACGGGGTGCGCAAGGGATTGGGCCCGCTGTGTGGCACGGTGTGAAGGAAATCAAAGAAGGAAAATTTATATTTTATGCGAAAAATAAAACATGTGACTTTCTTCTTCTTCTTTGGCTCAACAACCGATGCCGGTCAAGGCCTACCAACCCACTTGTGGGGTTGGCTTTCAGTGACTTATTGATTTCCCCCCATAGCAGGATAGTCAGTCCTACGTATGGCGGCACGGTCTATTTGGGGCTTGAACCCATGATGGGCATGTTATTAAGTCGTACGAGTTGACGACTGTACCATGAGACCGGCTGTGACATGTGACATGAGTCACAAATTGGTTCTCAGCTTCCCTTTTCACTTGGGATTCCACGACACCAAGAAGCAGCAGCGGTACGTACGGTCGCTTGAGATCTGTTGGTCGACAAGTTTGTCGGGATGTCGTAGGGGAATTAACACGCGGTGGCATGGGTGAGTGATCAAAATTAAGTTCTTTGCAACACTCGTGCGGGCGTGTGGAAAGTGGATCAATGAACTGCGCACGTTTTGTGCATGAGACTGAAGCGTTGCAAGAAGCAATTTTCGTAAAACACCAAGTGAGCGGTAAATAAGGCTGTTATTGTAATTATTTTTTCGATTAAAAAGGACCCACTTCTTCAAGAGATAACGGAGCGCTTCTCCCGCCGTCCTCGTTGAATGCTCCATTTGCTGTTAATTTACGCTGCGGAACGAATTTCCCGAAATCCATTTTCTCACATAAACCATACTTCCTTCAGGCACAAGTGTCCACGAACGAGTGTTTCTGCCTAGAGCGTGGTGGCTCTATCACCGCTTGCGTCCCTGCGTCCATGCCAATCGATCGCACCCTTGGTAGGCAAAGAGGAGCGTACGAACTGTGAATAAAGCACCTCTCAAAAGTGTCCAACGCTCCGGAACCAGTAACTAGATCGTGACACCCTCCATTGCCAGTCATTAGCCACCGCCGTTTTTTTCTCTCATTGCGTGTTTTTTTTCTCTTCCACAACAGCCCAAAACTCGGCCCATCAGAAACGACTCACTCGCCGCACGTCCACAGCTGTGCCGGGAAGTGGATTGGACCACCGGGTCCGGAGCCGAAGCAAGATTAAACATTGCGTCATTAGAGATAAAAAGATGTAAATACTAATTATTGCATTCGGAAAGAGAGCAAAAGTTAGTTCCCCTCGGTCCACGCGAAGAAGGGGAATTCCGAATTCCAGATGGGATAACTTTTTTGCTTCTGTCTTTGCCTTCTGTCTTCCTTTCCATCCATTTTGGCGTGTCCTAATCCTGTCCACGATCGTTGCGTTGCTCATGTCTCTTTTTTTTTTGTTTGGTCGAATGTTTATGGCCAATGCTGGGAGGAGGGAAAGAAAAAAAGTTTCCCGTTTAATTTTTCGCCACCATCCCTAAATATCCCATCGAAGTTGTTGGCCACCGCATCACCGCGGCTTACACACAAACATCAGCGCTAGAGGAGTGATTCATGTAAAATCTCTCCACTTTGCTTTCCTATTTTTTTTTGTCGGTACGCTACGGGTGTCTTTTTTCCGGCAGTTTCCTCTCCCCCCACACTCACCCATGTTCTGCAGCATCCGTCAAGAACGCCAATATTAGCCATGAATTTATAATCCATGAAAATGCTTGTGGCTTTTCTTTCGGTTCGGGTGTGGGAGGGCGTTTTTTTTTGCTTTTACTTTGCCAAGGCTCTAATTCATTTGCCTTATTTCTGCCTGACCGGAAGCGACGCTCAGGATCACACACCGAGCCAAACCTTCGGATGCCTTCGGGAGGTGGCCCCCGGAGGTGGGAGGGAAGAATTTTCACCATCACCACCACCGGTGAATCGAACTCATCTCCGGTTACTTTCCAACGGGGTGGAAGGGAGATGGCTTCCCAAAAGTTGTGTAGGGAGGAAAGATTTTGTTGCTTTTTTTGTGTTTCAAGCGCCTGTCCGGGGGGAAGGAACATCAACCGAAGAAAGGAAAAAAAGGACTCCCTGACACCGAAGCCCTACCCGTTTTGACGCACGCTCCTAGAACGACGTCCCGAGCCCCCAACAACACGGGCTCACGTGCGAGCGCTTTTCACGAGCAAGAAAGTGTCAGGTTTCGATCGAAGGCGTTTTATGTGCTGAGTTCTGTTGCGTCTTGTTCTTTTTTTTTGTGTTGCCTCTCCCTCCTGGCCCCTCCTCTGAGACTGCGAGGACCGTGTTTGCTAAATACTTGAAGCACTTTAGGCGAGGCGTGAAAAATGACAGTTAAATTGAATTGTTAAATGGTCGCGTGTTGTTGCGATGGTGTTTCTTTTTCTTTTTTTGCGGCGGATGATTCAGAAGTTTACTTTTTGCGTTACTTAAAAGAGCCGATTAGACAGCGTCAGGTGGGATTGAACCAAGATGGACGTCACATCGAGAACTCATCAAGCTGGCCGGGGTACGGGGGTAATTAACGCTCGTCCCGTCGCAAGCAATACGTGATGGAATACATTGAACCTCCGACTGGTCTGGTTGTCTATTTCCCAACAGATGCAACCAAGAGCTGTTAGAAGACGGGTCAAGCTTATCCGAACAAATGGTTCCGAAAACGACCGCGGATGCACTGATCCACGAACAAAAACACGGCCAGATAGGAGGCGAGCGCGGTGGAATGGTTATGATTTAGTACGGTTTTGTCCGAATGGCTCTCCCGCCTGACAAGTGACCGTTAAGACGACGCTTCTAAGATGGCCGCGTGCGTCACTTCAGGCGCCTCTCCAGCCTCCCCAGCACACGATCCTCCCATCAAAAAGATCGAGGGGGAAAGATCGCTCCAACGACAAGCCACGTTTAGTCCGTGGCGGAACCAGTAGCGAGAGGCGTTGCTCCAGCAATCAACGCACCCGAGCCTCCACTCGTGGCCCGGTGGCCACCCGTTAATTAGAATTTCAAATCAATTTCCAGCTACAAGCCGGGGCGGAGAGCCGTACGCCTCTGCTGCCATCCCCTCCTGCTCGGGCATGGTTTAGTGTTTGTTTTTGGAACCAGAGGTGCAAAAGGCACACCGCCCCGGCAGACGCAACGCCGCGATGCTTGCAAACTTTTATTTTAATCCGTTCCGCGTACGGGCCGGGCGGAGGTTTGCACTTACCGCTCCATATGACAAACAAAACACGGCGTCCGAAAACTGCTGCCAGAGCAGGCAAGATGTAAAGCTGGACAAACAAAGCAACGAAACAATAAACAATCAAGCGAAATCGCAGTGCCGCGGCTACCGGGCGGCCAGCGCCTCGCGTCTAATATATTCGTCAATGGAACGCGTGCGCTCGCACGTTCTTTTCTGCCCAGCTCATGCGTTTCTGTGTTTGGCCGTTGCTGGCTGTGTGTGTGTATTTTTATTTTCGGCAGGGTGGGTGAGTGCAGCAGCTCGCAAGGAGCGATAATTTATAAACGCAAGCAAAAGATAAACCACGAATGGGCAAACGCATTCACGCGCCCAAACGCGCCGGGAGACGGCGAATTGCTGTGCAAATTGTTTTCGGTACGGTGGCACAGGTGCGATCCGTGTGGCAGTGGCGTGGCAGTGTTGCAGTGGAATTTATACGACCTGTCAGAAAACACTTAACACTCGTCGTGGGTCCACCACTGCACTGCAGCCCGGGGGCATCGGGTCGGCACCGGGTATCGTTCGGTGAGTGATGATTAGCAGATCCGCGGATGGAATGGAACGAGAGCATATTTTTCCGGTTCCTTAAGCTCGGGTATCCACGTGACCGGAAGTTCCGGTGGGTCGGAACATCCGTAGCGAGTACTGTTTATTTGCGGCAATATCGTACAGATTTTATGAGTTGTGCATTGCCATGAAGGTGGAGTCTTGCTTGCTTAATGTTGCAATTCAAAGTAAGTCACATGAAAAAACGGAAAGAGTGCATCATGCAGTTATGCATTCGAAGAGATCAGATGTTTTCAGGAGTTGATGGGCGTCTTACAGTAAGTGATGCAAGTTTCATAACTCTTTACACTAAATGACAATGGGACAAGAGAACCTGTAATAAGTCTGTAATTCCTAAACATTTTGAGGGAAAAGGTTTTTTGCTCGTTAAAAATAACATTTTTCCAAATAAAAGCACTTATCTTGCATTCTTGGCGCAAGCTTCACCACGTTCCACGTTGCGTTCTGTGCGCCGATAGCAGTTTCTTCGATTTCGTACATCGCAGAAGGCATTGGAGCACTGGTGCGCTGTCATCGAACCGTTGGGACGCCTCACATGACATCCCGAAAACATTGCCAACAGCAGCGTGACATGTGACAATGGACTCCCATGGTGGAAGCGAAACGAGACAACACGGCAAGCCATGGAAAAGTGATGCTGCAATATCACGACCAGTGCGCGCCGGACAGAACGGGTAGAACACTTCAGCCGGGGGCCGTGCGCGCGGCAGCAATAAAATATGGTCCAAGATATTTATTGTTTAGCCGGGAGCCGGGACCGGGAGGAGGGCTTTCGTGGCTCAAGATGGGACGCCCAATGAGCTGGCTTCCTATAGACGCTCCTCCCGGAATCGGAGGTTCGGTGGGAAATGGGAATTGATGACTCTCAACACTGGTAGCCGCACAGTCGGGTAGTTACGGGCACTGGTCGGCAGGTCGCAGGGAGGCTGACCTTTTATTCGATGCACAAGACAAGATACGGTGTGGCGATGGGTAGCAGCACACATCCTTGTGCTCACGCTTCGCCGATCTTCGTCACCGTGGCGGACGGCGGGCGAAGAAGTACAAATTAACAACAACTGCGCTGCGAACAACAAGGACATCTCATTGGAACATTGGCGTGGCAGCAGCAGCAGTAGCAGCAGTAGCAGAGGCATCTCCGTTCCGGCACTCGTTCGCTACTGGCTGTCAAGGCAAAAGTCGAACATTTATTGTCGTCGTCGTCGTCGTCGTCTTGTCCCCGTTGTCCTCGCGCCAAGGATTGCTTTCTTCGATCTTCGCGTCCGATATCGTGGCCGCTCGCCCGGCGTTTCGAAGCACATAACCGCACAGTTTCCATCGGGGTCGTGTGTGTGTGTTGTTTTTCTTTCCCTTATCCATTTGCCATTTCGCCTTGGAAGTATTTATCGCCAATGTCTTCGCGCGTTGAGCCGTCGTAAGTTAAGCTGTACGTGAGACGTCTTCATACGGGAGCTGCCGACGACCGGGAGCGCATTGTCTCATGTGTTCGCGTGTGTGTGTGTGTGATTCGTTGGAGCATGGCCGGGGCAGTTTTCCCGGGGCGCCGACAAGAACACTGCCGTACCGTGGGTTTGAGATGTTTACGAGGCGGGTTTTAGTGAACTGCGGTGCAACATAGATCATAGATTAATCTTTGCGATCGGAATGAAGCGAATGGTGCGCATCTCACGTCGCGGTGCGGCGGAACGAGGAATGTAGACTGCGCAAAGAATGTGTAGAAAAGAGCATGAGAAGGAAGAAGAACGATCCCTCTCTGTACAGGCAAAACTATTTCCACCTGTAAAAGTTTTATATGTTAAATTCATCGGATTCCGAAAGCCGGTAACAATTGCTCCGATTATTGAAAGAGCACGGGGAATGATTTCTCTCGAGGCCGAGCGAAAAAACACACACATACACACACACACACACTACAGAAATATGAATAAAATATCAACGGACGCTCATAATCGGTCGCTCGGTCCTCGGGAAATCTTATTCACCCGTTCGGCCAACCCGACCGTCCATCGAACGTCGAACCTGGCGCGCGCCCCGGCCAGACAGAAGAAAAGCGACCGACCACGCACCACACCGCCGCTGCCACCGTCGTCGTCTCAAGGAATCTCATGGTGTATGAATTATTTGAAAGAATAAATTTTCGCTTCGCTGCTTTATGACATGTTCCAGTTGGTGTGCGTGCACCTGTTGCTGTTGTACTGCCGTGTCCCCTTGCTCCACTCACACCATCCGAAAGCCCAGGAAAGGTAATAAACAACGGATTATTACTCCGTCTTGATTCGGTAAGTGGAGCATCTTTCAATGGCCGATCGTAAACTCTGCCTTCAATGTGGATTTGCATTAATGCATCATTGAGTCAACTGCGCGCGGCGTTGGTCAGTTTGGAAAACCCTTTTCCGGTGGATCCATGCCACCGGACGCACCGTGTCCATTAGTTTAATTATTAATCGCCCAGCACTGAAACTGTAACGAAGCCTCCTCCAGGCTATGCCATTTTGATGCAAATTGATTTTACATCTAGTGCACTGTGAAATAACCATCACAACAACAAGACACGCGACAAGCAGCACTGTAGAGATGCAATAAAACAAGCTTGTGGCATTGTGTGGTTTGATGTGCTAGTTTGCAAAGTTTTTTTTTCTTTTGGGGCCTTCCATCACGCGGAGGTTACGCGACGCATCGACGGTCGTTCAACGTGACCGGGAGAAAATAAAACAAGAAGCCTTCCAACGTCTCCCCGCGAGGCCGTGTGGCGACCAAGGAGACGTAGACACTGCTACTGAGTTGAAAAATTTCATGCACAACGTTACGGAGCTCTCCACACACTCTTACTGCGGGGAACTGCGGAACCATCAGTCATTACGCCACCTTTCGTCGGTCCTCCCTCCGCCCGTGGTAAGAAACTTCCCGGCTCCAGGAATGTGATCGAAAAATGACACGAGGTGTGTTCGGGTAGGTGCGATGGGACTCGGCCAGCAAGCGGGGTAAGTTTTTCCTTTGTTTTCCAACCGGTCCACCCGTGCGCCGGTTTCTTTCTTTTCCAGCGCTTTTGATAGGCCTCCTCGGCCGGCTGAACCATTTTCCACCTGACCCAATGGCTGGCGGCGGTCAGTACTCGGTGGCCAGAGTGTGCCTGTTTTTGTTATATATTTTAATTTATGCCGGAAATTAATCTATGATAATCTTTCAGTTACATTTTATTTGTTTTTGAACCACGGTTCGCTTGTGCGCGTCCACACCAACACTCCGCTTTGGCTGCTCCTTCTCCCTTGCCTCCACACAGGTGCACCGAGAGTCTCGATTGTCTCGAAATTCGAACCCGAAGTGGTCCGTAAAGCTCATTCTTCAGTGTCCGTGTGTTTGAGTCCAATTGTTTCCCGACCCCCGCCAGTACGGAAAACCTACCCTTGTCCCATCCTCCTTCCCTTAATTTTAACAGTAGTGGTCACCATCAAGCCCCCCTCTCTTCTTTCACGACTACGAATCGAGGTTTTTACGATCAAGATTGAATAAAATCCAGCTCAGCTGCGATCTGCGGCGTGCGCACCTTTGGGGTGGTTGGGAGGCGCAAATGGTCGAGGAATTGTTTTAAATTTATTTGATTTATTTATGAAATGCAGCCGAAACGGTGTGTCTTTCTGTGGCAGTTTTGTGTCTTATGTGTTGCCCAGGGGGGGGGGGGGGGGGGAGCACGGGAGACAAAAGGGGGGAAGGGTGTGCACCGGTAGATGGGATTATTCTACTACAAATAGTGTGGCTCGAGCGAGGGAGGGCTGAGGGGGTTAGTTTTGGGTGATCTTTTGGAAAACGGTTGGTGGTTTTGTTCGCTGCGGGCAGAACGATCGTCGACTGCATTCCCCCCGTAAGGCTCGCGGCGGCATTCGTGCGTTACGCGTGTGTACATGCGTTGATTTTGGGATAAAATACAACGTGTTGCAGGTCCGACGTCTACATCGACATACCACGGTAAAACCGAACCGTTTTTGGGGGGAGGAAGCAAGCTTGCTTGTTCCGTCAAGCGTGCAGGGATAGCTTGTGGTATGCAGTTTCGCCCGGGAAATCAAAAAGAAACAACTGCATGACGCTTTGTCTGGCGGAAGAAAGCGTCCCCCCCCCCGCCCGGTTGTACACTGAATAAAGCAGGACATCTAGGGAAAGATCGTTTCGAACGGCTCATTCGACAGGTTTATGGCGGTGCAAAAGTATCGACAATTAGCACGTGATAGAGCTTTATGTACGAGCGACGAAGATGTGCCGGGCTGGCCGGGCTGGGCTGGGCGAGCGTATGGTGCAGCCAGCGTTATCAGAAATTAAAACAACGAGCTTAGGCACTCGTGGGTTAAGACGCCTCGCTGAAGCAGGCGTTGCATCATTTGCAATGCAACAGCTATAAGAAAATGGTCAAGTTCAAGCCCTGGAACCGTCCAACATCAGTCGACCGGTTTTTGAATTTTCTGAAATTGATTATCAACCCCGCGTACGGGGCGAAACGCCCTGGTTGCTGCCGAGTCTCGATGCTTATCCGTCTGCGATCTCACACCTTCACGGTAGTAATATCAATAAAATTTAATGTTCGACACAAATCCAGCAGCATCACGCTGTTCACGATGCATAAATTTGCTTCCGCCAAAAAATGGCCTCCGTAAAGTGTTGCAGCAGGATACACAACGACCAGCCTGCGGGAATGTCTGGTTTCCCCAGCAGCAAGTGTAGTAAATGATGGCCCCTTCTAGCGCGGGAGAAGAACACGATCACGAGGTGTATCAAACGTCACCGTCATTCGGTCGTCATAAAACTCTTTTGCGCCCCAAACAACGGCTCAGCCCATCAGCTTCTGTCTTCTCGGATCTCTTTTGAAAGACGTTCAAAATTGTATTCCTTGTATGTTTTGCTATCGAGAAAGGGGAGTAAAATCAATTGTAACAGCAAACAGCAACGAGTTAATAAAACATTTCCCCTAAGGTGGAGAAAGCGATACATTTGCTGTCCCTGAGTCTATTCCTAGCTACATCCAGTGGTCGAGAGATCCAGTGGAACCGAATTCTGCTGTTTGCTACATAATTTATCGAAAATGCAAATACGCTGGTGAAAATTTTAAAGCATTTTCCCACCGAGACACATTCCAACGGGGTTGTCAACGCGGGAAGCGACTCCGACTGCTTGCGCCCGAGAGTTTGGGGGAAATCCCACAATCGAGCCCGCTGCCCGTCTCTCCCTACCACGTACCAAACGGTGTATCCGAAGGTGGTGAAATCCTCTCCCAAAGCCCACGGTGACGTGTGTGTAGATTTATTTACATCGATGCTGCACAACCCCTGGCGATGAAAGCGAGACGTCCTTTAAAGCATTTTGCGTCGGGTTCCTCGCCCTCCGGTTTCAGTTGAGTTTTTTGTGTTGCCGTTGCTCCGGCACCACCGGCAATTCCTGCAAAGTCCCGTGTCGAATCGGACGACTCGAAGCTCCGGCTAGGTGGCCAGTGGGTTCGCGCTTACCCTTACCCGGCTGACGGCAATGCGGGTGTTGGCGCGTTTCGGTCGATTTCAACGCGCGTCAAACCTTGGTCCAACCGGCTCATGATTAATTATGTCCTTCAGCGAGTTCGAGTGCGGCGGCGGCGGCAGCGGCGTAGTGTTTTCGCTTTGAACTCCGGACCAGCAGCGTGTCGTGGTCGTGGGTTTTGGTGTCTCGGCTTTGCTCGGGCTCAAAAATACCGGCGAGCGTTGGTGTGGAAATTGTTTTCCACCACAGCTCTTCCACTTTGATTGACAGATTGAGCGTTTTTCCTCCATCCGGAGTGCGGTGCGGTCCTTAAGGACTCAATTGTTGATGATTAATTTTTGAACGCTCTCAATCGATGGCTACCGGGCCGGGAGTTCAGAAGGAATCGTTGATGAACTGTAGCCTGTTTAACGACAGCAGAAGCGTGAGCGAGAGCGAGAGAGCGAGACTGGACAAATTGGCTAATGAGATGAGCTCGGCTAGCGTTCGCCACTCAATGAAAAGGACGTCAGCTGGCGATGGCTCGACAAATGGACCGACAAATAGGCTCGAAAACGGGGACAAGAACAAATCAACACTTCAGCACTAATGGTTGCCGGCCCGAGCTGGAACGAGCCCACTGGAACGAGCCCATCCAGCGCTTAATGATATGAAAATAAGCAAACATCTCGAAACGAACAACATACGAGCTGGGCCTGGGCCGCGGCGTGTCCCCGCACTGCAAATCATGGCGGTGGATTGGCAGTGATGCAGAAAAATACATTGCGAGAAACGTGTGCGAGACTCGTTTCCTAGAGCGAGGCGCACACGATTCCGGCCCAACATGCGAGCATCCGGTTGCACTGGCGCACCGGCGACGACGGCGACGGCTACGATTATGATATCCACTTGAGCGAAGGGCCGGGGAGCTATTTAGCACGGTGCACAAATGAGAGTGGCCACTTCTGCGAATGCTGCAAGGATCGGGACTGCACTTGCACATGCAGCCGCATCGGCGGACGCCCATAGGCTCCGCAGCCGAGCAGCGTTCCTGTGAAGCTGCAATCGGTGCACGAGAAAAACAGTACAACTCCTGTACCGACGTGGCAGGGCAAAGGGGCGGGTTTGAGTGGGTCATGTCCTTGCTCGCTAGTAGTACAATGCTCTTCAGCGAAAAGGAATGTGTCAATATTGAACCAGCGCGCTTCGGCGAATATTCTCATTTCAGTTGCGTTCTGATGGCATATGTCTCTACCGCACACATAATAAGCGTAGCCGTGGCCATGGCATGCGATGCCGTGTCGCTTCATGCAAGGATACGTAGCGAGTTGCAATATGATCTTTGCTGCCCCGGTGCCTGTGGGACAGACAACTCACACATACGGGTTGGGATATTGAAAAGTGTCTGTGAAACACGCTGAACACGCGAACGGGCAGCCTGTGTGTTGATGCCTTTTCCCAATCATAGCTTTTAATAGAGCCAGTAACCTTCAGCAGCTATGAAGCGATTCAGTTGCGGGAAGTAATAAAAATGTTTGGTGAACGCAACTAACAAACGCCATGCGCATGTGTTCCTGTAAGCCGCATAAATTAAAGGAAACAGCAATTGAACGGCAGCGTCATCTTGCCCCTCTTCACACCTATACCAGCGACCAGCGCTGCCAATGGTCCAATTGGAGTCCACCGGATCGCGAATGCGGCACTCATCAAATATTCATCCCTCTCGATTAAGAGCTCGGCACAAGCGCGCATCGAGACCAGTTATCCCGTACACGATCGCAACGCCCACGTATGAAATTCCAATCAAAATATGTACGATGTGCGTCTATCAGGCTCAATCTGCAAAAATCTCTTCACCCCGGGGCCTTCGCCCATCCTGCTCGCTCACACGCTCCCTGACCTCGATGGGCCGGTATCATAAATTCCCGCTAAATTGGCCAATTTATCATAGGCAAACGTTGCTATCTATGCGTCAGATTCCTCGACAACGACGACGACGGCGACGACGATGATGATGGTGGTGGCGGTGGCCTCTCCAGTGTCTTCGGGCGCTGCCGTCCGCACTGCCGCACAATGGCCGCACCGTGGATTGTAAAAAATATAAAATAAATAAACAATCCGCTCGTGCCGCGAGCTAAATGCCCCGCATCCATCCGCTGTCTGTAATCAATTTATTTCATTTTCACACTTGCGCTAATGCGCACAACCACTGCGACGATAAGCCACCGGTCGTTGAGCCACTTCCGACCGAAGTCGATTGGACGCGCTTGCGCCATTGGCCGCACGTACGTAGCCTGGCTCTGGTCTGGGAAGTAGTTTCAATGTGTCGCCGGGTATTCGGGTTGATTGGTAATTTAGATTAACGCAGCGTGCTACTGTCCCGATGGTGGGTGGATGGAAGTTTGCTGATCGCACTGATGGGCCTGCTGGTGCGGTTAAGCTGGGCGGTGGTAAAATCTGTGCGCTTTGCTCGCAGCGGGACCTCCCTGTGATGTCATGCTGCTAGCACGAACAAGTACGAGCATGTTCATTTCGCTTGATTGCGATACTGTGATTGTTAATGAGGGTCGTAGTGCCTATCTTGGACTGAACAAAGTCTGCAAGTGCAAGTATCTTTCAAGGTTTGTAATGTCTCGCTTCGTGGAAGTCACAGCCAAAGTTCAATCCTGCACAGCCAAAGTTCCATAAATATCCAAGCTATCTTAAGTGCAAAAACAAAAGATTGGAAACAATGCTCATGCGTCAGTGATTTGCATAGAAACATCATAAAATATTCAAAGCCGCCAAAAAAGCCATCTAATTCACCACCACTACCATGCATCCTCAAAAAAGTCTAATCACTATCGGAAAATTTATTGTTCCTCATGTCCGGAGTATTGCCGCCATCAAACTTCATTTGCGTGTCTCATTTAAAAGCCATCGTACATAAAATCTGAGAAAGAATGGATCGAACAAAAAAAACATTCACAACAAACACACACACACACGCTCCGAAACAATGCATCCGAGCAAAACATTTAAATATAAATGCTTTTCAAAACCTTCTGCACAATAATTTGATGGCTGAACATTTTCTACGCTAGAGTGGATCCTTAATGATGCTCAATATGCTTCAGTGATCGTCGCAATGCGTCACGTCAGTGCGCGTCACTGTGGAGTGTGGTGCTGTCTGCGCCTTCCGCTGCCACCGCGCGTTACCACACAAAGAAATACAATGTTCCGTCGTTCAAAGACAGGTGCAGGTAGGGGACCGGCTGGGTGGGGAACCTCTTCCGCAGTTAGGCAGGACCCCTGAGGAGCAGGCTGAAGCTGAACATTGTGCCGATCGTAGGAGTAGGTACGATTGGCCAAAGTATGTTTCCCCAACGAGCATTAGATCGTGCATTGGCCTCGGACCTAGTTTAAATTCACAGGTGCCTCCGGAAGATGCTCACACACGAGCTGCCCTTATGCGCGTACGATCGCTGCTTGGTGGGAGCTGGCGCGGTACACAGGACGGGGTTTGGGCTGGCTGATTAATCGATCGTCAGGTTTGCGGTTCGGCTAGCAAAGCGGTCGTAAAAGTCAGTTCCTCGTCGATGACTCTCTCGCTTTTTCGGATCATTAAAATCTACTTGCCCTTGCGACTAGTGAACATCTACTTACGAGCGCGATGATCAGATCGTCGAAATTACTCGAAACAAGTCGAAGCTGTTGAAAGAAGACGAATGCTTGAGACGAGGTATGCGACTGCTTGAGGGTTTATATTTCATCCATAATTTTACGACCCTGACTATAAAGATAAATCTTTTCTAGTGCTTTGTGAGAATAAAATCTTGCCTAATCAGTACGAATTTTAATTTTTAGGACGATTAAATGGTATATTCTTTGTCTGTTTGGAATAATTTCCAAAATGTAGGCCCAGTAAATGTATTCGCAGTTTGTGTCTTTCTGGTTCCCGTTAGTAGTTCACAATCGTTGACTCCAATATGATTTGACTGTCGTTCTTGTTGCTAGGTTAGTTTACTTTTCGAAGATGTTTCATACGTAATTTGTAATTTATAAAAGGAAGGAAAACGATTATTTGCCCATTTCTCACTCACTCACTGCACAAGTGTCAAAGCAGCAGCGTCCGTAATAAAACACATCGAGAACTAAACGGGTGCAATGGGCGGAAAGCTGCGGGCACCACGGGCGCGATCAAATGCGCTTTTCCAACAAGAATAATTGCTCGACAAACGGTCTTTACCGCTTGAGGGTTGAAGTTTTAACGACGTTCGCAACGCCGTCTCGAGCCTGCTCACCGTGCGCAGTCATTAGAAGTTGGCTTGTTGATTAGCTTTTGGGTCGGAATTGATTTCCTCAGCTCCGGCGGCTCGGCGGACGATCGAAAGAGCATGTTCGCGTGTACGAGGAGTTCAGCAAACTGCGCCAACCCGGACCCCCCGCCCCGTCGACTGCTGGGGCGTGAATTTGGTGTTGTTCCGGTGGAGGATTTGACAGCTTCCTTGCCCTCGTGCACATTAGTTCCGGCTTTGATTGATAACTATTCATACCGAAAACAGATAAAGCTAGCCGCGTTCGGGTCGAGCTCGATCGTTTTCGAGGTGCGTTCGTACCGTAGTGGGTTGTCAGGGACTGGAATTTCCTCGCTAGAATAAATACAGCAAGTGTTTGATTGATAGCGCAGCCAGCACTCAGGGAGCAGGGAGTGAAAAAATCGAGCCAAGATTTTCACGGCTGGAGGCGTACATTTGACGCTACATTTACGCCTTGATCCGATGGCGCTGTGGACTGTGGGCTGCGGTTCGTCGAACCGACAGGCCGGCTTGCCCCCCAAGCGCCCCATGCGGATAAAGCAAACACACATTGACGTCAGGGGGCTACCGATTGGAAAATGTTGTCCGAAAATGGTATCGTCCCGTTGCCGGATTAATAAAGGCATGGGGAAGAGAGGGTTTCTTTGGGAAGCTACTGCCACATGTACCTCCGGAGCTAATGTTTAATTGATGCACAAGATCCATCGAGCGAATCTGAAAGGTTTTTTGGTGTGATAGAAATTAACATTCTACAAAATTGGACATCGAGCAGGGCTTGTTTGGGGCAGTGATACCGTTTAATCTTTCTGCTGAACGAGGGACCTTTGCAGTGCACATGTCGAATACACCGAGAAAGCTGTTATCTTACAGTTATTTGTAGCAAAGAGTGTGTGTAAATACACTTTGGTTAGAAACTTGGTTTATTCTAAATGCGGCTTATTGCAGCATTTAAACACATTGAATCGTAAACATGTATCAAGAGACCGATAGAGCTAATGAAGCGAAACGTAAATGGTGCCCAGTGGAATGCATTAATCCATTAATGTGTATTTCCCTAAGCTCAACAACAAACCCAACTGCACACTGGCACAGACCCTGCTGGGCATTTTCAATCGCATTTTCCAATCGGCAGATGTACGCAGCCCAGTTTTCCTAATCATTCTCCGTTTTTTCCCCGACTCGAAACCAAATTAATCTCCCTATTTTTGAATATTAGACTGCCCCGAATCGTGGCGGCAAAAAACTGCTCATAATCAATTATTGATAAACGTGCTGCTCATTTAATCTGCCTTTGTTCAAAACCGCTCCAGAGCCAGCACAAATGAACCGAGTCAGGGACTGTCAGTGTTAAGCATCGGTGCCGGGAAGGAAAATGGAGTTTACAATGTGATGAAGAAAAAAAAAACAGACACTCTCTCACACACACACGCACATTACTCGGCTGAACAAATCGGTCGGTTTTATGGGCTATGGATGTAGATGAGTTGAAAAAAAAAAAGATCTCATCCCCTCACACATACACCTCTCGCTGCAGCACTATCATAAGCCGTGAAAAGTGCCTCGTTCAATTCTCATGGGGATGGTGGATGGTGCAAGGATTCGTTGCGTACCGTGGACAGTGGAGGAAGACTCCTCGGAGACACACCGTTCTGGCTGCTTGGGCCGTGTCGAGGGCCAAGTGAAGTTTTTGCCCACGGCTTGAGCTTAATATGATTCCGAAATGGTTTTAAATTCTGTCCATTTATAAAAACACACGGGTCGTGCGGGACACGGAAACGGAACGGCGAGCGAGTGCGAGCGTTAAAAAAAACAACATCTTCCTTCACGATAGCATTAGTCATCTATTTAACAATAGGAGGGTAATGAAATATTGAAATAAGTTTTTTTTTCGTTAATTTTAACCTACCCGGGGAATGGGCTGTATCTTTTCTTGCATTGAAAAAATCTAATCCCATTTATTCGTCCTGGGATATATTTTCTCTATTTACAAAGTTTTTTCTAAATGCAGCTTTTTTTCTACCCACAGTACAGCACGCGAACACAAACGCGCCCAGCAGCGCAACCCAGGGAGAGAGAGAGTGATACGGGGCAGCGGAGGGAAGTAAAATTTAACACCATCGATACGCGAACGCGCCACGCCACCGACCGGCCGGGGCTAAAGCACCAAGAGACACCTCCAGGGCGATCGCATCCCGCCGTCGAAAGGGTGGAACGGAACGAAGGATTCATCCTTTTTTTCGTTCTTTTGCTTGCTCCGATAAGGGTGCAGAGATAATTTCAATTCATTCACGGGAGGTCGCTTAGGGTATTTGCGTCGAAGCATGGCTGGCGTGTGGTTATTTTTTCTTCTTCTCCTCTGCCGCTGTCTTAGTTGTAGCTCGCACTAAATACTGGCCGCTCTAACGCCGGCCACTGCTTTCCTTTTGGGGTTTAAGCTCATTTTCAAGGGGTTTGGTGAGTGTGGTGGTGGTTCTTTTTTTTGTTTCTTGCATAACGTCGTTTGCATTGTAACCCAATTCTTGTGTTAAAAGTGTGATTGAACACCACAGCCGCTTTTTTTTTCGCCGCCGCCACAATGCAAAGAACGGAGCAGATATGAATTATTGATGTAATATTTATACTTTTGCGTTGTTGCAATACACCACGTGCCCACCATTTTGTACGCAAGGGAAGGTCTTTGTTTTGCGACTGATTATCGAGCAAGTAAAATATATTCTTAACCCTGCCCCTTTGATAACACAGCGTTTCGTTTTATATTTTCGAACAAAAAAAAAAAAATGGTAACTGCTTTTCTGTCCCGGTTTGGACGGTGGTTTCGATCATAAACATTTGTTCCGGAACCGGAATCTAGATCACGGTCGGAAGTCCATTCCGAGCAATCCTTACAACAGCGACCTACGAGTTACCGTCCTAGCAAGCCATGATAAACGAAAAAAAAAAGCTGAACAGCTAACCCTTTTTGGACGATTTATTCGGCGTAGTAGACAAACGCAACCCAGTTAATGTGATTCCGTGAGCAATAAATTTCACATGACGATAAAATTACGCTTCGAACTACATCACACTCGCTGGATGGAAAAGACACTCGTAATCCAGCTCTGGTGCCGTGTGAAAAACTTGGTATGCTAATTACAAACACACACTGACACGACGCGTTACAAAATGCTTTACGCTCGTGAGTGTAATGGGAAATTCTCCAAATTTCCCATAATCACATATTTTGCCATCGGATACATAAAATATGGCAAGAAGCATGGCTCGATAAGGCCACCGAGCAAGAGGGCAACCTCCTTCACAATCAACCCGTTCCAATCAGCAGCAGCAGAGGCAGCAGCAGCATCACAACAGCATCCCGCCTCAGGCAGCATAAAACGAACGACATTCGATCGTGTGTGGGATGCTGTGGGTTTGAGAAAGAAAGAGAGAAAGAGAGAGAGAGAGAGTGAGAGAGAGCGGAGAGCTGGTTTTTTATTAAAATTTTCCACTAAATTATTCCCTTTTCTCGCAGTCTATTAAATTTGGGAAATTTGGGAACATTCTTTCCACACTCTTTTATGTATCTATTGCTTTTTGTGACTTTGGTGCTCCACGTGCTGCGTGTGTCGTTGTTTCTGCGGATGACAATCAACCTCCCCCCCCTCCCCCTGTCCTCTAGAAGAGCCGGCAAGAGCGTTCCTCTTGAACCCGAACGATTCGTTCCGTTTCGTACCGGGAGATGATTTTCCAGTTCAATGAAAATTCCGGTTAGCATCCGTGTCGCCATTCGCCTTTTCCCCATCGCCTCCGAGCTGATTGTGGCCTACACACGCTCACACACACACACACACACTTGCTAATGGTTGTCCCGAGGATGTACCGACAATGGACAGCACCGAAAGTCAACCGAAAGTGGGTGAACGGTGGGGTTTGTGGTGCCAGTGCCTTTGAACTGCTTTTCCGAAAATTACTCGTAAGATATTCGAAAAGCCATCACACACACGGAAAAAAGGGATACTCCCCGGCGGCAAGGAATCCGGTGGCAAACCCGTAAACATCGCCTGTGCGCGGTCACCGTTCGGTCGTGCGGTGCAAAGGTGAAACGGGCCGTGGCGTCAGATCGTGGCAAATGGAAAAGGCAATAAAAACAAACACACACACACACACACATGCTCTTTGCCGCATCCGCAAGATAGGTGGAAAATTCAAGCACGACTTGCCTGTTTCCTTTCCCCGCCGTTGGTGTCCCCGAAGATCGGTCATTTGGTGCGTTGCGGAGGCGAAGGAACACATGTTTATGTGACTTTCGATTCTTTTAGGATTCTTCCGAGACCTGCGGTGCTGCCGGTGGGTGGGATAATTCATGGACTTTCGGCCGGTTTGGAGGCGAATAAAGTGGAGTCTTTCGTGAGCGAATCGTTCAATCGGTGGTTAGGGTGTGGTAAAGCAGACCTTTTCCATTTCGGCCCAACCTAGCGCTGGGGGTTTTATTTGGAAACCATTCTCACCGGGTTCTTTTAGTTCGGTTTTTGTTAATCTACAAGTTCCTAATTCAACCTGCTCACACTGTTCTAGCACTCGTTCAACGTTTCATCAAGGCTTCTTTCGTAAACAAAAAGCTCTCATGAACATGAAGCCTAACCTTTCATTTGTCCATCTTGTCGAACGTCAATATGGACACCATTTTGTAGCGAGCGGCCCCCGGAGCTGCATTCCAAGCATTATTTGAATAATTCTCGGTGGAAAAAGCAACACGCACAAGCAAATCCAATTGTTTCAGTGTCAGGATTAGAATATGACAAATTTATTATTATCATTCCCGCCGTCCCGACCCCGTCCGTGCCGGCTCGCCTGGCTCAACGAAGGCGACGTGGACAAATCCTTGCGCCACCACAAACACCGCCTAAGCAAGCAGATGCTGGGTGCGATTTTTTCCTTCCATCGGGTAGGTGTGTTTGAAGATTCGTCGTGAAGGTTGGTTTTGCACGGATAAATAAATAAGCAAACACTCGCTGGGCCGGCGGTGTAGAAGGCAGCAGTGCTGTGGTGCAACAGAAACAGAAGGAAAAAAGCGCCCCAGCGAAACCCGGGAGAAGAAAAATCCAAGGCTCGGGTCGGTTCGCTCGCTCACACCCCGCACACCGAATGTACCGTGAAAATTCTGTTTGATCATAAATCTTGTTTTTCTCATCTCGAATGCGGCCGTGTCCGCGCTGGTGTGCCGGCATTCTCCGATGGCTTCAGCGCTCACGAGGGAAGGAAAAATCCTGCTCCAGCATGTGCACGATTTCCATTTTCCACTCGCTGTGTTTTCCCCCTGCTGCTGCCGTTGCCTGTTCTGCTCGCCCGATCCGTATCTGTATCTGTGCGGCAGCGTGGTCCCACGTCAGCATAAGGTTTTATATTTGCTATATTTGCCGAGACCCGTCCCCGTGCTTGCGTTTTTGCCCGATTTCGATTTCGGTTAGCGATGGTGAAGGCGCAAGGAAAACGGGGCCGGAGGAACGCCGGTGGAAATGTGATTTGCGCTTCGAGGGCCCCGAGATGCAAGATGCACGACTGCGTCATATTTGCAGCATCGTTCTCGTGCTGCCTGACGGCTCCAAGTCCTTCGATGACAAAGATGTTTACAGTTGGATTAGTGCGTTGGTTTTCGGGGGGAGGGCTTTGAGCATATTTTCTTCCCCCTTTGCAGAGGTGGAGCGAAATCTCGTCACTGGGAAATCGTTTAAATTATATTTATTTCTCGATCCCGTGGAGTGCAAACAGATGCACTACACACCAAAAAGCAATGGCCGTTATGGCTGACGGAAGAAACATAAGTAACACACTCACTGTGATTAATTTTGTTAATCGTTTCGGAAAGATATTCCGGCTGTAGCTCACGCAATCCTTACACAAACCCTCATACACTCAGACTCTCCCACTCCGCTCTCATTCTCTCGCCCTTGTTGAACGCAAAATTCAATTTAAAATAAATTGTTTTAAAATCAAAACCAGAAATATCCATCCGACACAAGGAGAAAAACGTTTCAGTGCATGTTTTTATTTGCAAATGGCAACAACTAACAATCTCTCAAGCGATCAACTGTTCTTTATTCTTTATTTTGTATTTTCTTCCAATTGTGGGGAACTCCGGGGTGTGCAAAAACTCCCCGTCGTATACCACCTCGGCGATGGGAAAGTGCATTGGTGGTGAGTGTGATTTAATGCAACGATCATTGGGTAAGAAGGAAGCGCAATTCGAGCACGCCAAACTATGGCCATCGGTGCAAGATTGGTTGCGTTTTGCGGGTGTGGAATGTTCGCTCTCCTTCCTGTGTCGGTTTTCGGTAGATCCAAGCTGCCCAGACATGGATCGTATTGCTTCTGAACGGAAGAAAATTGAGTTACGTTTCTTCACCAGCACACGCCCTTTTCCTTTTGCATCATCCATTCATCGAAAGGAAGTGTTCTTGAGCGGGTGGAAAGCAAAATGGAACTCCGAGTCCGCGATGGTCATGATTTATGGATTAATCATTTTAATGCGCTTTCTTTTACTCTCGCTCGGGCAAGATTCGTGTGCTGCCGAGAGAAAGATGTTACGCTCTGGTGTA
The DNA here is from genome assembly GCF_017562075.2 of Anopheles merus. NCBI lineage: Eukaryota > Metazoa > Arthropoda > Insecta > Diptera > Culicidae > Anopheles > Anopheles merus. The sequence continues at coordinate 942,966 of NC_054082.1, forward strand.
TGAGTGTGGGCTTTTTTGTTCTTCTTCCTTTGCCAACATGCTGTCCAACTCCTTGTGTGTGTTTTTTTACAGCAGAACAAACGTAACATTAAGCTGTTTGCAGTGGCTTCTAAGTGTAAAATCAATAAAAGGAACAGGGCTACTAAAATGTTAAATGCTAAGCAGGATGTTCCCGATGCGAAAAACTCTTGTCTTAGTACTAACGTCAAAATGCGGTTAAAATCGAAATGAATCGCTTCTCAGCACGTTATCAGTTATCACCTTTAAAATGGCACCAGCACTCTCCGGATTGAGGGAGCATATTTTCATATCTATTCTTCGTGCTCAAACCCCCTAGAAAGCATAAATTTGCTCCTTCATCAGTGCTGCTGCAGTGGTCGTAAAAATTTATTTCAATTTCCAAAGTTATGCCAAATGATTTGCACCAATGATCGTAATAATTTTACGACCTTTCACTTCATCTTCGATACCAACACTGCCTATCTGTCAATGGTGATTCATCCTTCCGGAGCTCATCTCGACTCGCAGGCCTTTGCGACTACCAGTGACTGCGGTATGCAAATAGCGAACGTGCTAATGGACCTGGATTTCGATGGTTTAATGTCATTTTCCCTTTTGCAGACAGTGCAAAGGGTGGCCTGGAGGCCCGTTTGATAGCTGACTGGATTCTCAGGAGAGCCCTCGGCACGACCGGGAAATGATAAGTAATAATTTTTAATCGGCTTTAATTGCGCATCCAGAATATCCATTCCATTTTTGTGAGCCAACTGCGGGAGGGTTATTTTACGAGCTTCGAACTGATAGTGATAATAGACCGTTGGGTACCGTTGCCTAGGAGTTATCCGCTTCGTTGTGTCGTTAATGGCATTCGACCCTTTCCGGGCGCCTTTCTCTTGGGTCGCTTGGGCTCGTTTCTTGATTAAGCTGATTTATACAATCGATCGATCTGGAAGTGGTGGCTGGCTGGCTGGCTGGCTGGCTGGCTGGTGGTAAGGACGGACGACTGTCCCCCACGGAAACAGCTGAACCGCAACAGTGCCCTACATGTCGTCATCCTTGACATCATCAATAAAACGATCCCGCGTCCCGATGCGAACCGACCGCAAATGCGGCCTACCAGCAAGAGCAGCAGCAAAGGCAACCAGCACGGGAGCAGCGGCGTCGTCATCATCGTCATAACAGTAATTATCGTTCCATTCCGTCCGTTGCGAAGGTGCACTTGCCGGCTGCACCTGCCGAGCGAAGTCAATGTATCCTTTTTACTTAAACCGCTTACAGCGAGTCCGACAGCGCAGAACAGTTTTACGACTCTCCGCTTTGTCCGTTCTTTCTCCCTTCGGACGATTTCTTGACTGACCGCAAAAAGGACACTCTGCTGCAGGACCAACGACCCGCATTTGCCTCAAGAAAGGTCGTTAGTTTTCGTTCGGTCTGGCCAGGCCAGGGGGTTCCGTCACAGCTGATCGCACACGGGACACCACAATCGAAGGATCGTCTCGTGCTTCGATCGCCGACTGGACAAACTGAACTCGTCCGTTACGAATTCCAATTAGGGGAAGTCAAAGCGCGCCAAACTCAACGTCATCATCGCGGTGCGCTCTCGGCGTGACGTAGCGCTTCTGCAGGTGGACTTTTGCTCCATTGGCGCGATGTGCTTCCCGTGCTTCGTACTTCGAGCTGTAACCGTTGTACCTTGGGGTAGGTCGGGGAAGAGAAAACAGCAGATGCTACGGTGGACGCGATTACGGGTACGCGCGTGCCGATCGAAGTTGCTTCAAGACTTGTGGAAGCTTTCAGGGTAATTGATTCGTTTCTCGTATTTTATTGATCGCACCAGAAGTGCACTCGAGAATACGAGCGATGTTGATAAAGAAATAGGACCGGTTCGAAGAAAATACTTCAATAGCATAATTAAGCGATACTGATCAATTGGCTTGCAAGTGAGTTTATTAAATTTCATACAACGAGCAGGACGACGATGACTAGGCTGACTCCCGAAACACGTTGTCATCATTTTAGCTATCCTCGGATGTATCCATTAAGCCTCGACAAAGATGTTGATGTAACTTCCAATTTCATTTCGCGTTTAGTGGCCAGGAAATCCGCTCCCAAACCTGTATGCTAATTAACGAGTGTCAAATGTCATTGCAGCGTTTGTCCGGAGAAAGGCTGTCGCTTAAACGGTAGTTTTGCATCGTAAAACCATTAGACGGCTGTTATTCAACAGTTCGCTCGGCTAACCTCACCATACCAGATGAGCTGTGAAGGAGTTACCGGTAGCTGGTCGGCGCGGTCGCAAACACGTTAAGGAAAATAGTACTTAAAACTAATTAAGGCTAAGTGAAAACCTGACTCCCCAAACAAACCAAAAAAAAAAAAACCCATCCCAAAACACACTGATGAGTGATTGCGCATTGTGTCGCGGCATAAGTGCAGGTCCACGAAACGTCTCCCAATTAATTTCAGCTTCCTTCCTGCAGCGGCCATGCCCGGAACCGGAGGCTCTAGGGCTGCGACGCCGGGTCGTATAGGTTTATGATCTCGGATCTCGGTCGGAAATTTCTCCTTCATAAAACTCCACGTCCAGCGCGACACTGATGAACTGCGTAAGATTGAAGCCACCGCCTGGGACAGCCGGGGCGGGAGACTTGGTCCCAAAATCAGCTAATGGATTTTAATAGTTGCCCCGTCCCCCGTCCCGTCCCACTCTGGACGGAGAGCTACAAAGTGCACCAATCGTAATGACTACTTCGTGAGCGTTTATTTGCGCAAGCCTAAGACAAACGTCCGGCCCGACCGGTGGCGACGGGAAAGGCAGTACTACGTACGGAACGGAGCAATCAAAAGATAACCCTTTCGGCCATTGGACATCTTTTGCAAGGCGGGTAGAGAGCAGCCTCGCCGGCCATTTGTGTCGGATGCTTCAGCTCAATTCAGTCAAATGGGACCAGAGCATGGCCATCGCCATCGAATATGATAATTTTATGGCAGATTTTTGCTACCATTTTGTTTCATTTATTAGTTCTCCCGTCCATTCTCCTCCGTCTCTTTTCGAAGGAGCGTGCAATATGCAAAAGAAGTGCAAAAAGAATGTGTGTGTGCGCGTCCGCTCTTGAACAAATCCGGATTAGAGCGAAGAGCTTCACCCAGTTGCCAGCTGCCAGTTCGTCGTCTACTTGCGTTCAATTCCTTAGCATTGATTTATTGACCACATAGATTAAACGAGCACATTGCCGAAGGGAGGGTCACATTGAGCGAACTCGAGCAGGCTACACCATGCGAAGCAGCTCGCCAAGCTTTCCACCAAATCACAATATTGGACTCCACCAATTGGAACTGTCGGTTTTCATCTTCGAAATTGGCTTCCCCCCCGCCAGGGCACTTTCCAAGCCCTACGTGCCACGGAGCCCACCGCATTGTAGCGCAAAATATGTTTCGTACATTTTCGTTTAGCACTAAATCGTGCACACAACCTTCTTCTCAACCCACCTCCCCCTTTATCGGGCGGAAAGCGGGCAGCGATAGCGTCGGAACTGGTCGCATTTGAATATGATGCCGTTCGCATTTGGCATGTCGAATCGTAAAAATAAGATGTTAGCCTTAGATGCGCGAAAGCGAGCGTGATAGTGGCCGTACGGCAGGATTGTTGTCGCCAGGGTGTTTGAGTTTGTGGCCAAGAAAGCACGCAAAAGAGAATGAAACCATGAGGATGAAACCGGAAACATCAGTAAATAGCACTTCGACCGATCGGCTTACGGAAGGATGAGCTCCGGAAGCGATCCCTTTTACGCTTGCGAGGCTATTTTTACCTACACCGGAAAAGCCTGTTCATGGGAATCCCGGGGAATAAAAAGGAATCCCCCCCTCCCGTAAACGAACCAAACGCGACAAACAGTTGAATATTAATCATCTCAATTGCTTCTGTGCATGAAAAGGAATCAATGCCGCCCCGATTGAAAGGATCAAAACGATCATCTGCATAACAAAGATGTGTTCGGGCGCATCCGAAGCGGAAAAAGCGGTCTACAGCGGAAGCCGTTTGAACGTTGCGCTCTCACCGGACGGTAGCAGTGTGAACCGTTCTGTATATTGATCGAATCCGTGCACCGTTGGCTGGATGGGGTTCATTTAAATGCTGTCGTCTTTCCTCGCTTCCCATTTCGATTCCATAATGCAACACTGTCGTTTCCTGCTGCCGTTTCGCGGTCGCCCTACAAACGTACAGCCGCGACAGAACGCGAGGAATGGTTCTTGAAAGGGTTTGCTTTCCCCCATTCGATCAATTTCATCAATTTACTTTCCTCACCATTTGTCATAATCCCTCCGAATGGGCCATTTTTCATCGGGTTCGTCTGATGTCGACAAGAAACTATTGGACGATGTAGAGCAGCACCCGAGCCTTGCCACTTTGCGTACATTACAGCAGAAGAAAGCAATCACTGTAGCGTCTCGTGCTGATATGAGTAACAAGAATCAAAAGATTGTGGTGGCAACTTCGTGCTGATAGCTTCACCCTAAAAAATTGATCCCTTAATATTCGCGAAAAAACATCCGATACGACACATGTTGCAAGGCTCGTTTGCATCATTGTCATTGAAGTGATGTTAAGTTGGCTAATGGAATTGTTGGTTTGACAACAACCATTAAATACAAACACATACACACACACACACTCTAAACCGTCAAACAAACGGCAAAGACATTCCACCGCAATGGGGTGCACTGTCCTCCCGTACGCTTCCGCGCTTACTTTCTCCGGGGCATAATGTTTTATTTAGCAAACTTCACCCTTTTCACCGTCAGTCGTTTGCCATTTGCGATAATGCATTCTCTACGACAACATTCTTCGCGCTCGTATGCGGTATCATTAAAAATGAAAAATTATCTTTTTCCAATAGGATCGGCCGAGAACGATTTCCTTTCACTCTTTGTGTAGTGTGCAGGACGTGCAGTTGAAGCGAAACGTGCCAAACTTTGTGCATATGGTTTAAGGTAGAAAGGTGTTGCATGGTGTTTGAATGTTTTTTTTTTACTTTCGTACACAAAAACATATTTCCTCCTGCTCGCGCTGGTAAACTATTTGCATTCACGTTCAAAACCATTTGTGTGTGCACAGGAGATGTTTCGTGATGTGATGTGCTGTGGACAATCATTAATCATCATCGCCAAACGATTTGGAGAAAAAAACAGTAAGTTTAAGCAAACAATAGAGGAACACAATGTCGTTGGTATTCGGAACTGCTGCCACAGCCCGGACTGATGCCCGGAACAATATTGATCCGCTTTGGTCATCATTTTCCCATTACTAACGATTACGACGGAACGATTCCCACCTATCGCAGGAATTTCATCCCATCCATTCGTCATTTCCGTATGATTTTTGATGAATTTTGATCCGATTTTGAAACCGTTCAACAACACTGCACACGGCTGGAAATGAGTTTCTGATGTATTCTAACGGATTAAAACATTGAATGGGCTCCCTCTTATTGTCGTTGATCGTGAGAATGTTTTCAAAATGCCTAGCATCTTAACGATCGAAGAATGATCACCCTCAAGCCAATGAAATGGGCTGTAGTAAAGCGGTTAGAGGTTAAGAAAGTGTGTGTGTTCAAATATGCGTGTTTTGTCGAGGCTTTACAACATTTCTTACATTTTGATCACTCAACCCAGACGAAGCACTTTCGATAGGCAAAAATGCCTTGAGAGGCCACGCCATACCTTACTCTCGCAAGGGTGCATCTAATTATGGCCCGAGTGTGGTGCTATCTTCCCGTCTCATCACTTGCCTAATTACACCTCTTTCCTCCCAAAGATCCACTTCCCCCCTCGTCGGTACACATCGGCAAACAACAATGTACGCGAAGTACACTCATCCGAAAGGACTCGCTTCCATTAAAGATGATCGATATCAGCCCCTCATCGATGGTACAAATGGCGATTGAAAGACGCCCCTTCGAGCAAGCAACAGATGTCGTCGGGATCGCTTTGGTGAGAGTAAGAGCACACACATACACAAAAGCGCCTCATCGCTCATTAGCATAAACCAGCTGACACGTCACTGACAGAGGGCCGCGGGAATAGAACGCCACGACCGTTTTTCTTTACCGGTCCGTTCCCACCGACTCCCAGTATCAGAGTATCGGGCACCAAACATCATAAAAGGGCCACCGTGTGTCTGTGTGTGTGTTTTTCATCGAAAACATGTGTTCGAATCCTAATACACTCGACAGGACGACTGTCATTGAGAGTGGCCGATGGAAGTGGCTGTACTCTCCTGTATCACTGTGCAGCGCACAAGGAAAAAGGGATTCAATCAGTTGCGATTGCATCATTTGCATATCGTTCGGTCGGGACTCGGTGGTCGCACGCACCAATAAATCAACTGTAACCGGCGGTACCGTTTCGTTCCCAAAGCGAACCTGTCCGGGAACCGTTTACCCAGTGTGCGAAAGATCACGGCCGAAGCGCAACGACTCGTCTCGCAGCCGAGCCGGAGCAGAAGCGTCTTTTTCGAAATTGAAAAACTTGATAATTATAATTTATGTCCCGCTGTAATCGATACCGACTGCTCCGATTTCCGCACGGAAACGGGGAAAATAATATTTATGCTAATATTTCGCCACCACCGGGGGCTGCCTGGCACCGACCGGCATTGCAGTCGGCTGCAGCAAGTGAACCGCGTCCGGGGTCGCTGATGTGCATTTTATTACCCAGCGCGCAAAGGTAGTAGGAGGGTTGTCCCCGCCGCAACCCCTGGGAAGCGCGAGTATTGACTGGAGCGTTTCCTTGAGTCCCTGCAGGGAACGGCGGTTTTTCACCAATCACGCAGCAACGATTTTCCGCGTCCAAGTAGCGCTCTGCCAGTGTCGGTGCCAAGATCCGTTTTGGCCGTGAGTCGCATTTGCATAGGAAACCCATTACGGGCTGGCTGTGTATCGGCCAATAAATCTTGCGATTTCAAACAAACAAAACAATTAATTGTTTCGCTACTTGAAGGCCACTGCCACTGCTGCTGGTGTGCTGCTAACGATGATGAAGCCACCACGACCAGAAGGGAAGGTTCTGCCAATGATGTGGCAATTTGGTAAACTACCTCGCCGAAAAATGCTTTCCAATGGTGGAGAGTCTTGCTAGAAGAATGTACTGTATGTCACATCTTTTAAAAATAAACCTCAAGTTCGTTTGCTTTTATTTCAACATTAATCTCAATCAACTAAAACTGTTTGCTGTTAATGTTTTAAAACACCGACCTGCTCCTTTCCGTTCGCTTATTATGTCGCATTCATTGTTTTAATCAGTTCATAAATGAGCGAAATTCGTTCATGCTGCCGAAATGTGCGCCGAAAGAAACCTAACAAACGATCCGCAAAACCCATTTTCACCAGTCCATATCCAACGATTGGCAATAAATTTCAATCCTTCCGCACGCTCTCGACCACCCCGTTCGCGTTCCACGCTTCCACCCAGCAAGCCCCAACACACTCCAGAACTACCGTTTTGAAGCAGAAAAACCACAAAATTCTTTGTTCTCCGCAAACGACCCTAAACGTGTAACCAACATCACCACCACCACCACCACCGCCCATGTTGCCAGCATATCATCTTTCCTTGTTTAATGCTGTTTGCCTTAATTTTAGGCCGGAGTTTTGTGTGTGTTTTTTATTCTAACCTACCCACACTAACAAACCGTTGAGAGCCCTCGGCTTCACACTGGTTTGAAATGGTTCTTTGTGTGTAGTACACCTTCGGCAGCACAACAACTTCCTCTCCGATGTTCCGTGAGGTTGCTCGAACTGCTGCTGCTGCTGCTGTTGCTGCTGTTGCTGCTGATTCCATTGATTGATAACACGCATTTTTAACGAATCCACCGATGCATGTGTTGTTCGCGTCGATGGTGTGCTCGGTGGAGGAAATAAAGCGAAACCACGCTCGCCGCCACGCCACAGAAATACCAACACCAAATCACCCAGCACACCGTGACACTCGCCGCCAGTTGGGGGGAAAAAGGCCACCCGACCGTTCGTGGCCGATTGGCCGATCGCCCGGTCGCCGTCGGTCCACAGTTTTCCGCACGTTTTTACTATACAAACACTCGTGCACGTACACACACACACACGGGGCTACGACAAAAGCTTCGTGCTCGACGCCAAAGGGCTGCGGCTGCGTGTGCATGTGTTGGTGTGGAATCGTAAAAGAGCACAACGAAGCATAATAGGTATTAAAAAATTTAGTTTAGCTTTATGGTCGCGTTTTTCGGTTGGTCAATCGTTTGGTCAGTTCTGTTGCGGCGCGGCTTTTCCGATGTTACCGTTCCGTTCCTTCTTTGCGCTACCCTGCTCCGCCCTGCTCCGAGCCTGTTGGAGGGGATGGAAAAGCGCGAACAGTGTGACGCAAGGGGCTGCCGCTCCTGCCGCTGGTGGGGCAGTGCTGCAGCAGACAAAAGCTAATAAGTCCGTGAGCCACACCGACTGCGCACACACACTCACGCACACACACACACGCACACACCCTTTCAGTTCGGCCTGGGCTGAGTGCCGTCGATGGGCGACCATCATCAACGCCTTGCTTTGAGGTTAACTATCAACTATTATTAATTAGTTTTACGTTTTTATTGCATTAGTGAAATAGGTTCGGGCTCCTTTGTTGCCCTTTCACCCCTCGTGGTCGATTCCGGATTGGGGCTTGTTTTAGACCCTTCACGCATTGCTGAGTTTTGTTTGGTTGGTGGTTGGTGGTGGTGTTAGTCGCTGTAGCGGTGCTGGTTCATGCTGATTTTCCTATTTGCATGTTGCTCTATGAGGCGTTTGTTACAGGTTTGGTTAATATTAGCAAGATTGGTTAAATGACTTTAGTAGCTTTGTGTTGAAACATTTTTTTGTAATATTTTCACAAATAAAGGGTAGAACTTTCCAACACACTGCCTGCTTTATGTTAGCTTGTGCTTTGTCAGCCTCAGAAAGTGATTGTTTACTCCCTTACCTAGCTTGTTAACCACTAGTTTCCCCTTGTTCCACATTACATATGCAACATACGAGCTTGTTTGTCCCTGTTGGACATTGAAAACAAGCAAAATGTTTCAACAACAGCAAACGAAGCTGTCACACTAGCGACAAACAAATACACACGCTGGTACTATAAAACGCAAACGACTTCAGCAAAACCCATGGCTACGAGGTCACGCATTTCACCACACATCAAACGATAAGTCGCTGGCAACTGGGGGGGAGCAGGAGGGGGAGGGGTAAACCTCTCCCACTTCACTACGTCATAACCGACACCCCTTCGCCCGCCGGTTCTGGAATGGAGTTTTCCATCCCATGTTCATGGATTTCCGTTCATCATTAAACGTTCGCCGTTTGCCCTCATTAATTTTGTGCTTTATACGTTTACCTATCCGGCTAGCCCGGCCCACCCCATCCCGCAGCGCTGCCTCCATCAACCCAGCCCTGCACATTGTAGCTGCTCGAAATTCAAGCCGCCCGGTTTATCATTTTGACATTAAAAACAATCGCACCCGGGCGGCACCGAGCACCGCGAAAGGAAGAAGGAAAATTGACGCACCACAAGATCGCACCACTCACCCGCCGCACCAACGGGAAAACGATCGTTTCTTGAGCGAGCAGGAAGCTTGATCTTGCGGTGAGGGTGATCGCAACCCCCTCCGCAGCAAGCGTTGCGTTTCCGAGCGAGGGAGGTGGAAATAAAGCAGAAGAAATATACATGCTTAATAAACTAGATGATGAGTGATAGTGGGATTTTCTTCCCGGTCACTTCCATTTGTAGCCCGATTCTTCTTTCCCCGCAACTTAACGCCTCTCACTGTTTCTCTCGCTCTCACTCGTTCACTCGCCTGCTTGGTTTAACGATGCAAAAAGTTCAACCATGTTTCGTTCAATTGCTTTCGGTTCGAACGGTAACACCCGGACGCGGGTGGACGGGTGGAGGGTTGCTCAGGAGGACAGGACGGGAGGCACAGGAGTGGTCGGGGCGATAGGATTAAAATTAAAAGCATCGGTCGAAGTGGAAGTGGTAGAGAAAAACCAGTCTAAATTATGACCCCACCCGTTTAATGACCCAAAGAGCTCTGAAAAGCTCGACATATCTGACGCCGACCGGTCAGATTCACCCCCTCCCCCCCTCTCCCACTGCGGCGGTTGTTTCCTTCTCTGTTCCGGGTGGACGGGCGAGTGTGAGAAGCCGATGGACATTGGTCAGACCTGGATTCCCCCCAGGGCCGGTGCAGGTGAGCGAACAAAGGGAGAAAGCATATGCCGAGCGATCGAATCGCGAGGAAAACGATCGCAGGGCGATGGCTGCGCGGAAAGCTAACAAAGAACAATCACCCCCTCGAGGGTGGTCGTGCAGTGGGGCAAGGTGGAGCCTTTCTCACGGCGCGCGGTCATGTGTGTCTATGTAATAATAATTCAGTTAAAGAGTCTTCAATTGCGAACCTGCCGTTTTTCCACCGTGCACCGCTTCCCTTCCTCTCCTGCACCCTCTATCTGTGGCGTTTGATCTGTGGCCTCCGCTCGGTGGGCCGAGCTTTGGGGGGAAATTGCTGACCAAGTGCGTGTGGGAAGCGGGAGACGTCGGTGGATGACGCATAAAAATGATATTTATGAATTTGCCTTTTGCCTGCCATTAATGCCACTCGCTGATGGCGTGTATGATTAATGCTGGCTCACTGTGAAACAATACAAGTCAATGGACCTGCAGGGGCAGTGTCGTTCTGCGCATATTTCTGCACGTCCAATGTCCAACCGATCATTTGCGACGCCAGCGCCAGCGATCGTTGCTGGCTGGTAAACCAAACAATAGTTTCACGAGCGCTGGAGGTGGAAATTTCTCCTACGACACGGAAAATACACCTTAAGGCTCCCCGTCAAGCGCTTCTGTCACACACGCTTCCGTTATGTTTAATGCATTTGTCAAATCGTTCGGAAAATCGGAGCGGAAAATCACTCCAACGGACAACACACGGCGCTTTTCACGGTCGTTCACCGGCCCACCGGTTTGCAGTGCCTGGGGGAGGAATCCAATTTCGCAATTAGTGCACGAACCCTTCTGCGCTTCTGCCATGGACCCCCGACCGTCGTCTGTCCGTCAAAAGCCTTGTCAGTCCGTTTGGAACGGGTCACATATCTAGCTGAAGTACATTCTATCAACTCCTCCTCAACGCTCCATTCGCTTAAGACGATCGTTGAACTCATCGCTGTCTTTTCAAAAGCGTAAGGAAATTGGTTATTCGTTCCTTTGAAATTCCTCCGTCTTTCCTGCAGCTCACGGGAGTTTTTCACACCAACGTATGACCTCTCCGCTGCTCCGAATGTCAGCCCCGAGCACACACACACACACATTTCTTCTAAATCAATCAATCAACACCCTCCAAACACGCTGCGACGAAGGCGTTTTTCAGTCGTCCCAAACAGAGCCGGTCCCATTTTTCTCTCGACCACACTAATAGAGCGGAAAATAAGCCTGTTAGACAGAGTCACGTACCGTGCCATGCGGCTGGTTCGGTTCGGTTGAAAGAAATCGGAATGTCATTCCGGAGGTTTCACGCCCGCGCCTGACATTCGGTGTGATTCGGTGGAAGTTTATGCTCTGGCCGAATGTTTATCGACCTCCGGCGGCTGTGAGGCGGGCGGTACAGGCGGTACTGAAAATGAAAATTGATTAAGACCAGAACACGCAGCGGTAAGCCGCCCCCCGACAAAAAAAAGGGTTTTGTGTGCCATTGTGCTGGGTGTGCTATTTGTCTTGTTAATCTCATCAAACTCGTGGTTCCGATCCGTCACGGTGACAACAAAGAGCGAATCCTAAGCTAATACAAAAGTTAATTGGGAAAAACCAACACACGAACCGCGGGAAGATTTCGAACGGATTCCATTTTATTGATGACTTGCAAAAGCGGTCGCTTGCTGCCTGCGCTGGCGAGTGGGCTAAAGGATGGAGGAAAAGTAGAACCGATCGGTCTAACGAATCGAATTGTATCGACGCAGGCAGTCGATCCCTTTTGCCCCATTCGGCCGTTCGTTTGTATTTTGACTCGTATTGATGGATGAAGTGTCAAACGGACGATTCAATTTGTGGTCGGCTCCTTTCTCGATTGCTAATGAACTTATTAAACACGCATCGGTACGGTACGGGGGGAAAAGGGACTGCTGGCGGAGGCCCTCACATTCCCACAGCCTATCGATTGACCAGCATCGTCATTTGCATTTAGTGCAATGTACGTATGGGCTGGATCACCACCACGTGACACAGCACTAAAAAAGGGTGTTTTCGGTACTGGCGGGGAGGGCTGTTGGAAGAATCGAACTGGAACCACCACTCCATCTCCCTCTCGTCCCCACAACAAAGCGAATGACAAACGCCGTTCCGGGTGGGGAGACTTTGTCACCTCTTTGCCCCCCCCCCCTCAAACGCTCGCAGCAAATGACTCGCTGCTTAACAATTCAATAGAATAATATAAAATTTATGCCAACGGATATCGTCGCCGGGTTCGTCTGTGTTGGTTTGTTTTTACTTCGGTTTTTATGTCTTTTTACCACATTCAACAGTTCGGGTGGTGTCGTGTCTGTACCAAACCGCGATGCGATGGGGATAGAAACGATCGGCAGTAGCTTAACCTTCAATTGAGCACAAACTGTTCGAACGACCGTTAGACACACGGCCGCGTTCCGATACGTCCGCGTTCCGCTTCCCCGACTCGCGCTTTATGTGACGGGCTTAATTATGCTCAATATGCGGAATAAATTTAACACCCATCGTCGGCGTCATCCGTTGGTGGAGAAATGCAGCTGCTGGGGTGCGAGTGGAAAGCCAAACAAGGTTATCCAATTTACGGAAGCGGGAAACACTACACCAACACAACGCAGCCAAGTGTGTGGCCGGCACAAAACAAAAGACTCCGTGATGTGACGCCGTGTACGGAAGTGTCACCTCGGACCTCGGGTGGGAAAAACGGGAGGCAAACAAGTGTGACACAAACACACACTCACACACACGTGCGCACGTACGGTTCGATTGGTTGGAAATTGGACGGACTACGTAGTGTTTCCGGCTAAAAATCACCCACACACATCACCAGCGCCACAGCGGGATTGTTTTGATGAGCGATTGGGTATGGGAGGAATGCCGCCGTGATGGGTCGGTTTCCGGTTTTTTGATTTTCAATACAATTGAAATGAAAATAATAACACCACATCAATTGCGCCCCGCGCGCTCGCGGGCTGTTTGTGTTTGATTGTTGACCCATTAAGCGTTGAATGAGGAAAAAATGAGACTCATACACACGGAAGAGTCGGAAGAACGATCGGGCGACAGGGGTGCAGGTGGTTCAATGAATTCTGATTTTGTTTTCAAACCCAAATGGGTTCCATTTCCGGATTTTCGCAATGCAATCATCATGTTTGCTCTGCTCAGGTGTGCAACAGCAGTTGTGCAAGAGTTGTTGTTAATGAAGATGACTTGTTTGGGGGTGACCACCTTTTACTGATAGAGATAGCGTTTTAAATTGTAGATAAGCGCATATTTGCTGTTCAATCGGTATTTTAAAACAAGAATACTAAAACCGACAGTCAAACAGCATACATTTACAATGCTAACCGTTCCCTTTTGTTGTTTATTTTTGCATAATTTGTTAGCGTTCCGGTTGGCCATTTCTCCTTTTCCCGAGTGGGCCGATCGGGCTGCCCTTCTCCAGATGACGCGAGAGGGAAAACGCTGCTACTGCATTTTTAAAGTTCACAACATTTTTCAATTTCATAGACAGTCGTTTCCCACTCTCCGTTCTCCTTTGCGCTGCTGCAAATCCTTGTGGCAAATAGTTTAAATTCCTTGCTGACTTTCAGCTCCCTTCTTCGTTGTATTCCGATTCGTCACAGGCTGGCATTCGATCGATCCACATTGATACGGCAAAACATCTCGCAGTTGGACGGCACGGCCTAACAGAAGGGTGTTTGACTTCCGTTGTTTGTTTGCCCCTTTCCCCGACGGTGTAAACTTTGCACCGGAATTCGTCCCACGGAAGTGATTGATATCTCCATCAGAAACATTCCTACTCCCTACTGGGAAGGGGAAGGGGCGAACACCGACCACCAAATGTCATCGAAGTGTTTCGATTGCTGTTAGCATTTGGAGGCAATGGCAAAGCACGCACCCTTGCTCGCTCGGTTTAACCCTCCCAGCAGCGCATATCTTGCGACCATCTCGCGCAAGACGACAAATCGGCGAAGCGTCACTAATGAGACAATTACTGCAACTGTCTTCCTTCCTGCCCGAGCGATACGCGCCAGCACTGGTGCAGGAGCACAAAAAAAGGCATGCCTGTTTTTTATCCTTCTCCACCCGCGTTCATCGTTCGCTGGAGGATTTCCCTTTTTTTTTTCAATTTCCCAAATGACGTCGGACGCCATTGTCGCAAAAGTCGGCGCTCGAATCATTTCTCCAATTGTGAAGTTGTTGTTGTTGATTGATGTTGTGCCTGCCGTTGTTGCACAAGTATCCCTCGCCTCATGTGGGACCGAGTTGCGCTTGTTTTGCTTCCTCGCGAGGCTCCTGTAGAGCTGTCGGTTTGAGACCCGAGTGCTCGCTTTATCTGGTCGACTGCTTGCTATTATGATTGTCGCTGTCGTTTCGATTCATCAAAGGGTTGCCGGAGAAGAAACGCTCCCGCTGGTAAGCTTTTCAACGGCTGTGTGTGTGTGTGTGTTGTTTTTTCACCTTGCAAGCGTGCATACGTGACGCGTACGTGTTTAACGATGCAAAATCTTTCGTCACTCGTCCCGGGTGACAAAAGAAACGGTAGCGCGCGCAACGATAAACAATAATGCCGTTTCTGTGAGCACTCACCCGCCCCGTTACCACCACAGCACAGCTCACCTCACGGGTGGCCAATGGCTAGGACCATCCTTCCTCAGCTCCGTCTGCTCATTATTGCCTATCAGAAGCAGGAAAGCAGGCACACGCAACAACGGGACGCCTCCAATGCGTTAGACGCTGGTTGGGACGAACGGAACCAATTCAAATATTTGTGAAAAACCTTTTGCGCAAAGCGAAATACACTTCTAAAGACCCTTCGGTGGAGGTTGAGATGGATTGCATTCCTTATTACACCTGATGATGGGACCCGGGCTGGCGTGTTTTGTTTTGTGCAGCACTGCCACGGTGCCAGGACCGACTCCCCGGGGGCGGGTGTTTTTATTTAGCGTTCCATTTTTCCATCTCTCATTATCTTCCTTCCGCATGGTTAAGTCGAAAGTCCTGTTCAAGTCAATCATTAGTAGCGCCTAAGGGACAAAAGTAGCCGAATGAGGATGGAGTCGGGGGCGGCTCCGGAGGCACGAACCGGTGGGACGGTAAAGTGTCTCAAGACTTTGTGCTTCGCTTTCTGTGATCAAAATTTCTCAACTCTTTCGACAACTGCATACATACAGCGGGGCACAACAGTCGCTCTATGTCGCGTCTGGGCTGCATTGTTGCCTCATTTCCGAGCGAGTCAAGGACCTTTCGAGAATTTTCCGGGCCTAATACAGTCGACCAGGCCGACCGTTTGCTGGCTGGGAAGACAGCGGCACTCATTAATAGTAAAGCAAACAGAAGGACACATGAACAAATATGAAACGCAGGAAGTGCATTTTTCTGATGGCTACAGGTACGTGCAAAATGGGCGCAGCAGTCTTTTGAGCGTAGTTTATTTTAGCACCGAGCCATTCGGACAAGACGAGACTTCAAAACGCATTACAACGGGGCAACTGCATCAACGTGTGCACCTACCTTCCTCATTGGTTCTGCGTTACCCTGGCAGCTGAAGAGCACTCTAGCAGTAGTGTTTCGATGTTGAGATTATCCTCGACGCCTGTGGCGTTAGAACCATTAGATCTTCATGTTACTTGCATTGCTAGTTGTTGATGATAAGACGGCACCAGAAGCAATGCACGGTACAGAGGGCTTTCTTCAGCACAAGCAGCCTCATTTCGTTTTGATTCGGTTGACAATTACAAACTCTGTGCTGTAACCATGTAAATGCTCAGCTCCAACCAACAGCAGTGCAAAATTATAGAGCAAAGCTGAAAATAAAGAATCATATCTGGCACCGAACTCACGAACTAGCATTACGGTAATTGAAATACAGTCAAATTCATTATTTGCAGTCAACCACTTGCGAACAAACAAACTTTCATAATCCATTCGTTGCAACGGTTACCTCTATCCAGCCAACGGCCAAAGACTGTCCGATGTGCTGGCGCCATGCAGGTGCAGGTGCCAGTGCCGTAGTCGAAATCCGGTAGTGTCCACCTTTGCCGTAACGATAATTCACACCTTGAACCGCTAAATTCAATTGAAACATTTTATGCCACATTTATTCCCACGGACGCCCAAAGCTCCATTAGTTTAATTGCACTCAGCCGGAAGTGAGTCGATGAAAACAAGATCGGATGTGATTTGGGGACATTTTAATGTGTTGTTTTTCAATGTTTTTTAAAATTAAGAATAGTATATTATATTCTTTACTATATAATAAAGAAATATTAGGCTGTGCTCAAGTTTACTTACAAGGGATTTTTTTTGTCGCTGCAAGAATTCATTCTTCTGTAAGGTGACGCCTACCCCTTCGAAGAACCTGCTTACGAACAATCATTAACGCCAGTGGACCTTGAATTCTCGTGAAACAATTGCCATGATTTTTCATTTTCCATTGTTACCGATTCTCCCTTTGCCGAACAACAGCCCGAAAAAAACCCCGATGCCACCTTTCCACCTGTCCGGATCCACATTATTCAAATTATCTTCGCCAATACCACCATCAATCCACCTTCTACCGCCAGCCCAACGGGCAAACGAGTTCAGCGGATGCTTTGACCCGTGGCACACGATTCAGCTTGACTGAACCCGCTCACCAAACGGGCCAACGGACAGTGGCGGAGAGAACGGAAAGTGCCTCCCCGAGCAGAGCAACCAGATCATCAACCACCGGAAACGGGTAACACCAGACTGCTCTTTCGGTAACGGGCAGCATGCGCTCGTCATAATGGCCATCCCTTCATTGACAGGGCCATCGCGCAGCGGTCAAGTGCGAATGCACCGAATGTGAATGCAGTTTTAGCCCTCCTCTCAACCCCCTGCACCAAACGGACATCCTTATTTACTGAATCGTAAGAAATCGAAAGAATTTAATGCGATATTTATGCACATAATTGCTTCCACATTTGCATAACTAAATTCATTTATTATTTATTAAGCGACTCGCCACACCGACAGCTCCCGAAATCGGGCTCGCGATGGCTCTGGGAGGTTGATGAGTGTGCTGTCAATACGTTACCGTGAGTCTGAGTCTGCCTGAGGCGAACCATTCGCGGTACGGTTTGGGCTTCCGGTGAGGCCGCGGTGAATTGGACGCGTCCCATTTGCTGCAAGTGTTTTAGCAAACTCGAGGAACCGCCTCCAAATTGAATTTTAAATAGTATGTATTTTGCGGAGAGCGACCGGGGATTGGGTGAGTTGTTTGACCGTTTAAAAGATCATTGTAGACATCACGTCGTCTAATTTGCCAAATGAATTTTCCTCGCTGTTGTTGCAGCACGGGATGTTGGGACTTGTTTGCCTAGCTTCGTGACAGGTATAAGTCGAGAGAAGCACTAAGAGAGTTAAATAGCCTTTTACTGACCTTCGCAAGAGAGTAGCTACCAGGTTCTGTTAGTTTGCTTTGTATTAGAGAAATCTTGATTAAAGCCAAAGAACTATCTCATTACCACAAGCTCGTTGAGTGCGTGTGCATCGTAAGATCGAATGCCGCTTCCGCACGCACGCAGACATACTTTCCTGCTCCACTTGGCTGTGATGGATCAATTCTCAGAACCTTCAACCTTGGCTTAGACGGACGGTGGAGACCGAGAAACGAATAAGAGCAAATTCTTGTCATCTGCACCACCCGCAGCCGGGCCTCTACCTCCAATCTCCAGGGTACACCGGCGCGAAACAATAGAAATCACGCGGTGATTGCAGATCACTGACTCGAGCCATCAGAGCAATAACAATAATCGGCACTGCCCGCTTGGCTCACCTTTCCGGTCGCCCGCCGCGACCGCCAGTCCTGTCCTTCTTGAGTGGGAAAATGCGGCGATACGGCTTCGGGAAAAGGGCGATCTTTGGAAACGCGAGCATGATTTCCCATGATTAAAATTCTATCCCCTGTTGATCGTGATCATGTGATGGGTTCTACGCTACGCGAATAGCCATAACTGAGTGCACTCCTCTCCCCTGTTCGATGCCCGCTCCTGCCCGTTCGTTGTCTTCGATTGTAAATCTTTCCACCGGTAATTCCACCCCATCAGCACTACCCGAGCGACCCGGCAGGCCGATCGAGTGCAGGGCGATGATCATCCATTTGCCATGGAAGAGTGAGCATTTTCGGAAAAATCAACTCACTCGTGCGAAAAGTCCACCGCCAGCACGAAGAACCCCGGCAAAGAACGTGGTACAGCGGTGGTGGTGGTGGGAAAATATGAAACAAACCCGCTAGATGGAAGATGAAGGGGGGAAAATGAACGCTAATGCACTGGTCGGGAAATCGAAAGAATAAAAAATGTATCATGGTCGTTCATCGGGTGGAATTGAACGGAAAAATGCCGACTGTCACGGAACCCAGTGAGAAGGGCTCCGTTCGGTGAATCGTAATCGTCGCAGGGCGTAGTTCAAACAACTGAATCGAAATGAGTACAAGAGCAAGACGACGAGTTTAGGAGTCGAAAATAAAAATAATACAAACCCTTACACACCCATCCATCCCAGGCCGCCGCAAACGGCAAACGAAACTTACATTCTAAAATAGGTCAGCCTAATGTGGAGCATGTGTGTAGCTTGTGTTGCACTTATTGCTGCGTTTAAGAACCCGAACCCCATCATTAACCCTATCACAAATTGGTATCCACCATCGGCAAGACCTAGTTCGGGCAGTTTTCCTCCTCGGCGGCTCAGCTGCACTTTACATTGTTTAATCTCCCAGCTGCCTTCCGACGCTGGCCGGCGTAGCGGCGGTACGTACGTGCAGTTCGAAAAACCGCACCGCAATCACAATGTATTTCACGATTCAATTATCGCAACGCGCTGCAGCAGGTTGGACGGGGCGGGCCCAGCTCGATCGACTCAATCAGAGAACCGCGTTCGGCTGCGGGACCCTGAGAACCGGCAACAGTTGGTTGATCCGGAATCCTTAATCCGCCGCCGAATTCACCGTCGTACGCGAAACCACCGAAAGGACGCGAGCTTTCCCCCGGCCCGGTTTGATGGGTAAATTTAAACCTCGATTGGCGGTCAACCCGGGGTCGTCCTTTTTACCGTGCCATCGATCATGCTGATGCGGGAGCGCTCGGTTGCAATCCAATTTGCGCAGCAACGAAATGGGGAGAGAGACACACAAAACAACTCCAAACCATTGCCATGGCCGAATACTGCGCCATTCCGCGATCTAAACGGACAGCTTCGAACTTCCACACGAAAATTGGTCCCTAATTTAATTTAATTTTTACCAACCGCATCTTCTTCGCATCGGCCCATCCGTTCGCCCTGGCCCCTGGTGCTGTACAGAAGCGCCCAAACGGACGAAACAAAAAAAAAAAAACCCCAAACGACCTGTTCCAAAAGGGCCACGTTACGGTTGAATTCACCCGGGGGTCTGGACAGTGCACACACACAGTCGTTCGAGGCCCCAGGGTTTGTGTTCGAAGCAACCGATCCAGTGGAGCGTAAATACGCCGATCGTCAGTCAAATTAAGTGTTAAAACATTGTTGTGGTTTGTTCTGCTTCCCTTGAGCTGCGTCTCGCTGTTGGGGTGTAGCTTCGTTATTTATCCTCGGTTCATTTGCCTAACCCGGAGAGGCGGAAATGAGCAACCTTTTGGAGTAGTTTATCTCAGCGAATAGATTAATTGGATTCACAGTCTGAATGTGCTGCTTTTCTATCGATGTGTTTGGATGGAAAAATCATTTTAAAAAAAACGTTAAAATAGTTCCATTACAATTAACCCACAAAAGCGCATTGTGTTGGTTCATTTTCAATCTTCAATGGTTCATTTTCAGGTACCTTAAATTCTCTGCATCTTACCCACATTGTGCGGTAGTCCCGAAATCGAGACTTGCTTTTGTTCTTTCCCTCGTGCCAATCTTAAGGTGTTTGCAAAACATGCGAGCGACCCAGCGGGAACCCTCTGAAACCCTCCCAGCAGCAGCAACAGTGTGAAGCGCTGCCTGAAAAAGAGCAATTTGCATAAACATCGATTGCTGCATTCCGGACCTCGCCTCTACTTGTGGCCCACTGCTGGGTAGGGGAGTGACAGAGAGCGAGTGAATGTGTGTGCCAAAACGACGGTTATTGTTGCAAACATTCGGAAACAATTTTGCCTCTTGTGTGACAAAAATAGTCTGTTGTGTTCGAGTATCAAATTTCCCAGCGCTTTCCACAAAAAAACTCTCCATTTCTTCACGAACTTCGGCACAATGAATGATGACAACAACACCGTCGCCCCGATTGTGGCCAATTGTTTTGAGGGCAGAGAAGAGAAGAACAACCCTCTGTGTTTTGCAGTTCCGTTGCGGCACAGAAGTGCGTGTGTCGTCCACAGCGAGAGCGCCGTACCTGCATCTTGCCACATGCAGTTGCAGTTGCCACAAGAAGGCCCAGCATGGCTTGAGACCCCTTCTCGGACCTCAAGGAGCCACTTTCCAATCGACCCTTTTCTTTGCGGCGCGCAAAACTTTACCAAAAGAAGTGTTCTGTGTGTTTTGTGTGCCCGGAGCGGAATCGACCCTTAGAATTCGAAGGCCTGAAGGGTGTTTAATTCATTGTTTATTAATTTATTCCTATTACACACACCCGGGCACACACGTACACACATCAACCCGTTGTGCCTTCAAGGACAAACCTGGATCACGTGTAGCCGGGCTGCCGACGCATTGCAGGCGCCTGGAGGAATTCTTCAACCGGCTTCCCCAGGTTCCCGGCACAATCCATAACAATAAATTGACGCAAGCGAAAGGTGTGCACTTTCCTTCACGTGCACTTTCGATGCATATCGATGCGTGTGTGTGCGTGTGCCCGTGGCAGAGCGTGGTATTAATTTATGCAGGTATCGAACCCCATTCGAACGTTCCGCCAGCGAAAGGGTCTCGACACCGGGCGGGCCAAGCTTCTTTCCATTGCACAAGACGTTCGTTACGGCCACCAAACAGATGGAAGCGACGGGAACCGAGGCACAATGATTGAAATTATAAACTCAAACGGTGTCCTACTAAGACGCTCGCTGCGCTGCGTGCACCAATGACCCGGTGTGTGAGTGTGATCCTCACCGGAAGTGCGCACAAAAGTGCGTTTGCGATTGCCATTTTTACGCACTTCTCAATCGAACTGTCTCCCTCTCTCTCTCTCTCTCGCTCTTTGTAGTGTCATCCAATTATAGGTGATCAAATGGCCTACAGAGAGAGAGAGAGAGAGAGAGAGAGAGAGAGAGAGAGAGAGGAAGGGAGGGAGAGAAAAAAGCGATGCAATTATGCGCGTAATTAGTGCGTTTCGATTGATGTTCTTTGGTATCAGAAAGGAAGGGCCAAACGAGCCGGCAGAATGGGAAGGGTCGAACGAATAGAACACGGGCAATCGGGCGGAATACACACGGGCACAATGGATAACAGTTTCCGTTCGCTGTAATGCAAACTGTCATTCAAATGCACCGGAATTGATAGGTGCACTGCACACGCGGTGCGTTCGTCTGATTGCGATTTCCTCCCCTTATTAGTAATTGGTTCTATTTGTCGAGCTGCGTTCATCCGTTTGTATCGATTGTTTGCATACGGACGGATCATTTGTGCCGTGTCCAAACAACGCACCTCACAGCCTCGGATGCATTCGGAACGGCTGGCCTCGAGGGGCATCGAGCAAGCGAAATCATACCCGTCTGCGGGCGAAGATGTTTGAAGCGTTAGCTGTCCCCATTTACAGCTCATCCAAATTCATCCCAATCCAACGAAAACGACACAAAAAAGCCCCATCGAACGGTGAAAGAGCTGGCCGCCGCTTGTCATCGCCGTTCGTGGCATACCTTCACGTCGCTTATCTCATCGCGGCAGTGCTGAAACAAAGTGCAATTCACACATATCTTGTCTAATCAAAACTCAAACAAACCAAACATTAAGACGGCCAGCTCGGCCAAATAAAAAAAACAGCCACACCAACACATCACACCACACTCATACATTCACCGAAAAGGCGTCCGCTAAAGCTCTCGGTTTGTATCAGCAAACAAAGAAACATTCCATCCAGCTGGCTCCTTCCCTTTTTTCCAGCTGCACCCGGCGCTGGGCCCGTGGACTGGAGCGGTTTCGATCGTTCACTTTGCTCACCTTTCCTCACAAAAACAAAAAAACGGACAGCGGCAGCAAAAAAGCTATAAAGCAGATTCATCAGCAAAAGACAGTTGTTTTACCACCGCCGTCGGCGTGCCTCCCGCGCAATGGACCACGTTCGGAATAAATTTCCACACATTTGCACACGGGCGAACACACACTTTGGGCAATTGTTCGATGGTTGGTTCCTGCCGGTCACATCCGCCCGAAACTCAGCCCATCGCAGGGAGGCGCAGAGATGAAACCGCTAGCGACCGGTGGTGGTGGTGGTGATGACCATTTGCATCACATTCACACTCCGGTCCATAGTGACCTCAAACAAAAAGCGGAAGATGCGTGCAACAATTGGCATTTTGGTGCGGTACACAAGTTTTCAAAGTAACACGATGAGTTTTTGAAACGGAAAGTATTGATTTTGGGCAAAATAATCCACGGCTTCGGTTCGTTTCTTTTTTCCCACCAAACTGTTTTCCATTCAGCAACATTCTTTTGTACGCCAAGGTTTCCAAGGCACGCCATCATACTACCATGGAAAATGGAAAGAAAAAACACTCACACAAAAGGGTGCTGATCAACGCTGAAAAGAAGTATGGAGTGTGCATAAATTAATGTTGCCTGCATTAATCGGAAAATCACGCAAACCTTTTGCCATCTGCATCGGGTTCCCCCTTTGCAGTCCGCAGCCCTCCACCGACCACCAATCCAAAGAAGGTATCAATTAAACGGACCTAAGGGACACCGGATCACTATCTTGAGCAATCCCGACAGACCCGCGGGTGAAGGAGAAGATCGGGTACGGGAAGCAGGGGCTTAACACAGCCAAAGAACGTAATGGCAACATAAAAGGACGCGAATAGGAAATAATGAAAAACGTTCGCACACAAACACACAGTCACACAATCGTTCCCGTTGGCCACCGGGCTTCTGGAAGAACGATGCCGGGGTCCGGCGATTCTCACCTCGACCAACTTTCCACTGGCACAATCGGGAAAGGGAATCCTTTTTTCTGTTCTCGAGCCCCCTGAGCCTCTCCTCGCCCAGCCAAAACCCATTCGTCACATCGGCTGAGCCGTGCTTGGGTCTTTTACTTTGACGCTTCGCTTGTTTAGATTAAAATTCAATCCTTAATTTGCATATCGTTCAATGGTGCAGAGCGAAAGGATGCATGGTCGTCTAGGGCGGGTTGGCCGTGCGTGCGCCGTTTTCTTGAAGGACCTAGTCGCACGTAGGCCCACGTCAACCCTCGTTCCCTCGACCGACGAGGCCACCAAGGCACGGCACGGCAATCGAGCATTCGAAGGGAAGCAATCAAGAATAAGAAATCGATCCTGATTTGCATATCTGTTTTGCAGCACAAGGAAGGCGAAGAAAAGCGGCAGTATTGGGACAGGACCCGCAGTACACTGGGCTGGTTTCGTTGATCCGTCGGCAGCTTGTGTTTCGAGATTGACACTTTTTTGTGCGCTCTTTTTCGGCCCAACACAATGCAACACAATCAATTGTGCGTTTGAGAGTTGTGAATGACGTGAGAAGCAATTTCAAACACTGGTCTCATACAATTCGTCTTTATTAATACCTCGCAGCGGGTTGAGAATATGATCCAAAGGCCCGAAAAAACTGTCTACACATGTTGTGGCGATGATGATAAAAGGGAGCTCGAACATAACTTTGGCCGCTTATCGTGAACGGCAAATCAGCAACACATTAAAAACGACATATTCCTCCCCACACAAACACACATATTGTTTATTGACCTTCGTGCGGACACGAGAAACACACACTCCTGTGCACCATGCACCAGTCGCCTTCACCCTCACCGCAGTCACCGTGGACAAATATCATGAATATCGCAGCTCCCAGTTCCGACGAAACGAACGAACCTCTGTCCACAGAAGGATAAAGAGTCACGCAAGCAAATAGACGTTAAAAACGACGGTGCCACCACAAACCGAGCGGATCTATGCCTTATCGATGAAGCTGGCCCTGCGGGGCCGAGTATCATCGCGAAATGGGCGTTCCATCGATCGGTGCTGCACCGGTGGGGTGTTCGTGACATGCAAACATCAGCCAATTGGCACCATTCCGTGCCAAACATATGTCTCCTGTCGGGTGTCGTTCGAGAGGCTTCCGATCGAACCGACGACGCGCGGCCACCGTTCGCGGCAGATCAATCCGGGCGAAAACACGCTCTCCCATGCCACAGATATGACGGCCATCCGTGACGGCTAATACACACGAAAACCCGACCAGCCAACGGCCAACGAATTATGACAGTTTTATTGAATTTATTGCTGTACATTTCCATGCCAAAACCGAGGTGGCAGGGTGGTGGGAGCGTTCTGAAGGGAGAAGGACAAAGACAGCCTTCCCTTCGTTTACTGCCCGAATATCATTGACTTGGTGCATCGTAAAACACACCGAACGAGCGGACCAAAAGCTGGACATTAGCTAAAAACCCGAAAAATTGAAATTGAAACAGCACTTTTCCACGAACCAAGACGAGTGTCAGTGTGTGTGCTTGTGTGGAGTGTCCCGTTCCCCCTCACAAAGGCTCATTTGGCGTGTGACGACGTTTGCATTCGATTAATATCTCGTCACATGTGTCTGGCTGCGTGCGTGGGTATGGTGGTGTGGCCCCGTTAATGGTTGGTCAGTTTGAGCCATGAGGCTTCGGTGGATTCAATTTATCTTGCCCGCACGATCTGCTCCGACCCCTATACCGCGTTTCGGAAATGCGCCCCGCGACCCTCGGTTGAAGTGTGTTGCCGTTGTGGCGTTGCCAGAGTCAAGTGGTCAATCGATGCCGCATCGGAAGAACATTCCCTTCGTCGACGGGGCCTGCCAGGTCCTGCCCGGGAACCTGCAGAGGCTTCGGACCCCTCGGTATCGGTTATCAACCATCATCATAATAATTATGCTTTCTTTTTCTGTTTAGCTGTTGTTCTCCTTTTGATGTCCTCCCCCTCAAATGGGGCACTCTTACGGCCAAGATGGACACTGGCAAATGGACGATTCGTGCAAAGGAAATCGTTAAAAAAAATACCACGACGAAATTGTCCTCGTGTCGATCGATCCCGTCCCGACCAAGAGACTTGGTCGTGTTCAATGTCCATGTCGTTACAATAAAATGTGTGTGAAGAAAACAGTGGAGTGTGTGTCTGTGTGTGTATAAAGGGAAATGGCAGTTGAAGTTAATGTCAAGGTGCTTGTAAATAAATTCGGGCAAGCATAGTGAAACAAAAAAACCCGCAATCATGTCACTCAAATAAATCATATTTATCTCACAGCTCACTTTTACGTCTCTGAAATATTACTTGATGCGGGAAGAAAGCGATTACAGGATTGTTTTTTTGCTCCGTACACGTCGAAGCTTACGTTTTTTATATGTAAAATAAATCGAATCATAGATGTACGATAAGGGGAACCAATCGTATATTTCTGTGTAGCTCGAAGCACTATTCTTTATTGGCAACTTTTGCGAGCAATTTCAATAAAAAAGTAGCTCATTTCCGTTCGCAATAGTCAAATGAGATTTTGCCTCGAATTGACATCGTAAACAAGCAAAACTCCCATAGCAAAAAAACAACAAATCGCGCTCGCTGTCTCTCTCTCTCTCTCCCTCCATTGGTAAAAATTGCATTTCACCCAGCGACGAACTGATATCTCTAATGGGATCTTATTCTTTTCTGCAAACCACCATCTCAACCCCAAACGATGGATGGATTGGCCATTCGCTAGCACTCAGCCAAATCCGTGGCCTGGTAACGTCTTGCCCAAGGAGGGTTAGTAGCGGTGTTTGTGTGTGTGTGAGCGAATCCCTTTGTCCCAGAACCACCGAAACAAGCAGCGAACCGATGTTACCGGAGACCAACACAAACACTCACAGCGAACACCGATGAAGGGGTTTGAATTTCGATTTCTTATTCTTGGCCACCGAGCCACCGAAACGTTGGCAATCGAAGGGGGAACGACCACCGGGCTCCTGCCGGGGGAAAACGCACACTCGGTCAGAGAAGCGTTCCACCCTTTCCCTGCCGAACTCGTTTTGCATAAATTAATCAATTGATATGGAACCGGGTGCACTGATGGCGTTGATTCCCTTCGGCGGATTAGGACCAACTGAACTGTGTGTTTGAGTGTGTTTCTGTGTGTGTGCCTGGCTCATATTTCCGGATGTAAGCACATTTACATGCACACACACACACACTCACACAGTGCGTGGAGGAAATTATTTGATCAAATATCAGATTATGAGTCGAAGAGCGGCTGCAGGAACCGAACCGGACCGAGTTCCGGCGCTCCTGCCGGAAGGGGCAGTTGCGTTCGAAGGCCATCCTGCCCGTTTTATTATTAGGCCATTTTTTCATGCCGGACACGCTCCTGCGGTCCCTCGCTCGTACGGACGGATGCATCTGCGATTGCTCTGCGACAGTTTTTTTTTGCTGCTGTTATTCGTTTCATTTCACTGGCGTGGATTATCGTCCAGGAGGCTGGGAAGCGAAAGGGTCGAATTAATGGTGACAGCAATTCGTTTCGATACCGAAATCAATTACCCCGACCGGAGTTGCTGCTGCGACCAGCTGCGTGGATGATTTGTGTGTCGCCAACAAACGCTGCCATCGGCCGGAAGATGCGAAAGGGTTAAAACGAGGGTCCGGTTCGGGCTTCCGAGCCGAGGGAACGGTGGAACTGGCTGCTGCCGACAGTTTTGTGTTCCAATTGCACGAGTCGCAAATACGCAAAGGCAGGAATTTATTAAAATCAGTATCTTGCTTTGAGTGATTGGAAATGGTTGCCATACGTTACATGCAGCAAAGGCCGATGGCGCATGCCAGCTACAGGGTCTCGCGTTTCCCAAGCCTCCCTAGCCATTGCGAACCATCGGCATTGTTGTTTCTCTAATTGATAGTTTCAGAATTTCGGAAGCACGAACGATCGGGCCATGCACCGAGTTTTCGGATACGCCAATTCAAAATTGAGACATAAAAGCCACCGAGCGAGTAGTGTTCGTGCTGTGAACCACTTTTCGCTAACGCTCCCATTCGCCTCGAATGGGTAGCGATTGAACGGCAACTGCAACAACGATCAGCCAACACAATGCTTCACCACGCGTTGCTTCATGCCGAAAAACCTCGTAAACTTAATGATTATCAAACAAATGGATTTATTTCGCCAGCGCCATCGCGCCAGACTCGTCCCGGGCGACATGTGCTGCAGCGCGTACACGAGCGCGAGCGAAAGAGACACGAAATTGTAGTGCAAATGTTTATTGAATTTCCCAGCACACGCTCGGGCTGGAGTGCATCGAATGCACCGGAACGCACATTAGCATGTGCAGTCTCCGAATGGCTGGCCGGGGTCGGTGCAGCGAATTGTACCAAACCCGTCGATGCAACCATTTCGGCCAAGCGGGAACTCTGCACTCGAGAGATGGGGAGATAATGAAAATCACCACCACCATCACCACCACCACCACCAACGCCACTGTCACTGCCTGCTCCATGCTTGCTTCCTACTCCTCCTCTTCTGTTAACTTGCTTGCATGTGGGTTATTAGTTGATATCCCCCACCGTAACCCCACTCTCTCTCTCATCGAACAGACGAAATATCTCGACCGACCGACCGACCCGACCGAGCACAGTAGCTCATGATTCGGTTCATGCTACTGATGCTGCCGCCATTGCATGTGCTACTGTTTGCCAAGATTATGCTGATGCTGTTGATGATGATAAGTCATTTGTTCAACCTCGCCGCCACTCGAGGGCCCCAACCGTCCCGTCGTCGTCAGTGGCAACGCTTTGCAGCTCTCACGGATCGTTATGTTTCGTACCGTTTTTGCATATGGGATGTTGATGATCATTAATGATCACTTTTTTGCCCTCCATCTCTTCCTCTCTCCCTCTTTCTCTCGGTGCTGCTCGTTATCCGTACGATGGGAGGTTTGTGAACCGATTTGATATGACAATAGTTTGGAAAAGTAAAACGCTTGACTCAATTAGTGGCATTGTCATCCAAGGGACAGGTTCTCAGTGCACTTTTCCAGCAGCAGATGAGAGCGGGGGGGGGGGGGGGGCAGCACGACGCCACAATCTTGAAGACGGTGTGACGCAAAGATATATTTCATTGTTGTGTCGATGGAGGGCTCTGGGGGGCTTCGAACGAGCGACCGTCCATTATGCGAGCAAAACTAGTAACTGAATAATTACATGCCTACGGTTCGTGTAAGCGACATTATGACAAACTCTCCTTCGCGTACGGTTGCAGATCATCGACCATTATCTCAATGTTTATTACATATTTGTTTTATTACTGCGACATGTATACACTCGACTCGGCAATCATAAAACGCGATTGCCCTGCCACTGGAGACCTGCCTCCTTTCCCCCCCCCCCCCCCCATCGACTCCAGTGCTGCCTCCTTTTGGATCTGCTGAACTAGCTACTGGACGAAAAACATTCCTCGCCTTGTGTTTTGCGCTGCCGTGTAAGAAAGAATGCCATCTTGTGCGGTTACTGCCACGCAAAAGAAAGTCGCAACCGCGTTCGCCTAACCCTTGGAATGGCCATGACTTGCACGACGGAGGCTTGCAAATTTCCAGTTCGGTAGTGCAGCCTTCCAAGACCACCACTTTGATTGTCATTTTTGCTCGAGTCGGTAGCGTGGCGTCCAGCGGTTGTGGTCAGCAATAGGGACTTACAGGGCCTAAAATGAAACGCACAATCGAACGGGGTGAAAGCAAGACAATCTACACGATGCCTCATTGACGTATGATTTCCCACGATCTGATTGCGAAGCGGGCTTTTTGCTTCCTTCATTCGAAACAGATTCCCGCAAGATCCACACAATCCATCAAATCTTTAATCTACATCATTGTTGGGCTCGATATAAAAGCTGGCTGGGTCTTCTCTAACGCTGAACCCATGAGTCATATGTAAAATCGAGCGCTACTACCCAAACTACCCAAATTCCCACAGTAAACCTTTTAAGCCGTAAAGCAGACGCACCCCACGGCTGTCCCACTTTTGGCGCTCCCCAGAACTCCTCCCCCCGGAAAGTGGGTCATTTTTCTCAAGGCCACTGTCACCGGTACCGATCGACGGCCGTTTCTGCAAGCGTTTGCAAAACAGATCGATCGATGGTGTGCTACTGGCCTGAATTGTTCCACTTCCTTCATGACAACACACACACACGGCTCCGATGATCGATTTCTCCGTTTTGTCCGTCAGTTGACACAACGCAGCAAATTGCTTCGTCAGCACAGTATGAGGTTTCTTGCCACCTTGCGGCGGCGATTTAACTGACCAAACGGTTAGAACAGCAGCGCCGCATGAAATCGGAGAGCTCGATTTGTTCTTCGCGGTGTCGCGGCTTTGGTCGCTTTCCCTCACTCACAAGTGATGTGTACGCAACACAACACTCTCACACACACACATAATTGCATGCTTGTACTTTAACTGCAAATATTTAGCCTTTTTGGTGCGACTCAGCGATGCCTGAGCAAAAAACAACGATTTAGTGTGTTTGAGGTAGGTAAGAAACAAAACAACTAAATAAGCGCAAACCCATAGCAAACTGGTTTGTTGTGTTTTGAGCTATCGCCCCCTCCCCCCCCTCCCTCCCTCAGAACATCAATGTCGCTGCAAAATGAAACAAAAATAAGCAAACAACGTGGAGTGGAGTGGAGCCTTGGCTCAAGAAGACACGACAAACAAATACCAAAAAATGTAAAGCAAAATTGGGTCACTCTATTGGCGGAACCAGCATAATTGTAGGGCAAGTGGAAGTCAATCTCTTGCAGGCCTTTATGACTGCGGCTATGGTGTTTTACATTGACTGTCTGAAAAAGCTCCATTTTAATTAGGTTAGCTTGAGGTAGGTGAAGTTCAGCTGCAGTTTTTGTAGCAAATCATATCTTTTTTTATGCTAGCGTTTGTTCGGTAAAAAGGCATACATCGACAGGTTTATTTTTAATTTTAATTTCCTAGAAAGATGCAGCCAAACAGTTCGTTAAATGAGGCCACAGAAGAGCTAGTGAGCACTGGTGAGTGTTTTTCCCCATTTTTTATTTCACCATAAGTCAAACACACCATTAAATCAGCAATAATGCTTGATAAAAAAATCTCTCAACCACTCAGATTGAATGATTGAATCCATTCTTTCATTATCCCTCAAACCATTTTTGCCAACATGCACTACTGCAAAGCTCTTTTTCTTCTGCACCCTTCATCCCGTATGCAAATAGCATCGATGAATCCATTTCAACCAAACCGCATCCATTTCAACGGTTTCCCTGTATATAGGCTGTAAAACATTACCCCGATTGGTGCCGACGTCCCTGTCAAGCCCTTAATCCCGATCGAATCACTCGATCGGAAAATGCGATGCAACAATGCAGGCAACAATTTCGCTTCCTGCTTCCGGTCCTTGCTTTGTTAACCTTACGCTCGACGATACGTTTGCAAAAGTCGAAAGCCAGCACGTAGTGGAGTGGCGCGCTCGGAGAGATTCACAATATGCAAATTTGACTTATCCTTCTTAACCGTGTCTGCGCTTCGTCCTTGCCGCACCCGTCCAATGCAACCCCACATTAACAGAGCCATTATCGTTGGCCACATGTTTCTGCCATGTTCAATACAGCTCGTCCCTGCGGCATGCGGATCCAATAATGCCCGGTAGCGGCCCGGTATCGATGTCTGCGGTGACAGGAGTTCACAATTCGCCCGTCATCATCGTCATCGGCATCATCGCAGCACTTGTGGAAACGAGGAAGCAACGGCAATTCACACCGCTGCAGTGGCGAATCAACAGACGGGATAAACGCGATGAATGGATAGAGAAAACGCATCAACCGGTGCCACGGGACCTTGTTGACATTTTCACCGGATGGGAAAAATCAGCACATGCAAAAAAGAAAAGGGATGCGCGAGTGGAAAGCGAAAACACCGACCGGGGGTTCCTCAGGGGAGAGCGATCAGTGTGCGGTAGAATACACACGTAAACAGCGGGATTATGCAAACTGCTCGACTGCCACCACTGCGCGTTCGTTTGTGTGTGTGTGTGCCGGGCCGTCCTTTTCGGTGGTCTGTCGTCTCGAGAGCAGGAAAACTCTCACTCACCGAAGCAGGGGGACACGGTTTAAAGTGGGCTTAGCATGAACCCAGGGCAGGGGATGTTTGGGATTGATTGCACTCTCCCTTTGGCTGGCACGGGTTTTGTTCTGAAACTCATCCGAAGGCAATGGCAACAATTGATTATTTATTGACAAGAGCTTTCTCCGGAGGGAGAAGAAAGATAGAAAAAAAACACGCAAAGCCGCACTCGATATACGAGCATCATTAAGGGTAGTAACATTTGCATCATTACGAGAGGTTTTCGCAATGTTTGCCATCATCCCTCGGATCCCTCTTCCCTAGAGGATGGCTTGAACGAGGATTTCCTCTTTTTTTTTCTATTTGTCTGCACAGTACGTTTGGCATTTTTCCACTCGGGGACCGGGGGCAGTGTGCCGACATTCATCGAAGACGGCGTCAATAGCGCTCGACCCAGCAGCGGTGACGATGATGATGGGTTTGTTGGTTTTCTGAAGGACTTACAAAAGCCAACATCGAACCAATCTGCATCCTTTTCACGGTGAGTGAGCGTTGGCTTTGTTTGCTTCTTGTTAGCAAAATGTCAATATTATGTCACTCATTGTGTCGATTAAGTGATACAAGCCAGCAAGTGCAGGAGCAGGGCGAAGCGCACCGAGCCTGGGCGGACTGAGTGTGAACCCGAAATGTCAAGCCAATGGTCGTGAGAAAATGGTGGCTTCGGCTTCCGGATGACCGGTTGATGGAGCTGGAGCTACAAAATGGCCACTTTGAAAGCCCCCCCCCCCCCAGACCCTCGCACGGCACCGATCTCCCCGTCGATGGTCGGTCCGGCCAAAAGCGGGCAAGAGCAGCTTTCTCGAAGGTAATAAAATTAAAGAAGGCTTTGACTTTTTCTGGCTCCTTATGATCGTCGTCGCTGTGTCGACACTGTTCCTCGAAACAGTTAAAGTCAGTCACGATACATAAGCTGTCCACTGCCCCCGATGGGGCAAGGGGGTCCGTCCGGGACAGCCGAGAAACGAGGGAGAAGTACAGAAAATTAAACGACCACCAAAGCCATTAAATATAAAAGAA
Source organism: Anopheles merus (assembly GCF_017562075.2). Lineage (NCBI taxonomy): Eukaryota > Metazoa > Arthropoda > Insecta > Diptera > Culicidae > Anopheles > Anopheles merus. The sequence continues at coordinate 975,533 of NC_054082.1, forward strand.
ACAGGCAACGAGACGACCGCGATCGCCGAATCACTGTGCAGGGAAAGAAGAAACGACCCCGAAAAGATGTCGGTCCAATGATCCGGCCTGCGGGTAAGGAGGGGGGACACGCAGTATCTGAAAATACCGAAAATTCGGTGTCCATTGCGCTTTTTTCGAGGAAACCGAGAGCCGCCCCGGTCAAAGCCAAACATCATCAAATCGCTTTACATACGCGCGTGATGGGCAGGGCATGATCTCGTGAGACTGAGCCTGAGTTGAGATGAGTGGAACCGGGCGAATGATCGAGAAAAGGGAAAATCACAATCGCCTGCCAGGGGTGGAAAGCTGATCTTCTGCTGCAATTGTAGAGCGACTCTGGAACAGAAAGAAGGGGGAGCTAACCGTCCTAAAGTCATCAAAGTTGTAGCATTGTTTTGGGGAGGAAATGTTGAAATCTTTTCCACTAAAATCAAACCTACCTTAAAAATCAAGTCTTGACGAGTCTTGTAAACAATTCAACACAATACAATTCCACACCCGTAGCTTCCCTCTGTTTATGTCCTGCGCAACAAATGAGTCCCCAGCGCCGGCGTGGAACGGCACACAAAAAAAGCTGCAACCCCGAAACTCTATATCACCTGAACTTTGATGCAGACGGATGTGTTGTGATGTCCCAAACGAGACGACGCCGGACAATGCGGCTCATCGTTGAGGTAAGTCGATCATTCTGAACACAGTGCCGGGGACATAAATTTCTATTTAAAATATGATACATATTAAATTATGTCCCTGGTGGCGTTCCGGAGAAGGTGAATAATTTCGGAGCTCGGAAGAACAACGATTCCGTCCGTTTTATTGGCGGAAAGGGGCGGAAAGCAAAGAACGATGCTCGAAAAAGAATGACTTTTTTCCCTTGCCCGGGTTGAGGGGCCAAATCACTCCGCACGGTGACCACAGGACCAAAAAAAAGAATGCAAATAAACGGACTCATAAATCGCATGACAAGGCGGGTGTAAAAGGGACTCGCGCACACATTGCACTGCATTGTGGTCAACGAACACACGAACGTGTGTCGTAATTGCTGACTGGTGCAGTGACGTAGATTATCTGTTAAATGACAAGAAATGACGACAAACGTGAGACAACGCTTTTGTTTCAAGACGATTGTCGTGTGTGTCGCCCTTCATTTCCTGAGAATTGGGAATGGCTGTATTAAAGGATGGATCATTTTTACGGGATGTCGTGTTCTGTGAAGATATTCGCTTCAATTTTTGCATTTGAAGAGGTCTACAATTTGATTTTTAAATTAATACAGTTTGAAGTGTATCCCTTTCCCCAACATCAACAGTGTTGTTTTGAAACTTTTGAGCTCCCAAATTCCTGGCACCCATTCCAAATAGTCACTTTCCCTAGCAATGCTCAAACCGAAAAAAACCACACACACACAAAACGTCGTTAGGATTTTATCTTGTTAGGTCGACAGCTTTAAATATCTCAACCCCATTTAAAGCCCCACTTTGGCAATAAATCTGTGCGTGTAAAAAAGAATCAACGAACGTCATTCAACTTCCATTTAGACATTTACTATTAGTGATTTCGTGCGATCGCAAGCGGCCGCCATTGCCATTACTATGGCTGGATATGTAAACTAGGGACAGTCGTAAGCACCATACGTTTAGGCAATAATCGTAATAGGACAAACAAAAAAAAACAGATCTGTCCCCGTTGCTTAATTTCAACACTTTTCCCTGTGTGGTCAGCTCGCCCGTCTATCTTCATCCACACATCCCCACACATCTGCACATCGTACGCATAAAAACGGAGAATCTACGAATGGTGGCTCGTAAAAACAGTGTTGCGCCCTGAAGAAATATCCAATAACCTTTCGGCGGTTTAATTGACCGCCACCATTCCTGCCGGAGCTCATGCCCGAAAGTTGAGAAATCGAATGGCATTTCGTGGAACGCTCAGGAACGAGTACACTCCGGCAATGACGAGACACACACACACATACCGCGCCACTAAAACAACTAGCAACCGGTCGCTCTAACGCGTCTAGTTTCCGTCCATGGTTAATTAAATTTTGTACTGTATAATAATGGATAAGGAAAGTCGTTAATAGGACTTAATTAAAGCCGCCAAAGGAGGATGGATGCGAGGAGGAGGCGAGCGTTTCGTTTTTCGGTAGGACCTGGGTGACTTCGAATTCATGCAGCATGCAACAAGTGTCGATTGCCGAGCGCGCTGCCACCCGCTGATTGATCGCAAAACCCCTCCCCCTCCGTTCAACCGATATGTTAATCAACCTTCCAACAGTGACAGGCGAGACGAGCCGGGCCTAACAAGATTGACATTTGACATTCGACCAAAGCAGCGATCCCGCCAAGACTCGAAATGGCTTAATTGACCTGATTATCTGGCACGTTTCGGAGTCAAAACAAAACTGCACTGGTGCGCTCGTCTTCGTGTGTGTGTGTGTGTGTGTGAGTGTGTAAGCTCCCATCCCAGAAATCCCGCACAATTCGGGAGAGCAAACGCGATCACGAACGCGGATCACGTACGATCAAAGCACTTATCCACCGGGGTCCGCGGGGGAATAACATGTGTCCTATGCCATCCGCCTAACGAGCCTTTCCGCCTGTGCTCGAGGCAACATTCGCGGAAAATTATCCGTTCACCAATGGATCGCGCACACAATCAATGTACCGACTACCGAACGGGGCACGCTGATCGTTTTTCTTTCATCTCTGCCGACCCTGTCGCGGGATTTGCTTTATTTTTTTCTTGCAAAACGGCGGCTTGCTTCAACAGCTCGTAAAATGGCTCGAACGATGGAATAATAAAACGCTAAGCGCGGCAATTGCTCGTTTGCCTTCGGGAACCGTAAACCGTTCTCTGTGCCCTGGCGCCCGCAACGAGCCACTAGCTGATCAAATATTCTACGCGATCGATCCACGATCGATTTACAAATGATTAATTTCGATGCATATCGCACACCGTTCCTGGGGGATCACTTCGGCGAAACGATTTGGGGCTTAATGGCTTTGTAGACGCGAATAGCTAATAAAGAAGCGCCATAAAGCGCGTTTTGCATTTACGACTCATGTTACTGCGCGCAACGAGCGATCGATATCGGATAAGAATCGTGCATGGATTAAGAATGATCAGCTAGTTGGAGAATTCATAAAAAAAACACGAATCCATCTGTAGGCCTCTTGCTCACCCACCGGTTGATACTGGTCAGTACGCGTCGTCATGTGAAAGCAATTCAACTTCCTTGGATTCAGCTGTTTCACGAAAACATCAAACATGTTTCAACCCCCACTCGTGTGGAAAATATTTTCAATCCGTTTGTTTTTGTTTCGATGCGGCCTGCCAGCGAGACGTACGTAACCGAGAGTCCGAATGCATAATTGTTGATATGTTTTGCTTTGCAAAAGCCCTCCCGATGGCGCACGTAACGTGTGTGCGTTTGGGCCGCCCGCCACTCGAAGGTTTCCCGGCCCGAAGTACCGCGGCGCTTCATGGTTGACCTAAAGAACTTGGCCTGGAAAAGAGAAATGAGCATTTCGCTGACGACGCACCGCCCTTTCCGTCCGCCCGCCTGCCCAACTGCGTACCGGAAAACGTATTGCCTGTCCCTGTCGCTGTTCCACCCAGCTCCCTCGCTGGCAGGTTTGGATCGGTTTGGTTAGGACCGCATAAAACGAGCCCACTTCTGGTTAAAAATATTTAACATTCCAATCAAGCACTCTCAGGGGCGCTGCCGCCCCCTTCAAGCTGAAACCTCCCAAAAGCCACTGTCAGCCCGGTCCCGTCTCCCCTCTCCTTACGAAACCCCATTTTTTTGTGCGCGGTCATTTAGTGTGCGGCACAAGAATCGCTTAGAATCGTCTGATCGTCACCAGTTCGGTTGCTTTAACGACCCGACCCAACCAGAAAACATGTGTTTATTGGAATCGTTTGCAATTTTTGACGATCTCAGAATGCACAGACACTGTGTGTGTGTGTGTGTATTGGAAACGGTAGGCCGGGATTCGTGAGTTATGGAGCTGTCATTAATTAGACACAAATTCCTTGCACATTAATATTCCAGTCCGGGCCGTCTGTTTTCTGCACGACTGTTTTCGATGCTTCTCTGCACACATCATTCCGGCGGTGGGTTAATTTGCATGTGCAGCGAGCGTGGGAAAGGCAGATGCATTTTTGAAGACGCAGCCGAACTCACTTCGAACGACCACCGCACGGAAGGAAGTCACCGGTGGCGTTGGTTCGGATTTTCGCGCGACAGGAAGTATCAATATGGTCGAATATTTGCCGCCCAATAAGCGTTGGAATGTCGATGAGTCGCGCGCCTGTCCAACGATGTCTGTCATTTGTCGGAACACAGTCCGAAGCCATCTCCCATGTAATTGATCCTGTTGAAATCCACACAGCCAAACCGCTTATGCGCTGAAGCCGACTGAACACTTGCTGTCATGTTTGCATGAAAAAGTTCTCGTTCTTCCTGACACTTCTAACACCGCGACAGATTTGTACATTTATTATCCCCCACTAGCACAGGGACCCTCTGTATGCCTGCACACACACACACACACACACACACGCGCGCTTCTGTATCCATCTGTCAGTGCAACGGAGCCGACACTCTGGGCCTTGCACCATCATTTGTACAGTCGACTGTCCGCTAATTACGGAAATCCACCCCAAAACGGCTACGCTGTCCCTATGAAACGGCCTGTCACCGCCGTCTCGTAGCGCCATTCACATTTCACACCGTTGTAAGGTACCGCCGCGGTTTGCCCAAAAACCCACTGACCTGGACGCGCAATCGATGGACGCGAACGTACGCGCGCGCGCCCGCCACAGACAATAGGATCCCGCAGGATCTTCACGGCGCTTTCACACTTCAGGCCCGCTCCAAACGCCAAAAAAGGTGTCCATAAATCATCTGGCCACTATAAATAAATACAGTGCCAGCAGCATCCCGACGGCCGCGGTAACAATCGTCATGCGTGTATCCTCAGCCCCAGATCGCTCCTCACGCTCCACACTGCAGATGAGCGCAACAGCGCAGACCGGCAGCAGCCAATCTTGCTGTCATAGGCGCGTGGCACGTCACGTCCGTGAGCACCGGGGCAAGGGCCAAGTTACTGCATCGCCGTACCGGATTACTGGCGGGGGCCCGAAGCGCATTATGCACCGCGCTAGTCGGCGGGCAGCGTTTTGCAGCGAAGCATAACACGCTCGCGCGAGAAGTCGCGTCGCGACGCCAGTTATTACTATTATTACATTCCCGTAAACAGATGGACAAACTTTGGGCCTAAATAGGTTTGGCCGTGTCGCTGTCCGCACGGTTCGTCCGCAGTCCGGAGCCAAAACGAGACCGGGGCGTGCATTGGCTCTTCCGGTTAGCCGGCGATTTATCTGCGACGCAGGCTACTCTAGGCGTGGACGATGACGAGACTGGGACCGTCCTGCATCAGCGTCACTCCGAAACATCCATGGTACGCGACGGCGGCGTCATCATCATCATTCGCTACCGGAGTGGTAGTTAGAGCGGTGCAAGTGCAACTGCACCGTGTTGTGACAGTTGGGATTATTAAACAGCAACAAATTCCATCAGTTTCTGATTTTGGGTTACGCATGTTGCTGCCCTGCCTTTCCCGCCCACTTGGTCCCTTTCAGCAGGGGCGAGACTAGGGCTTGCGTAAAGTGCTGCGTTTATTTTGCGATCCCATGCACTGTTGTTGTTGCTGCTGCTGCAAAAGTCAGCTGTGTGACACGTGTGCATGTGTGTGTGTTTTGTGGATGCACACGAGCGATGCACGCTGTTAGCGACGGGATTTTCGCGGTAAATCCTCCTTCACTGCGAGCGCTCCAACTTGCACCTGCAGCACCGCATCCTTTCATGTCCCGTTCTCCTCCTTCACATCCCCCTTACGCACTCGTATTCATTGGCAAATGAGATTGCGACAGTGGCTTAGTAAAACATTTAATTGAGTTATGTTTGCGCAAATTAATATTTATACTTGCATAATTTATGTGTTGCAAATTTTGTCATTTATCGTGTCCAACTGGATGGCTGGTCGTCCACCAACGGTCAGGTCCGTTTGGGATGGCCCTCGGTGCCGTTGTCGGTTTGGCCAACTTCTTGCCGCCTTTTGCCGAGATGATGATGATGATGACTTTTGCATGAAATATGTCAACCTATGGTGGGGCTGTTTGGAACTGCATCGTACATTGCGTGCGTTGACATTGCGCTTATTTTGACGAAAACCAAGACACGCTGGCGTGTGTGTGTGTATGTGTGTGTGGTGGTTAGTTGAAGATGAGTATTGAGACTTTGTTGGACCTATTAGGGGTGTCATTAGCATGTCGACCTTTTTGAGCTGCTCCACATATCTTGGAAAGGCCTTTCGAACGGCACCAAGCTAGCTACTGCTACTGCGCCACAATGTTTGATGGTGAAGCGACATTTCTAAACACATTCAGGCCTGGCTTTTTGATGAGATGCGTAATGTAAATTTGCCATTTATCCTCGGCACGGTAAAGTTCGATACCGGTCACTGACGACTTCCTGGGCAACTGTTTGCCTTTTAGTCACTTTGAAGCAAACCACACGCCCTGGACGACAACCGAAACGTCCGCCATCTATCAGCGATCGCCATATTTGTGTGTATCATCGTGGGAGTGGTGGGGGCGAGGGATGGCGCAATAAAATCATCGTCAAGCGTACGTGGCAGCAATAATGGTACCCCGGGCACAAGCCCCACCGTCCGTATATCTCGTGTCATCGCTAGTAATCGCATTGTTTGCTTCTGTTTTTACGACCGAGTAGTACCCGAGAGCCCGCACCGCGTGCCTTGGCTGTTGCCCGTGACTGTTTCGAACTGCAAGCTGATAAGAATCCGAAGGCATTCGCGTCGCCATCGTCGCTGTCGTCCCCAAAACTCGATGATGGCGACAGCGACGACGACACGTACCTGGTCGCGCACTAAACGAAAAGTAAACGTCATTCACACATCGTCCTCACCGCCGCTGCGGCGGCCACGGGACGTCCCTCTCACCCCTATCGAGGGGGTGAGGGTAATAATGAAAAGGTTTTTGCCACCCACAGTCTCCCCCTTCGCCTTCCCCAACGAGCCCTTGGAGATGCAGCGTAACGAGAACTGGCGTGTGTACGCTCTCCCCCTTCCTCGAAACCCGGATTCTCGATGGCGGATTACTTACTTAGCCTTCACCCGCCTTCGGACGCGCGCACTGGTGGATAACAAAACCCGTAATTGATATTGTCAATTCAATCACTGTCATTGTGGAGCAGCGCGCTCAACGTCTCGGCGCACACACAGTCGCGCCATCTTTATCATCTCGAGTGTGTCATGGCGGGGGTTAAAGACAAGCCAGGAAGGGTTGAAACGCAACGCAAACATGTAAGTGTTTTTATTTTGATAACTACGTACGCTTCGCCGGTACGCACACCTTAGCACGCGTGTGTCCGTGGGTGGGTTGACGGAGGTGCGATGGAGAAAAGCGCCTGGAAAAATAAGAGGCTTTACAACAGTGATTATCGTTCCCGTGCCTCCGGCTTTGGGGTGGAATGCAAGCCTCTCCAACAGCTTCACCACACAGCGTCTTTCATCAGTCATTGGATTTATACTTCACCGAATCGGAATACTAAAAGCCGTGGAATTTACAAACATCCTGCTCTGATTTGTTTCCCGTTCAACAACAGCTCAGCTTCAGGTGTTGTTTTGACAGTCGCTCAAACAAAGGGACGATTATTAAATACAGCGTTCTCGAAAGAATGTACCGAGGCATCATCTTCCTGACTCACCTAGACCAGCGCTTTTTTTTTGTTGGAGCCCAATGATTGTTTGATGATATATCGTATGTACTACACTATCAGCCGTGTGGCTCGTGGTAGCCAACCCATCGTCCATATTTACGTGATCCAAATGCGCTGCCACGGCGTGTTGGCAGTGCAGGTGCGGGCCCCAAAGACGCAAGGTTGGTTGGTGGGGATCATCAAGAACGAGCTGAGATGCTTCTCCCATCCTCCTCACCGAACCATCCCACGGGGTCCTTGGGCAGAGCACGGTGGCACCAAGCAAACTCTACGTCTTCGTGTTCGTTGCCTTTCGGTGGAAAAAATACTTTGCGATCAAATATTGTATATCAAATAGTTTCCCGTGCACCGTACGCCATCGTCGACGAGAGCCCTCGCTTCGCGGAGGCACTGCGGAGGAGATAACGATGTTGGGTTTTGTTTTACTTTCAGTTGATACTCGACATACCAGATCCGCTATCAGAGTCCTCCCCGATGTTCCTCCGTACCTACCCTTAACCCCTTAGATGACATTTAATTGCTGAGGAGCAGTGGCCTTCCACCAGCTTAACGGCCGATCTCGCGTTTTGATCGTTGCCCGCGCTTCTCGGAACTCTCGCGGACGGGCTCAGAGCTGAAATGTTCGAGAAGGATTTTATTGCATTTCTCTATCCCGAGCGCAACCACCGGCAATTACGCGTAGCTTGTGTGTGCAGCGTTAACTACCGTTTGTGATAAACACCATCGCATTCGATCGAGCGACATGAATGACCGTCGCAGTGTGCAGTAGCATTCCAGCTCCCGTTCCGGAAGGTGAATGATTATCCTAATTGATAAGGCCAGGCCCGCCAGCACACAGGAGCAGAGTCACGAGCCAGCTCATTCGAAAGGATTCGGCGTCTTGCTATCCCCTTCACGCTCATCCATTCCGGACCTCTCGCTCGCTCGCCACTTGCTCTTTGCCTTTGAATTGAATGAAGTATCTGCTGTTACCTCACTGCCACAGTGGTGCTATTTGTCACGTTCTGTATCGTCCGCACACGCGACCAAGACACACGGCTCCCCAAGGACATGCGCATTGGACGCACTTCTCCTCTTCGCGAAACCGAGCACAAGTCGCCACATCGGTGCTCTGTGGGGCTTCTGGGAGAGCAACAGCGGACAGTTGGAGAAACATCTTTCCCCACGTTGCACGACGCACTGTGAAGGCGAAGAACGGTGGGCGATTCTGAAGCGATGATTGCTAGTGCCATCACCAACCGTCTGAGGGCGCTGCTAGCTGCCCTTACTGTATTGACATCCTTCTTGCGCTCCACACACCCCCATACGTTGGGTTCATTTTTCAACCGTTTTGTGCACAGCTCCTGCACAGTTAATCAAACACCAACCGGAGCCGGTCCCGGCCTAGGACAATGTCACAACGGCACCACCGTATCGAATTAAGTTGGAATGCACCACGGCCCTGCCTGCCTGCACTGGCTAATTCGTGGAACGCCCAAGCCTGCAGGCCGAACGTAAACATAAATAGAATGTGGTCGCCGGATCGAAATCCACACCCGACTGACCTTCCCATCCCCAACTCGCTTCCCCTTTCCGCCCCCCCCCCCCCGCCCCGGCAGGATGGCATTTGGTCGGATCAGCATCTGCCTCATCAACATTGTTTTGATTTGTATCGAATTTTGCCGTCGTCTGGCGGGTGTCCATACTGGCCGGTTGTCGCGGTCGTCGTCGGTTTCGCTTCGGCTGACAGGTGCACACACGCTTTCGCGGACACTCCCGGCAAAGGTCAACATGAGGGGAGGGCAGAAGGGGGAAATGCGGTCGCTTGGAATGCCGTCTGGGCGTACGATGAACCGTGGAATGTAAGCAACACTCTTCGCAAATACGATCATGTGTGAAGTAATGGGAGTAATGGGAGTAATAGAGTACACGCCGCGCCATTTCACCGCGAAAGTATTATCAAAGTCATCAGAATCAGAACTAGAGCCTCCGCGCAGGAGATAATCAAGTGGCGGGCTTTAGAATTGTAATTTTAATTTGTTTTAATACTGTCCGCAAGCTTTTCAGTGCTTCAACACGGGGAAAAAGTTGCTTCATCAAGCGCCATAAACAGAGGATGTACAATCGTTTAAAGCGTTGAGTTATTGTTCGTTTTGATTTTTATAACACCGCTGACCTCATTTCACAGCGTGCAGAATCACCCAGTGCGAGCGCGTTTGAGCGTTGATATTTGCAAACAAACCCGCGCCAAAGCGTAAAAAGCCAAACGGAAGTGAAGCGTTGAGCCTTTAACTGCGCTGCTTACTCACCAACCATTCCGAAGGTGTTTTATTTTATCGCGTCCACCCATCCTTCCCTGCCCCCCCCCCCCCCTTCCCCGTAGCCTTCTGGACATGGGGCCACGGGCAAGCAAATGAGGACACTTGGGGCCACCACTGCAAGCGATCAGTATATGATAATCCACCTATTGTTTATTGTGTCGCGCCCGTGGCCCATCTTCACGTGCGGGGTTTTGAGCCACTCTGTCCCACTCCCTCAATCGTCCCTCCTGCTCAGACCCGCGCTTGTTTGACATTTTATGGCGGGTCGGTTGCAGAAAGGGTTATTAAAATTAAAATCTCACATCAATTCGAACACTTTTCGTTCGCATCATTTACCGAGAGCAAAGACTTTGTTTTCGGCACCTTAAGACGACCGTCGTACCGGCCCGTACCTCGATCTCCCTCACACACACACTTAAAACCCCCTGAATGTGGTGCAGCAGCGCTGCCAGGTTTTGGTGTCCGCTGGCCTGTGCATTGTCGTGATTAATTTTCGCTTTGTTTATTTATAAAGCTCGCCAAAGGGAAGGCAAACAACCCTTTTCCGAGCCGGGGCTGTGTTGCTGATGTTTCCTCGCTGATTTCGCGAATCACTCGAGTTGCGCCCGGTCGTAAATTCGTCTTAGCTCTTCCCCCAACCCACCTGGCCAGCTCGTTGGTTTGAGGGTAGAGGTTTGCCTTTTTTTGCTAATTTTTATATTGTTCTTAAGGCAAACGGTCACCTCCGTGGTCGAGTGGAGGGTTTTGCTATTAGTTATTCATCGAGTGCGATCTACGAGGGCGCGATTAACGTGTGTGCGCTTGCGTTGGTATGGGTGAGTGCGGTCAGATTGTACTGTTGGATAAGGGAGGAGAGTGGGGAGCATTTTTATGTTGCACCCTGGAATGGTTTCCTTCATTGAGCGTGTTCTGTCCGGTGGTAGTGGTGGAGTTTCTTTTGCACATAGTTTCTTATCGCCGACCACAGCCAGTCGGGCACCTTTTACATGCTACCGTTGTCTCGAGTCGATGTTTTCCTCACGATAATCCTCCTGCCGGTGGGTTTTATTCTGAGCGTTTTGCGTCCAGCGAATGCAAGAAGAGGAAGAGAAAGAGACAACAGTATCGCAAATCAGCTACTCGCCATCCCCATCCCCCCTCGAAGGAGATTTATACCGCAAGATCCGTACGCTACCCCGCTGCTTTATGAGTCATACATAATTCGCTACGAAAGTCCGCTCTCCCAAAAGCAAAAAACGGCCTCCGATTATGGGCTTGTTGATGAGTTCACCCATTCCGGAGCGATTGTGTTGAGTGGCAGAGCAAAGGTTTTCGCGTTGTTTGTGTTGTGTTACAGCAATTGATACGCGGCGATGATAAAAGCACGCCGAAAAGATGTAAAAGTTTGCATTCTATTTGCATCCTAAGCGTACGACGATACATTAAACATTTGTTATTCACGGAAAGATTGAGAAGGATGAGGTTGAGGCTGTCATTTCTCACGGTATCTTTCGAGTAGCAGTTACACAAAAGCCCATCCGCAAGGTGCAACAATCGATCACAGCATCTCGCAACATTCCCATGGATCCCGGTTGACCCACATTTGGCAGGTGTGTTCCCTGCATCCAAATCGTTCATCAATTGATTTCTTTCATCGCTTCAAACACAAATTTCGATGAATGTTTCGAATGAATGAGGAATGATTTTATTGCCCTTCAAATGAGGTCTGTCAACACACACGTTGTCTACCGATTGATCTCGGGATACAAAAGACACAACAACTCACCCCATGGGGAAGACGGAAACCAAGGTGCAAATAGTGCCACCGATCGTCGGTTCGGTTTCGGGCCATTTGTTCTCTGACCCTAAAAGCATCCGCGTTAAGATCTACGACGGAATAAGCGTTTGCAGGAACAGGGCAACCGGCAAGAAGCGCGCTGAGCATTAAGTCGAGAATAAAGATAGCAAGCTAAAGAGCGTCCGACAAACCATCAGGCGAAGAAGCATCAGCTCCACGGTGTAGTAAGTCGGACGGACTCGAAACAACCTTCTGCCGGCGTGTGTCACGAGCGAACCAGAGCTGGCAGAGGCAGAGAAAGGAAAAGCTGATTCCGTCTTCACGCGTGTGTGTGTTGGTGAGGAGTCGAACGCGCCACGGTTCACACTACGGTGTGAAATGGGATCCAATTAAAATTAGCATAAGTTTGTACGCCGGGGCAACGCCGGCAAGGAAAATGCACTTTTTTGTTCGACACTGTGTAGCAACAAAATAGCAGCAGCGCCACCTCGTCCTCCGTCCCATCTGGCCCCCCCCTGGCCCGGGGCTTACCACCGCCGAAGGCTGTGGCGGAGGCAATGCTTGCTCATAATATACATAATGCATTTTCTTTTACTGGCGGTTGGTTGCACTTTTTTCGCTTTCCTTCTTCTCTCGCTTCTATCTCGCTTCTTTAAACTCCATTGACTAAGTCCATTTTCCGTCCGGTACAGACAATTTCTTTTTGGCGGGTCGTCGTGCCATTGCTAGTGGACCACTTTTGGGGGAAAAAAAAACATTTACGTTCAGGTGCGTTTGTTTGTTTTCTAGAAGCGCAAGGGGGAAAAGCACTCACACACACACGCAGACAAAGACACACGCAGCACGCGATGGGAAGGAAGTTGCCGCTGGTGAGGGTCGCTGCTGAATGTTGAATGCACTTGAATGCACCCGAACGGACGGTCGGTCGGTCGGTCACACGGAAATGCAGACAGATGTCTTTTTGGTGGTGGCGGTGGTCGCTGACAACACTGGGCTGGTGGTGGGACTTAAGTGTCTTGGACTTCGATTGTCCGATCCGGATGTTCTTCGCTTCCCGCCGGATGCTGATAAGAGCAGAAGAATAAACATGAAGCCGTTTGAACAGGGGGAACAGGGCACAAACATATGAACGACAGGATGTTTGAACGAGGATCTCTTGCTGGACCGCTTGTAGCTGGTCAGAAGAATCAACATTGATCCAAAAGTGGCACTGAAAATGCACTAAAATGGTTTCTTTGAGTCTCCAGCAGCACAAGAAATCTCGTTAAAGCTTAAAGCTTCCTCAAAATGGGCAGTGATGTACACTTACATCTCATTGTGCCCTCCACGACATCTGCAGAGAAAGGCAAAATCCATTCTTTGGCGAATTTTAATCACAATTCGAGCACCAGCCTGTCCAATTCGTTTCCATCCATTTTCCCAGCAGCTGCACATATCCCTGTCAGTCACATTTGCAGCTCGTACGGCAGGGCCTTTTTCACTTCTTGCCAACATTACTACGGCACATCATTTCGTTTGCCCACCTCGTCATCGTGCTGCTTTCTTTTGAGGGTGGATATTTTCCTTTCCATCAAACCTCCATTGGCTGATGCTCGCCGGCAATGTACGCTGCTCTTCTGCTTGGACGGAGTACGGAGGGACATTTTTTTAAACGAAAAATCACAAATGAAAATTTGCCTTTTTTGTCCGCTTCAATTCTTGGCGAGTGGGAAAGAGATTCGTGCACCGGTTGAGGGAACACAGACACACACACACACACACACATGCGTGCTCGAAAGCATTGGATGAGTTTACATCGTGTCCTACCATCATAAGTCCCCGGAAGAAAGAATGCGCCATCCTTTTGTGCTGAAAAATGCCCCCATTTCCCCTCGCCATTGCCACCGCTCGCAGGACAGGTCAGGTGCAAAAGATGGGAAGAAGCACAGACTCATGTACAGACCATCTATTCCCATCTATTGAACCCTCCTGCGCTGGCTCCTTCTCTCCGGTGAGCCCGTTCCTCTCCTCCCCCGTTGCCAGCCTGTAGCTGGTCAATTTCACCGGCAGGTCCCAAAAACGAAGCACCACCACACGCAGACATACATCAGGAGTCGCATTCTAGCGAACCGAACTAATGACACTATGCATCATGCGGTGCGCTGACATGGCACCGCGTTGGCCACCTCCGCGTGTGAGTGTGCTGTGGCACTTTCGTAGCCGATTCGTGAAAAACGTTTCCCTGCCACTCTCGATGAACCGACAACGACAACGGCACTGTGCGCCATGCGAACCAGAACCGTGCTCGGATGGATCCGCTCGGGCAAAGGACATTAGCGCAAGAAGCAAAACGTGGCGGATCCGGAATGCAGTGCCGGAATGGAAACACCTTCTCCAGTGATGAAGTGCAGCAGCAGCAGCAGCATCAGGACGATGACATCCTCTGATGCCTTCGACCGAGGCAAAAGGACGAAAAAGAAGCGTCCGCTTTCTTCGCCACACACTCACCCTCGGGACTCGGAACATGGCCGGCTCCATCCGACATCGAAGCGGGAAGCGCTCGCGTACGGTAAGATTCGCTATTAATAGGGCACACACACACACATACACACAGATCGGAGAAACATGAAACTCGGTGAAAAAGAAAGCACCGGACTTCTGAAGGGAAAGCGCAGAGAAGGGAAACACGCGGACATCATTGCTCCGGGAAGCTTAGGGCACGTACGGCACGGGTAGCGATTGAAGCTGATTGAAGCAGAGCAGAAGGGGACCGGAGACCAGAGCCACCAGGCCACCAGGTTGGCCGCATGCTCGGGGTACCGAAGATAGCAAAGGATGCAAATAGATGATGTTTGATAATTATTATGTGCTCGCTTTTGCCTTTTCTTCTGCCCGTTCGTTGCCACTGCCACACGCTCCTCTGCCCGTTCCTGAAGAGTGGCTTCAGCGCACGGGCAAAAAATCGCAGCCTTTTCTCATTTCCACCAACCAAGCGACTTGCTGCTCTTGGGACAGGGTTCGCCCCGGAAGTAGAAGGAAGCTTTCTGTGCGGGCTCTGATTGGAAGCTGCGCTGGCTGGATTCGGCAAAAATAGAATGCCCGCTGCTGCGAGATGCCCGCTCGCACCACAGAAAGAACAGCAAAGCAATGAACGCAACAGCAAACGACAGCAACAGCAGCAAAAAAATAATGACGAAGGCAACATCAGCGCGAACACATATGGTTTTAGGTCCCGATGATGAGAATCTGATGTTGATGCGCTTCTGTCGCAGCGCTGTCACACTTGGCGCAAGCAAGCGCCCTTCCACTCACTGTGTCCACCTCACTTCCGTACGATTCAAACATGCAGATGAGACGTTTTTCCTGGCGCGAAATGTTCGCGAAAGAAGGAGGGAAAAAAACCACCACGCCGGGCTCTATTGGAGCTTTTTCAGGCAAGGAAGAAAACCGCTTCCCTTTCTTTTCCACCCAGCTTGGGGCCGGTTTGCGAACGGTGGAGTTTTAATTTGGAATTCTGTTAAATGTGTGTTCCCTCTTCTTTCCTTTTGGAAACTATATTTGTGGAGCGTTTTTTTTTTGTCGCTCTACCTACACACACACACGAGCCGGGCGACGAGTTTAGCATTTTTATTGCCGAAAGAAAATTGATGAGAATATTCTGATGATGGGTAAATAGCAAAAGCGTTGCCCCAAATCGCGACCAGCTTCCATGATGCTTCATTTGGAGCGGAGGTAAATAACGCTAAAACAGGAAATGCACATGAACGATATTGGTGTGTGCTAGTGGTACATGTATGGTGGAACACAAGCGACAGCAAAAAACGATCATTTCAAAAGACTTCTAATGCATATCTTTGCCAGGGAGTGCAGTTTTTTTTTTGGGAGGTTTTTTCTTTCGTTTTTTGAAGGACTCTGATTTCCCATTTCGCAAAACACACACACACACACAGGCAAAGGGTAAATATAGCGAAAAAATGGTCCCTTGGTTTCGCGCATCAAATGGTTTGAATTTGCTTTTTAAACGATGTTTGTTGATACAGATTGGGGCCAGTTGCTTGTACGTCCCCCGTGAGTGGGGGATTTGTGTATGGAGTTCTATGCAGACTGTTGCCATTGTTTTTCTATCTCTAACCGGTATAAATTGTTAGAGTCATTTTTATCTTCCAATCGACACGAGTTATTCAAATTGCCCCCCAACCGTAGCCGTATCGATGGAACACAGTTTTAGTCTGTGTTTTAGAATGTTTGTGGAAATTCTGAAAACTCTCGTCCATTCTTTCCACGGCCCAGAGAAGGATGATGATGATGATAGTTTATTCTTGCTGGTGTTCCGACTAGTGTTTCTAGTTTGTTCTAGCAGCACACAGATAGTGGCATCACATTCGTGCTAGTCATTCGGAAGCGCAGCCGGTGAATGGCCAAAAAAAAATCAGAAAAGTGTCAGACCTTCCAGCGAGTCTGCACAGCGCTGGGTTGCATTCTGCAGCGAAAGATAGTAAAAAATCAAACCGATGCAAATTTTTCATCCACTCCAGCAATGTACGAGGTGACAGTATGTGAAGCATTCGCTCCATTCCACCCACCCCCCCGCGCTCCCGCTGGCTGGCCCTCGGGCGGTCGTATTGAAGCGAGAAATGGGAAAGAAAAATCAGATTATCTTTGCTGACTTTGGACTGAAAAATACGGTTCCTTTGCGCCATGAATTTCCACCTCTCCAGCGCCTCTCCTGCTTTGGGTCAAGATTGAATCAGGTTGGTTCTGTTGGGTGCGAGTGCAGGCAACACAAAACAAATGCAGCTGCAAAAAGAAAGAACAAAAAAAAACACCAAACAACACGAGGGGAATAGGGGGGAAAAAGAACTGTCCATATTCCATCGCGGAATGAACTCTTTTTCTCGCGTCACGAACCATTTTTGCCAGTGCCAATCTGGTCGTTTTCTTTTTCGCACCATCACCGGAGTCCATACTTGTCACTGGGTGGGATCGTATTATATTTCCACCCTCGGTGTGCCACTGCTTCCTGCCTGCACAGTCGTCTGCTTCACTGTACGCAAAGGTGGAGTTACTTTAGTGTGAGTGTGCGTTTTATTGTACACTCCCGCGGAGGACACACATTGTGTTCAGATAAATAGATATTTGATTTAAATTTATTTTTAAATAGTTTTTTCTTCTTTTGAATGTATTTAAAACAGAAACCCGTATCAAATAGAACAACTGTTAATAAAACTATATCCAATTTGTAGCACAATTCTTCCCCACTTTCGCCAATGTGTAAGTGTGCCATCTCATCCTTTAATACTTCCACACGCAAGAGCTGAGTAAGAAAGCGTTCTATCGCAAGCGAACTTTACACGAACGGCTGCGAGTAATAAATGATGAAAAAAGCTTCTCATCTTCCCCTTGCTCCGTACGCACGGTTTCAGCTCCGGTTCACTTCCGGTTCACCAATCCAATCCATCCAACCAACCCACTCGAGCCACCCACCCACCACTAATAATGTACGTAATGCATTTTTGCACCGAAGCGGACCAACAATAATAATAAAAAAATACAACGAAAAGGATAAAACATGAACCTGGTCGAAGATGAAGGCATCCTCCCTCATGCAAGGATCCTCCGCAAGGATATCGATTGCATTTTTCGCCGAAGCTTTGTGCGCTTTCTTACTCTTTCACTGTGTGTAGCTATCGCTCTCTCTCTCTCTCCTGCTTGCTCTCTTTCTCACATTCATACATTTGGCTTATCAATCTCGCTTGCGAATCATTCGTTCATTTCATCCCCTGCATACGGCAGCCCACTCGTTTGCACACGTCTTCGACCCCAAAAATACCAATTGCACCTATGACTGTACGAAGGATAGAAGCCTGTGGTGATGGTACTGGAGGTGTGTGGGGAAATAAATTCTGATTTCCGAGGAATCCGGTAAAATATTAAAGCTTCCCATCACTCTCGCTCCACCTGCCGCGCGTCCTTTCTCTGCGAAAGCTCTGATTTATCCTTCCGGTCGGCCGAGAGTGGCATCATGGGGATGGATTTCTTTTTTCCGCTGCTCTCATTTTTTTTGCTGAACCATGCCCCAAACCCAACCAACGCAGCGGAAGGGCCCAGCCGGCAGCAGCCGACACCACGGGATATCCAATCGAAGGTGTCAGTGTGTGCCTGTATTTGTCCTCTATGGAAGTTTTGCTCCGGAAGAGAGGGTAGACACTGATGAAAGGATGCAGACGATCTAAGAATGAAGCTGCATGCATGTCTTCTTCGCTTTGTTTTTCCCCCAGCTCTCCTCACCCTCTCGACTCGCTCGGGCAATCGTTCGCTGTTGGTGTGCAAACGAATGCTCGGCGAAAACGCTGGGAGAATAGAAGAAGCGGTACATATTTATCTGCACGGAAGATCCATTTCTTCCCCTCAAAGCGCTGCCCTCTTACCCTCTCTCTCTCTTGCGTCTCCCTAGTGGATGGGAAAAATTGCACACGAATCTTTTGCAATCACTCCCCCTCCGCCCCCGCACACCCACCCCCTTTCGGATCAGGTCCTCTGTCCCGTTCGCTCGTGGCGCTATGTGGCCGCGAACGGTGCATGTGTTGTTGCATTCCGTTGCCTAGTTTAAAAATGCTGCTGCTGCTGCCGGTGTATTTGTAAGGATGGCGAATCGATGCAGGCGCTCCTGCCGAACGGCCGAAGAAATAGCGGACCCACCCGTCCACTGTGGGTGGGATGGGTGGGTGGGCGAGAGCGAGATCGCCTCGGTGCACCAGAAAGAGCGCGAAAAACACACACACACACACACACAGGCGCGCGCGCGGAGTCGATGGAGGTCGATGAAGAAGAGAAGCTTTGGCACTAAGCAGAACTGTTGGGGCTATTTTTTACTTCTTTCTGTTTGCCACGGCCCGAACTGCAATAAGGATGCTCGTGAGCGGAAGAAAAAACAGCGCAAAAAACAAATCAGCAAAGCACGACTACTTCTCCTTCACCACGGTTGGAGCAGCGTCCAGTGTAGTAAGCAAGAGCGAGAGAGAGAGAGCGCGAAACCGAGAGTCGAGCTTCTCGTTGGGGCGCGAGATGAGAGAACGCCGTTTCTTGCCCCGTTTGTCGTCGAGCAGGGTTTTGGTGGATCTTTGGAGCACGGCAGCGAAGGGAGCGGGGGATACATGGTGACATATGCGACATAAAAGCACGGCCGTCGTCGTCGTCGTTAGTGTAACTGAGCCCCGTACGCGGCAGCGCCTCCGAAAGCGACTCCTCACCGGCCCAAGGTGCTGCGAAATGGATCAGTGTGCAGAGGGATCTGTGGACGAGGCGAGTCAGAAGGAGAGTGAGAGAGAGAGAGAGAGAGCGTGAGAGCGGGGCACACACATATTGGTGGTGGCCCTAAAAACGTCACCCGAAAAGGGGTTGCGAGCACGAGTGGGGATTGAGAAATGGTCGCGATGGCGCGCGCGGAATCGCGGCCAAATCGTGTATTGAAAAGGCGTGGCTAATCGACTCTATTAGTATAAGTGTCGATTCCGAACCTATACACACACGCACGTATGTATGGGATGATTCTCCCAATACTCGTAAAAATGTGATCCGCTGCTCTTGTGCGCGCGGACCAGTTTTTTTGTTGTTGTATTTCTTTGATCGGTTCAGAGCGATTTGAACCGTTGACCGTCGAGCTTCCCCCAATAGCTTATGAATCATCGAAAGTTTATAAAATGTACTTTTAGTGTGATTTTTATTACTTTTGACATTTTCAAACAGCATACAGCCTTTAATC
The DNA here is from genome assembly GCF_017562075.2 of Anopheles merus. Lineage (NCBI taxonomy): Eukaryota > Metazoa > Arthropoda > Insecta > Diptera > Culicidae > Anopheles > Anopheles merus. Next base: position 995,182 of record NC_054082.1, read on the forward strand.
CGAAAGCAGTATGAGCCATTTTTAAATGAAGCTCAATCAAAGAAATCAATAAAAAATACACATCACTCGCACATGTTCATATGGAGCCGAAGTCGATGTTTACAGCAAGCAAAACAGAATGATAAAATGATACGCTTCACGGAGGGGAAAACGGGCATAAACACACACTCACTTCGCACACCGTCGCCCGCCGAGCGATGGGTGAGAATTCTGAGCACTCACTGCTCACCGCCCAGAGTGCTCCGTTCTCACTACCGCAGAGCGTGTTTTTGCTGCAATCTCCCACCGACTGAACTCTCACGGCTCAAAACGCGTGTGTTTACCGCTCCTCGCCGTGCGCTTCAGCCACCGCGCACACCTCCTGCTCTACTGCTTGTTTGTTTGTTTGTTGTGAAAACTATGCTGCTGAGTGTCGCTCGCTCGGTCACTCACTTTCTCACGCTGCCGTCACGGCGCGCGAGAGGGTGCGATTTTGCTCGCGTGCGAAAACGAGACCACCAGCGGGTGCGGCCGTCGCACGAGGCAAAACAAAGCGGATTGGGCTGAATGAGATTTACGCTGAATTTTAGTCTATCTGGAATTTTATACCTGAAAACATCGTTTGCGACCAGGGGCTTTCGATGCGTGCTCGCCGACGCCGCTAGCCGCCCGCTTTTACGAGACGATTTTCGAGACGACATCGACGACATCGACGTTCGTTCGTTCGTGCGTGCGTGCGTGCGTGCGTGGGCTAAGAATATTTTTGTTTTTTTTTTCGTTGTTGATGGTTACTTTTTTTTTCGGACGTTTCGTTTCGTTTGTCCCGGTTTTGGCGCCCGTTTGCGGTTTTGCGGTCCCCGTTTGCGTCCGTCCGTACCGGTGCCACCCAAAACGGGACAGGTGCCGATCGGGCTGATGATGATCCTGTGGCGCGCGATCGATACACTAAGGCAGAGCGAGTGCGTTCGCGTGGTGTGTGTGTGTGTGCGAGTGTGTGTGTGTGTGTATTCCGCGACACGATCGAGACCGTTACCGGGTGTCTGTGTGACTGTGTGCTATTGCAATTGAACCCCAGTGCCATGGTGTGAAAAGAATTGCATTTCCTCAGTATTTTGTTTGTTTTTGTTTTTTCTGTTTTTTTTTTTTTCATCGAGTGACCTGACACCATACCGACTTTCGCACCGTGATCCGTACCCTTATCATACTTGCATACACGTACACACATACAGTCACGCACTCAAACAAATACACACACACACATACACCCGCAATTGCACATTGAAGTGAGCCGTAATTCGGGGTGACAGCGCAAGCGATGCAATGAAAATGACTATGAAAACAACCCGATCAAAGCGCATCCAGCATGATTAGTGTTCAAATTAAATGAGAGACGCCGACCAAAACAAGCTTCCCCCTCAATCCACCCCCTTCCTAACTCCCTCCACCCGCTCCAAACCATCACACTACAAAGTGATCGACATACAGTTGGTGCAGTTTTACGATTCCCGTTGCCCCGAAATCCAAGCCATAAGATGTTTTGTTTTCGCTAATGCTTCTCGCCGGGGTTGTATTTATTTTGTTTTTAATTTGCTGTTGCGGTTGTTTTTAATTGCACCTGAACTGGCGCTCAACTTTGTTTGGCCCGTTGTGGTCGGTGAATCGCACAATCGCACAACCACCCATAAAGCCATAAAAATCGATCGGAAATGCATGCAATAAATGGCCGCAAAGCAGCAAACGATCAACGCGAACGAAGCACTATTGAAGAGCGCCAGCCAATATTATATATTCACCGATATGCGTTTGACTTTTGGGTTTTGGCCGTTTAATTCGATCATGCTGTGTGACCGGTTGTCATAATCATGCATGCAAGCGGTCCCAACCAGCAAGCAAGTCATAAAATGCCAATTAATAGAGATTTTACTCAACACAACTTTTTCGATTCCTTCTGCAGCCCCGATTCGCAGTTCGATGTAGTTTTAGTGTAGGGTTTGATTTGATTTTGTGTGCATTTGAATGCAGTTTCGGCAAAAACAAAACAACAAAAAAGCGCAAAAGAACGACACCGCGTGTGGCAAACAACAGTGCACAAGTGACCGACCCTGACAAGGAGCAGATCGATCGTTCTGTGCTTGCCGCCAATACTCGAAGGTATTGTGGTTCGCGACCGATGAGTGTGCCCGTGGCCGGTGGAATGCATCCGATCCAAGGGGAAGCAAAAACAGCACAACTCCCCATAACCATGTGAAGCTGTGTGTATGTGTGTGTGTGTGTAGGAAGAAAAGTTGCAAATATCACAGCAAACAAAACAGTGATGCATTTAGTGATGAAAAGAAAAAGATCGTGCTTTTGGTGATTGAGGCGAGGCGAACAAGCCGCATCCAACAGTGAAACACCGAACGAAGAAGCTAAAGTGTGAAGCTGTGTGTATGTGTTTGTCGTGCATGCGTGTGCATCATCGTGAGGTGTGTGTGGTAGAAGAAAGAAAAGAAAACAAAACAAACAGTTGCACCAGGTTCGGGGCTCGAGCGTGGCATCAAACACGGCTTCCCTCACGAACGCAGTAACACCCGGTGCGGAGGGAGCAGAAGCAGGCGCAGGAGGAGGAGGAGAAGGAAGAGGCATCAAGCAGGTGGGCACGACTTCCACTTCCGCTTCCACCGTGGTGGCCCCTCCCGTCGCTGCCCCCACCACTGGCCACCGAATGCAGCCGACCATTCCGCAGAGCACGGGAGGCAGTGATATGGACCTCCCTGCCGTCCAGCCTATGGATTGGTTGTTCAAAAAGGAGCGCATCTATCTGCTAGCACAGTTTTGGCAACAGGTAAGCAAGCAAATGCCCTTCCCCTTTCGCCCGGAAAACTCGTACCAGCGCGTTCCCACGTCGGTCTATCCCCTTTAAGCAGGCGTAAACTGTAGCTGCGTATGGGGCGCCCTGTTGGGTTGCGTGCGAGCGCCATCTTTCGGCAGATTCGGTTGCGTATCCTTACGCGCCCAGTTTGTTGACCCCTTTTTCCCGGCCCGCCACTGTGCCACGGGGGCCGTGCCAGTGGGTCGTTCCGCTTTAATTTGGTTTCATTTAAAATTGATAATTTGGCCCGACGACGACGAAGACGACGATGATGATGGCAGTACGAGCCGGCAGACAGTGGCGATGATTATGGTGACATTGCCTTCTTGAGATGCTGTGCTGTGTCGTCGATTGTCCTTGACCACATTCCAGGGTGAGGTGGAAAACAAGAAAACAAAAAAGGAAAAGTGTAGCATCGTTTCTGGATCGGCCTACAGCGATGAATACGCGAACGAGCTGCCGCCAGCTTTGACGCGTCGTGTATTGTGATACATTTTCCGGCCCGAACCCTTTTGACGCCCCCTCCAACCCCACTCTTCCTCTGGTGGTGGGTGGCCAATGGCGAACCCTTGCGAACTTTTCATTCCCCTTGACTCTCTCCTCCTTGCCACTCATCCGGCAACAGGAAATCGGAGGCTCAACAGCACGCTGTAATACCACAAAGCCCGGATTGCGGAATAGACACACTCAGATGATGGGCCAACAGTGGCGACAATCATCAGCATGATGGTGCTCCGAGCCGATGGGCGGCTGGGGGGCGAATTCGGTGGCCGGTCTGGACCGGGCGTCGAATTTAAGTGTTTACACTTTGGTGAAGTGTGCTGCTGCTGCGAACTTCTCTTTCCTTTGGTCGTTTTTCAAACGCGGAAGTGATGGAATGGGAATTTGGGGCCTCGTTGAGATCGAAAATTAACCCTTCCGGTGCTTGCTTGTTGGTCGGTGCGGTGCGATTTTTCGATGCTGCTTGATGATGAATTGTTACAATTGTTGGACACAAAACTTTGGCTGTTTGATTATTTGTTATGATTTGCCAGATGATTGTTGTTCCATTTTGCTTCGGCGAAACTGACGAGTGCTCTGAGCTCTATGAATCATGCTTTGATTTACTGCTTCTATTTTTAATTTAAAAACAATTCTACCATGTTCTACAATCTAAAACCACCACCTCATTACCGGAAGTAAAGAAAATTGTGCAACACACTTGCAAAACACCACCACTGCAGCACTGTTTCGCAGGCGCAAAAACACCGACGGCAATTTGCACAACACGTCGCCGCACGCGTTCCTGCTTGAGAGCCGCTCGCAGCTCGAGTCGTACTTCGTGTGCCTTTTTCTTTTGCCTTCAAAATCTACGACATGTGTTTGTTTACGGTGATAGTTTCTTTTAACAAATCGCTCATCTAGAACACGGCACGGCAGAGGAACGCACCCTACATCGAACATCGATACGTGTTTAAAGTAATATGCGTACTCGTGCAGCCGTGCGGTTCGGTTCGATGGCTGCTTGCAAGGATGAAAACGCAAGCCGACTCATAGCAACAAGATAACTAAAGTGTTTCCCTATCTGTGTGTGTGAGTGATGTTGTGCGTGTGTTTATGTGTGTAAGTGCTTCCTCATGCCAGTGTGGTTTGCGTGTGCCTAATTTATGCTTCAGAACACGGCGGTAGCGGGCACAAGTATTCGCCTGTTTTTTTTGTTATTCCCCGGGAGCAGTTATTAGCACGGGCCGGTTGGTCAGCCCGTTTTGGGGATGCATTTTTCGTGGTCGATTGAGTTTTCCCCCGGTTTTTTTTTCGGACGAGCTGGCCGTTCGGAGCTGATGCGTGTTTACTGTTTCATCCCATCCCACGCCCGATGGCGTGCGATTCTCGTGCGGGGGAATCTCATTTCGAACGTTCGATTGATGCTGTCAATCGGATTCCGCTCTTCCAAAAATCAGACACTTGTGTGTCCTTTTGTGTTCTTCTGTCGTGCTGCTGCTACGGTCAGCCACGAGGGAGAGACGGAGGCTCTGTGCCGGAAGTTGTAATTACAGCTCATCGACGGAATGCCATCCAAACGGGACGGGGGAAGAAAAATTGGTGCTCGGTGTTCTCGGCTTCGGTGCGCTAGTTCGGACATCAATCGAGGGAACTATTTCTGTCCCGGGGTTGTCCCGAAACCGCCCGCCCGATTGATGGATGCAGTGAAAGGGAACGGAACACAAATTAGTACCAATATGGGTGCGTGAATGTGTGTGCCTGTGTGTAGGAGAGGCTGCATGTTCTGAGTCTTTTTCCGGTTCTGGAACCAAAGCGACCCGGCAAACGGCAAGTGATGCTCCCGAACTCCATTGATCATTCTGTGTGTGCCGTGTAAGTGTCGTGACGTGAACGTGAATGGCCGATGGCAGAATGGGATGGATTTTTTGTTTTGTTTTGGGGAAGATTGAAACACTTCTCGGCCCGGTTCGTCATTAATAAATAATCAAATTCTCGTTAGGCGACGCCTTTCGTCTCCTTATGCGGCTCGCTGGGAATCAAACGCAAGGTTCGATCATCATTGGACGGGCAAAATTGTGATTTAGCAATCACGATCGAGAAGCCTAATTGGCCATCGATTACTATTGATGTGTGTAAAAATGTGGACGCGCAATTTTTCTACACGAAATTCATTTCTTTCATTTGTTTTGGACGACTCTTCCTGTTTTGTGGGAAATAAAGAGGTAAAGAAACCGCTTGGAAGTCTCTAAAGACCCTTTCAACCGGCCAACGAGCCTCAGCCACTGAAAAACCCAACCCACTTGCACAACCAACTCAGTTTATCTGCTTTTCTTTCACTCAATTTCACTTCGTTTTCTCGTATTTTATCTCTTTAGCTGGCAATGTGCGTCCCTTTTCTCTCTCCCTTACACTCTCTCTCACTCACACCACATTACACACCATCCCAACCGGTATTGAGGCGAAACCATAAATTGATTAATCTATCGACATTTGTTTCAAAAGATATGCTTTTGATGCCTTTCCTCCGGCTTAATGGGACCGGCGATCGGCAAATTGCACCCGAGAAAAACAGGGAAAAAAGCAACACCACAACGACCCATTGCTTCTGTGTGCGAGTGCCTGTGTGTGTTGGTGTTGCAAATAATCTCACCAAGTGCCATAATCTTGATTCCATCGCAGTGTTTCGAACGCATCGGGGTGGCCAACGACGATTGTTCAGCCGCAGCCCCGCCGAAACGATCTGATAACAGCTGAGTCTGCAGCGTATGCATCATTTCGGAATGAATGCAAAATGACAAACGCACACACACACACCCAAGTGCACATTGCACACACACGTACACGGTACACACGACGCACAGAAAAGCGCGAAAAGCGAAAAGACAAAAAATAATCATCATTATCTTGCATCCCTTGGCGATTTGGTTTCGCAGTTTCGCTCCTCATCTCGCATTGGTTCAGCCTCTCCGCCGGGGACTCGGACACGATTTGACCACCCACCCCACCCTCCCCGAGCGCTGCGCTTGCCGTTGGGAAATGTATTGGTAATCATCATTATTTATTATTGAAATTGATACGATTTTAATAACACGTTACCCACCGTGCAGCGGACGGTCGAACGGCTAGAACGGAACACGGACCCGGCGATCGAGGGTGGTGTCTTTGTTGAGTGTGTGTGTGTGTGTGTTTGTGTTAAGAGTGAACGCTCGCTAACGAATTCTTGTTTTCCGGTCCGTCCTCGTCATCGTCGTCGGGATCGATGCCGGTGCAGCCAAGAGCGAGAGAGGGAGAGATCCGGATTCGTCGAACGAGAAATCACCATCGATTGAAGTGGCTTCGATCACATTAAAAACCGGGGCCCCGGCCACAAACGGGCCCATTCCGGCACGCAGATGATGATGAACGATTGATGGGGAAGGAACGGAAAAAGGGGGGAGTCCCAAGCGAGAGAGAGAGAGCCAAGGAGCAAGTATGAACGATCAAAGATGATGGATATCGCCCGAAGGCCCGCCAAGGACCTGGACCTCGGTACGGCCGGCTTGAAATAAAATAAATAGACGCTCATTTGTTGCTGCCAATCGCTCCGCTTTGTACCGCGCGAGATGCGCATTCCGTCGATCATTTGCCGACACGATCGATTAAAGAAAGAAAGAGCGGCGGGCAGGACCGCAAGGAACAGGCGGAACACAAAATGGGGGTAGCGCATGGTCTGCTTTTTTGCTGCTTCCTTTTGCGAACAGCAGAATGCGGGCCCTGTGTTTGCGGTTTCCACCGCTGTCCGCTGTCCGACCCGGCAAGGGTTGGCTGTCGATATCCTGAGGGGATAATTGGATAATGCACACACACACTCGCAAGCACAGATGCCATCATCATCTCGGGGTCCACGCTCGGGTCTCTTTATGATGGAAAATTGCCGATTTATGGAGGCTGGGTGGTGTCGAATTCTGCGCAAAATGTTCACCGCGACCCGGTTGGCGCCGCTGGTGCTATAAAGCAGAAATGCAAAACTGCAACCGATACAACGAGGACCACAGCTTCACGGTCGTCGGGGCCACGGCTGCGTCCAGTTTCGGGCCGCTGATGGGATGCCGTTTGGGTTGCCGGCGGTTATGATTAAGAGCAATTAGAACCAATCGACAAGTTAATTACTTTTCATTTGAATTCTACCATCGACCGATCGTCTGTGTGTGTGTGTGTGTCGATCTAACGCGCCCTCGTGTGCCCCGTGTCAGTTGCGTTCGTGTGAAAACATTTTAAGCTACGATTGCTAAGTGTGATCATGATCGCGAGCGCTCCGGCGATATTGTTCAGTTTTGCCGTTGTACTTTTGCCCATAAATAATGCCTCCAACAGTGAGTGTCAGTGCATGGGCAGAGGGCGATAGGGAAGCGGCACACCAACGTGAACGATGACCAGTTCGATTCGATTGCCGGCCCTCGCTAGACACACATTTTACTTGTGGCTAATTAAGCGCTGTCAGTGAGTGATCGGACGAAGGCGGCAGACGCGCGGGGGATATTGAGTGGAATTCCATTAATAAAACCGATTCCATTCTGATGCGCTTCGGTGTTTGGTGCCTATTCCTGCTTTTGGCCTAACAAGACCTCCTGGGTGCATTCTGTTTGTACTGCAAAGACCAAATCTGTATCTACTGTTTCGGCCACAGTTTCAAGCGGCAGTTCCGGTAGCCACACACGCTGTGTGCGCGCGCGCCACACATTCAACTTCACGCCATCCATCGAAACACGTGTTGTTCTGTGTAGCGTCTGCCTAAAACACGCAACTCGTTCGACGATCGCGGAGTGTGGGGGGAAGAGTGGAGCCACTGGAGCGCAAGGGTGAGTCTGCCGCGCGCGTTTACGAGCGTCTGTCGAGGGGTCAAATCGACCGGAACGCATAATGGTGGTGCCGCCTCGAATGCTAGCCGGTCGCCGGTCGCCGTCATCCTCCTACTCCTCACCGTCTTCGTATGCTAAAGCTCTCTGGCCCCACAGAGGCGCGCGCAAATTTCTTACCCCCCTCACAGATGCAGCTCCCGTTATTATTAGAATGTATATTTTCACCTCGTTACTGTCACGGGACAGATTTCAACGGAATCATATCGCTTCCAACGAACAAACCAAAAAAAAAAAGGAAAAACACACAGATGCAGTGAAATCCGGATCATGATCACGTGACAGAAATTGGTTTGATATGTTCTTTTCTTCACTCGCTCTTGCTGCCCAAGATCAAACATATTGCATTACCTGGCGTGCATTCTGCGAATAATGTAAAATATGCCTCTCGGTTTTAGCTCGGCTGCTCGGGCTGTCCCGGGGTGTGAACTTCCATTATCCAGCTAATTGTCGCGACACTCGCCACCTCCAACTGTCCCGCTGCAGCCATCGTCCATCGGCCGACGACCGACCCCGGGCAGCAGCAGGGACAAGAAATTGCATGCAGAAGATGCACATCTAATTGCATTCGCTTCTAATCGTTCGTGACAAAAGCGCGGCTCCCGTAACGCATGATCGTTCGTGCGTCCCCGTTGCCCCAACATGGCTGGGGTCGGCAGGGGCTTTCGGGAGAGCGATCCACCGCGTACATTTTAATCGCTTTTTCACACCACTTGCTACGCGCACACACTCACGAGGCAAATAGATGACGACTCGCTGTCGCTTGTTAGACTATGTGTGTGTTTGTTTTTTTTTTCTTCAAAATTGTATTTCAGTCCCACGAGTGCGTTTGGCACACGCGAAACAAATGACCAAACGGCCGGCGGTCAATGTACACTCTATTTTGCAGATAGAGAAGATCGACCGCACTTTAGTGGCCGCACATAAAATGGGCGCCCCAAAACACAGCGCGCGCGTGTGTGTGTGTGTGCGTGCTCAATGATTTATGGTGAATATTTTTTACTCCCATTTGCCGGTGCGGCGACGATTGCACAGCATAAACGCGCCACAAGCACCGAATAAAACCACCCACCATTTGAGGTCAGCATTTTTCGAGCCGTCGCGACTACGGAATGGTTGTGCGGGAAATGTGTAAGTGTGTTGGCGGCGATGGTGTTCCATCTCCATTTTGAAACGAAGGAAAACAATAGATAATGAATTAATTCAGCGTAATCATACCATCAGCAGGATTACACTCTGTTTTCCGCCCGAAAATCCTCGCCCGCCAAGCGGTGTCGATCTGGGTAGGCACGGGACCCCAAAAACCCATAGCGGCCAAACACCGCCGACCTCCGTTGAACACGGATGCACCAGTGACCAATGCATACACGACACGAAAGACACACAAAATGGAGAAGCTTTTAAATAAATTTAGCAAATTACGCCCAAAACCGAGGTGCAACCACCTCGGCACGTTGGAGCTCTGCTACTACTCCTACACGAGACGCCACCGAAAAGCGAGAGAGAGAGAGAGAGAAAGAGAGAAAAGGCACACACAGACACAGAGAGACAGAGAGTCAAAACTGCCTGATTAATATCTGGAACAATGACTTTAATTAAACCGCCCGCTTTCGAGAATTTTTAATTATTGGTTAATAAATTCAGCCACCAGATGACGGACGTGCTGCTGGTCTGGCCGGGCTGCCCTCGTCCCCTGGTCGGTAACGGTGTGTCCGTGTGCCCGTCCGTGTGTGTGGTGGGATAGTTTTTGGGCAGCAAAAGACACACACCGGCCACAGAACAATGAACACTTGAGAACCGTTGCAATTGTTTCTAGTCTCGCAGGTCGCCACTTTGGCTTTTAAGATGGCTCCACGGCCCAATCTGATACTGAACTGTGTGCTGGTGTTGGTGGAATTAAGTCGTGTTGGCGTGAGGCAAGAAAGTGATCGATGGTGACCATTTTGCTGAACAAAGCGAAGACCTCCGTTTCGTCAGCGTTATATCATAAAGCGCATGAAAAACGAGGGCGAGGGGTTTCATGATTTAAGGTGCGTTGTGAGCGATGAGGACCGACGCTGTGCCGTCCGCTCGAAACCGAAACTAGTTACAAAATCGTATCAGCAATGCAAGGGATATTAATTATACACAAACCACGATAACACACGCCGGCAACAGTTGCGCCGAGAAAACACAAGCTCGATAATGAGCGTCCGAAAGGCGGCTGGCGATATTCGAACACTTGCTGCCTTCGCCTTTGATTGCGGCCGAATTCCAAGACAAACAGTACTCCGGCTGTGGCTTGCCAAAGATAACGCCTTCACCGCCACCACTGCCAACCCAGAATGGTGCAGAACTTATCGGCCAGCAACTCGGGCAGCCAAACCGAGCCGCCTTTATCACTCGAACGTTGCATGGGAAGGAAGTGAACAGATAAAACGGAGCTGGAACAACAGCAACCCAGCTTGATATGCGATCGCAAAACCCCCCCGGTGCTCGGTGCAGGAATCGAATGCGTCTCATTAGCAAAACTCGAGCCTAGACAAACCGTGAAGCGTTTGATCGCGTACGCTGTCGCTGCAGCTTAGCGGCTTGCGTGAAAAAAATGAAGATTAAGGGAGGACGGCCACCTCTTTTCCACCTCATTAAAGCGATCCGAAGACGCGGCGTGAGAATTCACCCCTTTTTCATACACTCACACACACACACACACACGCATACACTCAAACGCACATGGTTCCTTCCTTCCTTTCTGCTTCTGCTGCCCGGTGCTTCGTCTTCATTAGCATACTGCCACGGAACGGAACGGAACGGAACGGAACAAATTTACATTTTTACATACCCATACAGAGCGACGCGCACCAATACCAGCAGCACCATCGTACCCCAGTGTGCGCCTGGAGATAAACCCAAATGCGGCCGAAACAAGACGAAAACAAACGGGCTCTCTTTTTATCTGCCGCAGCCAAGCGCCAACTGCTCGAGCCCTACTTCTTCCGTGTGTGCGTCCGGCTAAATTGCCTTGCGTAGCACCCTTACGGAACAGCTGTCGCGTCGAGTCGGTTCAACTACTATTCTACAGTTCATGCTCATTTTTTCGTTGCTGGTTTCCTCGCCCGGTGCTCCGTGCCGCTCCTCCTCAACATCGTCGCTAATGTGCCTAACGGTAGTGGTGGCCCTCGCCGAGCCGGCTTCTGGGGGTCGGCATTCTGGGAAGTTATGCGCTGGTGGCTGGAAGGAGAAAGAAAAAAAAAACGGCGCAAGCCGAACGGTCAAACATGCACCCAAGATACCCACGGGTCGTATTAATTACCGCCACCGTGGTGCAAATTAATCAATATATAATAAATGAATTTCTGTACCATCTTGGGTGGGGAGGAAAATGGGCTTGCAGCGGGGCAATGGTTGGAACAGACAACCGACGGAGGGGAGCCGGGCAACGAGACTCGATGCTCATTATTTTGTAACACGATCTTGCCACCGGATCGTACGATCTTCTTCAGCGGGAGATGCGAAGAGTTAAATCGACCCCGAAGAATGGACCACCGCGGGAAGCCAATGGGAGAGGTAGCAAGAAAAAAAACTGTCGATGACGCCGATTTAGGCGTTTAGTTTGTTTGTTTGTTTAACGTGCCAACGGTGCTTCTGTTCGACGAAATTTTATGATAGAACCATCGCGACCAGAGGGCGCAAGATGCAGCTTCTCCCGATCGTAAAGTAGCGAAACTTCCCTCGCCGAGCAGGCAGGAAGAGTGATGTTGGCTCTTGACTGTTGGCCACCCACGGCTTTGCTTTGAACCGACAGACAACCTGAGGCAACAGAGGGAGAGAGAGAGAGAGCTCAGATCTGCTCCCCAGCACTACCGCAGGACAGCGCGGTAGCTAGGGAAAGGCACGCTAATCGAGTGTAAAAATTTGATCGAAAATTGTTACTCGCCGTCGCCAAATATCAACAACAATTGACGGGTCGGCGGCAGATCGCGCCGCGAAACGGAACTCGCCTCGAGGTTTTCACTGTGTTAAATTAAATTTTATTGTCATCCCACGATGATCAGGCGAATCGGCGCAGTATTTTGTTTTGCTGCCTTAAAATAAAAAAGCAAACAGCGCACAAACGCGGGCAATATTTTACCAAACGGAGTGGACAATACACACTTCGCGCTCGTAAAAGTTAAGCGCTCGAGCTGACTTTATATATAAATTCGGGGGAAATTTCCTCATTGCGAGTGATTTGAGTTTGATAAACATTCGAAACCATTGATCGAACCTCGGGGCTCGCGGGGGAAAACAAGTGTGTGTGTGTGTGTGTGTGTGTGTGTGTGTGTGTGTGTGTGTGTGTGTGTGTGTGTGTGTGTGTGTGTGTGTGTGTGTGTGTGTTTGTGTGTGTGTTGCTTTTCCTTGTGACTTCTGCTCAACACCACAATAGCTGCCTGCATCGTCATAGTAAAACCGCAACAGCGACAAGATCGTCAATCGACGTAAATTCACCTTGCGACCTCGCCACACTAACCGACCGAAGCAAAGCGCGGCTGTGGTTGTGGCAAAGGAAATAAATAAATTGCCATTACACCTGTTATTAGAAATCATTCCCTCCCCTCCCCGAAGACCGACCCGAAGAGCAGTGGCGTTCGGGAGGGGAGTGTGCACCTCCGGGCCCCGGGTTCATCCCGAGCAAACCGCCCCGTCGATCGATGAGATTTGAAGAACAATGCTACCCATTTTTCGATGGGCCATCGGGTTTCTCAACACGGTGGCAAGCTATTTTTAAGTCTGGGAAGACGACGACGACGACGATGGACGCCAACGCCCGTTCTCAGCGGACGCACGAAAATCTCTGACGATGAGATTTGTTCGAGTCGATGCGCTACGACCGATAAAACTAGCAGGCGCACCCAGGCGGACGAGCAAGTGTGGGATGGTGGGTCATAAATTGATGTTCGAATGACTGTCACCAACGCATCACACCCCAGATCGCAACCCCACTACTGAGTCTGTGTGCGTGTGAGTGGCGCAGTGTTTGAGTCGTAGAAGGGAAGTGGTTCAATCATTAGCCTTAATTGAAACTTCCGCAACGAAATCAAAACCTCCCCGATTCCCGATGCGCCATTGATGCAACTCGATCATATTTTCCCAGCAGCATCATCGTGGTCGTCGCTGCCGATTGCATCACCAGTCCCGGCGACACAGACCGTACGCTTCAATCGATTCGGGTTCGTGAATCGGCATCGGAAACGTCGAAGACATTATTAGTCATTGGGACTTCGTTTAGGCTTCTTCCTTTGCCTCGGATGTTGTCAACGTCAACAACGCGTTCTTTGCCTGCACGCTCGCAAGCATCGAGGGCGACGATCAAGATCGGGGACGGAAGCGCTCAATTGTTCGAGGGCGAGGTTCGTGCCGAGGAATGTTCATAAATCCCACTGCCGAGGCATGACAATCGGGAAGCGCACAAACACCCGGGGACAAACTTTCAGCACGCACGCCTTGGGTGACGTTTCATCATCGGAACGGATCCCAACGAGGAGAGGCAAAAAAAAGCGAACCAACCCGATTGAATTAGAGTATTGCTTTTGTTCAAATAGACCAGCAAAAAAAAAGTGGAAGGTTTTACGTGTCTGTGTGTGAGTGAAACCTCCATTGAACTAAGTGTCTGTTCTTGCAATAAGAAGAGAGCGAGTTTCCAAATGCCCTTGTCTAAGCCTCCGAAACTCATCTTCCGTTCCGTGTTCGGCGCGAGTGCGTGCGATCGGTTCCAAACCAAAACCAACACCCAAAAAAAAAAAAACGACCAAACGGATGTAAGCAGAGTGCGTGCAGTGTCGTTCTGGTCGCGGGGTACACCAGGGGATCGTTTGCTTCTTCATCCGTTCGCTCGCTTCCCGCTGCATTACGATTTATTCCCATTCCTCATCTTCTCCGACGCTCTGGGCTCGGAGATGTTCTGCGCGCGGAGCAGTCGTCGGATCTTAATCTATAATCCATACAGTACATGCCCGGGCGTGGGTTACTCATTGGATCATTTACTTTGAGAAGCAGGGAAGAGAGTCCCCTCCTGTGCCACTGTCTGTTCCTCGCACCGGGATTTATTATGGCATAGCTTCTGGTCACGAGAGACGCAACGGCAACGGTGAAAATGAACAAAAGGAATGGAATAAAAAGGGCAAGGATTGTGTCTCTGAATTTGCGCGCTGGTCGTCTTCGTCGTCGTCGTCGTCTTGGCTTGGGTTGGGTTGGCAGCATCGCTTCGATAACGCACGAAGATACGCATCGTAACACGCATCGATCGTGTCGAAAAAGAAATGCGTGTCGCAAATAATACAAAAACCAGCGTCTCCTGATTCTTCCGGACGCTGGGCAGGGAGTGGGCCTAGGCGGATGATTTGTTTTGTAAGGCAATTCACGGCTCTTGAATGAACACTTGCCACGTACCTCAAACCGTTCGGGTCGGGTTGATTCAGCGTAAAATAAAAATAAGAAATAATCGATGCTACTCCCGCATCGATCGGAACCGTCGGTGTACTGTAGTGTCAGTGTCAGTGTCACCGGGAACGGCTGCCCTAGCGGCAAGAAGACGGTGACAATAAGTGCCACAGCCACTGGGGTGGAGAGATTTGCTTTTGTGTTCGTACGACTCGGCCCAAGGGTGTGGCGGTGGTGGTGGTGGTGGTGTATGGCAGATTTTCTGGCGACAAACCCAAACACAACGGACGGACGGTACGGAACCAAGACCGGATTTAAAGACGGAACATTCACCCCCAAAGACACTGCCAGTTGCTATGGATCTGCCTACGTGTGTGTGTGTGAGTTTGTGTTGTGAAATGGAGTGAGAAAAATTGTACGAAATGTTCATCACGCGTCTGCTTGCTCGGTGCTGTGCGAAACGAAGGGCAACATAACGCCGCGACAGACAACATGTGGCGTTTATTATTATTGTTGCTGTTGCTGTATGCTTTATGCACGCCATTATCGGGTTTCCTCCGGTTGCTGCCGGGCCCTACCGGGACCCATGCTGTGTGTGCTTTCTTCCGCAGTCCCTATGCGTGTCTTGCGCTCTGCCACAAACCACAAACCAATGATGCGCAATTGCTCTCACCTCTTCGCAGCATGTTGGAGATGTCCCTGTTGTGTGTGTGTGTGTGTGTGTGCGTTTCTGTTAGTGACCTAATCCTTCCCCAATACACTCACCCGCAAGTGCAGCACCGTCGTCAAACTCCACACTCTATCAAAGTGGTCGCGATCACATAAATCACGAATCTGAATTGACTCTAATGATAACATAGCGCTTGATTGGCTTTGAATGTCTGTTTGCTACTGTTGCTGCTCAATTCACACACACACACACACACCGGGGACACACGGGAGGGGACAAATCCAAATCCAAACAAACAACAAACGGCGAGAGACCAATCGAGCTGATAAAAGCGAAATATATCGTAACCTTCATCATCAAACACAATCATCCCCACACACCGGTTCGATGCCAATAACACACACACACACACAGACAGCACTCGCTCTCTCTTTCACTCACACTCTCTCCAATCAACAAACAAAAAAGGCAATAACAGATCACTGAAGTTCTGGGGTGGGTGTATTCGGCAGGGTAGCCCAGCCGATGGGCGAGGTATTCAATTGGAGAAAATCATCTCCAATCGCGCCGGGGACCGCGGGTTTTGTGTAAAACCGGATGTGGTGACATCGTAAAGCAACGTTAGACGGTGACGAATGGTTGAAGTGTGTGGTGCAATTTTCTAATCAACCGTTGGAAGTGGGAGCAAGCTTTTTTCTACGCTGTTCGGGGACAGGCGGGAACTGATTGAGCGGGGTATGGCAAAGATGGCAATCGGTTTGCACCGCAGTTTGGAATGTCCGCTCGATAAGCACACAAATTGAAAACAGTATCGACTGTCCTCCAATCACGACCGCAAAGGGAACGGAAGTCACGCAGACAATAGCCGGACCGCGCGGACGAAATGAGTGCAATATTTTTGTTAATAATAATATAAAGATTTATTAAGCTCATAAATAAGATTGGATAAAGATCTGGCGGAGGGTTATACGGACTTCCACCAGACTCCCTGTTCGGTTCATTAGCGCCGGGAGTGGCCGTTTCCCCATTAAGAAAACTCTACCACCACCGGTTTGATGGCAAAGTTTTTCCTTAAGCTTATGTCTTTGCCTCACACAACCACACGCATTCGCTTCGCTTTGCTTCCCCCCGCAATGGCCCACGCGGATTGAAGGACACGAATCGAACAGCAACTAGTAATGATGGGTTTATTACTCAGCAAGGGCGATTATATTCTGCACGAGCACCACTCTGCGGAGCCGGACATGAAGCAGAGCCGGGCCGTGCAGTGCCGTGCCGGGAGGATCAAATTATCGTCCTAATGAGATAAATAAACGATGATAAATCATAGATTATGGCAATACGCTTTCATAACGCACCAATGGCTTGGGCCTGTTGGTGGGAGCGTTAATGTCTGGTGGGCTTAAAGTCACCCATTCCCATTATCCCAACACATCCCGGCGGCTTCCTATCATCGAGGAAGCCCGACCCTGCACACTGTGACGGTGTCCTAGTTCACACTTGAAAACGAGGAAAATTTCCTTCCTCACTCACCAAAATGCACCTGATGCATCGGGCTGGGGCTACTCTGGAGCAGAAGTTCTTTTTTTTTTTTTAATTACACTCCAATGCAAACGATAGCAAAAGTAAACGAACGAACGAACGAACGGGGTGCGCACAAAATACGCACAACTGTACGCAACGCACACCAAGCGCGTTGTTCGGTGGTGGCGTGTGTGCGTACTCGAAACGCAACAGCAAAAGTGGCCCGGGTGGACGCGCTGGCCCCTCCGCTGCTTGGCCGCAGGGATGGTTTTGGTCGAATAAAATGAAAGGGGGAAAAACGCGTGTTGCTGTGCGAGCTGCGGTAACCCACTTCTTCGCACATGCCAAGTGCATATGGTCAAGGATGGCGAGCCTCTACTCCTGTATGTGTGTGTTTGTGTATGTGTGTGTGTTGATGTGAATGAAAAGGGAAAAGTTTCTAATGGGATGTAATGGCCTTTGACACACTTTTCAACCCCGTTGATCTGCACTGATTACAGGCGTCGTTTTGCCCACCGTTGGAAAATAGAACAGTTCGCACAGTTACGGTGGGTTGTGGCGCAGGGAGACCGTTCGTCCTGAATCAACAAGCATGTGTCCGGGTGTACAACGTCAGAGCGGAGGCGTGTGTGCGTGTGTAGGCAGTGCAATGTGGACTGTGGAAGCTTCAACACATTTCAACACTTTGTCTTGCGGAATTGCGGGGAAAAACGGCGATAGCGCTAGGGCCATATAAATCAATGCTCGCTTTATCTGCTGATTGTAGTGAATACAGCGTACAGAAATTGTTTTTCTTTTCCGGCTGGCCTGTCCATTTAGCATTGCATGAGCTGGTCGGTTGCGTACGAACGAAATCAATACTTCGGCGCAAAGTTCAACTCCATTACGCACTGACTCGGCCAAGTGTGTGTGTGTTTGTTTTAATATACATTTTCGTACTTTATCTAACAGTTGGCATCGTTTGATTAACATGAAACTGTACTAACCTGCCCGCCCACTGCCCTCCAGCGTCCTCTTGTCGCTCTAACAATCCGATTGCAGATAATTATTTATAAATAACTCATTGAACACGCTCGCAATGGAGGTGCATTTAACTTTTTTTTTCTTCGTCCCCTCCCGCATTCTGCTTTGCATTCGATTACACACATCGGGGGTAAAAGCAAAAAAAAAAAAAAACGCAGTCAGAATTCGTTCGTCGATTCGTCCCTTTCGTCACAGCCTTCCTCGACGGACGGGTTTTTTTTTATATTTCTCTGCCCTGTTTTGTTCGGCAGGGTAAACACGCAAAGCCTATTTCGCGTGCTGAAACGCCATTTTACATCCGTCAAAACTCTCACCGGGGCCACACGCTGCAAACTGACACACACACAGTCGCCGTATTGCAGCCGTATTGCACACCGTTCTGGTGATAAAATCAGCGTTTGTACAAGAGTGCAAGTCTACTGAGAATGTGCATAGCAGTTAAAAAAAAGGGAATTACCCTCACAAGTGTAGAATTTAGAGGCGGGCAGGGGAACACAGTGTACATTGAACTGAAATACTTCTCATTTACAGTTAAAGGTACGGTGCGTTGTACGCCATTCCAAACACAAACACGCACATTTTGTACAGCTCATATGAGCATTTTAAATGATAAAACATTGATAATTGATACTCAATAATTAATTTCCCGCCTCCCCGCCCGTAGTTGAAAATAATAATTTACGCACCCGTTTACGCCAACCGATACGCATTTTCACGCACTTTACAAACAAACACACACACTCGCCCACGGACAGTTGTTTGTGTGCCGAGGTGTGCAATCAAACAAACACCCATCCACCCACCCCTTACCCCGGGAACGGATGCATCACGGAAGGTTGCATCGTGCGTTGGGAAATGGGTTTTGTTTGTCCTTTCCATCGCCTAACGCCTTCCCCTAACGGTTGGTCGCTTAATCGGGGAAAAACGGATTGAAAATTGATGTAATTATCGTTCGGCTTCGGAAACCGTTTGTGGCAACGGCTTTTTTGCCCGCGAAATGAACGCAAGGAAGGATTGTTCGCTTCCACCACGGTAAGGAACTGTTCGCCATCGAGCCACCTTCGCATGCGATAGTGAGATTTCATAATTGCGATAAAACGCTTTTCCAGCACCCGCGCCCGGCTCCTTCGCTGCTGCATTGCCACCCGGGGTATTGGGAAAATGACACAATTGCATGTTGGCCCCGGCCGGGGCTTCGGGGCTGCACCTTCGACGCAAAGCTTATTTCAATCAATGGGTAAATAAATAATGATTAATTATAAATAGTACAGCCTGTTCAAGGTGCTCGGGCGGTATTTCCGGCCGTTGGACGCCTGACGCTAAGACGGATAGATAAACAAGTGGAAAGCCCTTTTCCTGTATTGAAGCTTCGCCAAAGTTGAGACTCGCCTGGGAGCGTGAGCGAGCCTGCTGTTTGACCTGCTTTTCTGCGCTGTCCTGACCGGAGAGGTCGTGTCTGCCGGAAGCCTCTGTCTCGTTTCGCCGGCTCAAGCGTCAGGCATGCTGTTCTGCTTCCAGGACAACTGCTTCCGGCGTAGGGCTCCATGTCATAGGCTCGGTCAAGCTACCGGCTTCAGGCCTCAGCGTGGTCGTATCGAAATCGAATTGAATCGATCCACAAGCTACGAGAAGCATAGCTCGGAGCCCGAAACACAGAAGAAACAAGATACGACCTCCGGTCACGATGCAGACAGGCGTCATTCATTCGCTTTTTAATGAGTCTTGCATTTTAGATGCACCGAGCAAAAAGGACTGGCCACGGATAAAAGCATCGACCATGATTAGGCGCATCGTTGGAGGAGTTTTCAATCATTTTTCCCCTTCCCGTGTTCAATGCCACAAGCTCCACAAGTCGGTTCAGTAACGAGTAACAGACTGTGCAACCGTTTGCCGTTACTTCCATCTCTGTAAATCTGTCGCTCATAAACCATTTCATCTTTTCTCCTGCACGGGCACTCAAAAGGAAAGCAATTTTCTTCCTCTTGAGCCACTATTCAGGCAAAAACTATTAACTTCCGGCCGTGGCAAACGGATGCACTTAGCAGACACGGTGCGAAGCCACCGCCGGAAGGAGAAACGAACTACGTCCTGACTCTTCGGGAGCCACCGATTTCCACCAAAACCAGCCCATAAATTAAAGTTTATTGTTCAATGCTGTCAAAAAACGGTGTGCGAGGCCCTACTATGGCAGCATTATGCTTTGTTCCCTCCACACCACTACCGCGTGCCTTTCCTATCCATATTGATTTAATTCGAGTAGTAAATCCCTTTTTCCGGTTTCGATTCATGCCATCCTTGATGTCGCGTCTTTTTTCCTTTCTTTGCCGTGACAGTTGCGCGGCTGAATAATCGCGTTTTTTTCTCTTCTCTCTCTGTTCTCTTCATTTTGAAAAAAAAAAAAGAAATCCCATCACTGCCTGCTTTGCATCCATTGGCAGGGCTGGAAAACCGGTTCCGGCCGTGCGGTGTCATGGTCCCAACGGAACGGGTGCCGCAAGGATCTGGCGCAATTCCGCTACCATCCAGTGGATTTGCGTCGAATTTGTCCATTTGTTCGTTATCCGTTTGATTATTTCTCAAATCATTGGGGTAAACAACAACCACTCACACACACACACATTCAAACGTCGTTTGAAAATCCGGCGTAGGGAAATGAGTAGTTTTCCATCCAAACACACCACTCCATTCGATACAGTACCGATTTGCGTCTGTGGTGTGTTTGATTGTGAAGATGCGAGCGGCGCAAAAGGGGCCGACATTAAGGACCGTTGGTAAAATAACAGGGCGGAGAAAACTAGTTTCAATTCCCACCGGAGTGGCATCCGCCAAAAACCGGGGTAGGGTCGGGTCGGCTCGCCTCGCGCGGTGTGATGTTTCGAAAAGTGATTGTTGATAACGAAACCCATCCTCCTCTCGGGGTTGTCGATGAGCGTTTTGGACTTCGATTCAGGTCGGGAAGCGCGCCCGTAGGTTCTGTGGATCGGGATTAATAAAACATCATCATCTGTCTGCCCCGCGGGGCCGTGAGGTGGCCGATGTCTCCCGGAGATATCGAGCAAGCGGGAGCGACGCATTTGCAAACAAGCTGATAGTTGTGATAGTCACTGTGGCTCACACTGTGTGTGTGGTAGAGCGAGTAACGAAAACGAAAGAAAACGAAACGCGACAGTCGATAATTTATCATCTTTCACATTACACATCCCCACGATCGAATGTGCGACAAAAACCCATCAAAAGGAGAAGGGGGCAAAAAACACTCACACCCAAACCCATGGCCCCATAAGCCATGTTTCTCGACCATATGCTCGCCCGACCGACCGACCGCCCGACATGACTGAAAGCCATTTCCCCATGACCACATAATCCGGCCAAACTCCTGCCAAGTGCGTCAAGTTCTGCAAACGTCCTTTTTATTTAGCGATTGTGCCCATCCACTGCCACCACTCTTTCTCTCTCGGTATGAATTAGGCGTGTGTGTGATGGTGTTTTTTCCTTCATTGCTCTTTCTGTACGGCTTTTAGCAATAATCATCGAGCCATTCTCGTATCGGAGCCGAACCGTTTTATTCGATTCCTTTTGCTCGGTGGGCCACCACTGCTGCACACATGATGATCATAATTTATGGCCACTCGCTGCTCGTTGCTTCCCGTGCCAGAAGAAGACATCGAGCTATTAGCACCAGCACCATCGGTTTTGATAGTCGTATTATTTTCTAATAATCGTTTCGATCGAATAGACCGAGACCGGTGGGGGCCTGCCAGATGAAACCCAAACCAAGAGCAAAAAAAAAAATAAAACACAATAAATTTCATGCCATTCGGGAGCGTTCGCCATTGTGTGCTGGCGACCCTTCTTTTTGTTCAAAAAGCACAAACCATTGCCCTTTTTATTCACGCACTCCCGAAAATCCCGAAAATCGGTAAAATGTATTGATGATCATGTTTGGGCCATAAAACGCCCAACTCGCTCATTTCACAGCCCGAAAACACGGGAAGCCTTATTTTTTTGTTGGTCGGTGGCCATGCCCACCACACGAAAGAAAAACACACGTGCCCGTGCACTAACGAGCCAGGGCGGCATTGTGGCGGTGTATTAATTGATTTGTTAAAGCCGTGCGTTATCCCGTTCGTTCCCACCACCAGAAGGAAAAGCGCTGTTTCACATTCATAACTTGTCGCTCGAGCTCGGGCAGTAAAAAAGCTATCTTTCACAATGAATTTCAATATCGGTAAATGCGGTTCGCGTGGGGTTTTGTAAAGTGATATATCAATCATCATTCCACAGGCTCACACGCAGCAGAAGTGCTTACACTTTTCGGCGAAATACAATAAACGATTGGGGTATGCGTTCGCCTGAGAAAGGCCAAAAACCAGCGGAGCAATGGGTTCTGGGAATTAATCAACGGCAGCGATGTGTCGCGATCGCGCGTTCACATCCCGTGGCTGACTCACACACGCGCGTGGTTTGTCCCGGCTCGACGCCAAGACAGGCGCCTCAACCTCCCGGCTCGCTGCACGAAACACGGTGTTAATGTTATTATTTTGTATTAAAATCTAATAATATTTAAAGCCACCGCCGAAATCGGGTGACAAGCTGTTATTGCTATTCTTACCACTCGATGAATATGGTCCGTCCGTGCGCCCCTTCCCTTTGTCGGAGTCGCTTTAAATGGTGGGCCGGCTTTTGTGGTGTGTGCTGCCTGTTGCCGAACATCAGGCCGAAGCTCGATCAGACGATGGTGTGCCAGTGTTTGTGTGTACGTCCCCCAGAGTGTCGATGCAAAAACCTAAAATCCGGCTTTAAGCGCGTGTGTGTGTTGGGCTGCTACAATTTCATACTTCCGTCATGGACAGGACATAGAGCCGTTTAACAGAGCTCCTACTAGGTTGTGGCGACGAGGGTGTGGTGGTCGAGGAAAGTAAAAGCAAAAGTTTTACAACATCCTTTCCACCGCGCCACGCGCTCCTGTCGTGCAGTAGTAGTTCCTTGAGTGTGCTGCGTCAAATGAGCACCATCCACCACCCTCACTCCCTACGACAGGCTTTACACACTGACACACACCCCCGGCACATATGCGTATGCTTATGAGAACTTGCCGTTGTGAGGTTGGGCTCGTTGGTTGAGGTGTACAAATTAAAGTACTTTTCGCCGGTTGCGTTCGCCGCCACAGCCCAAACCCGGAGAGAGAAGCCAAACGGAAAACTTTCTCCCGTCCCGGCGCTGGCCACATTTCCGGCAGCAGCAGCAGCAGCAGCAGCCGGCGGAAGAAAATCTCACTTTCGTTCTAATGAAATAATGGTTGATGACAAGAGCGGCACCGAGCACAGGAAGATGACAGGCGAGTTAGCAGTGTGTGTCATCGTCGTGTCGGGTGCAAGGCACGCTGCATCTGGTGCTCATTGAAGGGTGGATGGTGCATACCGATGCGTGCGGTTATCACCACATGAGCAGATCGCACACACGATGGAGCGAGTTGCCGGTGGGTTGGTTAAAATGTTGACGAAAAGTTTCGGCATTAGGCGTCCCTTCCTCTTGCTCTCCGTAGCGTTGTGCCCTACCGTTGACAATGACACAGTTGAAGGTGCTCCGGTTTTTAGCACAACGCGCGCACCAATGCACCCCAGTGGCACAAAAACCTTCAAAACGGAACGGGGAATTTAATACCTGATGTATCAAATGCGAGCGACAACGCAACGGTTTTTTGTGTGCAAAAGCTGGGCTTTCCCGCTCTTTAAAGCACGCACATTCTCGCATTGAAGCTACTGCCACACAGCCGTAAAACGGTAAACAAGCTAGAAGGGCTCCGACGGAAAGAAGATCCACACAATTAACATTAAATTTTACGATGAAAGTATTTTAGTCAGCCGGCTGACAGATGAGCAAGTGCGTGGCAGTGGAAGTAGGGATGAGTTGCGGGCACCGCACGGCTCACGCACGCACACCACCGCTCGTCGGTGACGTTGGGTTTGCCACTCGCGGAGCGAGCTAATGATTAAGCGCCACTCACGCACGAAACCGATCGAATTAGGTCCTAATGCCTGTGCCTGTGTTGGTTCGATTTTTCCTATCGAACAGCGCTCGATCGAAGAAGAAAAAAGGGGTCGAAAAGATGGATCTTCGACAGGTGCGGTGACGTTTGATGGAGGGCACAGGGTCGTTTCCTCGTGTGTGTGTGTGTGTCCGTGTCCGGCGTGAGGAACATTGCATGAAGGAATTAATTAATGGATGAGAATTATATTTATATGAATTATCGAATCGATCGGATCGGCGTGTGTTATTTCGGGGTTTAGGGGAGGGTTGTTTTGGAATGTTTTGCGGCTTCCTGCACACACACACACACGGACAGGTGATTGATATCGATCGGACTCGCGCAAAGGTCAACCACACGCACCGGTGCTTCCCGATGAAGCGACTCCGTCCGTCGGTCCCTCCATTCGTTTGCTCGTTGCGTGTTTGCGGTGTGTTTGCGATCATGCGCTCGATGCTCATGCTGCGTGATCGTGCGTCACATCAAAATGACGCGGAAAACCCACACGCTCGATTCGATTCGATCGATTTACGGTGTCGTCTTCGCCATCGTCGTCGTCATCAGCAAGAGCGGTCTGTGTAGTTGTGACTATATGTGTCTGCTTGTATGATGTGTTCGGGAGCTGGCAAGGCACAACCATCATCTGCTTTCAATTTGAAAATTTATTGCTTAATTTCGGTAACCCGGAGTTCCTTCGAAGCCGCCCATAAAGTTGGGACACTTTTCATGCTCGTTCGTTCTGCCGATCGTTCTGCGCTTGTACACGGAGGTTTTTATTCTTCTTTTCTCTCTGCTGGTTCGTTTGCTGTATCTTATTTTCATTCCACTTGTAAATTAGCTGTCGAACGTTGACGATGCTCGGTGCTTCGAACGGGAAAGATACGCTCTGCCAGCGCTGGCGCCGCCCGGGATGGCGGAAGCGAAAGATTTTCCCCTGCCAAAGATCATAAAACCGCGTTGTGTGAAACGCGCAGTGAAATATGTATATTGCCTCAAAGAAAAAGGCTATTAAAAAGAAAAGAGAGAATAAGCTGAGTCGGTTTTTTTGTTGTGTTGCTGTGCTGTGCTGTAAGAGACAAACACACATACGGGCACGGGTATTAAAGGCGCATCGAGCATTTTAAAATTGACACTTTTCACATGTTGTCATCGTTGGCGCACGGGGAGCAGCGGCAGGACGCGCGGTTTTCAGATTCGGCCACCTCACCACCACACCGGCTATGAATAAAAATCGGTCAACATTGGGGACATGAGCGGTGCAACATAATAAACCCACACACTGGCACACATTTTCCTACACCCGACTACCGTGCGCCGGGAAATCAAAGCAAACGAACGAAAGTAGGGAGGAAAGGCAGCAGCACGCTCGAATCAAGAACGGGCCACATTTCGTCGATCGATTTATTAGTGGGTGCTACTCGATTTGACAGCGACCGGGCAACGTTGCTTCAGTCACCCACCCGGGCCCCGGGCTGTAAATGTGAAGGAAATACCCTTGGACTGGGGGACCGTAAAAATATAGTTGTCGTTTTGATTTTCCCCCGGCAAAGACGGCGGCGGCGGCGGGCGCAGTCGTGTCGTTCGATTCGTGCAGTAGCAGCGTCGACGACAGCGATGGAAGCGACGAAACGAAACGAAACGGAAAAAAGAAAAGAGGGAACGAACCCCGCGCACACTAATACACCCTTGGCTCTTCGACGCCCGTTACAGAAAAGCGATCGTAAAAACAAGAAATTTATATTTATTTCCAATAAATAGTGGGAAACGATATTTATGAGTTTCAGCACTTGTTTCGTGCCCACACCGGCGTGCCTTCCCGTCAGCACGCCGACTCCCTCCCCCAGCCCACTGGCTGTTCGATGGATTTCTAATGTCCCAATTCCCAAGACGCCCGACCGGTGCGTCTTCCCCACAGAGATGGGGGGTGTGCAGGTTAAATTTGGTGGCGTAATTTTTACATACTATCCACATCATCATCAACCTCATCCACTCGCACTCGGGTGGGTGGAATGTAGTTGGCCGCACTCGGGTGGGCGAAGGGCGAAGCCGATGAGAAAATTGTGCACGATTGAACGGTTTCGAGGCGGGTTCGTGTTCGAACCGGTCAAACACGCGATTTGATCGTTGTTTTTATGTACTTCCCTGCCGTCCTACTCCTCTGCTAGTGGCAGCGCTTGGAGCGATTGATTTGATGGCAAGGGATTTGGTTTATTCGAATTTAATGGATACCCATTCCGGTATCGGCAATCGGCGATGTGGAAAAAGAAAAGAAGGTGAAGCTTCCCGCAACAAAGGCTCGTTTCACCGTCCTCCCAATCGGTCATTATGACGCCCATGTGTCAAAATTCTCAGCGCAAACATTGCCTTTCTTTCGAAGAAGTTCCTCGACAAAAAACAAGCGGTCTGCCTCATTATGCGTGCGAAGAAGGCACAGAATCGAATTCCACTAAATTGCAATCTGCAGCCGTTCCAATGACCTTCAAAGCACAGTCAGAAGATGATCGGTATCAGAATCACATAAACATTTAATTGAATTTCGTATTCGGGGCGGTCGTTCTCAGCCAGAGTCAGTCAGGAATGACGCAAGAAATCAATAAAACTGCACTATAGGTCGAAGCTATTGCTTGCCTTAAAAGCACAAACAGCTGTAAAAAAGCGACGGCCTCAACGTACCGATACAGTGCCGATACTCGATGCGGGCGAGCAATGAACTTTTACTGATTGTTAATTAAAATTCATTTAGAAAAAATACCCCCCCATGCAGCACCCCCCGTCCTCAACGTCAGCGCGCCGACAGCATCAGCACCAGCGGGCCAACAGCGAGTGGAGTGCAAACTGGAGCTGGTTAATTATCGATAATTCTTGCTGGAAGAGCTGGAAGAAAATCCGTAAAGTGTTTTCCGCCCGACGAACGAAAGGCGAATGAAGCTCATCATTGGGTCTCTCTCTGTCTCTGTCTGCGAAACGCATTGATCCATATCCCTCCCATCCAACTCTCTTTCCGGGGGCATTCTGCAACGGGTTTGAAATTCGAGCGATATCGGTAAATTAATCTTTCGATTTTTACGATTTATCGTTAGGCTCTTTGCCACTGCGCCTGTCGAGTTGTCCCTCGCCGCATTAGTACTGTTCGGGCTATCGCTGGCTGCAGAACGCAAACACTTGCAAAGAGCGAGAGAGAAAGAGGCAGAAAGACACATCAAAGAGATTCTTATCGGGAACAGCTTCTCTGATATGTTTGCACTAGGGCTTACGAAGCAAACTCCCTTCGCTAAAACAGGGGGGACGTGGAAAAGCGTGGACACTTCCCAAAGGGGGTTGACGATGATGAAAGGGTTGTCGAGACACAATCAATTGATTAACCTGGAATACAGCCCCCACCCCAGCACCACCACCACCACCCTCTTGCGGATTTTCACCGGGCGTAACGACAACATCAACCCGTTCGAAGATTAAAAACAAACAAAAGTATAAATCAAAATTTGTCCTCAAACCACCGGCACCCGGTCGTTCTTTTGGTTCCCGATTTGTTTGCGGATTCGGAGCGCACACGGGCCTTGCCGTGGTCTTTGACAAGGGGATCAGCGAGAAAGTTTGCCCACCGCTCCCTCGTAATGGGTGGCGTATTACACATTTTTAATTGATTCCTTCGGTAATCTCTTCGACAATCTAAATTAGTTCGGAGACAACGTTCCTTCGGCCGGGCCAGCGGGCCCGATACCCGATGCGGGTCGACGAGACTTCGTTCACTTCCGGCACAGGGGCTAATGAGCCACGAGATGCCATGGGGTAACGGGACGCGCATACACACTCATGCACGCTGGTGGTTTTGTTGCAAGTGCAACACGCAGATCATTAGATTTGATGCATATTCAATCGTTCAAATTCCTTTTTTCCTCGCACCGGGGCCCGCAAGAACCCTTCGCGCTCGCGCGCCTGCAGTTCTGAGTGGCTGCAGCACGGGTCGGTGCATGTTTGCTGATAATAATGACCTCGATTGCATTGTGTACTCGAGGGAAAACTGTCTTCCAAATATGAAACTCGCATTTCAACCTGCTGAACTGCATTTCATCATGCGGCGGGGAGCGGTGCAGCAACTGCAGCTGCAGCCGTTGCTTTGCAATAACAACATACCAGTCAATGATCTCTGCCGTGGCGCTCGCGTTGCGTTGTGCCCTCTCTTTTACTCTCCCTTTTGCACAGGCACAAACACACATTACTTCGCCACGAGGGTGTTTGTTAACGTGATGTGGATCAAAATCATTCACGTGATTGCCTTCTCGAGCCTTCGTTCAAGCTCCCTCTCCCCGCTTGTGACCAGTGCAGAAGCCACCATCCCTTCGCCGTCGGCTCGACACCATCGTTAGGTGTTGTGGCTTTATTATTTCTACCACCATTTTTTCATGCCACCACACACACACACACACACTAAGACACCGTCAAGTAATAAGCACACAATGGGAATAAACATAAATTATTGCAGCATTATGTTATAGTTTTCCACACCATCCGCAGTGCCCCCCCCCTGCCCCTCTTGTCCAGTGAATTTTGTTTTGCCTCTTTCTGCACTCAACCACATTCGCATACCTTTGTCGCTTTCGTCGAGCACGGGCACTGGTTTTCCCACGTGGAATTTTCATTTTTCTCACCAACTTTCCGCCACGCCGGGCTTTTCCTTTTCTCCCCCGAGGCGGCTAGTTGCGTTGAGTGGGCTTTGGTGGGCGATCGGCCACGAATCGGACGCGCTGTTACGTCAAGGTTGTGAGCAGAGACATACACAGAGAAAAGACAAGTGCAAGAGGAAGGTAGCAAGTGTTGTAATGCAAACACATTAAAAAAAACACAACCTCTTTGGCGGTGCGTCGATGGTAAGTCGATAACATCCCGGGTGAGAGGCGAGCGAGCGAGAAAATCAACAAATAAAGGCACATTAGTTGGGTTAAATGTAAAAATAAAAACAACAATCGCAATTCCCCCTGCGCCAACCATATGCTTTTCCCCTTTTCCCGTTGGCCTGTTTGCTTCCTTTTTTTTGGGATGATTTGCCCTTTCCTCCTATTTGCCAATTATCGAGCCTTCAATCACTGATTAATGATGATGTATTGACTACTTGTTGTTTGTCCGCAAAAAAGGGGCTTCTGCGGATCAATTTCTGCAAACAAGATCGGGAAACCCGAAACACCCAATTTCGACAAAACTGGGGAAAAACAACAAACAATACAGCCCAACAAAGGACAGAAAAGAGAAAATACAGGAAAAAAAACACGGCCGCTATCTTCCGCAACAACTGTCGACCCTTCGGCAACTATTTCGATGGCTTTGCACCCGAAAATTCTCTACCAAACTTTCCCCCTTTTTTTCCTTACCAATCGTTCGTAATAGGTATCGAATTCGAAGCGACAATATGTGAGGTGTACGCGCGTGTGTAGAGGCGAGAATGTGAGTCCCTTCTGACTTTCCTGCGGGAAGTACATGCCGGCATCATCACCATCGAACCGGAACCACATACACACACACAAAAGATCAATAAAAGCAGCGTTAAACACGGCTCTCAATTGACGACGGCCACACAATGGAACGCTGATTGACGTTTGTCCGCGGGTCTCTCTGGTAGGCCCCCGACCCGATGCGTCACTGGAGGGGTGTATTGGCATTTCCTTATTGTCTTACCCTTGATCGATCGTGTCAACAGGGCAGCCGATCGGTGGCGTTAATAGGAGGTCACTTGTCGCGTGCCCACTTGTCGCCACACTGCCTGTGGGGTCCACTAAATGGCATCGGTTCCGTTCGATTGATCGTCATCATGGAGCGAAAGGGAGCGCAAAAGGAAAGCAGTATCGAATCGTTGATTGTAATCAATTTTAACACAATGCCCACAGTCTGAATATTCAATAGCACAGGCCGCGTTAGCCGGCCCAGGTGAATAGAGGGAGAAGAATCGACCTACACAGCTGGACCGTTCGGACTGTTCCTTTCGCCTTTTATCTGTCAAATTTGTGGCCGATGATAGTTTTAATCAAATTCCTATGCAAATATTGGTCAACCGAAAGTGGGTGGGATCAACAAGCACTGTCAGAAAGAAGGGATTGAGGAAAACTTTCGTTTTTGTGGCCGGTATTTGATCAATGTTGACCCCGTGGTTTTGACCCTTTGCTTGGTTTTGTCCCCCCCACAACCTCAAGCGCTTTCGAGAAGGATTTCTTGACGAATAGTTGCGCCGTTTGTTTACCATTGATGGCATTTTTCCTGCCAATTTTTGCTCTTTTACCAGTAGGAAACAATCGAACGAAGGATCTCGTTCGTTTCCCAACCAAAACTACAAGAAACCTTTCTCGAAGAATTTCCGCTTCCGAATGAATAGTTTAGCTCACCAACTTCTGCCTTCGGCGGAAGCAGGAGTCGAAGATGTCGAACCCCTGGTCACCAGTTCCAGCAGGGAAGGAAGCAGACAGGACATTCTTAAGCATTCTTCATTAATTTCTCATCGAAAGTTTTCCGCCTCCACTGGCCAGGGTGAGAAGTGACTACTTAAAGCGATACCTTTACCCTAACACACGCAGCCACACAGTCGGAACATTAGTTCTTAAAGACACAGGGCACTCCTCATCCTTCAACCCGAAACTGGACTGGAGTGCAAGTTTCTTGGAGAATTTATAGCCCCAAGCAAAGGAGGCCCGAGTGTGTGTGTGCGTATGTGTGTGAATGAGGAAAGTGAAAGTATTTAGCTGTGATTGTTTTCCCTCGGCATAGTTAGTTTTGGGGTGGTAAAAGCCCTAGCCCTTGTGTGGCTGGGACACAGGACCTTAAGCGAGAACTTTAAGCGAGAGTTTCTTTGGCTGCAGGTTGTGGGTGTGTGTGTTTATATCGGGAAGAACCACTCTGTCCCTTCTGGGTGGGTGGTGGGCCCATTATTTAGTTCTTTCCCATCGTGCGTTCAAAAGGTCAGGGTTACTTAAAAGATCATCAACTTGTTCCCCTCGTGCTGGGACGCTGGATGCTGGGAGTGGTGTGTGTGTGTGTGTGTGTGTGTGTGTACGACTATGCGGGAAGGAGTGTCATCGTCCCTGCAGGATGTCCGGGAGCAACCGGAGACAAAGAAACTCTGCTACTATAAACTACGGCGCGTTGTCCGTTCTTAAGCCCAGTCTCTGCTGCTGTTGCTGATGATGATGATGATGATGGTGATGCTGGGTGTCTAAGCAAAACATACTCGAGCATGGTGGACAATCAAAAGAAGGCGCCTTTCGGATGAAGGCAAACACTTTTGTTCTTCGTCCTTGCGCGTCCTGCGTGCTGTGTCTATTAACAGCCTCCGAGGAACGACCGACCGAGTGGACTTCCGACAAAGAAAGTCTCATCGCACCCAGCTGGACGCCCATTCCGCCCCCCCCCCCCCCCCCACGCTTCAGAATGCTGACAGGGACAGGGAAACACACTTCCTCCACGCCTCACGCCAACGGGGCCCAGCCGGAGAGCTTGATTATGATTTAATTCCGAGTGATTTTGTTTGTTGTTTGCTCGGGCAATCCTTCGTCTGGCCGATCGCAAATAGAAGCAGTGGAAAAGTGTTACTGGGAAGCACACCCCATGGCCCTTTCTCTCTGGTTCAAGGTTGTAAAAGGCCTAGTGTCGAAAAACACGAAAGGATTCTCCGCTCCACCGCTTGAATGTTTGCACTCGAGCGCAGGACGACGGCTTTAAAGTCAACCCGTTTTCCATCCATCTCGGGAATGGGGCGGAATTCGTCAACCAGTCGAGTCGCTCTTCGACTGTCGTAATAAATTGTTCTTAATTGCTTTGACACGGATTTGCGCATAAATCAATAAGAATTTAATTTAATTTATTACACTCTCACTCTCGCGCGAACTTTTGGGGGGGAATGTTGTGCGCGTTTCGTGTATCCTTTTGTTGAGACATGCTGCTTAACCAAAAAGACGTCTTCGCCTTCGCCTTCACCCCTTCTCGATGTTTTTCGATCGATTTTATCCTTGAATAAATCCTTTTTTGCCTACCGTCACAAGCCCTTGACTTATGCCCCTTTCTTGGGCGTAGAGATAAACACGGAATCCATCTTTAAACTGTCACGAGAACATCTTTCGGCACAAAAAAGAGCATCCCATTGTGCTGTTGGGATCTTCGAATTCGGTAGGTGTGTGTTTTATCAGTGACATTTGTCGTTCTCGTTTTTATGTACTCTTTGCTTTGCCGGCCACTTTGAGCACGCTCGTGCCAGTCGTTGTCAGAGCCACAGAAAAAACAAGAAAGGGCAAACTGTTGCCAACAAGATAATTAACAGGGAATTAAATAAATTAATAGGAAAACTTTAACCCAACGCCTTTCCGCGTTGCCGGCCGCCTCGCCGGCGTTGATGTGGATCGCCTTCGATAATTCCTACCACACAGAGTCTTATCACGTTTCGAATAACCCGATAAAACCTACATCCTTCCAAGACGCGGTGCTGCGCAGCCCAGCTCTTTAAAGTAAAGGGCGGGCGGTAAATTGAACATCAAATGCTCCGGTTTCAAAAAGCGTCTCGGAAGTTATGCGATACCTGCCCCTGTCTCTGGTAGCGGTGGTGCTGGATAGTGGCATGAAAAATCCATAATCAAAGCCATTCCGGTGAGCTGCTTTAATCGCTTTCCAGCCTTTAATGCAACCTTCAGCAGCTATTAAGCAGTATCTTCGAGCGTCCTCAATGGCCAATCCCCCAACCGAAAAAGACAGCTTTGTGCAGAGAAAAGCACGCGTCTGGCACATTTTAAAGGCGCCAAGGAAAACGGGTTGCGTAAATGGGGGTACGTTAGGAAGCGCGCCGGAACGCGATACCGTCCGAAAGTTTCCGTCTTTGCCTTGCTTTCATCATATTTTCGGATAACCATTCTAATAATTAAACAACCATCACACCATCGTCATCGGCGGGGAGACCATCATCGCTATCATTGCATGTCCTGATTGTAGAGATTTTGCGGGAGTAGTATCATTGCCCGAAAGAATGTCTAACCGACTGTAGTAGCCCACCAGGCGTGAGGAGAGGTACGGGGTTGGCAGCATTTTTATCATAACCATCATCATCATCGTCATGATGGTTGTCGTTCGTAGCCGTCATAAAGCTGAGTATCATCGGTGTCGTCGGGAAAAGTTGTTCCACAGCCATCGCCAGTCGTCGTGTTGAGGACACACGGCAACCCAACGGGAGAGGGTTCGCCAAAGGACACGGACCGGCGCAAAGACACTGTATTTAATGGCCAAAAATTTCTCCATTAAAGTTTGAACTTGAAAAACCTCAGCCATGATGTGTCTGCTGCGGGACGAGGATGGCCAACGCGACGAGAGGACCACTTGAGTCCCTCGGTAAGCCTTCGTGCGCCACAAATATCGGCAGCGGAAAGATCAGCATCAAAGATGAGCCTGCGCCGCTCGTGAACACGTCTCGCAGTTGGCCGAGAGGACAATTTCCCGACAGCAAATGGAGAAAGGCACTCTAAATCAGAATGCTACAATTTGGCGACTTTTCCCGTTCTCGAGTGGTTTTTGAGGTCGCGCATCGGAACACTCTCACGGTTAGCGGATTGGCGGGTGAAGGACGACAGGAAACCATTTCTTCCATTCCGTACTTTTCACTCCAAAACCGTTCATTAACGCTCCGTTTCGAGGCAATAAACATCGTCCGCTTGTTGTGGTAGATATTCTTCTTAAAGGCGAGCTCATTGCAGTTTATGTGTTTCCTATCAAGAACGAAACCATCCCTCGCCCTCGGATGGACGCTTGGAGAGAGGACGCTTTAAAGTGCGGCAAAACATTTTACGTTAATGAGTTACGCTTCGTCTGGCGGGAACGGCGGGAACACCCGACCGGCGAGGAAAGGGATTGCCGCGGGGCAGTTTTCCATCATTTCCATTCACTTTTGCAACAACAGCTGACTCGTGGCGTTGTCGCCGGTCTCGTGGTCGGGTTAGTGATCTCGACGCCTTGCCCCCCATCCCGTCGGATAGGATAGTAAGGGGCTCCAGAGCAAAGGCTCCGAGAGGGCGCTGAGATGAGACAACAACACAAACAAACCGTTTGTGCCGTCTCGCTCTCTCTCTCTCGTCGGCCTACTAGATGTGTTTTGTTACAAATATTCACGCGCTTTGAATATTCCCTCCGCCAACGCAAACGCCAACGACGACAACGACGCGGAAGACGCAGACGGGACCGTGGTGACGGGGCACGGCGAGGACGTAATCGTTTAGTCGCGAAAATGTATACCACCAAATACCACACTCCGCCCGGCCCCGTTTGTAACAGGGTTGGCGGAAAAACTTTAACTCTGGCGCGTGCTTTTATCGTCCTCGCGCTGTCGACATTGAAGCGAGCTTCAGCTTTAACCCAGCAAATCCCCCAGCAACTGCTGCTTATCAACTCTGCCTCTCTCTCTCTCTCACACACACACCCACATCGACCCTTTTCTGGTGGCTTTCTTTCCCTTTCTTGCGCATTACGACGCTGCGTAGCGTAAAAACAATGCGGCGTAAACCGCGTGTTAAACATATTTGAATATCGGTTACGCTGCGAAACGCCAAAGGAACCAATTCTTGGCGTGTGGGGTGTGGGCGTGGGATGGTGTGGTATCATAAAATTTCATCACCTTGCCACCTAGCTGCTTGGTGGTGCCCGAAAAGCACGCGGAACTCCGCGGTCGAGACGCCAAATGCCGGCGGTTCACTTGCGCGCACGGTCGGTTCGGCCGCGTACGCGCTTCATTCCTTCGCAACACGCGGCGTCGAGCCGGGGCTTAACACCTCTTCTGTGTTTTTTTCGGGATTCTTTTACGTTTCCGCTTTGACCTTTCCACGGCTCTCGCACACACACGCTGACTACACGTGGCAGGGCATTTCCGACCTTGCAAGCCAGCTGCAACTGCTGCTAGGTGTGTGGAGATTAGTGGACGCACGGGTTGGCTGGCTGGCTGTTTTCAGTTTTTTTTCGTTTGTTTTGCTTCTTCCGCCTGCTTATCCGCGTCTCGGCAAAAGGATGGCAGCCAACGGTATTTACCAATTGGGGGATGTTTTGGTTGTGGCTCTCGCGAGATTGCACATGTTGCGCCAAACGGGGATTTGCGTACGGTCGCGAACAAGGAAGAGGAAGACCGGAGCGAATAAAGTGTCAATCACACAGAGCGAAGCCCTTCCAAATAATTGGAGCAATCGAACGGTTTCGTAGAACCAGCGAGTTGCGTGTTTCGGGACCCACGAATTTGAGGTCAGATGCTGCGAGGGCTGCGATGCATCTTGCGATCGAACCGAAAATACCGATAGCTCCGAAAGCAGGTCAGCGAAGCAAGGAGCGAAACGAAAAGACCTTCCGAACACGGATCTTCGGATCCCCGCTTTCGGCGCCATATGTTTCCATCTGGCAGGGGTCGGGAGACAGCAACAAAAAAGAGGCTCTATTCAGGACGACTTCGAAAGAGAAGCTGTTTTAAACACATCCACCGCCAGGAGAGCCAAACAAAACATACGTTCAGTGTCGTTCGGTCGGAGTGAGAAGGGTCTCTTAAATTACACCAAGCGCACCATCATTGTAAGAGCGTTTTCAAACAAAATACGTTAATTGGAAACAAAAACGTGCGTTTTGCTGTGTTTCGGAATGTGATTCTAAGCCGGAGTTTAACACCACTTTACTACCTTAGAAGCAACTTTTATCGAACATATCTGCATACCACGGGCAGATGGTCATGCGAGTTTTTGGCGCTCTGCTTGGCCACACCAATGCCTCAATCCTTGCTGCAGAGGTCGGTTTGTGTGCGCCGATAATTGACCTTAATTTCACCGCCTCAACGAACCGGGAAGCTGATGCGTTCAATCGGAAATGCGGAGGAAATTCCATTTAAGCCTCATCACCAACGACCCAACGAACGAACGAGAGACCAACACAACACTGTCGGTTGGCAGTGGCGGCACGATTAAATAATTCCTCACCGTATCAATTCAATAAATCCAATCAAAGCTAATTGAGGTCTGGCTCGCGCTTCGGCTCGAATTCGATCAAACCGCGAACGCAGATGCCGCTGACGATCGAGAGCTTTGCCATCGCGTCATACCGCAGGCAGTTTCAATCAGTTTTACCACATCACTGTGTGTGTGTGGGGGTTTGCGCGTGTAGGAGCTGTTTGAGAGGGTGATTGATGTGGGAAAGCGCTTATCTTATTAACAGAAATGGTACATTGAACAATTCATGAGAAGCGTTAACTCAATGTAATGTTGTTTACTGCTTAGAATGAAGCAGCACAACCCAACCCCCTTGCGTATATCGAATATCAAATCAATACTCCACACCCAGAACAGGATGTCATTTTTTCACGATTCACGAGCCTTTAAATTACATCCATATGGCCGTACCAATGTGCACCCCTTTCAGCCAAAGTTGCAGGCAGCTGCAGCGATGGAATGTGTCAGTATCGTGTTACTCTCCCTGCATCGGTGGCAAGGGTGCTAACTAATCAGAGACACTAAAAAATATGCCCATCTTCCATCGAACTCTTTCCAAAGTGAGGTCTTTCGAAGGTATTTCTACTCTTTTTAAGAACATTCCCGAACGACGTGTCACTCGAGCCATCCCAAAAGCAAGACAAGGCGTCTCATTCCGTTGATCTTTAATATATGACAGCCATCCATTTCCCGAACACTGTCCGGGATGGGTTTGGGGAAGCCGTGAAATATATGCGTTACCTTTCTTGCTTCCTTTCTCTACTTGAAGACAACTCTACTCGCAAATGCCACACACTGTAGAGCACGATTTTTATGCGTTTGTGTTACTTCTTTTTGCCACTTCGAGCACGAATCGAAACACGCTGATTGCCATTTTTGCAGAGCGTTTCTTTCGGACTAAATCGGACACACTTTATCAGTTTCGCTTCCCCCTCCCCCCCCCCTCCCAAAAGAAAATGGCGTCGTTCGTTCGAAACCGTCGCCCCCCGCGTCACTGACCAGCCGAGCGCCGAGTGCCCGCCGGCGATGGATGTGAGAGGTTTCCTGTGCTTCCTTGCCTTTTATTTTCCGAAGGTTTTTTTTTTCTTCTTTCTTTTTGCTCATCTCAACCTCACCTCAAGCGTATGAAAAATTCTCATGAAATGAAAAATTGCTTTTTGCTTCCCTTTTCCACGAATTTCTCCAACCCGCCGCGCCACGATTGTCCGGCAGCGGCGGGGAGGGATTTAATGCAAAAAAAAGCCCTCGATTTCTTACCTTACCCGAGCAACCGTCATCACTCGAACGGTTGCCATTTTCTCGTCGATGATAAAAATCTTTCATTTTTCTATGCCCTCGGCCAACGGCGGCACAAACGAGGGAAAAGAAAAGAAACACAACGAATTGAACCTTGCTCCCCACTTTGGCTCCGTTCCTCACACACACACACACACACACTCTCTCTCTCTCCCTCTCTGCCCAAAGTGTCGAGGAAGCGAAGGAAAAAAAGGCCAACGGGCATGAAGCAAGGAAGTGAGCGTTAAAAAAAAAACTTTCACCCCTCGCGCGTCCCCTTTTTAACGATGTTCCATCTCACTCGGATGGATCCACCGATGGGTCTTGGTCTTAGGACACACCCTTACGTCCCCTGGTGGCGGAGCAGGCGTCGGAGAAAGGGAAGGTGCGGTATTTTTTTTTTGCCGCCCTCTTCGATGATGTTCTTTCCATCCATTTCGTTCGGTTCGGAGGATATTCAATGCTCACTGCGATTGCCCTTGCTGCTCCGCTCGAAGGATGATGTTTTTGTGTGTAAGTGTGTGTGTGTGTCCTTTCTGCTGCTTTATGTATCCCAGGAGCATGGTTTGCCTGTCCTTCGTCGAACTGTCCCCCCTCCCCCTCATTCCTTAGGCTATGTATCGGCGAGGGCAAAGAAGAAAAAAAAAGGAAGCTTCTGTCCGATGGATGGATCATTTCGTGCGCCATCCATCCAAACGCCATTCTACCGCCGTGTGCGTATGAGGTTCGGGCCTTCGTGGCAAATGATATAAGAAACGAGCGAAAAGACCAAGAGCGAGAGCAAAAAAAGCTATCCAAGCGACACGGTATTGGAAACTTTCTATCATCAAGTATCGAATGGAGCAAAAAAAGAACCAACCACACACTCACACACAGCCCTCTTCAGACAGTGCTTGATAAGGGTAGGTGATAGAAGGAGAGTCGTTGGGTGGCCAAGGCGGCTCGGGGAGCAGCTCGTTATGTAAGACACATACACTTTTTTTTTACTGATGCCACCACCAACACCACCCCCAAGCATGGAGCCTTCCATTTGCTCCAGAATTTGCTCACGTACGGTCTCGGTTGCGCTGGCTCTCTCTCTCTCTCTCTCTCTCTGTCGTTCCCACTCACGCGCACGGTGCAGCCCGAGAATGGATTGGAAAATAAAAAAGGCGACAGGAGAGGCGGCTAAAAAAAAACACACACACACACACCCAGCCCCAGCTGAAGGTGTACATAAGGAAAAGGAAAAAATGGAAATCTATTGATGGAGGTGACGGCAGGAGGAGGGAGGGGGAGAAGGGGGAGTGAATAAAGCCCCACTGTTACGCGATGGAGCTTGAGTGCGCAGCGAGGGTGGAAGGCGGGAGAAGATTAGAACGGAAGGGAATGAAATAAAAAGAAATCAATGAGGGTGGAGCCAGTGTCGTCTTATCAGTGCGACGTATCGGTGGAAACCAGACGTATAAATTTTATTTCATCGTGTATCGTGTCCTGGCTCTCCTGGGCTGTCATCGTTGTCTTGTTGGGTGTGTTGGTGTCGGCACTCGATATTGTGAACATTGAAGCGCTGAACTCAACAGTATTGAAAGTGCTTTCCACAAATAAAAATGGAGGAAATTTGGCGTTTTACGAGCTTTTTTTCAGCCTTATTCCTCAAACCGTATCAATTTCCTTTGAACGAAGCATGTTCTTCCAATCAGTACATACCGAGGAATGTCGCACACACACACACAGAGAGATACCAGTCCAATTCCATCTTCACCAATAGCGTTAGCGTCCGCGTGTGGGGAGTATGTGTGGCCCGAGATAGGTTTCGATTATTTGACGAACGACGAGAAGTAAATAAAAGCGCCTTTTCGCTCGAACAAAAAAATAATGAAAAGCAACGACGCATTCAAGGATGAAATGATACCCAGGGAAGCGCACAGTGGAACATAGAGCGTTCGAAAATATAAAAGAATTCCTTCCGGGTGTGTGTGTGTGTGCGTGTGTATGTGTCCTGACAGCGCGAGACAGAAAGAGAGAAATGGAAAAGCACTTGGAGCAGCTTGCGAAGCTCATCTTTTCCCTTCGAACGAAGCTAAATCAATATAAAAGTGTATGATTTCGATCTTGCCATCCTCGCTGCGTGGAAAGTGTTTCCTTTTTGTCTCGCTTTTACAGGCTCCATTTTCCACACACTCTCTATCTCTATCTCTCGCTCTTGCATGCTTTTCCCAGGCGGCATGGTCTGATAATGGAAACCTTGGCAGTAAAAAAACACACAAAGGCGCAAGATGACTTCGCGTTCTTCTACATATACTCGCGGCACATACACACACGCTGTAGTGAGAATGTGTGAGCGAAAAAGTTTCATTTCTTTTTCTGCCAGCGTTGAGGTTGCTTTTTTATTCCTTCTGATTCTTTCTTTCTGGTTGCTACAAACACTCCACCATCAGCTGCACGGACACATGCACATGCTGCCGAGCTTTCACATATAGAGCACATAATTCCTGCCCATAAACACACACACACACACACACACACATGGATGTGAAAAGCGAAATGATAACGATGGTTCGAAGTGATCGCAGCCAAAGTCACACACACACATACACACACACACACACGACCGAGCTGGCTTCCAATATTTTCCTTATATGCGCTTTTCCGAACGAACCGAACGCCGAAGCGAACGTCGCGGGTCGCTCGGTTGGCTCGTTTGGCCGAAGCACACCGTAGCGCTGTGTTGCCGTTGTTGGTGGCGTCGAAGCGGAAAACAGGGCGGAAAATCGCGCTAAAAGGATGCGCTTTTGCAGAGACGAACGCCTCGGCCGGCTCCGCGCCGCCCGTTTTGAGGTCGCTGCTGTGTTTGAAAAAAGTTTTTTTCCCCGCTTCTTGGTCTTGCTTTCTTGCACAGCAAGGATCATCGCTGTGGGCGAAACGGACGAAAGGGAGCGGACGGATGCTTCCCGATCGTTAGGTGCAGGCATCAAAAAGATATTAAAATGGCACACCCTTTCTGCCCTACCCGTGCCCTCTCCCGTGTTTTACAGCCCACGGTCCCACGAGTGCACTCCGGAAAAGCGTCCGGAAAAGTAAAGTTCCGCTTGGAAAGAGCTGAAGGTGTTTTGCATTTAAAGAGTTTCTCCGCCGCTATTGCTCCACTTCCGCTTTTTGCTGGAAAAGGCCGCGGCAAAAATGATCAAAGTTTTTCGCAGTTAAGGCAGGAAAGCCATTTTATTGAAGTGCAAGAAACGATGCGCGCGAACGTTACGTTCCACCATGGCGTTCTTTTTGCCCGTTCGTAACGTTTGCCCGCTCGCCTTTATCTCCAGCCTTTTGCAACAGTATTTCATTCGATCTGCGCCACTTGCATCTCCTCTCTCCCGCAAGAATGCTGAACCAGTTTTCCGGAAGTGAAAGGCGTGCACGAGAACAGAAACACTCACACAAAAAACGCGTTGATCGAAGGAAACATAAAAGCTCCCCCACACGGGTTCGGGCGGACTTGGTCGAGGGATCGACTCGCCGAACAAGCATGATGCTGCTGCTGCTGCTTCTGTCTATGTATGAGTGTGGTTGTGCTTTGGGTAAAGTGCAATAGGAAGAAGCTCCCCCTTTTCCTGCACTAAATTCACACTCACAAACACACACACGCTTTCACTCAGGCAGCATTCGGGAAAGGAGAAGAAAAGAGGCCAACACACAGAGGCGAAAAAAGTATCGGAAAAACATGCACTTCAACGAACACGGGCCGAGATATTCGGGTTCTCGGGCCGTTTTTACCACGCCGGAGAGCACCTCGGCTTCGGGGTGTCGGTGTATGAGTGCAAAAGCTGCCAAAGCTCGGGCGTCGATCCGGGCGACGAAAACGAAATACGGACGAGAAGGAAATAAATAAGGCACCACGGTGAGGGGAGAGGGAAGGCATGGGACAGCAGCAAAAAATCCCATCCCGATAGTAGTTCGATTCTTCGATACTTTCTTTATCGTTGCGCACGTCGCGTGCGCACATCCTTCTCGTGTGCATGCTATCGAAGCTGGGGCGTGTGTGTGTGTGTGTGTTGGTGTGTGAATCGAGGACACCCCCCCCCCCCCGCCCGGTGGGTAAGGAAGAAGGAGAATGGCATTTCGCTCATATGCAACCATCCGAGATCCAGCCGACGACCGCCCAAACGAAACCGTTCCAGGGCCCCGAACCACGGGACACGGGCGGCAAGATAATGGGAAAACATGCGTTTTTCCATCGCGAGAGAGTGAAAGCACTTGCTCTCTCTCTCTCTCTCGCTCCCTATCTCTCGCTCTCTCTCTCTTTCTCCGCTCCTTGGCAGGCAGTGGTCAGGTCGGCAGGACGGGCAGCATTGATGTCGCGAGAGCCCATCGATATGTATCGGAATCGAATCACGTCGATTGGCGCCAGAACAGAAGGAAAGAAAGAAGCAGCTGCAGCATCGGAATCGGGTAAAAAAAGCTGCACACTTTCATCATCAGAGGGAGAAAGCTTGCGCGATAGAAGAAAGTGTGAGCGGTGGGACTATTGGAAAGGTTTCGATCTCGGTGCAACTGCGCGACTTCGGTTCCATTTTTTCTGTTTGAGCTTCTCCCGTTTCCGCAATCGTGCTTCCGTTTTATTTGTTGCTCCACGCTGCTGCCAATACGTTCAGGTGGCGCTTTTTTATGTACATACATGCGCGCTCTCTTTCTCTTTCGTATCATCTCTCGCTCACTCGCTCACTCGTTGCGCTTCCTCGCGCTCTCTCTCTCTCCCTGGAAACGAACGGTGGCGAAATACATAAATCGAGTATCGAAAAGAAGAGAATAAAATACGATCGTGCGAGAGAGCGATGGAGTCGCCCGGCATTGCATTCGTTGCGCGCTCGCCGCCTCCCTCCAGTGTGCGCGCCACACACCATCTCGATGACGTTGGGTGTCGATGTCACCGGCTCACCCCATCCTACCCCCGCCCGTTCGTATCGTTGCTCTTTGAACGATTTTTTTCATCCCTTCCATCCGCTTCTGCTGAACGATTTTATTTATCATCGTGTGACGACGCGGCGGGTTCCAGGCAGGGTTTCGCCAACACATCGACGAATCCGAATGCGGATTCCACTGCCCCATCCCTCCCCAACACCCCAACCAAACCAACCGCACACACAAATAAGCGTATACATGCATATGTACATAATAAATCGATACTGTTCGGTTTTGTGAGTTTCGGTGTGTCCGCTTCTCGCTCGCTCGGGTCGCTTGGCGCTCCATGGGGGATGGGCGATGGGGGATGAGGGTGCGCTTTTCGCGTCCTGCTCTCGCAAACACATCGCCATCGGTGGTTTTAGTCGTCGACCAAAGGCGGAGCAGTATCGTTTATTGGTAACGCCTCTAACTTCGATATTGGACCATCGTCGGGGCAGTTTTTTTTGCTTCTCTCCATTCCCTTACGTGGCTGTGTGTGTGTTTTTTTTTCATGCTTGCTCTCCAGGATTGTTTTCTTCTTCGAGCAGAACATGTTTTTTTTGTGTTATTCCTCCTAACACACACACACACACATTGGAGGGTCGATTTTTATGTGCTTTTCCGGGATGGTGCATAGCGCGCGCTCGAACAGGACGACGGTTTCTTCCCGCAGTGCTATCGAACTTGTCGTCAGCTTCCGGTTTCGGAACATACAAACACACACATTCAGTTCGTGCATCCATTGTTCCTAACCTCAAAAGCTCTCGAGGGGGTGAACACTCCATGGGCTGAGCGCATGCAAACACGGCAGGCAAGGGAAAGCACGCGAGCTGAACTTTAACATGCAATATGAAAGGAATTTAATTTATGTTTCTGCTATTTCGCTGCCTCACTGCTTCCACCGAAACGAAGCGGAAGCCCTTGAGAGTGATGTGTATGGAGGATGAGGGAGTAGAGGGAGGGCGGTGGTCCCAAGAAGAACTTTTTCTTCTCTTCCTCCCGTGCAGGAGTCGAAACGAGCCGGACTCGACCGGACTCCAACCGACCACGCGTCTCTAGGGGACGTTAGTAATTTGTTAGCAACTGCTGACTTCTTCTACTGCTGCTCCTGCTTCCCGGCTGTTGCTGACCTATGCATACTCTCCTGCTCCTGCTCCTGACCCGAGCGAGCTTCCCGCAACGAAACGTTTGTTTTCCATATTTTGCCACCCAGGCACCCCCGCGTAACCGCTGTTGGCGAAGTGAAAGAGCGAAAAATTAGTGGTCCCAACACTAATTAAACGGTCCGGTTTGTGTGGCTCACGGGCGCAAAGCTCACCGCCACCCTCCACCATCCGCCGTTGGTGGGCGAGGGATTGAGCGTGAGTTAATTTTATGCGGTTGTTCAATTTTATGACCTCTCTCGCACACTCCCGCACACACTGGAAGGGCTCGTCTAGTAGCAGCAGCTTCGTCTTTGGGGCGTCCTCACAACAATATGGGCTTTAAGCTTTCGGTGTTGAAGCTGCAGTTTTTTCCCCCCTTTTCATCTACTCCGCTCTCTGTGTGTGTGTGTGTGTGTGTGGGGCGGTTGTAGTAATACTGTTGCTTTCTTTGCCTTTAACTTGGGCACTTTCGGTTGGGCGGGCGCTTTATCCGGCCTGCGATACGCGCACGGGGCACTTTGGCGCGTAGCGTGTCGATTTGTTGACGACGACGAGGTGAAAATTGGTTAATTGGAATCCATTTCTTTGAGTGGTCGTTTTGGGCCGTTGTTGTGCCTTTGCTTCGACCGAGGTGCGCGCGCCTTACCGGTCCATTCATTCACGCGTCGTCTGTCGTCTGTTTTGAATAATTCCCCACTCGGGGCGGGTGGAAAAGCTTTACGCCTTCGGGGCTTCGATAAAGCTTCTCCATCAACCAGTTAGGACAACCGTTTCGGACCGCATAAACTATTAATTTGGTCA
This sequence comes from Anopheles merus, assembly GCF_017562075.2. NCBI lineage: Eukaryota > Metazoa > Arthropoda > Insecta > Diptera > Culicidae > Anopheles > Anopheles merus. Next base: position 1,039,141 of record NC_054082.1, read on the forward strand.
GGTTTTGTTGCGTTTTCACGCGGGTCTGTGATTGAAATTTTCGATTAACCATCAAGCCACACTAATGGATTCGAACGTTCGCCATTTTTGTTTTGCGACTTTATTGCATCGTAGACTCTATTTCATTCCTGCCCAGCCCACACCCAGCCACTCCAAGCCAAGATAAGATTATGTACCTAAAAAGCAGCCCATGTGGGGTGGGAAGTATATGTGTGTGTGCTTTAAGGTTTATTGAGCAAATGGAATGTACGCAATACCATCTAGCAGCACGTAATCGCACTCGAATGGGAGGAATAAAAGGAAGCAGTGGCTTTTTCGCCGCTTTTTTTTTGTGTGTGTGTGCTCTATTCCCATCTTCCCATCCTCCGCTGTGCATCGATTGGTGCTCGATCCGAACGGTGTTATTTACACACCGAAACCGAATCGGCATCTTTGCGCACTCGAGAACTGCATTCCATCTCTGTTCCGGTGCGCTCGTTTGCGCTCTCGCTTGCTCGCGCGCGCCCGTTATCAATTTCGAGGCTATCGGCCCCCTTCGAAACGGCGTCCCCAATAGCGCACTCCCCAGCAACGTCCCCTTGCAACGCTGCAAACGACCCCAACGACGACGACGACGACGACGATGGCGCTGCATACATACAAGCTTTTATTCTTCACCGAACACCGCTCGATAGCATCGCTCATGTACAAGGACCGCCGCACACCCGCCCAACGACCCACCGACCGACCTGAACGGTGGTTCGAAAATACATCGCTCTTATCGAAACGAAGAAGCGAATTGGTGTGATTGTGAGCGAAGGGACGATGCGAACGAAGCGAACCGAAAGACCCGCTCTCTTGCAAAAGCCCGGGACGACAAGGCACACACAGCGCCACGGCGACCGAAAAACCGAACCCAACTGAGAGAGGATGATGCGCTTTGATTCGATTTTTCCGAATCGAATTGTGCTTGGCGAAGCTCGGGCACAGACCACGGTGGCGCGGTGGAAAAATATAAAAAAGCTCTTCTCATTCTTTTCGCAGCTTCCGCAGCTGTGGTGTGTGCTGGGTGGTGAGTGGGTGGGATGTTGCAAGCTTCTCACAAGCAAGCTTCAACTCTCTCGCTCTCTCTCGCTCTCTTCCACACTGTCTCATACACACAGACACGCACATAGTGGAGCAGCATACAGTCGCTCAATCACTCTCCAACAATTGAAGAAATACAATTCGGAAAATACCGTCTATCTATATGCAGGAGGCAGCTTTTCCTATCCTTCGACTTCTTCCTCCCTGGGTGTGTAGTAGAGAAATGCAAGGACTCTGTTTTTTTTTCCTTCATTCCTTCCCTCTCGGGCAGTCCACTCTCCATCTCACTCGTTCGTTTCGCGCACGAGCTTGTGTCTAGGATCAGGCACGGAATCGTTCCGTTCCGGTGGAAGTTTATAAACATTTTCCATTTCCAATGTTCCTTGAGAGGGGGAGAAGGGGGGTGGGCTTTTAGGGTGCGGGAGTAGAGGGTGTGAGACGAGTTCAAAAGCAGTGTGTGAGTGCTTTTTATCAAACGTTCTGCCCGCGCCGTGTCTCATCGCCGCCGCTGCCAAGTGACATACCGACGAACCATCATTTGCGAGGAATCCGATAGATGGTTGGCACGTTTGCTAGAGCTGTTTGTGGCAGGACTTTTCCATCGACATGGCTATTCGCTGTTTGTATGACGTTGTTTTGCGGGGGGTTTTTTTTTTGTTCACTCCCCGAAGGCGGAATGGAGATGAGTACGAATGTAGACATGGAATCAATATTTTGTAACATTTTCGAGGAGTATTGTTCCAAGGCGTGTTTTTGGAGCATCTTTTGAATCGAATATTTAGCTGTTAATTTTCAGAAGTGCTCTACAAGTGCTTAACAAATCTTCTTTCTTTTCTTTACTTTCAGGTAAATACCCGTCTCGCATTGGATGCTCTATTCTTCCAGTCAGCTCACTAGGTATGCCTGGCACTTACACAACAGTCCTTCTTCTCTCGGTTCCGTGACATACGCTAATCAGAACACTCCGGTGCAGAGATTATGCTTCCCCCAGTAGCTTCAAATCAGTCGTCAAATTGTCTGGAAAAAGGCAAGCAAAGCCTGGGCTGTAAACATTTTTACGAGACCGAAGACGGTACGGCCTGTTCTTGGCCTGGCTGCACCACTAACTGTAGTTAGATTTTTGGAGCACGACAAAGAACAGGAGAAAAAACCATCAACCGACACACATGCTCGATGTGGGTTGGGAAGCGTGCATCAAATCAAACCATCATCGTCTTCGAATCTCCGCCACGGAAGCCCGAACAGTGGGCTGAAAACGCGGGGGGGGGGGAGGAAATCTTTTCGCAACCTGATGACGCTGACTGCGAGACATAAACATCGTCCGTCAGAATTAGTAGCGACGTTTGATATCGCAAAAATGATATCGAAAGGAGAACAAGGGGACAAGAGAAACCTGGCAGAGCAGGATGGACGCGGAGTTCTTTGCCTGCCTGCCACAATCCAACGTCCTCGTTTGTTGCTTTTTTGAGGTTACTCTTGAACTTCAACTTCTATCTAGCGTTCCTGCCTCTCCACCTCCGAACCTCTGAAGCTGTCATGTCATTTACTGGGCAGAGAAGGCCGCAGCATTAAAGCATGGCGCATGGTGGAGCAGCCGAGGAGCACGGTGTCAGTGATGTATAAATTATAATTATGCATAAAAACCGCACGCGATGAGCATATGATGGGGCATGGGGGACGAGGGTTACACGCCGGAGGAAGCGCTTCGCAGGTCAAACGGGTGAAAGCAACAGAAGCAGAAGCATTAAACAGCATAACACAGCACCAGTCGTACCAGCCAGTTCGCTGGATGCTGCCAAAAAGGGCTGCAATCGGTGGGGAGAGGATGGATGGGTTGGGGCGACAAAAATCAGCCTGATGAGCGACATCCAGCCAAGTAAGAGAGAGAGAGCGAGAGAGGCCGAGCATGGGCTTAGAGATAGCGAGCGAGGAAAGGATTGTGTGTGTGTGTGTGTGTGTGTGTGTGTGTGTGTGTGTGTGTGTGCGTCTGGCGCGCTCTGAACGTCGCTGAAAAACGAGATATTGTTGTCTGGGTTCTTAGCCCCGGCAGCATCCACCGGCATCATCGCAACCCATCATCACCGTCATCGTCATCGTCGACGGCGGTTGTGGCTGCGGCGGCGGCACAGCGTTGCGGAAGTGTGCCTTACGCCAGTGTGTCTGTGGCTGTGTGCCCTTGCCCTGTCAGAACGCTGCACGCAATTAGAATCAGATTTTTGTCAGCACGATTAAAGCGCAGCACGGCAAAACGGATCTTCAAGTAAGAACTTGAGCCGTAGAAAAAAAAAGCAAAAGAAGCGTCAAGCAGGAAACGAGTCGCGGACGTGGGAGTTGCACACTTTTGTTCGAAGACAGCCAGGGGTTTTTTGGGATCAATTGGGATCAATTTCCATACTTCATGCGCATGCCAGCTACCCTCCCCCGGCGGCCACGGCAACGGTACGCAACAATTGATTTCCGGACGACTTCCCGTTTTCCGGCTGCATCGTTCGCCAGCATCCTCCGTTCGATGCTGTTTTTATTTATATTTGGCAAACTCACAAACGGCAGGGGGGGAGGGGGGGAAGTCTTTTTTGTTTGTTTCGCACTTCCCGTTCAACCCGATCAGCAGCGTGAATGCATCATGCAATGCATCCTTATGGAAGATCTTTTCGCAGCTCGTTCCATGTGTGTCCCCGCATTGGACCTACATTGTAGAGTGATTTATCGCCCGATTGTATGCAACCTCACAGGGGAGCAGGAGGACGTCCACCAGCGATCGATCAGAAAGGTCGGGCAGGTCGGTGGTGGAGGGGGAGCAAAAATGCATCGAAAAGAAGTTGGCACGCGCAACCCACACGCGCACTCGATTAATTTGTACAACACACACGCGGTGACACACACAACAGGAACGATTGTGTTCCGCACAGTGGGAGAGAGGCACCGAGGGGGTTCCTTTCATTGCACATTTTGGAAGGAATCATGGGGTGGTTGGGAGAAGAGTTGAACTCTAATTTCAATAGCGAAACGTTCGAAAGTGAACAACGACCGAGGGATGGTGGGTTTCGGACGATGATTTGCGACGCATGCTGCTCATTATTCATGTTTTGAGGGGGAGGGGGGTAAGGGGGTGAACCAAATGCAAATTCGGCGGGGCCCGGTGAAGCACAAGCCGATTCCACCAGTAATCAAACCATCAAAGTAGCCTTTGAAGAGCGTTTTCGTTAGTTGGGGAAAAGGTCTTTCGATACAGAACATGAAAAAGTTGGTGTGCGTGTTGTTGTTTTTAAAAACTTTACAAACCGCTTCGGTGTACGGCGATAATCATGGCTGTCAAGTGCTGCTGGAGGGGCCAAACTGTCCAATTGAGGAGAACAACAACAACAGTAACAGCTCACTCGCGGCGGCTTGTGATGGATGGCTGTGGGAGCGACGCTGGATCGCGGTGGAAAAGAGCTGTTGGCCAAGTGAATGGCTGCGACACAACTGTACCCAAGAACTGAAGGTAACGCTGACGAATCTGGGGCTCGTGTATGTGCAGCTAAAGGTCGATAGATTGATTTACCATCCCTCCCCAAACGACACGGTCTTGCTGGTAAGGAGCATACCTCGACAGTATAGTGTCCTCTCTTGCCAATTGTTGCATACATTGTTCACGCCACACAGCTGCTGCTAAGCCGTCCATTCGGTGGACCGTTCGAGAGTGAGTTGGAAGTCAATCCCGCTTTAAGCCTGCACCGGAACTGGATTGATGAAACGATTCGCACCGAAGATGCGAAGGACGTTGCGCGTCGACAGCTGGAACGGGCGGTGGATACCGGCGGCGGCGGCGACCTTCCAGCAATTGCTTTTATGGACTTTTTGAAACTGCTCCTCGTGGTGAGCTCACTGGCCGGCATATCGTTCCTGTTCTGCTGCACATTTATGCTCGTAGCGAAGTAGCAGCAGCACCGGCAGCGGCAACAACGGCAGAACCCATCAAGCGTAATCAAAACTTGTGTTCCAATCAAACATTTATCATTTCTATCATTTCTTCCCTTCCCCTTTGTGCGGTGGAAGAACACGGCACCACGGCTGCATGGCATTCGCTGGCAAACGTGTGTGTGTGTGTATTTCGGTGCAGATTTTATGCATGTTTTAATTTCCTCCGCTCGAATTGCCATTACCCGGGGAGAGGGGGGTAGTGGGGGTTTGCAGCATAATTTTAGCAGCTGCTACGAGCAATTCCTCCCACGAGCATGAAGCACACGGTCGAGTCGGGATGTCATTTTCATCAACTGAGTTGACAAGTTGCATTGTTTCGATTTGATCGTAATTAAAACAAAACCGGAGTTGCACACACACACCTTCCCTCCCTCCCTCCCTCCCTCTCTCTCTGTCTGTGGGGCATGCAAAACGGGTGCGCCGGCCTCACTGCACTGCGTGGCGTTTGTTTTTGTTTGTGAGCGCATTAAATAACCCAATTGTATGGCACGGCGGTGGCGGCATTTGCCCTCGGCGCTTCTTAATCAGTTCCCGAACGTTTCTCTCTGTGTGTGTGTGCAGGAGGGAGTACTCCGGTGCGCACGGTGGCACTAATTTAAATTTAAATAATAAATCGCAAACAACTGCCACCTTTTGCGCGGCATTTTGGCTCACGTGTGCGCTGCTGATGCGTGAGATTTGCCTGGCAGGAGCTGACTCGAGCGGCGTCTTTCTCACCGATGTACCAATATTTTCCACCTTTTTTCCTGTTTTTTTTTTGCTGTCGTCACTGCACAATACCCTCCACGCGTGCGGAAGTGGCCAGCGTACAGTATGATTAATCCAACCTCGAACATTTGAAGGCCGAAGGCCGGAAAATCATCATCCCCTCGGTTGCTCGGGTATGACCTCATTTTCGGTGCCTCCCCTATGCTCGATTCGATTTCGCTCAAGATCCTGCATGAAAGATTGACACTTGAAAGCCGAATGATGAGGGTTAATTTTACCGAGCGTGGTTCGTGGTGGAGCGGTGCCATTTCTTTCCACCCCCTTCGGGGGGAGAAGGAGCGAAAGGCTTTTATCACTCGTAACGCGCCCCGTACTCGTGTTCCGGTCGTAAGCACAAAGCAGGCGACGTTGCGTCGGCGACGTTGGTGGCGGGCCCTGGTTAGCGTGTCGCGGAGTGGTAAGTGCTTAATGTTTCTGTGCGGTTCCACCGAGAGACCCCGAGAGCCGCGCCGAGGGAAGTAATCTCGACACGCAATATTTCGATACGTTATCAATCATAGTCCGGTACGATTTCCTTCCTGAAAATAATACGCTTTCGGTTCGTTTTCGTATCGTTCCGTTCCGTTCCGTGTGTCGTGTCGCTTTTTCTTTGTTCGCCGTGGACGGCTCTCGCTCTCGGGTCCGATAATTTAGAACGATCATAGAATCGGGCCCACTGCTTCCGTGTACCGCCCTTCAATCGATGGCCCGGGGCACTTTGGGAAGAGCGAAACTTCCCCACTCCCACTTCGCTCGGCGGTGGCCCTCAGAACCGTCGTGTAATGACCAACGTCCGCATCACGAAACGTGGTCGTTAGTGGCCGACGATGCGACGATGCGGGCGCTCCTCGAGCGGATATCGACCGAGTGTGGCTCAAACAAAACAAAACAACAAGAAGAAGAAGCAACACTAACCGCAGACCGATCATCGCATGCTTCTCGGGGCAGCAGTTGTTTTTTTGTGTGTGTACTTCTTCAACTTTAAAGCGACAATCGCGCGCAGAACGGGGAAAACATCATGCACCATCATGAATGGAAATCATTTATCTCGGTATATTTTATTATTGTGCTCCCACACAAACACACACACACACACACACACACACACACACACACACACACACACACACACACACACACACACACACACACACACACACACCAAAGCAGTAAGTGATTTAGTGAGACTTATGTGCAGGAGGGCATATGGGGGTTGCCCTATCGTCGTTTGGTTTCGATCGTTCCACGGTTCGATCGTGTTCCTTCCGAAATGAAGCTCAACTCTGCACATTCCACACATTTCCTTTGGGTTGTTTTGTGTACGTTTGTGTGTGTGTGTTTTCACTTCTGCACATCGTCTCTACATTTTTATTGTTAGCTGTGTTTGCTTAATTTGTGCTGCCTGTCCCGAGATGAGGGCAGCTGGCGGTGGCCCGCGCTGGCTCGCTTCGTACGCCAAATTCAATACGCAAAGCGCAATGGGAAATGGGTTTCTGCGTAGGTTTAAAGCTCAATTTTGTCCCCTCCGGCCGATGGGGGAAAGGGCTCGCCCGTGCGACATCGTCAAGGTGTCGTTCAGTTTCGAGCGTAATTTGCATTTACCTGTCAACCGCCCGCCTCCCGGCCGTGTGGAACCCCATTCATCCGGGCGCTTGGACCGTCTTTCACGATTCATTGAGCAACGTGGTACGCGGTGGTGCTGCGACACGGGCGAAGGTTTTGAATAACAAATAAATTCGTTTATTAACAAACGAAGAAAAGAAGTAATTCAATTCGAACGAACCTGACGTCTCGCCTGCCCCTGCTTTGCGGACCGGGACCGGGAGGAGGCTGGCCGGAGACGAAGGACATTCGTTTAATCTCACTGCTTGTGCGTTCCGTGATGAACGAACGAACGGAACACGCCCGAACACGCTCTTTCTGCGGAATAATGGTCGCGTGGTGGACGGTGGTATTATTGTTTCCGGTATTCGATGATTTATATCCGATTTCAAAATCATCTTTGACATGGGAGGGAGGCCTATTTCAGCGCTCGGTCGGGGAACGTAAACTGAAGCCCAATATGGAGGCAGGCATTTAATGTTTGTCGTTCCAAAACCGTCCTCGCATTGCGCATTCGAAGACTCGTCGGGACACTTTTGCGATGAGAAGTTGATCGAATTTCGACCCAAAGTAGGCTTCAACATCAATTCGCGTCGCTTATTTGACAGATGTCGCCTGACCGGTGGGTGGAGTGCCCCGTTGTGTACGCAATGTTTTCACCAATTACGCGCAGTAAAGGTCATGCGTTTTGGAACTAACTGGCGGTAATGTTTACAAAAACAGGATGACACCGTGGAGCTGCGGGACTCGAATCGAATCAATGTTTAACGCAAACAACAAACACGTACGCTAATTCCGCTTTTTGTGGGGTGGTGGAGGCTGGCAGAGGCTTAGTCTGTGGTTCACCAGCCCGCGAACACGTGGCCGCGCGAGTGTTGCTCGTGCGCCGAGTTCGTCACCCTTTTTCGCCTATCGAACGTTATGCTCCATTTCCGAAAACGCGACCAAATCGACGGCCGACCGTCCGACCGGTTGAAAGTTCCGGAAGCCACACTAGGGGCGACCGTCCCGAGTGTGTATGTGTTGTTTTTTCCTTCTTTCTTTTCGTTCGCTTAATCTAACGCTCCCCTTGTCCCCTCTTCGCACCGAAAAACAGTCGCGAACAAAGTCAAATGGTGGCTAATGTGTGCGACCGCATGTTTATACAAAATTAGTCCCGTGCACACACTCACACTCACTCACTGAAGGCCGCACACTTCGCCCGGGCAGTGTGTTAAGTACGTTGGACATGAAGCTAAGAGAGGGGAAGCCAACCCGGCGTGCTTTCGTGCATTACTGGGGAAATGAAATGGAACGAAACGGTCCATCGGAAAGCGTGGGGACGATTAGAACGATTTTGGTCTTTCTTTTTTTGAATAAGGGACTGGACTGATGCGATGGAATAAAATGGAAAGAAGTGATTTTACACAACAACAAAAAACTTTAAATAACAGCATGCCCTCATAACGGTCAAATTTTAATTCGACTTGAATATGGTTCCATTTATTGAGTATCATCGTGCCAACTTATTGATGGCATGCAAAGTTAGAATATGCCTTAGTCATTGCCCTGATGATGATGACGATAATGATAGAGCGCAACATATGGGCTCTGAAGCGAAACGCTAATAAAGCTGTAACCATCATCAGAGCTCATTTGAATCGTATGAAACGCGTTCTGAAAGGCAAACAGATTCTTCACGTGTCGATAGGTCAAAGGTCAACTATGCCTCACAATTATAACTATTTTCCACGCACTTACGCACTGCTCCCTTCAGAGATATCTATGCTCCTCCAACCACAATTGACCACGGTCCTATCGAAATCGAAGTGATAAGAGCACCACCACCACCCCCTCCCCCCGTGGCACCTACCGGAAGTCGTCCCCGGGAGCAGCGTATGACGAGCGCGAGTGATCATAAATTAATTACCGGTGTTGATAACAACTCAGCACCATTAAATATTCACAGGCGTAAAACGACGTCCGCGTGCGCCCATCAAGGCGTGCACCCTGTCCCGTCCACCCCTACCCCCCCCCCCCCCCCCACAACAGCGGCCGTATCCTGAACGCAGTGAAAATAATTATCCTGTCTATCACTTTTCCCTCGCTGGCCTGCGCCGGGACGGTAAACGGTAGTCAAACGCACTGTTTGCCACTCGCTAGGCGGAGCTGCCCGATGACGGAGCGCAAGTATCGTTGGAATACAATGTGTCCACGCGGTCCCCTTTGGGAGAGGCTGAAAAAATGCCCATCCTGATAGTGGGAGAGGGAAGAAAAACCAACAGCAAAAACAACAACTACCGTACGAAGGATGGCCCCCGTTTGGACGGATGGGGAGAAGATATTAATAGACACGCGTTGACCCTATTTTTTTAATGCTATTCAATTCTTTTCCACCCTCTGCGGGTAGGAGGAGGGAGTGATAGGTTAAGAAAGTGAAAAATGTGTTCCTATCATTGCCGGCCCCGGTAGCGTTGGGCGTTGTTTGCTCGACTAACGATCGGCTACTTGCTAACAAATTTTCTACATCACCTCACGCTTTGTGTGTGTGTGTTGTTTTTTCGCTTCTCCCGCTTGTCGTTGGTTCACGTCATCTGGGTGCGCTTTAAAATCATTATGCTTCACCAGCCCGTGGACACGAAAGATAATCAATTAATGACCGGTGCGGAAATCAGTCCCCCGCCACCATGCCCAGTCACGCGGCGGTACGGTTTTTTTGATGGATGAAGAGCGAAAAAATGAATGAAGTGAGACTTAATAGAAACGGCAAACACGAAACTGATACCTTTTGGGTGGCAACGGGAGGGAGAGGGAGAGAGAGTGCGATGGAGAGGGCTCGAGGAAGATGTTGTGGAAAATAATCAACACCTCGCGCCCCTGGGACACTTTGCTTTCAAAAACGCGATGACTAAGACACTTTTGTCGCACGGTTGTTGGTTCTTGTTTTTTTTTGGCAAGCGTTCATTAAAGCTGAAAGAAATTCGCTTATCAGAGTGCTCATCTATTGATTGTGGGTGTAAATTACGGTTGTTTTTTGAAAAAAGTAATACAAAAGCTTCATACAAGTTTATATTTGGGCAGAAGAAAAAAGTTATGAAATCATTCTTCCCCTCACAGGCTCCCGGGTTGTTTAAGAACAGAAGCACGCTGCCTGAACCTTGCACAGTCCGCGAGCAATAATGGGGATCAGTTGCATTGGAATCTGCCGAGTGAAAGTTAGATTGATAATTTGAAAATTCAATGCAAACGGCCGGGCTGCTGAGTTTGAGCTGGTGGATAAGAATTTTTTGATTAAATCCCCAGTTCTGCTGCTGCTTGTGTGCACAGTTCACGGCTGTCGGGGAGAAAGAATTTTGCAATTATCGTAAGAGTGAGAGCGAGTGAAGGATATACAGGGAAAAGGAGAGAGAGAAGAAGAAGCGAGCGGTTTGCATCAGCCGGGAAGGATGCGGGTGTAATGATAATAAAAATAATAAAATTTAATCATAAATATAAAAACGGATATAAAAGCTTGATAGAGCGCACCGAACCGAGGGGCGCTCGTGAACCTCGGGAGCTCGATGACACTGAACTTTTTCCCGGTTTGCTGGAGCACACCCGAACACGCACCGGCTGGCAACAATTCGCGAGAGACAGATATTTTGCCCATTGATCAAAATTTATTGTTATTATCGCGGGTGCGCCACCACCGACGCCACTGTTGCGCCGTTTAACTGCTTCGTCGTCCGGGGGTCGTATTTTATTTTCGGTTTCATTTCACCGTTCACCGGCCCTGTATTGATCCGATTCATTTCCGTTTTTTGAGGCGGAAGCTGTTTGCCACCCCCGGGGAGAAAAGGTGTTGTTCCAGCGAGAAAGAGGGTGAGAATTAAAAATTCAAACCAATGTTGGTGCGCACTATTTTTACTGTTTTCCCACGAAGGTTTTCGATTCGTCGATACGAGTGTGTGTGTGTGTTTGGACGCGCCTCGGAACACACGGATGATTGGCGAGACCACGCGCGCACACGCCACGGAAGCCTCCGAACGATACTCCGATTAATAATTGATGACGATGCCGTTGCCGGTGATGCTGGGTGTTGTGGGCACACATATTCGCGTAGGTTATGTGTATGCAAATTTTTCGTTATTCATCCTGCGAGCGAGTTTTCTCTCCTTCCGCCTTTTCCGCTGCGTGTGTGGTAAAATTGACGGCTTTGCGATATGTTGTTTTCCCTCGCTACTCCCTTCTGGCAGTATCTCAGCTTACTCGAGCAAAAGAAGATGGGGTGATGCCCCACCCCTCCCGAAAGATGAAATGAAAGGAAAGGCGGGAAAATGCTCATTTCGGGAAAAGCGTTCGGTGAAATATTGAGCTGCCAAATCGAGCATGGCTGCGCATGGGAGAAGGATAGGAGAAATAGGAGCCCCCCCGCCCTGGTTCGCATGTTTGATGATCGCTGGGAGCTGCGGGATCATGATTCCCTTGCCACCGCGCCGAAGCCGAAGGGAAGGCGACGGTTGTATCCTAAGCACGGTGTGGAATCCGCGGGAGGATGTTAATAAATAAAAATATGCTCCCGCGTTCGCTTGCTTTCTTCTCCTCGGTTTCCATCACCTCACCACATGTATCGGGATGGTTTAACAAAGGGATTAATGGTGAGGGGGGGGGGGAAGCATGGTGGAACAGTTTGATCTTTGATATCAATCAAAAAAATCCTTTTACGTGTTCGAACCACCGCGTTCGAGGCCGCGTCGGTTGCCGGAGGAAATAAATTTCAATTTCACTGCACACGTCGTGCTGTAATGCCTTTGTTTGTTCGCGAACCCCATCACGGTGACCTACTAAATCGATCGATTGGAGGAAAGTGCTTCGCTCACTGCTCGTTTCCCGACAACAGAAAAAAACGACCGAGGAGTGTTTTGGTGTATGATGCATTAATTTTTCAGCGTTCTTTTATCCACACCAAGGGCTACCAGGGCGTAGAAGGATGTTCCTTACTCCTTGCAACGCAGCTCATTGTGCCGAAATCGTGTTCGTTTTCCCTTCGGACACATTTAAAGAAAGTACCCCGAACGGATGGCGGTGCAAGGTGTGCGATATTCATCAAAGCGAAAATCGAGCAAGGATGCCTCATCCATGTGTGTGTGTGTGTGTGCGCCTAAACCCCTTGGCTAATTTTTTACCCCATTTGTAGCCAAAATTTTCCACATTGTTTTATCCACGGGCAGGTTTGAAGGCGAGAATTTTTCCATCGCTTGGCCGTAAACACTGACGATTGCGTTGGCTACGGAAGGGATGGAAATAATTTTAATGTCTAATAATATTTGCATATTATTTATGACACGTCCTCCTCTCCCCCCTTCTCTCCACTGCTTCCCCCTGGCTGCGTTTGTGGCGCATCTTTCTTATGCGTCTCTCAAGCGACGCCTTTTTTTTGCGCTGAGCGTTGTGTGAGTGCCAAATAAACCTCCGGCTCATATGTGCGTTTGCCTCCGCCGTACGTAAGGTGCGATGTATTTGTTCCCGGGCGTAATAATTCTGCATGTGAGCGATTACTTGCTCGTGCCGGGGCATGCCGCCCGTGTGAGATATTGGACAGATTGTGTGAGGGATGAGCACGCCGGCACCAGTCCCTGTGACTGTGGTGTTATTCGATTAAATTTTTATGCTGCAATTTGCATATTTTATGGTTTGCATGAGCGTAACACACACGCACACGGAGAGGCATTTTTACACACTGCCTGTCTGCCACCATGTTGGAGGGCCGCTGGAAATGCGCTTCCGGTTTTAATGCCATCCCGAGGGGTGCCGAGGAGGAGTTAACATTCTTAAGCAGTGCCTGTTCTCGAATCACGTACCAATGATGTTTATTAATCGTAAAAATAATTCATTTCCTTACCAGCACCAGCTCAGACACTCAGACATACATACACTTTAAAAAAGGGATGAAAGGATTGCCGTGCGCTCATTGCAACGTGCTCCTGTCGCGCGTCTGTATCGATTTTCTGCCGTCTCACTCGCAGTACGATTTTTAATCCTTTCCTGCCCAAAAACAGGAGACAAAACCCTTCGAACCGCAAGCATCGGAAAACCCGACAATCGGATTTTCCGATCGAAAGGACACAACGGTCCGGAACGCGCAAATGGAAAACTCTTTCCACGCCAAAGCGCGAGCTGTGAGAGATGCCTCTCCATTGATCGAATATTAATAAGCTTCTTACTCGTCTTTGTTGGTGACGGCCGGTGGTGGTGGTGGTGATATCGATTGGTGAATGTTGGAATAAAACGTTACAGCGATACAAGAAGAAGAATCTCTAGCATCGAGTTTTCCATTTTCCACGGCAGCTCGAACACTCGCTCGTAGATGTATAAATTTAATTAAATTTCAATAAAATTACACTTTTAATTACGGTATTGATATTTTATTCGGGCTCCCCTCCTTCGGGCCAAGGGATGGCGCGTATCTCTCCGGCATCTGGCGTCGCTGTGTCTGTTTTGTGTAAAATTTCTTTGTAACTCTTTCCCAAAACTTCTGCCCGTTCTGCTCTGCCCGAAAAGGGCGCCCAAAAAACGGTGTCGATTTAGCGCGCGGCACAGCTGGAGTTTTCCAATGTTACAAGCCGATCGGAAAGTATTGCGCTTGAGATATTGGTTCGAAAGATTCTTTCATTTTCCAACTCCAAACTACCCTACCACCTCCTCCCGCCCATTAGATGGCGACTTTCGATATCGTGTTGTTCGCTTGCCGAAGATGGACCGTGAAATGGGCCGGAAAAATGTGGCATCCAGCGTGCTATTGAGTATTTATTGAAGCAAAGGTTGCCTCCGAAGGTTCCCCAATCACGCGGAGGAAAAAGGGTCTCTACGGAAACTACGCGAAGATGAAATCAATTTATAGAATTCGGAATGATAACGGACACCCGGAGCCGTTGGTGCGTAACTGGATGCTTTTCAGCGAGCAGAAGAAGGAGGAGCAGGAAAAGGGGTTTTTCGGTGCGGAAATGGTTATCGGAAAAAGTCGCCATTTGGCTTTGAACAGTCGACAGTGCGTTTTGATGGAAATTGATTTTTAATTAAAATTTACGACGTGATGGACCGGTTTTTTTTGTTCGTTCGTTGGGATGAGCTGACGGAGAGAAGAGAGATCCACTTTTCCCCGTTTATGAAGTGAAAGAACAAACAGAGAATGAAGCCAGTCTTTCCACTGTAAAAGATGCTGGTGGCGGTGGTGGTGGGTGGTGGTGATGGTGGTAATGGTGGTTTGCGTGTCCTCCCAAAGGGGTTGGAAATTCGAAGCACAGTTGTGATTCGTTTGAATTCTGTCTATTTGCCGTTGACCAGCAGGAGCAGGTCGGCCCCTTTTGCGCCATTTTGCGTGTGGTGCGGTGGACACTCGCTAATTAGCTATCAAAGGGTTTTTCGGGTGTTGCAGATAGCAGATCTCTCGGTACGGTCGGTCTAGCGGTACGCAATCCATGAGTGGCGCGTCAGCTAGCTAGGTCAGGCCCCCCGGTTCGCTTTGTCCACTCCTAAGGGGAATGGAAAAATCCGCTGGTCCTTTCAAAATATAAATTAGAGACTGCAAGGAGTTTTCTGACCTGTGCGCACGGGCGAAATGATACCTTATTTCAATTACATTCGAGCTGAGTGAGTGAAGAGCGAGGAAAAAATAAGGGTCCACCCAGTCGGTCAATACACTTGACCGAGGGGCCGGAAGATAGGGCCCGTTTTCTCTTCTGTCTCGTTTTTTTGGGTGCGTTCTTCTGCCCCCTCCAATCGGGCCTGTTGTGCAAGTGTGTGAATGTGATAATGATGTTAGTAAGCGTAGTCGTCACCCTTCGGGGTTTGGTGTAGTATTTGCTTAGGAAGGAATAATAACCTACCCGACGAATCAATACCTATTTACATTTGCCATCCACTGCCGGTGGAGCCCGGCAGCTCGCTCTTCGGTCTGCACCCAATTAAATATGTATTATTTAATTTCCTTCTCTTATTTTTTTGCTCCGTGCACGGACACACACACGCTCGCCGTTTGCATGTGTTTGTTTCGTCGCCCGGTTTCCCACCCACGGTCGCAACGGGCCGGTTTCTTCGCATGTCCTTCGCGGTAAAGTTCTTTTTCGGTGCTGCTGGAAAGTGTTTGCTTTTCCGCACAGGTTTTTATTGGAACGGACTGTGCAACCCAGCCCAGTTACTGGCTAATTGCTTCGTTTTGTGTGTGCTGTAGTGCCCTCGTCCTCCCTTGTAAAACACCCGCACCGCATCCACTGCGATCGGGAAGCATGGGAAAGGGAGAGAGCGAGGAAATTAACAAAGATCAAACAAGCATAAATCCTTTCGCTCCACCACGACAGTGTTGCAACGGGCGAGCTGTTACGCTCAGGTCGGTCCAGTTGTCGTTAATTAGCTTTTGTTCTTTCGCCGTGGCGCAATGTGTGCATATCCTTCGACCGGGTTGCCGGGACCGGGATCCTTTTTTCGGGGAACAACCCGGGTCGGTTGGATGTGTTGCAGTTCGGGCGGGTTAGCTCGCATCGGGCAAGTAAAAGTTTTTCTCCCACCCGGGGTCGCGCACAAAAAAAGAAATGGGAAAAATGTTACAAATATTTATTTCGTGTGGAATTGGAAAGCGGTAACAAATGGTCAAGTGAGCACATTTGCCTTCGGAAGTAGTTTGTGAATTTTTAAATAGTAATTATCGACCCCTCTCGGGTGTGTTTTTGTTTCATCCGAATGATGAAGCTGCGCCAAAAAAGAACTTCCCTTGCATTGCTGGTTTCGTGAACGGGAAAAGTCAATGAAACTGTTTCTCTATTTTCGTCCCTTTTTGGCACTTTGGCACCAGCAGCGAAAACACACTAAATTCCACCGTTAAGCTCTCTCTCTCGACAGCTCCACACACACACACAGCCAAACACACTTGATCACGTTTAATCTTCCCAATTGCATCGACTCTTCACACGGTGCTCGAATAAAAATCCAATTACCATCCAGTCACGAGCTTCCCGTCCATCAGCGCGCAAACGGGTCATCACATCGCACAAGTGGTCGCCAACGCCCGGCCCGGCCCGGCGAAAAGCCGAAAAAAGCGCGTAAAGGGAACGAAAGAAATCACCCCACCGATAAACAAATCCCGGCCAATCCGCAAAATAGTCAAAAATTAACCTTCCCCAAATTGATCCTGTTTGTCTTGTCCGCTGAGCGTACAGTTGCAGCGAACGGATGCACCCTGCACACTGCGTACTCACACTGCACGCCACGGGTGGTACATTCCGGGTGATTTCAAAAGTGCATATGTCCCGTGCATACGACCATGGGGCTGGGGTGGGGGTCGGTCGGTGGCACACAGTATTTAGTGCCGGACGAACATCATCATCGCCATCATCGCCCCATCGGTTTCGAGGGCTGTCCTCGCCTCGGCCCGAAATGTGTTTTTCCCGTCGAGTTTGTTAATCGTTTGCCGTTGCGCGTGGTCTCAGCTGCAATCATATCGACGATGCACATGACGATGCACATGACGATGATGATGCTGCCGCTGCGAACGATGCCGCAACGAACCGGTCACACCGGCCAAAGTGCACTGGCGCAAAAATCCAATTACATCCCACTGCATGCGGCGGGAATGCAACCATTGACCATTGCAGTGGGCCGATTTCCACGCATCCTGACGGGTCGAGATAGATCGAGCGGAAATGCAGAAATGGAGACGAGGAACGAAGAGTGGACAGAAAAAACACAAACCATACCACCCAGTTTATCCCGTTACATCCACCGCCTCACCTTCCCCCTTCTAGCTGCAATCAAAAAACGCTAAATTCCCACATATTGGGCGCATACTAATTGCGGTCATTTTGCACTGATAACCTCGCGCCCGCTGTCGTCCGGTGCGGGACAGTTTCCTCCAGCCCCATCCCTAACACAAAACCGGGGGGGAAAAGGTGAGAATTGCATCCGTTTGCGCATCTCCAGCCCCGATTGTCGATTGTGCATGTGCGCTGTTTACCGTGAAATTGTGAGCCCTTGTGTCTGCAGTTGACTGTGAAAATCAACAGCTCAGGCCATGTGGCCTTCGTTCTTTTTTCTATGCTTTTTTCCCGTAGGCCACCGGACCTGAACCGGGCCGGATGAGGATGTAGCATACAGTATGGAGCAGAGATCTCCAGATCGCTTGCCCCCGGATGGTTGGTGGTAGTTGTTATTGTTGGTGCAGCCCGCAACATGCATGCACGGCGATGCACGCGTGAACCGTTGCAGAACCGCGGCACTTGCAGAACGGCACATCATTGCCATCCTTTTTGTGTGTTCGTATGTGTGTATGTGGGTGTGGTTGTGCGCTTTTCTTTCATTTTTTGGCGAGCGTTCGTCGCTTCCTGAATTCCCCCTTTGGGAGTGCTCTCTGCGGTGACCTGTTGTTGTCCGCCGCCCGTGTTTCCTGTGGTTGTTTTGTCCGTTTTTTTTATTCCATTTTTTTTCGGGATGCATTCTACTGCCCTTTTGCGTGTGTATCGTGGGGTGGATTTTTTTCCAATTCAACGTTCGTTGGTTCCGTGTTGAAGGTGAACCTTCGAACCATCAAACCGTCACATTGGGCAATGTCAGTCGGTCGGTCGGTCGGTCTGTTTGCGTTTGTGTTGCTATCATCATCAGTCAATTCATCACGCGTCCTTTTGCCTACATCTCGTCCCGTATGTGTGTGTGTGTGCGGGGTAGAAGCGCCTGGTAAATCGAAAGGATGAAGTGACGAATGGCAGCAATCCCGTTCGACCGTAAGCTGCAATCGTTCGAATCGTTTCGTAGCCTGCAGGATTGGCCGTTTAGAAGCATAAACAAAAACCCACCCACCCGTGCCGTGGCAGATCTTTCAGCAAGAACGACCTATCATTCGACACCATCGAACGGTTGCATTGGTTTTTGGTTCCAGTGCCGTTTGGGTCGACTGCAGCGTACATCACCAGCAGGGAAAGCATGCAAATCTCGCTGGAAAAAAACCCACCACACAGAGTGTATGTGTGTGGCCTTTTGCCATACGTGAAGATGAGGTGGCTTAATACGTATGTAAACAGTTTCCTATCCCTCTATGATGCTTCTGCCTCGCACCGGGAAGAGCTGTTCGGGAAGAAATGATCCTTCTAAAAGCCAGTTTGTGTTTCCAGCTCCATTCGCCGCCCCATTCGATCGGTGATTTATGCGATGCGACCGGTCTGCCGTGCTCGTTCAGAATTTTCAATGAACTATCCACCGGTTTAAGGCGTCGTTTTTTTTGCTGCGCTGCCCGATTGAACCGGTGGCCGCAGCAAAAGGAAAATCCTTTTTTCCGATTGCATTTGCAGAGAATGGACGGGAAAGAAGGTTGAGTGCAAAAAAAAAACGCACAAAAACAGGGAAAAGCAAAGGATAAACCGACCCGATCATCGGTGAACCGTACGATGCGATTCGGAAGCACACGGAATGCTCTGTCGGGTGAGATTATGACTTGTAAACATTCGCGTCGAACCACTTCGATAAATCAAAACGCCGGATTTGGCGTCCGCTCGGGCCACGGAAAACGGTTTGGTGGCTCACCGTCCATTTTCAGACGGTCGAAAAGCGTCCAGAACCGTCCGGCTAGAGCTTGAGGTTAACCGAACGTGTGCTAACCCTTTAAAGGGAGAGGGAGTTACTGAGGAGACAAAAAAGAACCACGAAGACTCCATCAAATAGCCCTTTACCAGATAACGCGAACGCGCAATGTTTGTGTTTCGTCTTTTGATGCTTTTGTTGCTGCGATGCACATCTCGAGCAAACGTTCTGCGAAAGGAAATTCGCTCAAACTACGCGGCAAAAGGGGGGGGGGGAAATGCGTCGAGGACGGGGGAGCATTTTTAGTCCATTGAATTCACATCGACTGGCCGGCGCTTACAAAGGATGCAAGTGAAAAATTATTGGATTCAAATCTGGCAGCCGGGGAGTGTATTGGTTGTTTTTTTTTCCACGTTTCTAGTGTTTCCACGACCACGACTGCCAATGAATAATCGGGATTTCGTACGATTTTCCCCCTGTATGCACACTTGGGCGACACATTAATACTGTTGTTCTGTTCTGGTGCTCTCTCGTGCTCGCACACACAAACGATAGGCAATATCGGTAGAATAATTAAAAATTTATCACTTGGAATTAATGCGCCTTAAACACAACAGCAACATCGTGATTGTGTCGGTTTTATTCCCTCCCCAGCGTTTGCGTTTGAGCCGTTTTGCTCGTTTGTTTGTGCTTCGGTGTGAGCGCTCTTGTGTGTGCATTGTCGATTGCAATTGTTGCACATGACACCGACATCGAACGGGGCGGGTTTAAGGAGACAGGGTAAAAGCTATTATTTTGCAATTAGATGTTTGTTTTGTTCTCTCCACTCGCGGTCAATGCCAGCTGGAGGCGGAGGTTGTGGTGCATACGTAATTGGCGATGCAGTTTTGTGATAGGAATCGCGTCGTGGTGGTTGGTTGCAAGCCATCGCGGGTCATCTGATTGATTGGGCCATCGTAACTAATTACCCCCGAGTACGTCGCGACGAAGTTTATGAAAGAAGAAAATCCACAAAAGTTTTGAAGGGGGTTTTCAAGGATTTGTTAAATCAATAAATAATTCACTGCTACTGATTTCAAGTCGCCAAGCACAAACACACACCATTCGCCCAAACCGACCCTAGACGCCGTTTTTCACGAGATGAATTCAAGCAGCAACCCAAAAAAAAACGTCAATTTTTGTGCAAAATTTGAAAGCAGCTATCGAAATATAAAGGAAAAACGAACGACCGGCGGTTTTCAGAAAACCTCATCCCCCTCCTTCGACCGGGGCAAGCGGTCGATGATTTTGTAGAATGCAGCGCCGAATGTCAGGATTTACAGATTTTAATGGAAAGCAAATATTTGCCACCAGTCAACCGAGTGCCGGTCGGACACACTCTTCGACCTGTGCCTTCCATTGGCTTGGCGCATGAATTTATGATGGTCTGTCGCTCGCGGTGGAGTGGACCCGATTTTGGCGATGTTGCGGCAGGCAGTTCAGTTCCCTGAAGTGTATTTTTTCCCCGTTGCATCTTGTTCCTTGTTAACTCGCGGCGGGATTTTGGGGCGTCTTTCATTCGGCACCGGCAGCCGGATTGAACCCAATTTTTGTACGAGACGCCTCTGAAATGTTGTTGCTATCTGTTGCGGGTACCACACACAGCCACATGGTTCCGGTGGAGGTCGTCGTTCAGAATTTGCCCCTCGGAACGCAAGCGAATCGAGCACTGTGCATCGATACGCAAAAAAAAAAGCCGTCTAGCGAACGAATTTCGCAGAATCTGGTGGTCGGGTTAATGACGACGTCGTCGACGCTGTTTGATTCTTGCTCCATCCGAGCATCGGCAGTGGCCACCGGGCGCAACAACAATGACGGTCATTCATAAATATTTAAAGTGGATTTTAATCACGAAAGTCATCCCGAGCGATGGCTGAAGGTCGGGCCGTCAGTCCCGAAAATCCGTCGGGCGTCGGGTTGGTCGGGTGGTGGATGTTTGTTTTGCTTCATTTCTTTTCCGTTTTCTACCCACCAGCACACTTTCCAACAGATCGAATTCCACACAAAAACACTCAAAGTTGGTGGTTACTTTCCGAATGTTGCATCTTTCGAGCGGCGCTTTTTACTGAGATGATATTGGTCGTGATTGTTTCCTGCCCGACCCGGCCCTTTTGCTTGCTGGAGTGTCTCTAGAGCTGCTCCGAAGATTTGCTCTTGATACGCCTTAAGGTTGCAGACATCCACTTAAGATGTTTACAAATCATTTCACCAAAGCATGCACCGAAAGGCGGGAGTGCGCACAGTGGCCAACGAGCACGCGGGCGTCCGGAAGTCAAACAAAGAGGCAGTGTAGCAGGAAATGGAGATAAATTTGTAATCCTACGCAGCTCACGGAAGCTGTCGAATTTTATGAATACCAAATTAACAACATTAACCGCTCCGGGAGTCGGTGAAGTCGATTTTTGGAGTGTCTGGAGGCGTCAGGAGGGATCGTCTCTCCGGTGAGTTGGAGTTGTGCTGGGTGGGTGCTGGGGCCCAGTATCCCAGGTATTAGTAATGATCCGACAAGCACCAGCACCGGCAAAACGCCGCAAGGAAAAGGGTGCCCCGAAGGTCGTCGATACTGGCACCCACCGCACAGCCGACAGTATGGTGGTGTTTATTGTTATCGTTTTCTCGATAATGGAGATAACATTTCTCCAGCGCCGGCTCGGATCGGCTACATTTGCGAGCGAGATAATTACCTTTGGAAGCGGTGGTAGAGTGGTAGAGGAGCAAGCGCTAGTAAAAGATGTTTAACGTCTTACGGTTGTGCTGTGCTATCGAACTATAATTAAAGAATGGTTTGCGTTTGCGTTGGCCAAGAAGAAGATGTGCAAATGGCAATGGTTTCATTATCTAATTGAATTTCATTGCTGGGCGGTGGCCGTCGGCGGCAGCAGCAGCAGCAGCAGCAGCAGTCAATAAATGGCCATTTCTATTCTAATGTATCGACCATCTTGTCGATGTCGGGGCTGGTTAATACCCGGCGGAGCAATATTCATGACGTTGTCATCTCGATTTGACGCGCACCCGTGACGTAGTCACTCCGAATGTTGCAAAACTGACATTAGCTCTCGCTCTCTCCGCACCACATCCTTCGATTGATTGATTATGTGCTGTCAAAAGCGTACTTCTTTGCAGCATACCCGCCACACTGCTGGCACATGGAACCCGTTATCAAGCGCTCGTTCCAACCCCATGGACGTGTGTGTGTGTGTGTGTGGTTGCGTATGAGCTTAATTATTTTCAATCTTCAGCTTCTCCAGCCACGCGCTGGAAGGCGTCAAGATGTGGTATCGCTGGTGTGGTCTCCTTCCCTCGACATGCGAAGCCACACATACACACTCACACTCGCATACGTTTTATCGAACAGTTGAGCTGACTGTGGCACATTCTTATCACATCCCTCACGTCTGACTTCCCACTCCCTCGCGCCCACTTCCCTGGGGACACAGGAACTGAACCATTTGTTTGTTTATAAATAGGTTCCAGAAGGATGTGTGATACAGAGCACGGCCCGTTTCCTCCATCGCTGTGTGCGCGGGTCGAAAGACTACGTTGCCAACATTGGTTCCCATTCCTATCGTTTTTAACACACACACACACGCATCATATTTATTATTGTTCGTCAAAACTTCTGATCAGCCGCAGCAGCCGAAGAAAAGACCTGTCGCGGGGGTCGATGAAAAAGCTTCCAAGGAACTTGAGCTCATCAATTTTTGCACACCTTCTCACCCCAGTGCAGTTCTTTCCTTTGCGCAGGCTGCCGTTAACGTTGCTGCTGAACATGACATAATGTAAGGAGATAATGATTTTGTCGTTAAAAGCGCCCATATAGGCGTTTGGGCGGGTGCGCGCGTTGTTGGCATTTTTCCATTGATTAGCACCCGGGGATGGCAGGGAATAATAGCACGATGGGATGCGATGGGATGCGCTGTTTTTAACGAACAGAACCATTGCCATGCCACACATTGCCCTCGGAAGTGGGACGAAGCTGGAGAGGTGTGTAGGGCGTACGGGTGAAAATTCATCAAATATGATAATGAATAGAAATAAATTTTCCTCCAACGCGTGGTGGTGCGGGAGGAACGCTGATTTTGAAGGAGGCTAATTTATAATCTTCACCCCCGTTGGATCCCCTTTTCCCCTTTTTCGTCGCGCAGCTGTAGCTGGTTATGGTGGGTGTTAATCAAAGCGAATGTGAATATGATCGGACGATTTTTTAGCTTGAAATGTTTGTTCAAAACCTGCAGAAACCGCGTTAAACGAGCTGGAGGGGTTCGTAAAAACGCTGACATATCGGTGTGAGTCGGGCTGACTGATAAGTGGCCCCAACACGATTAATTATGCAAAAGAGCAGATACTTTCTTCAAATAAATATATACTCGTAAAAATATAAATAAAAACTCGTTCTAAAATTGATATTTTAGAATAAAGATTCTAAATATCATCATTTTGCATAAAAACAGCAAATTCCATGACGTAATTCATGAAAAAAGTCCGCCACAAAAGCCATCGGAGGGAGGAACAATTTCGATTAACCTATCACTCACTCCCCTCTTCGGCTTTCCCATTCGAAGCGCAGGCTTTTCCGCGCCACTAGGGCAAACAGGTCGACCTGTCACAGTTCAACTGGTATCGTTGTTTACCTTCTCCACGGTGTGCCGCGTTTCCCTTCGCGCTATTTTTTTTTCACCTTGCTTTGCTCTTTCTCATCACCCCCGGCCACTCTTCCGGTAATTGATATCACTTTTTTCTAATCTGCCTTATCATTATTGCTTCTCGCTTCCCGGTTTCCCCGGTTCTCCCGGTTGAAGCATTTTCCGTTCCGAGGTCAATTTTTGCCCTTATTTACCGTTCTTTTTTATCCTGACGAAGCATAAAGATCGAACAAGATGAAAAGTCCCGCCTCCTGTTTTGTGCGCTGTTTTTTCCTTCGGTTTTGTGTGTTTTCCCCATTCAGGTCGAACAGGAATAAAAGTTTTCCCATTTTCCATCACTTGTTAGAAGTGGGGAAAAAAACCCAAAACAAGACAAAAAAAGTGGCACACCGTGGTGACTCGATTTTCGATTCCCGAACGACTTTGCCATTTATTCAAATTTTACAATCATTGTTGTCTGTTATTATTACCGTCACCACGGATGAGCCACGCTCGTTGCTTTTTCATGCAGGCGGTTGTTTTGTCTTGCTTTTTGTGTGTTTCGACGGGGAAGCAGGAAAACGAGCCAGGAGAGTGCGCGGGATAATCGTGGGCACAAAACGCATCCACGCATTCATCCCATCCCACCCCAGGGGAGTTCTCCGTTGCACTGCTCCCTCTTCGCACCCTCTCAGCAATTGGCGGTGGAAGATTTTCCGCGAAACCAGCGACGAGAAACATTGGGTCGAACGTCAAACGTGTATAAAGTTAAATTAAACCAGCAAACGCAGCTTGTGCTTCTGTGCCGATCTGAATCCGACTACAAACTCCCCCACACACACACACACACACACACACACACACACACACACACACACACACACACACACACACACAGAGTGTGGGAGGGAGCAATGGAAAATAGCGACGGAAATGGAGCAACCATAGAAATAAATAAAAAATGAGCTGATAAGGACTGATTGTCGTCCGCTGCTCCCTTCCCTCTTCGGTGGTGGGTATCTTCGTCAATTTCTTGTCATGCTATTGTTTCCGCCTTCCGCCTTTCCCAAGACAGTGCAAGAAATGGCCTGCCTACTTCAACGCAACGGGCTCACGCAAAGGGTCGACGACGACGACGACGACGACGACAAATTGTGGATCGATTCGGAACGATAAATAGAGAAAGAGCAGCTCGCCTCTTGCTGGGTTGAATGAATGGGCACACGCACAAGTGCGCTCCAGCACTGTGTCGGGGAGGTTTGGTGTGTTTGTAAGTGATGTTAGGAGAACAATCGAATGACAAATAATAGGCCGGCCTCAACGACCGACCGACCGACCAACGGAAGCAGATTTTGGGATGTGGCGTTTTTTTATGCTCGATAGTTAACCGAACAACGCAAGGGAAGAGATGACATTCATTGTGGAGCAATTCCGAAGGGTGGTATGATGGTTTGCGCGTTTGGGTGGCACTCGGAACTGAGGTCTGAGTGTCGATACAACGTTTTTTCACCGTGGATGAGATTTGTTGGACGAGATAAAGGAAAACAATTTTCAAGAATTAATCGAAATTGTATTCCAGTGTGCTCGTTATGTGTTTGCTTCTTCTGCCTCCACACAGTGCACAAGAATAATCTCAACCCCAGGTCTCGAAACTGTGCGGGATGGGTCCCAAACTAAAGCAGTGGATGGAAAGCATGTGGTTAGGCCACGCGGGAGGGGGGCTAGCGGTCGGACGGCATGGCAGTGGAGCAGCAGTTCCATTGTTCGCAGCAGATCTGCGTGGGAAATTCGACATCCGCGAGCCGTCCATCGACCGCTTTCGAAGCGTGTAATAAAACAGAAACCGAACGAGCAAGTGAACTCGAGTGACGTGGCACCGAAACCGCTAAGGAACTAACCCCTGAAAAACACTTTATCAAGCACCTGAGGAAAGGTTATGTCGCTGTTTATGAACGCTTGTGAACGTTGGACGCCCCAAACCGGAAGCGTCGCACAAAGCGCAAAGATTAATGTTTTGCACTTGATTGAAAGACTTGCTTCAATCGATACATCGTAGGTTTATTGTTCGATGTTGAGCAGAAGTTGAATCATCAAAATTCGATTAAATGATACAGCGTTGTCTTGCGGGAAGGTTGCGTGTTTGCCTCACAACATACCAACTAATATCGGATTCAATTTAACTTCCACCGTTCAGTGAGAATTACAGAAGTTTTCGAGAATCAATTGCTCACCCTTCTTATCGGGCTTCGGCTCATCCACCCATCCACTGCCCTGCTGCCGTTTGCAGCATCATTTCAAAAGATATGAAATCGAATTTTCAATGAGCACTCATTCGCCGTCATTTCATTAGTCACGCCGCGTCGTGTCCCAGGGCAAACGGGCACATGCACAGGGGTCGCCATCGCAGCCATGGCACGATGGGCGTGAGGAATAATTTTATCAAACAAAACATCTTAATACTCGGGCTAAATGGATCGTAATGAAACTGTCGATATCGTATTATGGACGGTCGGTTTTGGAACATGTTTGCTGGTAGGGACCGGACCTGCCCTCTCGTCTTCCCCGTTGAACACAAGTCGAGGCGAACCAGTCGAGCGGAGAGGCAAAATACGGGTCGTTCGGCGCTTGGGTTTTAATAGTTTTCGGTTCGATATCGGTGACGACCGTTTGTGAGTGTGTGTGAGTAAGTGTTGGATTCAGATTGTTCCAAGTGGATCCCAGAAGCGGGAAGCGAATGAATGTTTGGGAGAGTTTTTTTTACGATCAATTAAACCGCAATATACGGGTAATATGTTTTTAGTCTCGTTTGATGAACGATGAAGTACGATTGTAGACGTTTCAAATGTGTGAACACTTCACAGCGATTGATTATTTATTTATTTGGATTATTTTTTAGAAAACTTGGAACTCGTTTTTACTCTTCAAAACCAAAAGTTGTATGTAAATATAACCGTTAAACATTAAATTATCTACACCGCTCATACTCGTCATCATCATTCCCTATAAAAAGAGGTAACGGAAGTGAACATCCTTTGCCAAAGGGGAATCTTTTCGTATTTCCGGTTTAATTGATGCTCATCAGAAGCCTTTTCTTATGCTCACCCTCTTTGTTGCGTCCTAATCTTCGCCGTAGCAAACGGGTTCCCCCTATAGACAAATCGGTACATTACACGAAAGCCATAAAAGTTATTGAACAACTGAATTATTTTGCGCATTATAGCTGCCAGAAATCCAACCAGCAGAAAAAACAAAACAAAAACAGCAAGGATTCCCATTAATGAAGTACTCAAAATCCTCAGTACCTCAACTGCCTGCCCACAAAGACCGCAGACGAAAGGGCGCAGTAACTCCCAAAAAAATAATACACCTTCCTCAGGTCCTTATCGAAGGGTTTGGCCTTTCCATCGCTCGCAATGACTCGGAAGCATCCAATAAATTGACGAAATTCCAACGATGTTGTACCGCCGTGTAAGCCATCCTTTCGCAAAGTCGTTCACATTTTTGCCTGTCCTGTGCATAGCAACAACAACAAAAAAACTGGGAACCTCTTCCCAGATTGGTCATTGAAGAGTTGAGTGCTACAGGAAACTCGCGGTACCAGCATTTGGCTTTCGAAATACTTTTACATCCCATCGAACGGCAGGAATGGCGGCCTTTTCGAGTGCGGTTTCCCTATTTCGGAACATTTTAATGAGTGATTCAACGGACTGTCTTTCCCCACCAAGCTGAAGGGTCTTGTTAGACAAGATCTTCATCAATCGCTGAACAAATCGCACATTTACGGCAGCAGCAGCTCAACAAAAAAAAGAAGATAATCTCTTCGCTTGGTCGGTAAACCCTCTCCCATCGCCCGGGAGACAACCCCGGGGGGAACCTCAGAAAAAAAGGAAGGATCGAATTCGAAAAAGGGTTAAAAATTTGATTAAAATTTCTCAAACCCACTTCGGGAAATGCTCATCCTTTCTTGTTTTTTGCCCAGTGCTCGATTCGTTGGCTTCCAATATTGGCTTTTTAGCTAATTAAGCGAGTGCGATTTTACACTTTTTTCTTCCCTCAATCTGTTCCCGAAAGGAAAAGTACAACCCGCTTTAGAATCTTTTGATCCGATCCATGCTGCCTGTGCCACCCGCTTCCCTTGCAGGGTGTTGATAACGATGGCCGGAAGCAAACATCGAAAGGTCTTTGAGATTGTTTTTGAGGCTCAGTTTTTTCGTTTGGCTCCATCATTTACACATTGAGCAGGGTTGAGCTGCATCTCGCAAAGAAAACCGAAATGTTCAAAAATTAATGCCCGATGTGGTGTGGCGTGGATGAAAAAATCGCTCAACCGAATTGAATTCAATAACGTCCCGGCTTAAATTTCACTACCATAAATCATACCGCACGCCAAACAGCAACTACAACTGCACAGCCGAACGCACAGAGAACAGTGCGGGAATTGGTAATTGAGCGTGCGTTGTCCTCACCTGGAGTGCGGAGATCGAGGCCAGGGAGTGCAGCGGGAACCCACAGAATGGGATGACGAATTTCGTCATTCCATCGCGTGATTGTCGAAGACATCGAGGGAAAAACGCACACACACACACACACACACACACACACACACACACACACACACACACACACACACACACACACACACACACACACACACACACACACACACACACACACACACACACACACACACACACAGAGAAGGAAGAGGATGCTGAGATATAGGAAGAGAAAAAAACGAGATCATCTTATTATTCAAATGAGCATACATTTATTGTGTTTGATTCATGCATTGTGCCCGAAATGGTCCGGAAAGAGCGACGAGCGGGCATATGCCAACAGCAACAGCAGCAACAAAAGCCACCGAAGGAAGTGGTGCAGGGACGAAGGGAGCGGAAGCGTAAGACCTTCGGGGATCGGGACCATCACAACAGGCACACGCATTAAAAGGCGGGAGGGCGGCAAAAGGAATGTCTGATCGTCGAGCGCTGGGGTATTGATGTTCGGGAACGGGGTACGCTCCAAGGGCTGGCGGTGGTAGACAGACGAAGCTTGAACAGACTGTGAGAAATATCTAAATCGAATCTGGTCGAAGTACAGACGGGTACAGAGCGCGGCAAAGGCAGCAAACACACACAAAAAAAGAAGCTCGATCCTTACCGAAATTGAATCGACATGACGTTTTTCCCTCCCAGATCAACGGGTGTGTGGTGAAGGAAGGCCGGTGAAGAAGCGCTACGGGCACATCGGCTCGGGCACGATGAATGGAAAGAGATGGTTCGGAATGAATGAAGAAAAAAAAGTGAAACGACATCTTATGCGATCATCATTCCCGCGATCTTGGCCACCAGACCGACACCGATCGGGAAATGGAAAAGGGTACAACACACGGGGAGGACACACCACGGGACGCTGTATGTGCCTGAGTGTGAATGAATGAAAAATAATATTTAAGAAATATAGAAGCAAAAAACCCACGTCGTCGACGGCGATATGGTAATGATGGGAAAATGATGCCAAACTGTAAGTGAAAACGAGTCACAAAAAATGGCATTCAAACCCAAAGTCTACCAACGAATGTGGCTGTGACGATGGTGGTGGTGGTGGTTGGGGTCTCATTCACATTGGAACGCATCTGTGCATAAATTAATATCGCCGGTCTAGCGATGCAGACCGAGTGACAGATTGAGGGCAGGACAAATAAATGAATGAACGTGCATTCGATTTGGTGCTCTTGAATGGTCGAGCTATGCCAATGCCAAGAGTTTGAGCCGTTGTGTTGAGTTTCGGGCCCACGGACTGTGTTTCACGCGCTAATTACGCCCGGCCCCAGACTTTGTTCCAAACTATTGTGACAGTTTCGATTATCGCGCTGGTGTTGGGAAGTCCATCTGCTTCGTGTCGTCTCGAGCTGTCAAATGTCATTCCAGCAACTACTCCAGCTGTGGCACACGTTGAGGAAACCTGGATGAAACGCCGTCTTACAAATGAAATACAACAATCTTCGCCTAGTCGTGCCCTTGCAACAGCCCAGCTGGAAGTGCATCCGTTGCGATCGATCCGGACCGACACACACACACACCCACTCGGGGTCGGGTCGCTGGTGAAATGCGCATGTGCTTCAGGGCCGTGGCGTCTCGGTAGTATCGCATCGCATTGGAATCGGTGGGCTGGTATCGGTGATCGAAATGCAAACGGGCGTAAGAGAGAAAGCCACTTGGCGCTTTCGAACGAGACAGCTCCAATTGCATATCCCAATTGCAACTGCAAAACTGCATCAACCCACACACACACACACACAAACGGACCATCGGCATCGGTGTTGGTGAAAGCGTTGTCAATACCAATCCGTTCGATCTGTTTGCGTGCTCAAGTGCAAATGGGATGGAACTACCCACGACCCGTGACGGTGGAATGGTGAAGAACGATAGGGGGAAAAAAAAGAAACCACCGCCAGACAGACACCGTTGAACCTTTAACCTTCACAATGCGTATGAAGGCGGGTACTGGGCGGGTTGGGCTTTAGTGCTGCGCTGCCGATGACAAAAACTGATACTTATCAGCAATTAATGCTGCCGATAGCCCCGCCACGCTCATGTCAAGTGCAGCGCGAATGGTCAACCGCAGACCAATTGCACTGCGGCGCGAGACAATGCAATATCCGCCCCTGCGGTGGGGTGGAGGGGGGGGGGGCCGACCGGAAAGCTGGTCAACCAATTGGTCAGCTCATCGATGCGTTTTATGTGCGATTTTCCGGCCCAACATAAAACGCCCACCGACCATTTGCATGCGCGTACGCATGGACGGTGCGAAAATGGTGGGGGTTGTGAAAATTGAATGGAAAGCTACTACCATTCGTCGTTATCGTTTTTTTTTATCGTCCCCGGTGTCCATGATCTCATCCTGTACGGCGAGCATCTGTTTTCAGTGTTCAGCCTTTGTTTACAGCAATTTTCAATAAAACCAACCGAGCCATTGCTTAAATTGGTACAACTGGTACAATATCTGGTGCGAGAGTACGAAGGGATTTGGTTTAAATCTTCCATTAACGCGTATCTGGCGTTTGGGTTGGAAAGATTGAACGGCAAATTGAATTCATTCAATTGTTCGCTGTTTGCCAACTTCACTCGCTAATATCGATGCATCATATTAGGGCGATCAGGTGAAGCAAAGCTGAACCAACTCATCTCGATATCACCACGATGCACGATAGCGCAATGCAGTTCGGTTCCGCGCCACACGGTTTGGGTATTTGTTTTGCCCGGCATGCTGACCCTTTCCCGCAATGGCACTGCTGGCTATAATTACTGCATTAATTATCCAAATAATTATCGCACGCCTTTCGACGGTTCTCCGGAGGGTTTTCGTGCGGAAAAGTCGTTTTTCAATCAAACTGCGGCTACCGTTGGGTGGTGGTGGTGGTGTTTTTAAAATGAATCGCTAGCCAAAACAAACGCCCCATTACGCGCACAAGAATTCCACAGTCGTTCTCGGCTTCCCCAACGTGTATGGACCGAGCGAAACCGAGCGCAGTTGCCAAACAGATGGCTCCATGCGTCGCGATTTTTACATTCCCATGTACCGCACCGGAAGCGCAATGCTTTGCACGCGTTTCCTAGTTCCGTTTCCCTAGCTGAATGGTGGCGGTGGTGATGTTGGTGCATGGAGGTTTACCAAAACATGCTTCCAAAACCACTCAGCTCGGTGTATCCAAAACAGCGCAGTGGATAAATATGGATAATCGATAGCTCGGCGTGAGCCCGGAGGAAGTTGGTTCGAAACTGTAACTGATCTATTTTTAAGCATCGCGGCCCATCTCCTCTTAAGAGAGTAAAATGCGATCCAGAACGCGCGTTCGCTTGTTTAGATGCCCCATTCCGAGTGTGATCTTGTCACAAAACAACCACTCACGATCGCGATTGATCCTCGCTCAAAGTCACGTGTCACTGTCAGTCTCGTTGGGCGCGCGCGCGTGAAACGGAAACATTGCGTACGCGCCATCGATCATGCGCCCCGCTTCACGCGTAGAGATCAAAAATTTTGCTCACACCAGCATCAAGCACGGCGGCGACTGGATTAAAATATTAATTGCAACATTAATTAAGCACGGTGCACGGCTGCGCGGGCCTGTCCGTTCGAGAGGGAGGTGCCGCTCCATAACGCACTTCTTAGAAAGCGGTGTGCACATGTTTATCTTGCTAATTGGATCAATTTTCACGCGTTCAATATTCCTCGAAACCGTTCGACGACCTTCCCGACGACGATGCTGGCCTGGGCGACGCTGGCACCGGGCGTAGCAAACACTTGTCCCGGGCATGTTGCTGGGTCGGTGTGAAGATTGAGAAATTTATGTTGCCCTTCGGCGTCTCCATGCTCATCAGCTCCACTCTTGGCCGATCGGGCGATGTTTATTTACCTTGTCGAGAGCCGAAGAAATGGGCGCCTTCCTTCGCACACAAACTATCATCAGCTAGAGGAGTCACGGCCCCCAGGAGTGTGAGTAGTGAAATTTTTGAACCGGCTTGTAACAACATTTCCTCAACTAGGGCTGTATCGGAGCGGCTTTCAGTCGGATGCTTTGAGAATTCGATATTTATAGTCTATTAGCTTCGATTTCCGTCGTTCAGGCGAGTGTTGGTGAAGTTTGCTTTGAAGTTTTGAACATGAATCATTGCTGCATTAGAGCGATTGGGGTGCGCAAAAAAACAAGACCCTTAACAGGTGCATTAGATGTAATGAGTTGTCGTTTTCGCTGGTCGGGGCTTTTCCTTAGGCAATTCGACTGCTTGGATATGTGTGACTCTTTCGTGTGTGTTTTTGGAAGTGGCCTTGATCGGTGTAAAAAAGGCACATCTTACAACAACACAACAGGAGAGAAAAAAACACAATACAACATCCCACGTGTTTACGCAAAAGGAAGCATGACGAACACGGCGCGAGTGCGTGAAGGTGCTGACTGGCCGAGTGCAGACAATCGTAAAAATTCAATTTAACACAAATTGACGGACCACCGTACCGGGTACACCAACGGCCGGCCACGTTTAATGGCTGCGTACGTACGTGTGTTCGGTCGTTCGGGGTAACGTGTTTTATTCGATGCGATTAATTTAAATCTTTTCAAGAACATTCGAAGGACACGAACGCCCCGCCGGCGGGGTTGCGGGGCAAGGGATGTATGGTCGGGAATCGAGATAACTGCTAACGATCGTTGGTGCGATGTTGAAATGATTTTAATTCTTTTCGCGGCGAAAAGCCACCCGAACGGCAACAAACAAACAAAAAAAAACAAAAACCCATGTACTAATGAACCGGTTTGTTTTATTTTCTCCCCACTCGATTCCATTACAGCGTGCCACGTTGGCGGAAAAGGAGGTAAACTCGCTCAAGGAGAAACTGTCGACCACGGACCGCGGAGTCAGCAACAACAACAACAACAACAACAACAATAACGACGGTAACGATATGGACGTCACGGCACCGCCACTACCGCCATCGCTTGCCACCTCGGCGACACTGCCACCGTCCCTGCCACTGGGCACGTCGCCGCCACCACCGACGGTCTCCTCGCCGATGATCGTCGAACAGAACGGTATCACACCGCCATCACCCTCGACCACACCGGTCTCCGACAGTGGCAGCATCCATCGTCCGGAGGGAGCGCTCAGTCCGAGCGAAAAGCCCCACGCCCCGGGAGCTCGATCACCGATGGCACGCGCCCGCACACCGGATCTCGATCGCAAGGTGCAGCAGGAGCTGGCCGCTCTGGCGCACTCCATCAACAACAACAACTGCATCGCCAGCAGTAACAACAATCACGGCAGCACTCGATCGCCAACCCAATCGCCACCGACCACGGTTGGGGACAGGATGGATTACGACAGTGTGACGGGTGTGTCGAAGGGCAAGACGAAGGAAGAGTCGACCGTCAGCGAGTGCCACAAAGCGAGCAGCAGCGAAAAGCTGAACCACTCTGCGGAAACGAACTGCAGCGGAGGCGAAACGGACTCACCGGCCAAGGAGCCGGCGCTGGACAGCAGAACAAGATCCCTGACGGAGGAGCTATCGGCTAAGGATCGTGAGGTAAGTGTCGAGAGTGCAGAGATGATTTTAAATCGAAAGAAAAAATAACATTGCTCGAAACAATAGCGTTTGCATAGCAATCATCGTATAATTTCTTGATGAGTTAACCTCCTCCCTCGGCGAAGAAGAAAGGACATTTTGCAGTAGTTCATGTTCTAGGAAGCGTTACCCTAGAAGATAAAAGACTAAAAACCCAAAACGTAGGATACAAACAGACACAGGGGAGGGGGGGTTTCAGCTTCAAAGCTGCAGGATGTAAAACCCTCCGGTGATAGGGATTCAAGAAATAATTCTTGATTTTATCGAGCCGCCAGCGGATGGATTTCGCTGCTAAAAAGATAGCTCACACACACACAGAGGAAAAAAATGCCTTTGATTAATTTCACCACATTTTTTAATTAAATCTTCGGTTGGAAAGCATTTTTCCCCTTTTTTTGGGTGCTTTATTTTTCGGTATTCATTGCAACCTTGCTGGCATCTTTTATGCCCATTGTGATAAAAAGAAAAGCAGCATAGATGAGCAGAAAGGAGAGAGGAAGAGCGAACAAAACAGAAAAAAGCGAACTTGGAAAGAACCCTCACCATCCGCGGGTGGTCAGCCGAGTCCTGGGACCCAAACCAGCTGCATCCCGCTGGTGTGGGCTGTGGCATAGCAGGGCGACGGTAACGGCTACCACCACGCGTGGGGAGGAAGAAAAACAAGCTTTTGATTTATATTTGCTGAAAAATAATGAAAAACTTTTTTATCCGTTCGAATCACGGCGAAACAAGAGCAGGTTCGGTAGTGGGGCGGGTGACCATATTGAGGGATGGAAAACAATTCAAAGGATCCTGGAATCGTGGGGCTAAAGTGTAAAGCGAACCAGCAGATGAAGAAGAAAAAAGCATTAACAACATGAAATGTAACAAATGAACGGAAGAAAAGAGTTTTCTTACCCTCGAACCGAGGGGGGGAGACGCGTTCGCCTTTCGCCTGTACTGCCACTGACCACACAAGAAACAAAGATCAATAGGGAACGTTGTATGGGGTGGGGTGAGTACACCAGCTGAGTGGGGTTAGTACAACAGTACAACATAGTTATTAAAGAGTAAAAGTTTGCCAAAAACATCCTCATTTTTCGTGCCCGGGTTCCATTCTTTGGAAAATATTAATAAAAAACAAAACACACAAAAACGAATGAAAAGCAACAGTACAGGAGCGGCAAAAAAAAACCGCAACCCGCCAAAGAAACAAAAATGCTACAAAAAAGGACCCCCTGTACGCGGGGGAAAAAAGTCCTCCAATCCAAAATGTTTCAAATAACAATACAATCGGTTTTTTATTACATAATTTATACACAATTCATTGAATTTCGCTTTTGTGGCCACGGATGTTTTGGGGGGAGGGTGAGGTTGGATTGAGGAACCGAGCGAACGCGAGAAGAGTTCTTTTTTTGTGTGCGTTCCCTTTCCCCCGACACGGATCCGTTTACGAGTTTTCAAAGGAAAAATACAGTGCAGGCAACTTTTCCCTTGCAAGGGGTTTGATTTTTTTCGGTATCCCGGTAAAACACCATTGCTTGATTGACGCTCCAGGTTTGGGCAAAGTGAGGAGATCGTCTTCCGCGTTCCAATGGGCGATGGAGATGGGTTTTTGAAGCGAAGGAAGTACCAAAAAAACACCATAAAAAAGTACGCAACGCACCCTTCAATGAATGTCGCTTGTGCGTGTCATAACAGCTTACTTCCTTCGTGCTGCTGGCTGCTGGTGGAACGTGTACGTCATGTACGCCACCAGAGAACGCCCAAAACCAAACATTCTCCTTCCCAAACCCCAAACGCCCCTGTTTGTGTGTGCGCCCAAATAATCTCTTCATTGTGGCAAATCGAATCTTGTGAATCGAATGTTTTCATGTCATTCTACCGCACCGGGAGTGAGTCTCTTTTTTTGTTCGAAAAGGGACGGCCAATTTCCTTTTTTTTGCTTTTCGCTGCCCTTCCCAACCAAGGCAAGAGTGTGATAAGAAGATGTTGTACGGCCC
Source organism: Anopheles merus (assembly GCF_017562075.2). NCBI lineage: Eukaryota > Metazoa > Arthropoda > Insecta > Diptera > Culicidae > Anopheles > Anopheles merus. The sequence goes on from NC_054082.1 coordinate 1,074,797, forward strand.
GAGCGAAGGAGAAATACAACACGGACGCACGCACCCACCACCACCACCACCACCAAGAAAAACGAGTCGATAAAAATCGCTTGTTGATTCTCGTTTTCCAATCACGGGGCCCACCCTAGTCAAGGGGGAAACTTTTCTCTCGCCACAACAAGCGAGTGCGGCAAACCTTCTTTTCACACGACCCCCGGCCTAATGAAGACGATGTGCTGCGGAAGTGGAAGGAGAAGGTCTTGGTGGCCACTTGAGGAATTAGTAAGATACACTCGTAAATCCACTTATCGACCAAACCCAAGACTTTGTGCCTCCCTCGGCAGGCAACGGCGGGTGCAAAAGGCCATCCTTAAAAGGTGATGGAAGTTTGACCGGCAAAGTTCGCCTTTGACCGGCCACACTAGACAATCATTTCCTTCAAAGGCAAAGGACGGGCGCAAGAAGAAGGACGGCCGAACGTTTGTTTGTTTACTTACGATGAACGGTTGCTTGCCTTTCGTGTTGGGATTCCTTTTTGTGGGCCAGTTTTTTTTTTTGCTGCTTTTGTTGCTCCCATGAAGCAAGAGATGCCGGGCATCTTTTGGTGTCGAAGATTTCGAGGGGGTGATTTATCGCCTTATTTTCCACCCGAAGGATCAAAGGCGCCACACAAACAGGCGGACGAATATTGAAAACATTTTCTTCCGACAGCATCTTCTGCTTCTGTTGTTGGGTCGGTTGTCCTTGCCTCTGGAGGCAAACAGTCTGACCACAGACGACACGCGGCCAAACCATTTGCATTCCTTACGATTTGACCTGTTTGCGGCCACTTTTCTGCTCAATTTTTTACCAATCATACGCGTCTTCTTTTTTTTTGTGCTCCTATATTTCCATCACGGAAAGGACGAGAGAAACAAAAAGGTCGCTGTATCAATAAAGAATAGCGAAAGTGAGCGGAAGGACTTTTCTCCTTTTTGCGGGGCGCATCGGATCCTGTGACGAGTTTTCCAGTTGATTTGTTGACGATGGAAACGATTTTCACGCCCCGAAAGTCCGCAGCCCGTGGCCCTTACGGGCAGGTCGGGGAAAATCCTTTGGCTTCCTTTCCTTTTACGGCTGAAGGAAAATAAACAATATCCAATTTCCTGAGCTGTTTTTTTTCTCTTCTCTCTCTCTCTTTTCCCACCCACTGGAATATGGAACGTTTGAGAATGTTGTTTTTTGTCTCCTTTTTCTTCTTCTCGGTCGGTGTGCTGCTGCTGCTAGAGTATCAGTTTCCCACGGGTTTTCCTCGGTCTGGCACGTTCGTAAAACGGCGATGGTTTGTCAATAAGTTATTATCTTGTTTACGGACTTGTTTGGCCTTGCTGGTTTCGGGGTGATGGATTTGGGGAGTAAAAATGATTCTTTCGGCATGGAGAGGAAACAAGAGAGCGAAAAAAAGTGCGCCTTCCCGCCCCAGGAACGGGAAGGAAACACGTGGTAATAACTTCATAAGCTGTTTGTTTTCCCATCGTCCCAAAAAGTCGGAGCTTCGACGCGTCTCCCGGCAAAAGTTTCCGTCGAAACCGAACTGATATTGGATTTGGGTAGAGCGCCCTCCCTCTTCGAACCAGCTCGCAAACATTCGTGGTCGAGGTAAGGTGTAAAATTCGAAATTGATCTATAAAGCGCCCTAAAAACAGCCCTGCCACATGCCAAACAAGATTCGGCGTTTTGAAGCGAAATCCTCGCAGCAAGGAAAATCGCCCCGTGATGGAACAATCAAGCCACAAGCCTTTGCGTTGGATCGGATGCCGAGAGACGTGAGCTTGGGGAAGGGGTTGTGTTAAAATGTTGTTCGATCCCTTTTTTTCGCCGGGAAAAGCACATAAAAACCCATGGAAATATTTAAAGAATTTGATACCCTTGGTTGGACGAGTTCTGCTGGTTCCGGATCCGTTCTTTCGCTCCCGAAAGAAAGGTGATTTTGTGGTTGTGGTAAAGTTTAACAACCACCCAGCCCCAGCCCGAACGAGCATAACGAGCCTTCGGGCGGAACTGGTGCGGTTTATGGGTGGATTATAATGAGCCGCATGGGTCGATTGATTTGCCAGGAATTCGACACACGATATCGGGTCGTTAAACTCCCACCGCCCGAGCTGGAGGTAATAATCGTTTATTTACGACATTTATTGAATCCAGTTTGCAGCACAGACTGGGCGCCTCCATGCCACCATGAGAGCGCGGTTGAAGGAAAAAAAAACCCTGCAACGTATGCTTGTTGTTTCATTAAATTCCCGCCAGCGTTGAAGCAGTAAAACACACACACTCTTATTTTCACTTGGTGCAGTCCAACCACCAAGAAAAACACCATTAGAGCGGCGTTTGGAGTTTCTGCAAACAAGAACGTACAAGAACTTCTCGCAAGGAAAAGCGCCAGTTCGTGTGAGAAATGGAGCGGGCCTATTAGCATGTAAATTTCCCTTCTTAACGTATGGATTTTGCACGTATTGCTACACCGTGCACTTTTGCTCGATTTGTGTCTTGGAAGTTTCTCCAATTTTCTCTACTTGAAGATGCGTTTTAGATACAACTTAAAGAGCTCCTTCTTATCCATTCCTTACGTTTGTGGTGTTTAAACATTCAATACAAAGCAAATTCAATCCGCTCCCTAGACAAACACGTCTCGTCCTCCCGGTCGACCTTTGCATCGATTATTTCGCTGCTTTGCTGCTGTCTGTCGGAACGATGGCTGCAGTTCTGCTTTTTTCCCTTCGCAAGCAGAACAAACGAAGCAACACCAGTCAACAATCCAAAGACATGTGCTGCACACGGCGCTGCTGTGGCTATGTGTGCGTTTGTGTGTTGTGTGTTGCTGCGAATGGCTGAGCCTTAAAAACCGGTTGGCAGAGAAAATACGCTCATGAGACAGTGGCATCGGTTCTTTGTGTTCATTTTGTTGTCTTTACCAAACCGTCAGCCCCGGCCTGGCCTGGCCTCACCGTGCTCCGTTGGAAAAGCGCCCGCAAAACGATGAACGATCTTCTGCATCTCTTCACTGCGCAATGAAAGTGAGAAATGAGCTACACGATACCATCACCGTCATCGTGCACCGCATCGTGTGTATCGTTTTGCCCGGGTTTTTCTTTCCCTCGCTTGGGATGTCGTTGCAGTTGGAAATCTACATCCTCTACCCCCCCGGTCTGGTATCGGAAGCGAAAACCAGAAGGTTGTGAATGTGTGTATGGCTGTGTGTGGGTTTGAGAATTGGCAATATGCTCATTTTGTTCAACAACATCACCACCAGGCAGCAGTGCGTCGCGGGGAATGGGGCAGCCAGCAGGTTGTCGTCGTGGTTTGGCTGCATGAATTATTCAGTAATGACAAAACAATATGTAAACTATAAATATCACTAAGCCAGCCAATTCATTTTCACTTTCGGGATGGTATGAAAAATGGGAGGAAAAATCGACATGCGGTTTGGTGAGCGATTGTTAACAAGTTTATTAATTAGCGGACCTAAACTTGATGCAATAATGATTGAAAACAAGTAAAATTACTAACAATCTCGAGGAAAAGTGCTCTTATACAACCAAGCGGGCTGGGGAAAACCTACACCATTGAAGAGCATCCAAACACACCAGCGCAAGAAATGCTTTCGATATCGGTGGGCGTACGACTGGCGCGGAATTTTACTTTACACGCTGGAATACGACCACCCAGACCCACTCGTCGAAGTAAGTTTTCTTTCGCCTCCACAAGACGCCACCGTCGCGACAAGCACAAGCGCTTCGGTGCACTTTGGAATAAATGCAAAAAGCAGCAACACTCATCGTGATCGTTGTCGGCGCAGTTGCACAGCACTAAAACTCGCTCGCCACCCAACGGGCGACCCGATTCGGGGACGGAGAGCACGGGCTGGGCATGTGGGCTCGGGCTCGGGATAAAATAGTCCAAATTTCGTAAGTGTCAAAACAAAACATACTTTCGGTATATTTATAGCATTGGTGCTGGCGGTGTTTCCCATCGCCCGCCCGATACGCCTCCATAAAGAGCGAAGGTTCGTTCGAATCGTTCGAGCAATCGAGCGCCACCCAACCCCACCCCCGAGTGGGTGAGTGGAGTGTGGAGTATCATACGCTTTCCACCGTGCGGCATGCGGCACCGAACCCGAAAAAGCGGTACAAGTTAACCATATAATCAAACAATCCGCCCACCAGCCAGTTCCTTCATCAACACGCCGCGAAGCAATGTCACATTTGCACCCTCCCTCAGGCCCTCCCTTCCACACGAGCCGTGTGTCGCATTCATTACCCCACCGCGGCACACACACACAGGCACACAGGCGTGATCGTTTCGTTCGAGGTTTTGCGATTGTTTTCGATTTGTTTCCCCATTTGCCGAGCGCTGCTGGAAAAACGGGCAAATCTGCAGTCCGCAGCTGCGTTCTCGCTAATGGATGACTCGATGAAAGTTTCCCTTCGCCTCCTTCCCGCAGCACGATGCCTTTCACCCATCGAACGACACGGCATTAGTATTTGATCGAATTAAAAACTCAATCGTTTCGCTTTGTCCTGTGCGACGTTCCTACCAAACTAGCGTTCACGAGGCGCCCTGCTGGGGATGAGGGTCGGTAGAAAATGTTTTTATTGATAAAATATCGTTTGTAACTCTGTGCTCCTGTGGGCCTGGTGGCCGTTATCGAGCGGGGGACAAAACAGCGAACGAACGCCACGTCAAAACGTTCCGACCCCGAAACGAAACAAATTATAAAACCGAATCGAATCGAAACTCCTTGTTCACGCGCTCATTTGCTCCCCTTCCCGTCCGTCCTTGGCGGTTCGTGCCACCAGCACCGCCTTCGCTTATCGCACCGCTTTCGTCAACCGCTCGCTGGGTGGGAGAAATGAAAGGTAATAAAAATAAAAAGTTCTTATCAGAGGAAAGTTGAAATTTATATGCAAATGTTTTTCCCTCGTTGTGTGTGTGTTTCCCGCGCGGTTTGTTAATCCATTCGGGGGCCGGAAAAAAACGGTCGAAACGGTGGAAAAGGGGTGCCAATGGTGCGGGTGGGGTTACCGTTCCCTTCACTACAAATTACCGAAGAATTGGATCAAACGGTTTAAACTTCCTCTCCGGCTCGTCTTTGAAGTTTTGACTTCGATTAAATGCCACCGAAACATTGGCGCATATCACGCTGTGTGTGTGTGTGTCGGTGTGTGACTGCGTGTGTCCTGGTTTGGCTTTTGTTTGGCTTTTGTCAGAATGCGTTCTTGGAGTTCTTTTGTGTGGGGACTGTTTCCCCTTGCACCATTCGGCATGCGATGGGAAAGGAAAATCGTTTGTGATTTGTTCCGCAAAAGCGAAGGGGAGTGAAAAACAAAACTTTCCTTTCACGTCACCAATGCGCCAGATACAATCACGTGAGTGATTAACAAATAATACAAGCCTTAAAGGTACGAAAATTCTTGACTCCCGGGCTCCCCCCGCTCCCCCCTCCACCAACAGTGCCGATCAACCGAACCCATATCGTGGGTGAATTGACGAGGTGGAATAAATTATCAAGCCGTGCTTCGGAGTGAGTAAAAGCCAGTGTGGTGATATGGAATCTTCTAACTACCCAAAAGAATAATGTGGCTTGAATTTGTGTAGTTACTTGGAGTTTATTTCTTCTATGTTAACTCGGGCAGCGTTTCCTCTTAGATCGGACTTTTGTTAATCATCCTAAACCTCAACTTATCCTTAATTTATACTCACTCGTTCGCGCCAAAATTCCTTAATCCTATTCCTCATTGGCTAATCCTAATTATCGCCTATTTTACTATTTCCTATTTCCTATCTTATGCTATTCTATTCTATCCTACGTGTAACCTTAATTGTAGATGTATGTGTGTAAATATATATATGCATAATAAAAATCTAACTATGTGTATGTGTGTAAGTGTATATGTGTATAATTTAAACCTAGCTAGCTATAATTATTCTGCGCGCGTTTTGCCTATCTTGCAGGCGCTACACCTCCCCCCTTTAGAAATGAAAAGCGTATGCTTTTCATCCCTTAATTAATCTATTTTTATGCACTGTACTTAGTTTGTTTGTATTTGTATTCTTTATTGTACAGTTAACATTATCTAACTTTACTACTATGTACGGTCCTAAGTATATCGGATCTAATTTTTTTCTATTTTCGTTTTTTAGATAAACCGCATCTCCTATTTTTAAGATAAGGGGGTTTACATTACTATTTGCTCTAATCTGTCTTCTTTCTTTTTGCTCAATTAAATTTTTACGCGCTATTTCGTTTGATTTTTGCAATTTGAATTTAATTTCATTAAAATATGCATCATAATTGTATACTGGTTCAATATTACCATGGCATAAATCTTGGGGAAGAATTGCTTTTTTTCCAAATATTAATTCGTATGGGCTATAGTTCGTATCTGTATGAGGTGTTGTGTTATAATTAAATTCGTAAAATTTTAGCCAATCATCCCAATTGTCACCATGCTCATTTGTAAATGCTCTTAAGTATTCATTGAGTGTTCTGTGGTTTCTTTCCAAGGAACCTATGGTTTCTGGGTGATAGGCAGTGGCAAAAGTCTGCTTGATCCCCAGCAACTCCGCTACCTTTTTTAATACCTCGTTATTGTATTCAAGGCCTTGATCCGATTTCATCTCAAGAAACCTCCCGTATTTTAATATGCAGTTCTCAACCATGGCCCTAGCTATCGTGTTCGCTTCTTTATTTTCTGTTGGAATAAGAACAATGTATTTCGAGAGTTCACATTGCATTGTAACGATGTATCTATGATTTTTATTGGTTTTCGGCAAGGGACCCACTGTGTCTATACAGACTACTTCGAAAGGCTTTAAAGGTGTAGTCGTAACAGCACTTTTTTCTTTTGTATGTCTTACGATTTTGTTCACTTTGCATACTTTGCAGCCTCTAACGTAATTTTTAATTTCTTCCTTCATATTCTTCCATTTATATTTTTCTCTAATTTTGAGGTATAATCGATACTGTCCGACATGTCCTCCCGAAGGTGACATGTGATAGTTTTCTAAAATATTTGCTATTTCCTCCTTTTTTGAAATCCATTTTGGTGGAATAAAAGCAATGATCTCTAAACCGGAAATGGCATTATCTGCGATTTCCTTTATGGTGTAAAAAGAGTATTGCCTGAATAGGGGATCTTCTAATGAAATTGCAATTTTGTCACGATTGTATTCTTTTGCTATTTGTTGTACTTTTAGAAGAGCAGACTCTAGCGCCTGACTTCCATCTTCATAACAATGAATTGTTGTATTTCCTAACTCCTTGTTGTAATTATTATTGAAAACTGTTATTTTGATTTTGCCATATTCTGTTTTTGACAGGATTTTCAAAAGTTTGTTTACTTCTGTTGGGTTTTCTGTTTGCCAAAGTGTAGGTTTAGTTATGGAATCTTTTTCATCTTCGTTTAATTCTGGAGGAGGCTTGAAATTGTTCAGTCTTGTCATTGCTCTTGTTTTCACTGCTAGTAGTGATTTATCATTTGTTTCGTTTGCATTATTCTTTTGCATAAGCTTCAACTTGTCTGAATCAATGACAATTCTCGATAGTGCGTCAGCTCCTGTGTTCGTTTTTCCTTGCACAAATTCCACTTCAAAATCAAATTCCTCCAGGTCTAACCTCATGCGTGTTAGTTTTGAAGTAGGATTTTTCATGTTGAATAGATATACCAATGGTCTGTGGTCGGTTCGTACTTTAAACTTTTTTCCAAAAATATAAGGTTTGAAATAATTTACTGCCCAATGTATTGCTGTTAGCTCTTTTTCTATAGTCGGTTTAGATTTCTCTCCTTTAGTAAAACTTTTACTCGCGTATGCAATAGGTAGGTCATTACCATCTGTTTTCTGCGATAAGATAGCGCCACATGCTACATCGGACGCATCAGTAGTAATGATAAACTCTTTCTCAAAGTTTGGGTACTGTAATATAGTAGGTGATACAAGGCTTCTTCTAAGAGTGTCGAAAGCATGCTGACATTCATTAGACCACGTGAATGTAGCTCCTTTCTTTAGTAAATTATTTAACGGTCTTACCAATTCAGCAAAATTTTTAACGAACTTGCGATAGTAATTGCAGAACGCTACAAACCTTCTAACTTCATCCACATTTATTGGTACTGGGTATTTTTTTATCGTTTCGAACTTGGACTCATCGGGATATATGCCTTTATCTGTTATTTTGTGACCTAAATAGGTTACATTGTTTTGGAAAAATTTACATTTCTCTGGATTTAGCTTCAAGTTATAATTTCTTAGCCTGTTAAATACTTTCATTAAGTTTTCTAGATGATGTTGCATTGTGCAACCCGTTATAATAATATCATCTATGTAAACAAAAGCACTCTCCGGAGTAAGTCCCGCCATTGCTATCGTTATCATCCGTTGAAAGCTATTAGGGCTTATATTCAGCCCAAAAGGGAGTCTTGTAAATTGATAATGGCCTGAAGAAGTTGAGAAAGCAGTATATTTTCTAGAGTTCTTGTGTAAAGGTATCTGGTGAAACCCGGACATAAGGTCCAAAGTAGTAAAATATTTTGCTCTTCCTAATTGGTCTAATATATCATCGATTCTAGGTAGTGGGAACTTATCAGGCATTATTTTTTTATTCAACTGCCTGTAGTCTACTACCAATCTCCATTTTTTTTCGTTATCTCCAGATTTTTTTGGTACCAATAAAATTGGTGAATTATATGGAGAAACCGAATGCTCTATTATGTTATTTTTAAGCATTTTATCAACCTGATTTTTTATCTCGTCACTTTGAGAATATATTTGCTTATAATTCGGAATGTAACATGGTACGTTATCTTTCAATTGTATCGATTGCTCGTAAAAATTATTAATTGGGATTTGATCATTATCGGTGCAGAAAATATCGTGGTACTCGGATAATATTTTTTCTAAATGAGGGATTATATATTTAGGAACATTCTGACTATCGATTTTGCTCAATAATGTTTTTATTTTAGATTCATTTGCTTTAGTGCTTTTAAATTTTAAATTTTTCTGAATATAATTTTTCAGCGGGTCAATCTGTGGTTTAAATGAATCTTTTTCAATATACACATTGCTTTCAGTGGTGTTTACAAATTTTACATATTGGTTTTGTTTTGATACCACAGAGTTGCCACAAAATACTCCTGGTAATATTTCGCTCGCAAGGACAATAGAGTCTTCAACGAGGTCGGGCAAATTTATCTTTCGGATAACCTCACTGCGTAGAGGCAATATGAAACCATCATTGATACTATCTTCAATAGGGTGGCTGATTGTAACACCGTAACAATTGAAATTTAAAAGCCAGTGCTCATAATCTATAACACATCTATGTTTAGTGAAAAAATCTCTTCCCAAAATACCATCCGCTGTGATATCTATTTCTGCAGGAATGATATGAAAAGTGTGGTTAATAGAAGCATTTCCGAATGTTATATTAGTGCTAGTAGTTGCTAATGTTGATACCGATTCGGTTGTTATGCCTGTTAAGTTTATCCTATTTTGCGCGTAGACTTGCTGTGTTGGTTTTATTTTATCAACTTTGAACAATGACACGTCTGCTCCCGTGTCGATAATTAATATGCTTATTTCACCCATTGCCATTTCTACTTTAATTTTGATAAAGTTATTAGCATTTAAGTTTATCGCTAATGTTGACCATCGTTTGTAGGTTGAATGATTTCTTCTAACGCCTGTGGTACCCCTAAAAAATGTTCCTCTTCTGCAGCTTGTGTATTGTAGACTCTACGAGTATTTGTATTTGGAAATTGTTTTCTGAAAGAGTTATTAGAATATCTTTGGTTTTGGAATCTGTTGGTAGTTGCCTGATTATTACCAAGAGGAGATCTATTGGAAAACCATCTATTATTTGTGTTTGGCTGGAATCTATTGTATGTGTTCGGCGGGTATTTATTACGAACGAATTTTCTATTGTCATAGTAGTTTCTGTTGAAGGCTAATATTTGTGAACCGTTGCTATTCCTTTCGTTTTCTAATACTTTCTCTGAAGCATCTGAAACAGATGCGAATTGACCTGCTTTTAAAACAATTTTTGTTTCCTGATTATGAACTTTTTCAATCAGAGCATTAATCCCATGCTTTAATGACATGTCATTTGCAACTTTTTCGGGAATGTGCAACTGCAAATAAACGTTTTTTAATTTTGTGCTGAGTAATTCAACCTCATCACAAAGAGCTTTAGTATCCGTCTGGCGAATAGATTTCAATTGACTTATTATTTTATCTGGATTAAGTTTTTCTTGACATCTGGACCGTATATCATTTATTAACGAGTCAAAATCGTCAATATTAGGCGGCAGTCCTAAACGCGCCTTTCCTATCAATCTTGTTTTTAAAAATTTTACCAACATTTGTGGATTTTTTGGACATAATTCCTTTAATAAATTTGAAGAGTCCACAAAATTTTCCAAACCATCTGTATTGCCATCGTATATTTGCACCAAAGCGGTGGCTGTTTTGATATCGAAAGTTTCCATTTTGTTTTGATTCCAACGGTTGAACACGATAGCTAGTTTTGCCAAAGTTTTAAACTTAACTTGAATTTTGTTTGTTTGATGAAATTGTATGCGCGATTGGATATTGGCGTATATGTCACTCGCTTCCTTCAAAATTCGTTTTAGCTCTGAAACGGGTTCAGTTTCCTGAATTGAATCTAGGTAATACTTGATCTTATCAAAACAAAACTTAGCGGAACCGCTGTAATGATCAAGCAAACATCTGCGAAACTTTCTATCACACGATAATTTTTTTTCAATATTTTTAAGCCTTATAGTATTTTGATTAATTTTTAAGAGCATTGAATGAGATGTGATCGAGATGTTTTGCTATATATATAGTAATATATATATATATATATATATATATATATATATATTATGTATTATATATTATATATATATATATATTTTTTTTTATTTAATTTTTTTTTTGATACCCAGATAATGGTAATATTACTTTTTTTTTATTTAATTATTTTTTTTTTTTATTTTTTTTAAACCAATGGTAACTCCCCCAATAGTATGTGCATATTGTAATGGAAAATGGTAATATTGTACGTTTCATAAAAAAGAATTTAATTGAGCAATTACAAAAAATATTTAAATGAGTAAATTGCAACTATATTGAGTGTGTAGCCTACCTTACTTTCTCTCTTTTTTTTTTTTTCGCTTGATCCTTACTCCGTGTACCGCTGCCCGATCGATAAGTATAGCGTTATCTCGCTTTATCCACTGCAAATCGCTGCTCGTTCTCTCACAGCACACTGCTGCACCGTCGCTCCTATCCACTGCAAATCGCTGCTCGCTCTCTCACAGTTCACTGCTTCGCCGTCGCTTCTTCCTTCTTCTCGCAACAACGTTATGTCTCTCTCGTGCAAACGACACTTGGTCACTTGTCGCAAAAGGTCATGCCGGTTCAAACTGTGATGCTTATCGCCGATGGTACGAAATGTGGCTTACTCGTACGTGCGATAATCTTGTCCGATCGAGGTCACTGCACTTAGATCACTTTACGCACGGTCCCGTTAACTATCGCTGCTCTTTTTTTTTTGTTTTTTAACACCGAATGTTTGTTAGCATTCATTTAACTTTTCCTGGCCACTTTTTTTATAACCGGGATACACTCTCTCTTTCACTGCGCCTTGGTTCGTTGACGATACCCGACAGGAGTTTTTGTGCAATTTGCGTGATTTTGCAGGAAACCCTTATATTTTATCACTGCGTTTGAATAACGATAGTTCGAATTATCGTACAATTGTAGCGTTGCGCTTCACTCTCGTCTTTACTCTCTCACTCTTTCACGCTAAACATCAACGCAGATACTAGAATATTCTTCTGACCGGAAGGAATATTACGCACTCGCGAATTAACTTCGTATTTACGCGAGTTTTTTTTTTTTTTTTTTTTTTGCATCACAGTTTCACACTTGTCACGGTCGCCATGTGGTGATATGGAATCTTCTAACTACCCAAAAGAATAATGTGGCTTGAATTTGTGTAGTTACTTGGAGTTTATTTCTTCTATGTTAACTCGGGCAGCGTTTCCTCTTAGATCGGACTTTTGTTAATCATCCTAAACCTCAACTTATCCTTAATTTATACTCACTCGTTCGCGCCAAAATTCCTTAATCCTATTCCTCATTGGCTAATCCTAATTATCGCCTATTTTACTATTTCCTATTTCCTATCTTATGCTATTCTATTCTATCCTACGTGTAACCTTAATTGTAGATGTATGTGTGTAAATATATATATGCATAATAAAAATCTAACTATGTGTATGTGTGTAAGTGTATATGTGTATAATTTAAACCTAGCTAGCTATAATTATTCTGCGCGCGTTTTGCCTATCTTGCAGGCGCTACACCAGCTTAATGGTCGCCGCACAAGGAAGTCATTGGAGCAGGACTTTCTTTGCTTTTCCTTGCCACACACGGCCACACGGCCCAGCAAGCACACATACGCGGGTAGTACACAAGCCACAGCACAACAGGGACCCCATTAGCCGTTCAATTGCATGCGAGTTGATTTATTACGGTGCAGCAGTACACTCGAGTGTACAAGCGACCGGGTCGATTTTATCGAGACTCCCCTCATCTGAATGTTTGTGAAAAATCCGTGCTCCCTGTTCCGCATCCGGAGGGCAATTAAACTGCTGCGGGAGTCTTGTGACAACTTCGCTTGACAACGAGACACGGCGCCAGCCGGAAAATGAATCATTCCACGTTTAGCAAAGTTGTGTCAATTTATAATTTGTTTAATTTTTATTCCTAAATCGTTTTCCCTCGAGCATCGAGTGATGAAAGATCACCCAATTAAGGGCCAAACGATGATCGTTCATCGTCAAATTGGGAAATGTGTGATCATCTACCGCCGTTTGCGCGTGAGTGAGGTCACTTTAACCGATTTCCCTTTGACCTCCCCCGCTTTGCTCAGCTCAGCTATTTCCAAACAGCGGAAACATGTGCATGTTAAACGGAACAGAAGAAAACAGAGCGAGAGAGTGAGAGAGAGAGAGGCGCGTCCCGGTCCCACCAAAACCCTAGCAGTTGCGGGATTCCAATGTTTCTAATATTCCGCCAAGTGAGGCGAAAAACCACCGGACGACAACACGTGGCGTTAGTTTTTCCTCCCTTCTTCTCGCTTCCCTTTCGATCCTCGCCCTCACTGCCTGCCCTAGACCTCGGCCCTCGCTTTATGTATGTGACCTGCTTGGCGCAATGATTTATAAGCTAAATTTATGATTTATGCTACATTTTTGCATTCGGGTTGAGCATTTTCCCGCGGCGCTCGGGGAGGAGAGGGCGGGTTTTGTGGGAGACTTTACACACTTTCGCGCGATGCGTTTGACGCTGGATGTCCGGCTGGATTCCTTCGGATTGCAAACACCGCAGCAAGCGGGGCAGTGGGAGAGCGGCTGCATTGAGTGCATAAATTACCTCCTCGAGCATCCAGAGCGCACTGGAAGGGCAACTGAATCGCTGTAGAGCAGTGAAAAACGTTGCACATTTTCACTCATTTCTGTGGTCGCATGCATGAACAGTGATTGCAGAAAAAAAAAAACTGGAGACGAGAAGAACAGTGGGAATAAAGAGAAAAAGGGTTCTGAACAACAAAAAAAACGGCTTTGAGCAACTTCAGCGTTCTTTTCTGCCCACACTCGTTGGACACACAGATACCAACAAAAAACCACACGATGTACCGCACAGAAAAGTGCGAATAGAAAATAAAACTGAAGCATAATTCGTTACCCAAGCCACCTCTTTGGTTGGCGTTTTTGGTTTGTTCACTCTATCTCTCCAGCTCCAAGCGTGCCCTTTTATCCTCAACGGGACCACCCCAACGACCAGCCGTGAGATGCTGGATTTTTAACATCATTAATGAATGAAAGTGTGTGCAAGAGCGAGAATGTTGGCATGCTATTTTTCCGAATAATTGTCACCGTTTATTTCTTTTCATTCTCTTAACCGTCATGCATGCGTTTTTTTCCTTCCTCACAAAACTCCCATGCGTCACATGTTTCACACACACACAGAAGTGCGAGGAAAAAGTGCATCAAACGCAAAAACTAAATTTCCCGCCCTCGGGGTGGGCGGGCGGCGGGAATGCTCGCCCAAGCGCATTTTCAAATGTGATATTTATATCCGTTATCCAAGCCATTTAACGAAACGTTCATAAAGATCGGGTTGCTTTCTGCATTATTTTCCAGCAACCCTGCCACATCGCATCGTGTGCTTGGGTGTGTGTGTGTGTGTGAGCGTGCATGTGAGTACGAGAATGTGCCGCATGTGCGATGAAAAACTCGTGTTTTCTGTTGACTTTTTGATTAACTACCGCTCACAACGCACCAGAACCAGAGCGAGATGGTTTCCGTTGGAAAGGGAAAGAGAATGTTGTTTCATCAATTTTTGTACTTATTAAAATGAAGTTCTACCGAGCAAGACGTTCCTTTCGAACGAAACCAAACAGAAACCCTCCAGTAATGCAATCCCATTGCACAACTACATCGCTCACATGCGGCGGGGAAAAGAAAATCAAAAGATGTTTCATTACTCCGGCCGGGACTGCGCAAGCGAGGATCTCGCACAAAACAGTCCCCCCAAAAAAACACGAAACCATTGCTCAAGTACAGCACACACCGACACGGAGCAGAAATATGAAAAGCTATCAATAGAGCGCTGCAACACAAGACAAAATGTAAGCGAAAGTTTGTCTTCCTGTCTTCCACGATGCTCCGGCTTCTTCGGCACGAACATGCAATGCCCGTTATCAGGTCGAGATCAAACAGCAAAGAAACAGCAAACGGACCGTTGATATGGAGCGCTTTTTATTATTTGGCTCCCGAGCTAGTGCGCAAACACATCCCTTCCCTTCCCTTTTGGATGGCTCGGCTCCATTCAAAGCAAGAAACGTCGCAGGGTGTAAAGTTCCGCTGGCATCTGCAACCGATCCGCCCGCCCCATCCTTGAACGCTGCCTTTCATTAGCACTGAATCATATGCACCAACCCATTAGAGAAATGCAACATAAAAGTAATTAACAGTTTGTACTTGGTTGATCCCATTCCCCCCTGCGCAGGCAACTCCTCAAGGATACTCCGCCAAGCCGTCCAAACACTGAGGAAAGGGCAAAAAGTTTCCTCTTTGTGTCTGCACGGGTTGGGTTTGGTTCGGCCAATTTTGGGGGTCCTTTTTTCATGCAAACGTTTTATCTGCAGTTGTGGGTAAGCACCGCCTCAAAAAAGCGCCTTGTCGGTTTCCTCCTTGCTGCATAAGATTTCCCGCTTTGCTCGCTGGGGTGATTAGCGCTGTTTCACCCTGCAGCTCGGTGCAGAACGGTCGCACGGATCGAACATTGGTTGGAAAGTGAAACAGATACACGATTGAGTAAGCGACCGACCGTCGGGCAAGGAATTCGACGGGCGTAAGACGAAGAGCATAGGGGCAAATTTTGTGAATTCTTAATTAAAACAAACCTCCATATCTCATAAAGATCTTGGCAAGGGCCATAAAACACGCTTCGACCATCGGGGTCGAAATACCGTTAGAAGAAATTAAGCAAAAAAAAAAAATCAAAAACAACCGAGCACCAAACAAAACATTCCTGACGGCAACCGCGCGCCACACCAAACGCGAGGGAAAACAGTTGCAAAAATGAAAACAAACAAAAACAAATACACCGACCTCGGGCGAAAACCTCGCAAAATTCGCTTCACGGTACCGGGAACACACAAAACTCCTAAACGGCATTTAAAATAAAACTGCAATAAAGCACATGCAACGTTTTATTTTAGGCGCTACTAAGTACGGCCTTCCCCGTTTGGCCTTCCTTCTCGCCCAAGTGCACCGGAAACAGTAACAGTCGTGCGGGAACGGGGCGTACCGAATTGATTGCGGTTGCAAATGCGACGATCGTGCGACGAACAGCGTCTTGCCATTCGCACGATCGGTTGCACTATGCTTCGTACGATCAACCATGCGTCTCCAGCGCATCGGCTTGGGCAACATAAATCGTCCGTATCGGTTGCAATTAATCAATAAGCGCAAAGAACGTCACCGGCATCCGATGTCACGCCGTTTCACTACGCCCGTCTCTTATCCTCTCGAGGATGCTGAAAGGATGGAGCTAATTGATGGGAATAATACCGAGAAATGCAAGATCAAAACCTCCCAGAACACCCGAATGCATCACCCCGAGCGCAGCTCGCATTTTCCCAGCCATGCTCGCGTTGCACAACACATGCGATTTGCTGCACACGAGCATCTGTTCACGTGATGCGGCCATCGGTGCGGGGCGAAACAAAAGAAAAGCGGGTTCAAAAATCACATTAATTGCAAAAAACACGAACAACGCGCCGTTGCCTCGCCCTATGCCCCGGTTGACCTCTTGCACCTTCTGCCCTTTTGCGTTGTTTTTGTGGGCCGAAAAACGGAAAAACACGAACACGTACTGACACACAAAATGCGCTAAAAGCAAAACGCACTCGTGCTTCGGTCGTTTGTTTTGAGCGGTTACGGCCCCGTCCCTCGCCTTATGCTTCGGTAGCACCTCTTTTCGGTACATTAAACATTCGGCATCCTCGCTCGCACGGCACCTTTTACAGCATTTCCCCGAAACCCCCGAAGACACCCAGGTATCAAGCATGCACTTTTCTTCTTCGATCCGCGGCCGCCATCCTTCTTCGGGCCCCAAAATTTAGTGCAACGAAACAACAATAAAAAGTGTGGAAAACAAAACAAAACAAAACCGACCATGACGGCTCATGCTAATCGGTCGAACGAAAAACTACCAGCCAAACAAAAAGGAAAAACGAGAAATTTGGCACTACCGTAGCACAGCGTAAAACAGCCCACCAAAAGCTGCATTAAAAACGAAAGTATCGTCTACTGTTTCATTGCAATTGATGGATGGAACGCTACGCGGCTATCTTCAATCTCGCGGTGCAAAATAAGACATTCTCGAACAGCCAGACATAGTTCAACGCGAGCAAAGATTGCTCATTGTGATAAACAGTGTCTAAAATTTTGACTGTCGGTGTAACTGTGAGCGATACCCGCAGCAATACGAGCTTTGTCGAATATTTATTACACGACTTCTCGAAGGAATAATGGAAAAAAGGTCTTTTTTCGTTCCTTATTTCTGCCCATCACCGCTTAATGGATAGATTTTCTAATTGGCAGCTATTTTAGTATGGCTGTGCGTGTGTGCGGGGGTTTTTTAAACAATCGGGCCCAACTTTCCATCCCTGCTCACAACACTGCTCCCTATCTGTTTTTCGTGTCACTATTGCTGCTCCCGTCGTCTAAAGCGCGCCTGCAACAACAACAATCCCTTCGACCAACAAAACCGCAACGACGACGACGACGACGACGACGACGCGGAACAGATGGATCCGTGGCGGAATGGTTTATTTACGGCGCATATCGAACGCTTCCCATGCCTTCCATTCCAGCACCGTCACCAGCGATGCCACCTACGCACGCTGGCCTTCAACCAAAAGAGCAAAAACAAATGCAAAACAAACGGTAATGCTCGCTGCTCCCCTTCCTGCTCACCTCAAATTGTCACCTCGCGCCCTGGTTCAAGCCGCAGCTATCAAGAACGCCGCACACATAAATCAATCTTTAATCCCATCTCTCGAAAATATCCACCACAAACCTCCGCAAAGGAAATCGAGACATTCCGGTGCGTCGGTGGGTTGCGGCGGTTTAGAGCCACCCACTCCGGCCATCCAAAATCGAACACAGATCACAAATGAAGTATGGTCTTGCGGCGGGCGCGCGAACGCGGAAAACGCAACCATAGTAATGGACTAAATGTCTGAGTGTGTGTGTATGTGTGTGTGTGTAGTGCCTCTCCCTCACGTCGATCAGAAGGGGCTTTTGTTCGAGCGCACGAACATGAACTTTCTTCGGGTTGCCGGCTTCGGATTCGAAAGCCGCGTGTGGAAATGACACCCCCAAATAAATCACCATCCATCGGCAATGAATCACCTTTTCACGTCGAAATGCACGCAGCAATCACAACCGCAAACGTCGTGCACGTTCTTCACACACGCTCGAGGGAATTACCAGAAAAGAAAGCAACCAACCCAAACACCACCGGTGCGATCAATAGCCCCGAATAGAGCGAACGAGCGAACGAACGAGCGAACGCGGCGCGGGCCACCGAGTTCTCGCAAGAAATGATCTACTACCCTCACGGCGACAAATTTCTTTGGCCACATTTTCCAACCTCCCAAACACACACACACACACATGCAGGGTCAAACACTCCTGCCTAAGTGGCACTCAGTGGTGCAAGATTGGTTGTGACGGAATGTTCAACCGCCCCGTACCTCCCGTGGGATAATGTTTGTTCTTCTGGCTGTGTGCTCTGCCCCGGCCGCGGAGGATGAAACAAATTGTTCTGCTTGCCTGGGATGAGAGGGTGGGGAGAGAGGGAGGGGAATCGCACCTTTGGGGAATACTCCCAAGCCCCGTGCACGTTTTTCTCGATCGAGTTAGACCGCGACCCCTCGCTCTCTCCGCGGCCTCGTGAGTAATGGTTTGGTGATGCAATTTCGAAAATAGCTCACCACGCCAGTGCACAGCTATGATAGAAGGACATAATCGCTTTTTTGCGCTAGGTTATGGGTGGTATCTACATTGCCAGCCAGCCTCTCCTTGAGTCACCACAATGTGTAGCGATTTATTTCCGAGCCAAGGAGGGCCGTCCAACCCTCCACCATCGGGTTCTGGTGCATTAAAACTATTCTCTTCTATCTTCGGCTGAGCCGACCGGTGAAAAGGGAATATGTGATTTAAGCAGTTGTCTTCACTTTGCTCCGTCTCCCCAAGGTAGCAGGGCGGAAGGAGGGACCGTGCGGGGAGAGTGTGGGAGAAAATAGTCAACTAATAAGACACGTTACGGGTGAAAGTAGTCGCTCCTAATTCGAATCACCCTTCGAGCCTAACAAATGTGCAGCGTTTGTTTTGAGCGGGCAGCATCAACAACGCTCCGCCGCTTCATCCCATTATCGAAGAGGAAAAGTGTGCCACCGCCAGCCACCACCACCCCTCAACGGCACACCGTGCTTGGCGAACCGTTTTCTCCGACCGGTGGTGCTCTTTATTTTTAGCGTCTATGAAACAAAGCGCGAGCGCGAGAACGGGACACGCCAGTCCCCAGAACACCAAATCTCTGTCCGCATCGTCTATAATTTATAGCTGTTTTACATATTATTATTGTTTTTATTGCCCGCCCGGCGTCGCCCTACGGCACGGTTGCAATGTTGTTGCCCGGGATCGATCGGATGACAAAATTCCGCCCAAGAGGCCGAGGCCGATTTTGCAACGCAAACCCCAAGATTTTTGCCGGCTCTTTTCGGGGGCAGTGCTGGGTGGGGGGGAGGGGGGGGGCTTCAACCATGCGAAACTATCGTCAACCCGTGCCGTGGGGAAGGCGTCGTTGTCACCGCGTCGTCGACGAGGAGAGTCAATTAGAGGATTTTATAGTTTTCGTCTAAAGTATGCGAAACGGCGTAAGGTTTCCACCTACTGAGCACGCCGGGAGTGGTCCCGGATTTTATAGTCCTCTCAATCGTCCCCACAAAGGCCCTCCCACACACACACACTCACACATCATTATTGTCTCTAAACTCTTTCACTGACAGTCTCTTCTCTCGATTCATCTCCTCCTCTCTGTCTGCAATCTTCACTTTCAACAATCGATTCGGTTTATGGTTCTTTTGCTAGCAAATAAAAATATTACCACCGCTACGGTTGGTCAAATCACCACCGAAAGAATCGAAATGTGTGCTCTTTCTTGGTGCGGTCAACCACCACACAAACACACACACACACGCACACGTTGAGAGAGAGTGAGAAAGGTGGGTTTGGTTAATGACACAATTAATGATTTGTTTTAATCGACCAGCTGTTGGCAAGTCTGTCAAGCGCGACACGAAAACCGCGACCGCGGGCGACCATTCGCGACCAATAACTCTCGATTAACGATCTTGGCGAGAAGCGCTTGGTTACTGTTACCGAACGCCAACAAAACGCCTGACGCTGTGGGATGGATCTTCCCTGGGGAGTTACAGGCAATACAATCGATTAAAAAGAACACTCCGTGGGGCGAGGGGAGAGAGCGTTGGGAAACGGTGTGGTTACGGTGAAATATTGCTCTTCTCCACTCAAAAACTACAATCGGTTTCAACAGTATCGTAAACTTTTAAACCCACCTGCCCAAGTGAGGAAAGAGCTGGAAGCATTTTTCCTTCCAACAACAACAACAACAACACAAAACGTCCCCCAAAATAAAGACGTAGTCCCACACCGAAGTGGTCAGCACTGATGGGTGCCGGATTCAATATTTGAACAAATCGCAAACAGAAGAAACCAGCAAGTGAAACAATATTTATTAGAACAGCTTACTTTTGGCAGCTTTTGGCAGCCCCGTACGGATAGAAAGAGAGAGCGAGAGAGAGAGGCCTCCCGGTGTGCCTTGCCTTGCACAGCAGCGAGTCGGTCAACCGTACCGAACCCACCCCGGCTACTAGGAGTGGAAATCGAAACGACAGAAAGTGTCCCGCAGTCCCAATCTTGACCAGATCTTGCTGCCCAAAAAACCAACCACCACCGCAAGGCATCATTTGCAGCAGCCGGTCGGAGCAGAACCCGATTGACAGGGCGGGACCGGGGCCCCCCGAGCAGAGAGTTTGTGGGAACCCGAGTTCCTTTCCTAACAACCCCCCAGAGCTCCGAACTGACCGTGTGGATTTTCCGGGTGAGCGTGCGAGGATGGAAAAGCGATCAGTTACGTGTGTTCGTTTCATTTGTTTCCAATCGTTGACGTTGGTCTCCGTGGTAGAAAGGACTCGTCCGTTCCAGTCCCAAGGATGGCTGGTGTGTGTGTGGGTGTGTGTGAGTGTGTTTGCATACGCGCAGAGACATCATAACCAGTTGACTATCCGCCTGCCGTCATGTGCGGCTCAGCTCGGTTGATTTCTTCTTTGTTCGGGCGAAGGGTTTCACTTTACATTGCCAGTCGGGAAGGATAGCCCCTGTGAAAACAATCACACCTCGCATCAAGTCCATCTATAATATTATTGTTGTAAATATTTGCAATCAAAAGGAAGCTGCCAAAAGGAGCATCGTACAAAAATCCCAACCAATGGACCAGCGGGAGATGAGAGTGGAGGAGCACTGGTCGGGCGATGTGCCCAGCTTCTCTCCAGTCACTGTTCTGATCTGATTCTATCCACTTTCTTTCTGCAGCATTGTCTGCAGGACGTCCTGCGGTGTTGGGTTGGGCAGGCGGGGCGAGCATGTGGGTGTGGTGGACGCTTGTGGTGCATTAGCAAAGCCCTTCGAGCTCCAAACAAATCCAAACAGGCGTCGAGGACGAGATGAAGGAGATACGATTCCATCAGACGTCTTTCTTCTTTTCATCCCGAATGGGTCGATGGATTTGGAAGGTTCTCCTGCTCCTGCCAGAGCTGGAGCTAGTTAGTTAGTGTTTCCGTTCGTCTGGATAGTTTTTGGACGGGGCCCCAAGTTTGCCATCCTGTCCATTGCCATGCCATGTGAGTGTGGTGCGTTTGGTAGGGGTGATGGTGATGGCGCTGTCCGATCCGATCCCATTACATCTGTTTGATTCGAACAACCTGGGAGCTGCCCAGCTCTCTGGGGACGGGTGTGTGTGTGCCAGATCCATTCAATTGCCATGACACTTTTTGTTTTGTTGTGCTGCCCCGGCCTGCCCCCAGCCTGTCACGGGGAGGGCTTTTATTTCGATGTAAACAAGCTGAGAAGGTTAATAATCTTCGGATTTTTCGCTCCGCTCTAACGATGGCTTGCGGGTTTTGGGTTGGCTTTAGTTGGGAGATGAAGGCAGCCCATGTGTGGTTGGACGCTTTCAGATTGAAGACATGCCTTCGTTCGTGACTAGTGAGCCCTCCGTATGATGGACATGAGCCAGCAGACAAAGCCTCACGATCGAAGTAATTCGAGTAACCGTAATCTCGTGTACGGTTTTGCAGAGCTCGCATAAATATCTGCTCTTCTCTCGCACTCTCCACTTCTACCTCCGCTCCGCAGCCTTTGCTCTGATGTTTTATGTTTCCTACAGGAGTTTTCCTCGAGCAGTTTCAGTTCCAGCACGAGGCGAATGGTGGTGAGAGCGAGAAAAAAAAATCAAACTGGCGCAGTAATAAAATAATGAAGCCATTTTTGTAACAATGCTACCACACGGGAACGGGAGTCCCAAACCGGCTGCCCGGCAAATATAAGATCTTGTCCCGCCACCCTCCAAGCGTCTCCCGTTCCTACCCGAGCGGTTCACAAAGTGGGACGGCTTTTTTCTCGCATTTATTTTATCCTTTTGTGTAATGTTGCCACTCCGCCAAGGGTCTTATAATTTATCCCCAAACCCCGACCCCGCCCTCCCGCCCTCTTTGCCCTCCTGCCTTTTGTGCCGACCAACGGAGCGCCGAATAAAAACCGATACATCATTTCCAAACGGGGTTTGGGGCGGTCCGGGCGGCCGGGAAACATTGGCAAGGTGGCAGCCACAAAACGTGCAGACAATTGCTCGACGCTAGCCACGGGAAATAATCCCTACCCCCAGGTTTGGATGTGTGTGTGTGTGCGTTTGGGAGCGCGCGTGTTCGCCGGGGACGTATTGGGCCTTTCCGGTTGCGTAAATTATTAAAATTATTTAAAACAAATTACAATTAACGATCGAAAAAGTGGACCGGCAGGCCGGGGTCCCGGAATTAGACCGGCTTTTTTGTTTGCGGCAGGGTTGGGCCCGGGCGAATGACTGGCCACCGAAAAAGGCGGAACCGATCTGCGGAACCCCTGTTTCGGATGCGGAGAAAGGAGCAAACAAATGCAAACACAGCAGCAGCAAAAAAAACCCTCCGAACCGATGCCAGAACCAACGCAAACGCCACTGACCACTAAAACACCAGCCCAGGCCAGAGAAATCCTTCTCGCCGGACATGACCCTTTTTTTCTGGGCAGGAGAAAAACCCACCCCGATCGCGTTCTTTTGTTCCCGAGAGTGGGTGGGTGGTCTGTTTTCGCCTAGTGTATGTATGTGTTCGGAGTTATGGGTTTTTAATGAAAGTAAATAAAATATACAACTCGCCATCCCCCCCCCATCCCCCATCCCTCACCTCCCCCAGATGGGTGTGGAATCGGGTTTTTATTTTGGAAAAATTGGTTCACTTTTCGAAAGTGGCCAGGCTTGGGTGCTGGCTGCGACAGGATGGGAGCGGTACCGATGCGTCTAGCTTGCTGCTCTTCTTCCGCTTCGTCTTCATTAATT
Organism: Anopheles merus; assembly: GCF_017562075.2. Lineage (NCBI taxonomy): Eukaryota > Metazoa > Arthropoda > Insecta > Diptera > Culicidae > Anopheles > Anopheles merus. The sequence goes on from NC_054082.1 coordinate 1,098,128, forward strand.
GAAGTCCAAGTATTAAAATTTCATTCCACTCCGGGGGGGAGGGGGGGGGGTGTACAGTACACGCGCGGCCGGAACGTACCCAGGTGAAGCCCAGGTTTAGCAGCATCACAACAATACTTCGATAAATATTTTATCGTTATAAATATCCTCATCATCGTTCGCATGGCGCACACCACAGGCAGGTGGAGGAAAGGCACTGAACGCTTTTGCCAAACTCGCCCTCCCATCACGGATAGGGTTTCGGTGTTGTTTTTCTTTCGAATCGAGAGTTTTATTTTGTTCAACTTCAACAGTCTATTTATGCTCGTTGCTGGTCGGTCGGTGGTGTTCGGTGTTTTGTAATGCTACAAATATTTTCCACACCACACCACACACGCTTCCTATTATCCGGCAAAACCATTGGCAACCGGGAGTTTAGCCGTATTGAGTGGGACAGGTACGGAAGCATCCCTTTCTACCGGGTGCCCCGGTAATTTAGCATTTTTCGAATGGTCATCATACGGTAATGCGTACCAAAAATTTATGAAAAATGTACATACACCCTTCCGCTCTCTCACAGTTTCACTCTCTGACCCTTCACCGGAATGGCGGAATCTTGTTTAGAGGATCGAAAGCTCTCTGTTTTTCCTATCCATGCTCAATTCATACATTTATTATTATATTTGGCCGTTTTCGTTTGACCACTTGTGCGGATGCCAGCACGGCGGACGGCGTTTGGGACGGGATGGCAAGTCAAATTATTCCTTCACTCCTTTCTGTCTCTCTCACCGAAGCGCCTTTTATTTTTTTGGTTTCCAAGGACGGCTCATTCGAGGAGTACAATAATCCATCTCTCGTCCGTGGCCAGGGGAACGGTATCGAAGCGAGAAACAAATGAAAAATCATTCTCCTCTTCTAAGCACTAAATTCACGGGTCGAAGACAGGAAACATTCCTCCGACTGTCGCTCTCGCTGGATCCGACCAATTCCGGGCTCGTATCAAAAGCCCCCCCGGAAAACACCCGTACATGCGTGAGTGTGTGCGAGTAAAAGGGTTCGAAAAGACACTTCGAACGAGAAAGTGTTAGGAACAGGCGAGGAACCGGGGATGGCGAGAACGGCCACCAGGGGAAAAATATGAAATCGTAACATATATTATGTAAATTTTCCTTTTTGCTGTTCGGTGAAAAATGAACCTCTGCCATCATTGTACCGTGCGGGAGAGGGGGGGCTGTGTGCGTGTGTGTGTGTGTGTGTGTGTGCCCGTGTGTTTGATGTAAGGAAAAAATGCGGAACTTACATTGGAAATCGTCACGTATGGCCGTCCATACAGTTTCCCTTTGCGAGGATTTCCGAGCCCTTTTGCTCGTTCGTTTCGGGTTTGTGATATCTTTTGTTTTTCCTCGCACGCGGGATGTGTGCAGGCAAGCGGGGTGAAAATGGCTCGGAAAAGGATTCATTCATCAAAAAAGCGAATCCTCGCCCGAAGGCTAATTGGCATCAGCAATCAAACTTCTGAAGCGAGCGAAAGGACGCGTACGGCTGCTAAGATCGTCCCAGCACGGTTGGAGGAAAACCGTGTTTGGAGAGAGCGAGCGAGAGAGAGAGAGCAATGGAGAGTCAGTAGCAGAGGGAACGAGAAAAGGAGAAAGGATCAACACCAAAAATCGATACCAATGAATGGTTTGCTTCACGTTTTTTGGCCGGATTCCCATTTTAATTTGATTCCTCCAAAGTCAGTCCCAAGAGTCGATGAGAGGCAATATCGACCCCGGCTGCCTGTCCATTTCCAAAAAGGCTAATGATCTGCAGATGATAAGCAGCAGGAAGCAGGTGTAATGTATCTTTACCATTGAAAATTGCTTTGACCGATTCAAAAGGTAGCTAGATAGCCGTGGGTAGTAAGATTAGCTTCGGAGTAATTTCTGGGTAAAATCTCTATCTCGTTGTGATACAAGCGACTACATAAGTAAAACAAAAAAAGAGTCCCTTTAAACATATACAGCGCTTGTGTGCTTCCAGAAAATCGTTCCATTTGTTTGATCCTTTTGTTTCTACATGCATCCATAGACTTAAGCATACTGTAAAGCGTTTCCTCTTTGATTTTCATCAGCATAGCCTACTTCTGGCTACCAACAGTTGATGGAAGGAACATTGGAGTATTTATTTCATCACCAGGACTGCAAATACCTGATGCAAGCCTCTCAGCTGATGAGCACATGAGCTTTATCTTAAAGTGGATCTACCGAATTTTCAATGAAGTGATCCTTTTCCTAAAGTTCTGGGCCAATACCGACCAAACTAAGGGCACTTTTTTAAGTACTTTGGTAGCACAATGGGGAACGCTGACTAATTAATTCGATTGTGTGAACATGTATACGAGTTACGTCTCTGCAATTTGGCAGAACTGGTCAATAGTTAGACTGAGAAAACTCTTACTATCATTTTAAAAGAATGTATCATTAATTACGCTACCATTTTCAAGATGAATCACAAGAGATACACACATGATAATAGTAGAATAACGCTTTACAATTGGTATGCGATGAAATTAACGATTCGGGTTACTGGATATCTCGAAAGACCAGCACCTTGTGGCACAAAATACTTACAAATAGGGCCGAGCTATGCTTCAATTCTTTTACCGCGCTCAACCCTACATAATTGGAATCGTACGTGACTTGGCTGATTCCTGCACGGAACTTAATTAAACAAGCAAAAAAACAAAATCTTTTCACAGTACAGAAATCAAGAATTTGCCCACAGTAGCAATCATTCCCACACACACACACACACTCAAAAAGACTTGCTTGAAGGCTTGAAGTGTTGCACTTTCCGAGTGACAGGATTCGAAATGCACCGAATGCGCCGACATTTCACGACGCCGAAGAACTTGGTTCAATACAAAGAACTACTGACTAGTGAGGGCGAATGGGGTGTGTGTGTGCTACACTTGCATACACACAAAAAAAGCATCCGAGCTTCATCTAATTAATTATTTTCCATCCCATGCACCGAGCGAAAAGAAATCAGCATTCAATGCCGGAGAGTGGAGACTGCAAGCGAGACGCAGCCATCCTCATTTCATCCCATTAATGCGCGTGACGCGACGACGTTCAGTTGGTATTAACAGTTAATCCGAAGCGCCACTACACTGCGGAACACAAACAAGCAGTCAACCAACCCGTACACACTCTGCTATTCAGCAATTTCTAAGAATTCGAACTAACGAATCGTGCGCCGTCCTCCTCCACATACGCCAGGACATGTGCACAATGCGCTCGACGCCTCGCACCACCAGCCAGGACGGACGGAAAGCGTCATTGACTAAGTCGCATCGTTTGCATATCCCTGGCTGGCGAATGCTTCTTTTTTTTCACTTTGCTCGTTCCACCAACCGCTCCACGCGTATCGTACTCAAGTGCAAAAGGCTCCGTTGATCCCAATTTGTCGATGTGTGTGTGTGTGGTGCGTTATTTTTCCCCCGAGCATGGGACAAAACCCCCGCCAACCCACCAGAGCAGCAGCGGTGGTGTGAAGGGCGGACCAAACGAACCCGCCAAACGCGAAACACTCCTTTGAGATTTGCATTTTTTCCGCTTCACGCGAGGGCACGGCCAGAGGGCTTTCATAGGGCTTATGGCAGCGATGGCACGTTCCAGAAGCAGTCGCCCGGCATGTCGCTATTTTCCTATCAAGTACTCATTAGAGACAAGATCTGCTTCCTGCGCGAAACGAAACCCAATCGCCAAAAGAAAAACCCGCGGCGTCGGAGTGTTGCGATTGATAATGAAGGATTTCGCTCTTAAAATAGGCACACTTATACACGAGCGGCCGCTCCACCTTCCTGCCAAGGGGTGGCAGCTTGAAACAATAGACTCGAAACACGTACCCGACAGGGAACCGTGGGGGGGGGGGAAAGCAAGCCCTTCTCGGCACAATCGGTTGAATTTTGTTTTGTGCCAATGTGTTCCCGGCTCGGTTCGGGCGCACGCTGTGAGTGGCTGAGAGTGGTTCTGTTTTCCAGTGATTTAAAGAATTTCTATGGCAAGACACGGGAGACACGGCAAAAAAGTGCCTCTACCTGCTGCCATTCGCTACAAAGTAATCGAGCAAATTGTTTCTTCACTCGACGACACTTCATCAGAGGGTGTTGTCCCCACAGACCAAGGCCCAAAACCTCCATCTTTGTGTGGCAGCATTCGTTGAACCGGAATACACCACCGTTTCCACTGGGAAACGTTAATAAACGATCCTGTGTGTGTGTGTGTGTCTAATGTATTCTTTCTGCTTCTTTCTCTCCCTCTCTCTCTCTCTCTCTCGATCTCTTTACAGGTGAGTCTCCAAAGCGCCAAATGCGGTCTTGTGTCTTCTCCGGGAAGGCAACCAAATTTGCACAGCGGCGCACACAGTGAATGATTGTGTGCTGCACAAGAAAAGGTAGAATATGGTTTCCCTGTGCCACAGACGGCATCCGTAATCAGGTGATACTTGGATAAAACCTTTAATACTTCTGCGATCCAGCACGGCACGGACAGGAAACGAAACGGGAGCAAGGTTCTGGGGGAGGATATTTATGCACACTGTGCCCGACCCGTGTGCCCGATTTTCCTATTGACTTTGGTGTCATTTGCTTTGTTTTCCGCCAAGCGAGAGGCGCTTCACAAGCAACGAAACAATGAAATTGGCCGCAGACGCGCGCTCGCACACACATTGTCGCTCCCTTGGCGCAGGTGGAGCGAGCGCGTGGCCTCAGGGAAGAAAAGGTACGGTAGAACCATTACGTATGATATATTGGCGCAATTTTGGATATTATTTTGTTTTTAATGAAAAATATCATTAGCCCTAATGGATGCGGCCGCATTGACCGGTGTTCGGTGTTGGGGTTCGTGTCAGCTGCGAGCAGTCGAGATGAGCAAGCAGTAAGCTGCTGCACTAAAGAAGTCTTATCATTTCCCGCGCCTTCAGTGGTGTTTACTGTTATAAATCTCAAACTGACCGTGAGCGTCGTAAAATTTCTCAAGCTGGACACGCGGTTTGCACAAAACTTCCAATCGATAATTGAACGCTTCCGGCAGAACGACGGAAAACGGTGACGAAAGAGGTGCCAGCAGCTGCTGCCTTCAAACACTACGAAAAACATCCAATCCAGCGCAGATAACCTTGTTGGCGAGAGCATGCGGTTGATCACTTCCAATCGAAAGAAGGCACCAATGCGTGAACCGTGCCGGCCCGGCGGGGGAATCGGCTATAAACGGAGCCTCTAAGTCAGGCCTTATTACCACGTCAGTACGCTCGCTGGTGCGTCTATCGATCATCGATCACCTCTTGATCTTCTAATCAAATCAAATTTACGAATTCCATCGAAATGTCGGACACAAGCGGTTCTGCCCGTCTGCACGCGTACGTGGCCAGCGTTGGGGAGCGGGGCCTCATAAATTGACATTTGACATCTCTGGGACGCTGCGATGTTTGTGATCAGGAGCGGGAGGTTTGCAGTCCTGGGATCTGGTCCGAATCGGTTGTAACGCAACCGTGGCGCAGTCGGTGAGCCGTGCGTCTTTGTCTGGCCCAGACAGAAAACGCACATATACGTAATATACTGCAGCACTAAGCGAAGCGTTTGACCTCGAAGTTCGCATCGATTGGCGGGCGTGAAGAGACCCGGGCACGAGTTCACAAAATTTATTTATTTGCTTGCGGGGTGTTTTTTCGCGATTTGCTACATTTGCCGCATGGAACCGATAGGTTATCGGTGTTTTTCCCCTCTTTTTTTGTCGCTCAACTCAGGCTAATCTGTGGCCTGCCCGTGCCTTTTGCCTGACCATCGAAGAAGCCTGGCCCAATCCGACCCAGACGGAAAGGGAATTAAAACGGCTTGCTTTGTTTTGCGACCGGGGTGTAGAATTTATGTGAGATTGATAGAAAATCAGCGACTGTTTACGATTTTTGCGAGATAATCTGGCCGATTGCATGCTTGCGGTTGCTAAATATGGTGCAATTTGCGTGTGTGTTAGTGTGTATGTGTGTGTGTGTGGGGAGAGGAAAAACAAACCTCTTCATCATGTCCACTCAAACGCATCGGACACATTTGATCGGGATTTGTAAGCAAACACCAGCGACAGATCAATCGATCGCTGCCACTTCCACCGACCATTCGCCGAACCAGTGAAGCACAGCTCGGCCTCCGCCAGCGATAACGCACGACGCGCGTTCGGGGCCAAAAATTCTATCAATGAAATTGGAAAACACCTCTGCGACCCTTTGCCCAACCCCTTTCGCGTCGCGTTTCGGCGGAGTGCCCGCGTTCAAATTATCGCCCATCGCAACCTCCGTGACGCGGACGCGTTCTAACGATCCTCTTCCAGTCTTGCTCTTCATCTTCTGCTGCTCTAACCACTGCCCAGCGCTGTCACGCTTCCGAAACCAATCGAGCCACGGATTTGTTTGTGTGTCTGTGTGTTGGTTGGGTTCGATTACTGTTCCAGGGGAACCGGCTCGCAGACGAAACTTGTTAGAATAATTATTAGTTGGTGATAGCGCGTCCGCGAGGTAACACAAAGTACGCACAAAATCACGTTGACATTGTGGCAGTGTAGCCTTTTGGCCGTGTTTGTTTTTGTGCTACTTTCGTTCCATTTCCAGAGTGCCATTGCTGAACCAAACAAGCAAACACGAAACGTGTAGAAAAAAAATCCAAACAACACCTCCCAAAACGCCGGAACCGGAATTGGCTTCTGTGGTTGAGTGTTCGCCCCAGTGCCTTTTGTTTGAAGAGTGCAAATTTGCCAAAGCATCGATTGTTTGCATCCGAGGGAGGGGCAAAAAGCAAAACCAAAAAGGAAGAAGAGCCTCCACTTCAACCCCGAAAAGGGTGCAAACATGTGACTCAGCGCGCCGTTGTCTCTTTTTCCTGTCGTGTGTATGTGTTTTTTTTTTGTTGCTGCTTCGTGTGTGATGTGCAATCGAAATGGCTCGATGTGAACGCTGCCCGTTTGCACCCTTGCGACTCGTGTGTGGTCGTTCGTGTCGTCGAACGTGCTGAACAAGACAAAAAAAAGCACGGTATCGATATCGTGCAACCCGTGGAAGCACTTCAAAGCGCAACACCCAGCCGACGATTGGGGCCGATCCGATGACAAGGGAAGACACGCCGGCGACGACTGCAAAGTGACATCCACATCCAGCAGGCAACAGGTATTCAGTTTCCATTCAATTTTCACCAATACGCGATCAACGGATAAAACGGTTGCACTTCGGTCCCGATGTGTGTGTGCGAGGGAAGGTGAAAACTGAGAACGCTTTTCCTTCTTCCCGGTCCGTTGACAAGGGGGGGAAGCGGGGCAAGTTTCCACGGACAGCAACGAATGTGTGATGGGTTCTTTTCATTTCCATCAATAGTGAGATTCGCCTGTGTGTCGGTGCTTTATTGTGGTGCCCCATCAAACCATAGCTCCGGTGTCGGTGGCGCATAACACAAAAAGAAGCACAAACACACACACTGTGCGCTATTGACACGAAAGTTCGGCATCGTTCGGTGGGATCGATTTACTGCCCTGAAGCACACGGGGCAGGGAGGGAGAGCGAGTGATTTGATTGTTTTGTGTTGGCTTCGGTGTTTATCCAACACCCACCCATCGCAACCTGTTGCTGGCGGAAGCTGGCGGCAATGACACTTGCGCCTTAAGCTAACAACAGCAACCGCAGTGCTGGTGCAGGCCGCTTATCTATTGTTTGTTTTAAAGCGCTCGGGAAGGGAGGCGGTGAAAATATTAAATCATTTGGCTGGTTACCATCACTAACACGACAAACTGGCCAGGAAGTGTCCAGAACGAACATGCTTTTGCTGCAGAATGAAAGGAAAATTAAAGCCAAACTGCACTGCACTCCATCTCCCCTCGATCCTCAAGGCACATTGTTGCACTTTGCAGCGATCGCTGCATCTAAAACGACCGAACGAACCGTGACTGACCGGTAGAAACAGGTGGCTGCCCTGTCCTACCGCCACACCGTCACAGATCGGCTTCCGATCGTACAGAATTTCATTCGCTGTTCAATTGCGCATAAATTGTGGTTTTGCAGACGAATTCACTCGATATCTTCTTCCCCTGCCCGCGCACGGAGAAAGGGAAGCCCCACCAAGCGCGTTCGTTCGCTCTCTTTCTCGCGCACTTTCCTTGCTAAAGTAATCTTGTGCCTTCATCACCAGCCACCACCACCATCATCATCGCACATGATGGGCGAAAGATCGTTTTATTTCGATTCATTCGAATGATTTTTGATAGATCAACAAGAGCGATCATGCTCGCCCTGGGACTCCCCGGCCCCGGGACCGAGGGGTTTGGAGTTGAATTGTTGCCCTTCGGCAGACGGCCGTCTTCTGGCCCCCCGTTCTTTCTCAACCGCAACCTTTCCACCGGCAGCGGCAACAATTGCGGTTAAAAGCTTTTGTTATTGTTCCGTTTCCGCAACTTTTGAGGTTGACTGGAGCAAATTTCGAATGGGGGGAAAGGTGGCGGTTCTTTTTTTTTCGGGGTACGGCTTTGTTTTGGCGAACGGTCCCGAGCGCAAACTCCCCGAGCTGACCGATACCAACCGATGCGCATGGCAGGGTTCGATAAAAAGCGTCTGGCAAGCCACATTATCCCGCCGCGCGGGTGAATAAATTCATCGAATGAATGCCGATCGTCGTGTTCTGGCCTCAGAGGTCTTTCCGACCGTCTCGGCATCGATCTGCTCACTACTTTCCCATATCGCGAACTCACGCACTTCGATCTTCGCACAAGACGTCGGCTGCCTCGTCGCAAGCACCGGCTTCTTGCTTTCTGCGATCATTAGCACACGATCATCGTGTAAGGAGGGGTAGAGGGGGTCTGGGGGAGTGCTTCACAATTCATTTAACTCGATGAATCCGCAGGTGTGCGCAGCGTTTTTCTCACTCTTTCTTTCGTTTCCTATTTCGCTATAATTAGAGAAGTGCACGAGGAGCTCCCGCCGTCTGTGTGCCTACGGAGTTCGCCTCCGCGCAGGCTGATTAATAGTCCGATCTGATCGCATCAGCTGAACCGTAGCCGTGGTGGCGTTTCATCGATCCAGCCAGCGCCGGTGGCAGGGTACGTTTTTCTTCGGCGCGGCGGGAAAACCCGCTCTGCCTCTGCGAATGCCAAATACCTTCCGCGGGACAGGCACACGATGCCTGCGGTGCGATCGGAAAAGCCGATCGAGAAATGTCAGGAATGGTGTTGGGTTGCCGCATTTCCAACTGCCCTCCTGACCACCGTGTGGCGAGCGGAACGAGCGACTGATGCGCCTCTCGGAATGCTTCGAATTGCTTCACACTTCACCGGGCCGCACGGATACCGTGCACCGAAGGAAAGGCTTTCCGTGAAACCGCCAAAAGGGAACACCCCAGAGCTGGCTGCGTGTCCAGGGGGGATAAATTGATGGCAAAAAAAGGGGAGCCAGCCGCCCCGTGATGGGCCAGCTGACGATGGCGGAATAGATTTATTACACGCATCAAATTGCAACTTTGCCGAGTCGAGCTTACACCGTGCGCTGTTTTGTGAGTTGTTTGTTGCGAAAGAGGGAAAGAATTTTCCTTCGTTTTTTACCTTTTGCTTCACCGCCGCCACTTCACTGTGTGTGTGGGTTGTGGTGCGCGAGGAACTGGAACCGACGATGGCAATTAGTGGAAATCGAATCGATGCTCCCGAGCTTCAATTCTTCCACCCGGTGCGATGCGCGCACACACACCGTTTTCCTCGATAATCAGTCGAAGCGTCGTTTCCGCACCGATGACTATAGATTAATAGAATTTTTATTGATCGACCACAATCAGCAGTTGGGCTCCGATGTTTAATGATGATTTTTTGCCTCCCTCTCTTGGGCGTGTGTGTGCGGGATTGTTGTTGTGCCTTAGAACTCGTCCGATCATGAAGTTCCGGTTGACTAAGGCTTGCAAGCTCACATCAAAGAAAGAAGACCTTCCGCTCGACCGAAACCGAATGCCGTTCTCGAATGGGAGAAGGTGCCCACCAATACAAGTGCCGGGGCCAGATTCGAGGGAGTTCGTGATCAGGTTGATCACCGAGTCGACGGACTGGCCGCTCGATCGATGCTCTGCCCCGGAATGATGATTCACTGGGGAGGTTGTTTTACCTCCAGCTCTAGCTTGGTCGCTGTACGAAGCCAATGAACTGTTTCGCTCGCTCGCAACTCCAAACCTTCGTACGCGTGGGTTAGCTAGGAGAAGCTTTTTATGGCACACACTTAAAGGCTACTACACACTTCCGATCCGATTGGGTTGTAGCACATTAATGAGTTGTTGGAAATTTATTGATTTGTTTCAAAGCGCATAAACGCACTGTTTTGTTTTTACAGCATTAGCCGCTTCCCGCGTGCCGCTTGTAACGCAATTGATGGGTAAATAAAATTAAAACTCTTTAACCAGTGGGCCGATACCACCGAAACACGGTTCACATCCTTCCCCTCCCGAGAGCCAGCTTGCGTCAAATTAATCATCAACAGAAGCCGAAAACGATGGGCGAGGAGTTCGGTGAGGCTGAGCGGATTCCGTTACAAGCGCGCGAACTGTTTGGCGTTTCGACTGACTTCCTACTCGTTTTGAATTTTGATTACTTTCGATTCGATTCCGCAGGCCCGCCGCGCCAAATCAGCGGCTTGTTGTGCTGCTCGTGGGAGGGTAATTAAAAATATTCATCCCAAGCACATCGCTTTTCCCCGTTTTGGGATGGTACGGTGGTCTATCAAAATCGGAAACGCCGCCGCATCGAAAGCGAGGGAAAAACTCTAACGAAGATGTACCGATCGGATCAACTTTGATCTTGGCTTGGAGGGAGAAGGAGATAAAGAGAGAGAGAGTGGGAGCTTGATTGGGCTCTTTGAAGATGTGGTGCGCCGTATGGATCGTTCATTCCCTAATCTTATCGTGCGATTATTGACACTCGCTTCTTCGTACTCGTTCCACCAGCGCTTTTGGGCACAAACTTTGCACAGATGATTAAATAAATCTCCCACTTTAACGAAGACGCTCCTGTCGTCTTGGCAATCGGATGTGAATGTCCCTTCCCGTTGCTCCCGAGGCGCTGGACGGTTCCAATGTCCCAATCAAACATTATTGAATTTCCACCAATCTTCAAGTCGTGCTTCGTCTTTGCATTTAATTCATTAAAGATTATTTATGTCTCATTGCAAGACGTTCGGGGGTTCTGGGACGGGGAAAAAAGGTTGATTTCGGTTGCCTTCACTCCTGCGAAGCATTCCGGGTGTCTGACACCGCTACTCCACAGTTGACACAGTTCCCCTTTCCCGTCCGTGCTGTTATCTTCTTGCTGGTTCGTTATGCTTTTCTTGCTTCGCCAAAACTCAACGCCGGCAGACGAACGATGGATAGCCTGCGTTGGAAAATTGCCTGCACAAGGAACGACCGTTTCTAATCTAAGATTACTTCCGGGGCCGCCTTCGTGCCCCTCGGACATCCATCACTCGGAACGGCTGAAGCTTATTCGTCCGCATTTTGCTTTTAATGGAATCCACCGTCAAGCGGGAGAGTGGGCCCGTGTTCCTCGCCACCAGCGTCCAAGAAAACAAGCGGAATACAAATTAAAAATCAATTCCACTTTGCACCAACGCCCTTCGGAAGTCAGCGCCCTTTCGACAGCTGATTGACTCGCCCAAACTCTGTCACTCCGTTTCGGGTGTGCATGCATCTGTGTGTGGCACCATTGCACAATATATATTGACTTCTTGGCCACCCGTCCCTTCGGTGAGGTGGAATGATTGGAGAAAAGTTTTGCAAAACTCCGGAAATCATGCATCGAAAAGCACATCCTCCCGCATATCCGTTCGTAGCCCGAGGCTTCGATTCACGAAGGCAAACGGTTGAGCGCATTCTGTGTCTTGAGAAAATTCCGCTTCCCATACGGTTGTCTTCTTCATCGTAAACACAACAAACACACACACACACACAGAGAACACGGCCGCCAAAGACGGGAAGCCAAATTTGATTATGAAATGTTTGAATTGATGCCAAACCGGCAAACCGTGCCAAATTGTGGAGCTCTAACAATCGAGCAGAAGGGACAGGGAACCCCCCCCCCCCCCATTCCCTGCGAGACGTTGAGAAAACTTTTATTATTCCACACGTTTGATTTCTTCCGAAGTGGAGCCCTGCCCGGACGCATCCAGCCATGCTTTCGATAGGTGATATTATTCCCATTTGCTGCAAGCGAATGGTGGGTAAGCACAATGTCAGTCAAACTAAACGGTACGCGCAGGCACCCAGCACCCCGCCAAACCATATGTGAACTTGACGACTGTCAAATTTTTGACGATTTAGAAGAATTCGGGATCGAAAAAAGCGCCCACTTTGCCCGATTTCGTTAAAACTTTTCGACACTGTGCCTAACTTTTGATTGAAAGATACGCAATGACTGCACACCGCCCAAACGAAACTGGAGCTAAACACACACACATACACACTAAACGTGGTTCGATGCGAAAGTCTACATTTGACGTGACTTTGTTAGCGCAGCGACGATTGCGCTAAAAACTGGAACAAGAGATTGCAAGCAACGAATATCGATTTTCCGACCCTTCCCTACAAAAAAATGCGGGTTCCAATCGAGCATCGCGTCGAGTTTTCGTGCTGCACCAACCAAACCAAACGAAACCAAACGTTCCGCTTCTCTTACATCAACTCCCAAACCCGAGTCGGTGACTCGTTGCGAGCGTCTAATTATCAGCATCCCAGGGACACGGAATTCGATGGCACATCGGTAGGGTGCGGGAGGGAAGCGGGTGTGATTGCCTTAAACGGAATAGACAAGATACATTCCTTCGCTCCGTTGCGGAAGGGGAGAGAGAAACCGAACGGCAGCCCGGTGAAGGATGGTGCTGCAACAACTGCAGTGATGCTATCTGCGTGGATGTTTTTGAAATGCTAATCCTTCAAAATCCTGCATCCTTTCGCTCCTGCCATTCAATTCTTCCGCCCCGCTTCATCAGCCCGGGCGCCGGGCGTAAACATCGAAAATCGGATCTCGGTTCGAACGACCGGAACGCTTTTCCCAGGGTGGAAAATGGTATGGCAACGGGTGCACTCCACTCTTGTGTCCCCGAACGACGCACCCTCGCGTGTTTGTGCTCCATTATCAGCATCCTCCCCCCTACGCACCACTGCTGCGAAGGACTCTATTGGAGTGCCGAGGATCTTTGGGCGCAAGAGAAAAGTACGCAAAAATTAATTCAATTGTAATGAAAACTCCAGCAACCGGGGAGGAAAAAATAGGAAACAAATCCCGTCCCGTTCCGTGCCATTCGCCGCACAGCCCGCCCGGTGCCAAAAATGCCAAACGCTTGGAAGGAATGTGCCACCGAACCGAACGGAAAGGCTGCGCTTAGTATACGATCTTAGTGCGAGCGAACGAGTGAGCGAGTGAGCACGTGCGTGTGAGCGGGCGAGCGTGCTAGCGAGTGAGCATTGCTTAATGAAACATGACGTAAGATATAAATCAAATTAATATCCTTTTCGTAATTATTCATTGTATCAGTTTGGTCTCTTCGTTGTCTCTTCGTTTGTCACTGACTGTCGTACTGGAGGCGTCGTCGTCGTCGTCGTCGTCGTCGTCGTTGTCGTCGTCCTTTGGTGCTGCACCACTGTCGGTATGCGTAAGTGTGTCGTGCTTGCTAGTGAAGACGCTGGCAAGTGAACGGTCCATTGTGTTGCGTTTGCAGGCGCAGAGTGTGTCAGAGTTTTTCCTCCCGACTCAGCGATGCCTTGGACACTGTTGGAGACACTCTTCCAGAGGCTTCACTGTTCACGGACGGACATAAATAATTCCAATCAAATTATCCAATCATCCGCTACATTTAATTCGTGGCTAGTTGAACATTGGAATTTTTGCTTCACGACACGTCCAAACGATCCCATTCTTCTTCGAGGATCGATTGCCAAATGATGAATGTTTGACTATTTTGATTGCGAGAGAGAGAGAGAGAGAGAGGAGGGCGTCTGAAAGTTTTCGTGGTAATTACTTTTTATCACACCTGCGACTTTGTGTCGAAAGGACTCACAGCAGCAGGAAGATACATGTCCGGGCATCATTACATGGAGGGAAAAAAGAAGCTGCTAGTTATGGCCATAAATTAACATGGTCGTATCGCTTCAGCATCTTCACGCCCGTCCCACCCAACCGACAAGCCTCGGGTGACATTGCAGTGGAGCGTTATCAAATTATCATGTACTAATTTATTGTCCCCAATTATTGTCGCAGCGGCAGCAGCACAAACATGACGAACAGAACGGGGTTGGATCACCAACACCGACATCCCCCCCCCCCCCCCTGCGCACTTGAAGCGCACAAAGGTGTGTGTGTGGGAATGATAATTCGCGGCTTTTTCCCTTCATTTGTTCCATCCAACCGATTCCATCGCTTATCATACCGACCAACCGACCGGGCTAGACGACTATGGGCGAATGATTTGTTTCGCGTCTGCAGTCAACCAAGGGAAGTGGTGGTGGTGGAAGGGTTAAGAAAATTAACAAACAATAAATCAATCCACCCCCGGAGCTACACACACACGCACGCACACACAGACACACTGCCACAGTGTAAAGGCTTAAGGTGCGCGTTTTAAGCTTTCGCGAGCGCCTCCACGGCGCCATCATTGACTGATAATTGAGCTTCATTGCGCCCAAGTGGGCCCGCCAACCTTGCGCTGACTGGCTCGGTGGAGCAATTTATCGTTTTGTTTAGCAAATATGGTTCGTCTTGCTTGAGCGGCAAAGTAGGCCGCCATGTGACACCGTCGCTCGTCGCTACCCATCGACGGCGGCGACGGCAAATGATCATGTGACACCCCACACCCATCGGCCCATCGTCACGCGCGCGCACACACACATACACACTGCGCCAATCGATCGTAAAGCCATAAAATAAGGCAAACTTTTTAAAACCCCCATTTACAACTCACCACAACAATCCACAGCCATCAACGCGGGCGAGCAGGAGCGCGATAATTTCCCTTCCATACAGATCAATTCAAGTGGAAAACGACGGAACGAGGAAATTAATGCTCCGCTAAACCGGTGCCTCAGGTTTTGCAATTCCAACCGATCCGATTTTTAACGACACGATGCTCATGGTTCGGTTCCGGATCCACCAGTCCCGCGGCTCCCTCGCGTGCTCCCCTACGTTTGAGAAGTTGCGGTAATTAGCACGTCGATGGCAAGACGGCAAAGTTTTCCCTTGCACAAAAAACGCACCATATTTTGGCGGCGTCCCCACGGTGCTCACAATGGGGGGGAGGAATCTGTCCCCTGCTGGTGCTGGTGCATGTCCTCTGCCGGCTGTCGGCTGTCGGCTGGCGGGCAAAACAGCGAAGAAGGAAACAGATTGATACATTCGTCGTGCGCAAGGATTTATGCTTTTATTGAAGGTTGGATTATTAAATTTTACTGTTATTTTCCTTTCCAATGAAGCTCGGCCGTAGCGAGCGATCCTTTCGAAGGACCAACTTTGCGAAAACCAAACCATCTTGTGCTGCAACTCTTTTTCCGAGTTGATTTTTCCGCTTCTGCTGTTGTCGTTTCGAATAATCATCAACCGATTCGTGCTCTTGTTGAATTTCTATTTGAACACCACTTCTTGTTTGGCTTCCTTAGGGAGAGGGAAAAAGGATTCGTTTGGCGCGCGACTAGACGATGCAAACGGAGTCAATAAAATCGTTGTGCAAATATCGTGTGTGTGAGGGCACTCTTTTTTTGTTCTATTTTTACACGAAAAGGGTTGTTCTGCACTTTTTACCAAAGTTTGTAAGTTTTGTTTTGTGAGACGTGTTTCTGTGGACTGTCCTCATCCCATTACCTCAAAGTCCCAGAGAATTGCACCGGTATCCCTGCAGGCCAAACGAACACACCTCCCGAGCTATGCTCTCAGATCACGCGCTCGTTTAATCACTTCTACCAACAACCATTGGGCCGTTTTGGGCCGAATTAGCACGACGATGGCATGGCGCGCGAACCAGATTTCTGTGCGCGAACCCCAAAAAACCAGTGAGGGAGGAAAGAAAAGCGACATCGTTGCGAGCAAAACTTCCACCATCAGCAAATGCCTCCATTAGCGAATGCTTTTAAAGGGACAAAAACGCGTCACTACAAACTTCGGACAGACCAAGACTATTCGTCTTAATCTTGCCGCCGCCTTCCCTTTCAACTTGTTTGTCCCTTATCACAGCTTAGAAAGCAGCTTGTTCGTGGGAGGCCGTGCCTGTGCTTTCGAGAATCCGTGTCGTCAATCGTAAATATTGATTACCAGCCAGCCGGGGGAGGGAGAAGGGTGTTGGCCTGTTTCCCAAACCCCTTGCCGGACGAGCCGTTCTCGGGTCCGACTGCTTGTTTCGATACGATTGTTTGACAAGGCCAACAACCGTTTGGCGTTTGGCTGGAGAGCGGAGAGTAGGGCCAATCCGCATTGGTTGAATCGATCCAGCCTCGAAAGCACAGCCCAAGACACAGACCCGAACCGTGTAGCCGTAGGGCTCCAATAATCCATCAATCAAAAATTAAAACAAGAACAAGTTTTATCATGATTAAAAGTGGGACCGTGTCGCTTCCGTGTCGCTAAAAAGCGTCATTCCGCGACGGGGGGCCAGGGCCCTGCGGGAACCCTGTCAAAACATCAAACATTTTTCGATATTTAATCAATATAATTACACCGAAAACTTTTATCATTAAGCTTCGATCCAGTTTTTCCAAAGCCGTCCAAAGACGTGGTGGCCTTTTTGGGGACGGGGGGAAGATTCCCTCTACGGGAGACGGTTTCTATGTGGCTTGGTGTGTGTGTGTACTTCCTGCCCCAAAAATGTCTTCCCTGGCTTCAAAGCTGTTGGTAGAAAAATTGATGAGCAAACCTCAAACCACTCGGTCGCACCAGATCCCGGCTCGCAAGACACATGCCCGGCGCTTCGTTTGACTTTTTGGCGCTCCCCCTTTCTGTCTCTGCGGGAGGAATCGGGCGAACGCGCGAACGAAAGATTGTTAATTATAAATTCTGTGTTTGTGAAAATTATCTTCCAGCGAGAGGGAAATTTATGTTTTTCTTTGCTGCAAATTGCAATTCCATCCTTCCCTTGTGCTTGGCGGAAAGATGAAAGAGCTCATAACTCTGGATGAAATTATGCTTTCTTCGCACAGGCAAAGCGCACCGTGCTCTCGGCAGTATTGGCAGGGCAGAGACCGGCGCAAAAGCAGCTGCTAATCCCAAAATGCCATTGATTTCTGATTCCACTTTGCTGCCAGCATTTTGTTCAAACTGCTCCGATCAACCCCTTTTTTCGCTTCTTTGCTCAAAGTCTTTAAGCGATACATCTTCAACCGGGTCGGTGCTCTGTTTTGAAGATTGCCAACACACAGTGACGGGACGGGATGCTTTGGCTTGTAATATTTAATTTTCGTTTCTCGTAATCCCATTGCTTCCCATATGGGGGCTCTACTAACGCGGTGGCGCTACCGAAAAAAGGAGCGACACAATTAAGTCCTCGCTCCCCATTCCCGCCCAGAATAAAAATCGGCCCCGTAACTCTCCGCGCGTGTGGATAAAGACATACGGTGTGCGGATGCCTCCTCCCCACGGCTTCGACGGTTGCTTGACGGTTGACTGGCTTCTGGCGAAAAATCAGTTGTAATAAAACAACAGCCCGGCGTCGTCGTCGTCGTCGCAAGGACGACCCCCTAGAGTCACATACATAAACACAAGAGAGTCGGAGATGATACAAGGAGATCCGTTTGCGAAAGCCAAGAGCATCCAAATGTTCACCGAAACTCCACTTCAACTTCACTTCCCTCATCCAGTCTCTTGCTCTCTCTCCAGCTGGCGTGTTCGAACGCTGAGAACCTCGGGACATAGATTTGAAACGGGAGTCGTTTCTCATTCTCCAAATCCGTTTCACACACACACACACACACACGCGCGCGCGCGGGCAAACACAGCTCACAAATCAAGCAGTCCCTCCCCAGTTGTCGATTGGCCCCAGCACACAACACACAAAGACTAAACAACAACCTCCCGTGCCGCTCGCTCGCTCCGGCGAAACCCACATCGACCCGCATTCGCATCTTGGAAAAATGAAAAATTTCCAAATTTACCAATATATTCCATCATCCTCATCATCGTTCGGTGGGGAAGGGGGGGGGGAAGGAGGAGAGAGGTCCCCGAGAGGCGAGGGTGTAGTAATGGTGCGCCTTCCGTCCGGAATATAACCCTTTTTCGCCTGTTTCGAGAGTGTCGTCCTCGGTATCAGCTTCCACCGCTTTCGGGACGGGAGAGATCGCATCGCAGCGAAGCGGAAGGAAGGAAGGAAGGAAGCGCCACGAATGAGGCGCTTGCGAGGGAGGACGAGGGAGGAATTATAAATCTAAATCCTAAATTAATGCCACTGTGTAGTGGTGGCAGCAGCACCGTGAGTGAGTTTTTGAGAACTCGGGCCAACGTCGAACGAGCGCTCGTCGAAAGGACAAAAGGCAGACATCGATGTGTCAACCCTTTTTTCCCGCTTTGCAGGGTGGCAGGGAAAAGGGGAAAGGCTGCGTTGCGTCGGTTCGATCGGCGACGCGTTCGTTTGTCGATGAGTTTTAGAAACGCTGGGCAATGGGCGGAGGAGCACGGCGGTGACAATATCGACGAGCCCTTCGGAAGGAATTGGAGAATCTTTTCATCCTTAGAAACTGTCACCCCTGTTTTTGCATAAACGCTCTGATGTGTGTGTGTATTTGAGGGGTTGTGTGTGTGTGTGTGGTTTTCCATCGAAAAAGGGTGAAAGGGTTGATGAGTGGAAATCATCATCATTACGTCTTGCAGCGGGCCGGTGGAGGGATGGGCGGTGGCCCTGCTCAACCTCTCGTGGTGGTGGTGGCCATTACTCACTCTTTAACGGCCACCAGAGCGTGTGCGCCGCGTGGTGATTGTGTGCGTCTGCCTTTGGGATGTCATTTTTTACCTCCTCCATCATCGACTGATAAGGCCGTGTGTGTGTGTGTGTGGGCACGCGTATGCAAAGATGCGTGTGGGAAATGCGGCGCGGATGCTGCAGATGGTGAGACACCGATTAGGGCTAAGAGTGGAGCTTGCAAGGATCGATTTTTAAGTTGATTAATTTTTACCACACATTTCGGCCATTTTAATCAATCAACCGAAAGAAGCCTGCACAGTGCACACCGTTTTCCACCGTTTTCCACCGAAGCACCCACTCCTCGCATCCTCATTCATTCAGTGACGGGTGGAAAGATAAAAGGACCAATACACCTTGAACAAGGAGCGGGAATTTAAAAATCCCTTCCCGGGCGATCATTACCACACACACACACACACAAACGCAGAGACAGCAGCAGCTGAGTTTTCATCTCGAAGCTTCGAGGGATAAACATATTCCCTTCCCTTCCACTCCCTTTCCCTGAAGTACGACTGCTTCGCTTCGCATCAGCAGAATTTTCCATCAATTTTTGGCTGACATGAATTATATATTCAAATTTCTGTTATTAATTGGGTTCGAGCTGCTTCCCCGTTCCGCTCACACTCACTCATGTGTGTGTTTGTTTGTGTGTATGTTTTTCGGTACACTCCCACCCTCCCATCCCCTCATGCTATGTATGTCCCTTTTTTAAACTGAAAGGTTCTTTTTCCGAAAGGGTTATTTTTCCTTTACTCCCGCGCGGCTCTCTCCCCGTCTCTCTCTCTTGCTCTCTCTCTCTCCCTCTTCGTTGTCTCATGCGGGAGAGTGACTTTTTATGTTTATTATTACGAATTACGACTTTTGATGTGCCTTCAAACCATGACCATGACTTGGCCCATCGTCGTCATCGCTTATATGAAGACGCATGTGTGTGTGTGTGTGTGTGTGTGTATGTGTACATACCCATTTCGTATGCTAAAAAGGGTTTGCTGTATCTATGTATGTGTATCCTGCTTGCCTTTGATTCCCGCTTTCCACCAGAAACTGTCGACTGTCTTACCGTTTGTACGAATTGCCGATTGAGGTAGATTTTTTCATTCACACACAGCCGTAACGCGACGCCCGTTGGCATCCGTTACGCATCGAACCCCACAAATTAACCCTTTTTTGTGCTGCCACACCACACCGCCCTCCCCCCCCCCCCAACCCCACCTCGTCCTCCCCCAGCCGAACAAATCGTCCTCGTAAGAATATCGTCCTTGCTCGACGCTTCCCCTCTACGCATCACTGGACTGGAGTTTGATTTTTCATTTCAAAATCGAGAATAATAACTTTTCCCTTACCACGCTTCCCCTACTGTCTCGCTCCCTTACCCTCAAGCGGCAGCGGTTCAAACACGGAGCACGATGGCAAAATTATTAAAAATCGAATCATACACTCTTCTGCACAAGAAAACCCATCAGAAAATGTTACGATCGAAGCCAACTAACCTCCAAGGGTGAGAGGGGGTGAGGGTGATGTGTGGGTGCTAACCCCATTCCACAACGCCTCTCATCCCGATTAATCGTCATCTTCTCGCTCTCTCTCTCTCTCTTTCGCGGTGAATGGTGAAAAAAGGGATAAAAAACGGGGGCCAACCGCGCGCGCGGTTTCGTTCTGATATCCATTCAAATGGTGTGTCATTTCACTTGCCATCAGTACACCCTCTGCACACCCACACCGTTCCACCCTCGCTACACGGTGTTTTGCGCTCTTTCGCTCATCGCGCAAAAGTTATTTCCACGGGTTGTGGAACATCAGGCGCATTGTTTCCGATTGGCGAGCAACATCGTCGTTGTGTTCTAAGCCGCGGTTTTCCTATGGGCCGTTTGGGGAATAGACAACAAGGGAAGGGGTGTGTCCTCCCCCCCCCCTCATTTCACCCACCTTATGCCGCCAATTGTCGTTTGATTATTTTATATAATAAATATATGAATGGTACTCGGGACCATTTTTTTCCTCCCTTTGCGCTGTTGTTGCTGTTCCCCTTTCTCTGCCATTTTTCTCCGTCCCGGATCGCTGAACGATTCCGGACGAGCGACAGCGATGTGTGATGAGATGTGTTCCTTCCATCGCGTAGATATGTAGATTTCGCTTCGATATTGCGTTCCTCCTGGGGGATTGGGACATATGAAGACGGCTCATGACACACACACACACACAAGAAGACGGTGTCGGTCTCGGGAACAATCAAACCAAACGAACGAAATCGTACGTTCAGGATATCTCGTACAGTCTCTCTCACATTTGCTCGTTTTGTTTATATTTTTCATTACGAAATTAAATGTGTGCTGCCGGAGTGATCCTTTTCCCATCCTTTCCCTGCTCGCATCCGAGCACAGGTCTGTGTGTGTGTGTGTTTGTGTTTGTGAGTGCGGTGGAATGGAATATGTATTGAATTGGAAATTACTCTCAATCTCCCGTCCCTCCCACCTGCCGGGCGTGAAGGAAGCGAGAAGTAGACCAACTTTTTTGTTCCACCAGTCCCAGCGATGCCATCGCTTTGGTGGTGGAGACAAAACATGATCCGTTCTGCCGTTTTTTCTTCACTCGGCACACAGCGGCAAGATATTTAGATACCGCACACGACCGCAGCGAAACAAAACTCCACCGAGAACGGATACGGATTTGCATATCAATTATAAAAATAAATTATAGAAATCCTTCGCAGTCCGTCCTCCGCGCCACCGGAACAACCGGAAGCGGGCGAGCATTTTCCAAACCGCTCCACCACCGATGGCACTGATCCGTGGGATCTCCCACGTTGGCGTTCGGTTTCGGGCAGAATGGATTGAAATTTGATTTCTTGACAAACTTTTGACCGGGGGAAAACTTTGAGAAGAAATAAATTGGTTTAAGCAACAAAATAATCATTGAGCTTTCTGTTGCTGCAAGGAAGCTACCATATAAAGCGCTTGTTTGGATCAAACTGAACGGGGATAAGTTGCTCTGTAACAAGCAGCATCTTTCTTATCGTGATTTTATACCCTCACGGCCGCACGAACAACCTCATTCGAAGCACAGTTTATTTGTGCGGGATGTTTTTCTGATAAAGCTAATTCTTTATTGCCTCCCCTATCTGCCCTAGAATGATCTCGCAAGCATAAAATGCTTCCGTTTTTTTGTTGCAGTCCCTCCCTCCGAATGCTCGTGGTCCATCCACTTTAAGATGACAGTTCCATTTCACACCTGAATCTTTCGGCCCCTTCGGCCCATAAATCAAGCGTACGAAACCCTCTCCCCCTCGGAATGGTGCTGCTGCGGAGATGTCATAGCTCGTTGTTAATTCTTGCAGGTCTCTTTTCTCTCCTCCTAATGCCCCGTTCCTGCCCTGTGCAAGCACACTAGGCCCCGGCTCTCCAGCGCGAATGACACGAGCCGTGCTATAAATCCGTCCACGATCAACACGATCATTACGGGGCCCCAAGGGAGGCTCCGCTGTTGACGATGACGATGGTGCAATTGGGCTCGAAAAACTAACATTTTTCGTTGGACCAATGGTCGTTGTTGTTTTTTTTTTCGGGGACCACAATTGCGCAAACCACTAGCAGCGAACACGCTAGTACGCAATCCGTAGTAATTAAATCAAATTCAGTTACCAACCCTTGCCACTTGCGACCACAAGAAGAAGAAGAAGAAGAAGAAGAAGAAGAAAAAACAACACGGTAAGGTCGGTTAATGTGTCGGTTAATTGTTTAATGTTTAATTAATCCCTTCCTCAAAACGCGTCTACTCAAAGTCGTTCGCTGTGCCGTCCGCCGTGCGCTGTTTGTACTTGTCTTCGTCATTGGCAAGGGTTACAGCGTACACACACACAAGCAAACGACTGAGGGAGAAAAAAAGTAGAACATAACGCGACCATTTAAGCAGAGCAGATACTAAGTGACATTGATTAATAAAATTTATTGTTAACTCTCCGCTTGTCAAACAGACGTGCAATGTTTGTCCCACCACCTAGGCGAGGCGGCGCTGGCTCGGGCTGATTCTTGGGTTCGGGCCGCATTTGGCCCCGGCACCGAGTGCCCAAGCAACAAGCCCCAGAGAGTCCCGTTCAGTGGTTTTATCGTTCAACAACACCCACATGCACCCGAGTACACAAAGCCACCCTTCAATCCATCCCCTCCCCATCCCCCCCACTTTAAAACTGTTGTTATCAACATCACCATGGCTCGTGGTAGTTGTTTTTTTTTATTTTCTCGAGAAGCGCCAGACTGAGCTTTTTTTCTCTCTCCATCTGCACACGATTTTATTTTATGATTATGATACGCTCAGATAAGAGCTTAAAATAGAGCAACTCGAATGGCTGTTTTGAGTGGAAGCGGATTCGATGGTGGTGGGGAGAAGAAAAAAAGAACGCACAACTAAATCAAATAGTCACAAAACAAATCATTCTCGACTGTGCTCGGTTTTCGTGGGCCAGCAGCAGCAGCAGCAGCAGCAAGCAGCAGCTAGATACTGTTTACCACTCACTGGCTCAATGATGATGCTGATGATGGTGATGATAAGTGGCTCAAGTGCCGGTCATTCCCAAAATTGGAACAAAGTCGCCTACAAAAAACACACACACATACAACCACAACGCACCAAGCAAATAGAGGAATATTATCACCTGACGACAAGTGTGTAAACGCTAATGGAAATTAACCCGGCCGTAATGAAGCGCGATGATTTATTCGTGGCTCACGTGGCGTAGTGTCTCAGCAGGAGCGTTGTTGTCGCTGCTCCAGCCACTTCTATCCCAAATGCCAATAGAGCGGGGCCCGAGAACTTTAAACCCGAGAAGCACGGTCTGATTGCAACAATCCTCGGTTACCGTGGTAACGCAGCCACCTCCGTTGGGTTTAAAGCTGCCCTTCGAATGACGACGACGCTTTTCCATTTCTTCCACCACCCGGAAGAACGGCATCAGCGGTTGAAAGTGTCCTGCACGAAGAAGAAGAAGAAGCAGAAGAAGTAGAAGAGAGGAAGAGGGACAGGAAGAGCGAGAACAAAACGGCACCGCGCAGCAGCAGCAGCAGCAGCAGCGAAAACCGATACGAAAAGGGAATCGACAACAACGTGCGCCCTGTGGTGCTGTGTGCTGTGGAAGGGGAAATCCCATCCCATTTTGCGTGAGCGAGACCGCCCGATGGCACGATGCAACGGCCTCGTGCGCACTCTGTCGGCGCATAGTGAGAAGGCACTCGCGTGAGTGCTCTCACTATCGGTGTCGCGCTCTCGCGCGCGGCACCACGCTGGCAGCATCTCGCTTCCGCGCGCACCACTCGCTGGCTCGCTCTGGCGGGCCGCTTGCGCGCCTGCTCGCACACCGCACGGGCGACGACCAGAATCCGAGGGGTTCGGCCGTTGGAAAATAAACAATCAACATCAGAATACGAATTCTCAGACACAGAGAAACACATCCTCTTTCGCGTACGCGCTCGATCGCAGCGGTGTCCGTGGTGATGCGGCGCTGGTACCGGGTCGTTGAATCGTTAGACGCGAGCGTAGTGCAGGTGTTTGTTGTGTGCGTTGCGCCCGTCAATTGCTTTCGGTAACGGCGCTTTTTTCTTCCGTTTTTCGCTGTGCGCTCCTCTCGAAACCGAAACCTCAGTGATCAAGCCTGTACGTGTGTGCGCTTGGTGTCGCGGTGTGTGACTGTGTGTGATTGTGTGTGATTGTGTGTCCGTTTCATTGCACTCGTAAATCAGCTTCAACGAGCTTTGGGCATCAAGAGACGAACCTCTCCGTATGCATTATCAATCCGAAAGATTTCCAAACTTCCAGTGCCAGTGTGAGTACGTGCAGTGTGAACTAGTGCAGTGGTGCACCATCATCGCTGATAGCTGTGACTGATAGTGCGGTGTGGTGTTTGAAGTGGGAAAAAATCCAAACCAACAGCAGGAAAAGCTACCCACTTGCCTTGACGACTTCAGCACACCGCCCAGCAGGCCATGATGGAGGTGAGCAAAATTCATCCCGAGCCGTTTGTGTATGTGTGCGAGCGTGTGTCGTTGCGTGCAATTAGTGCAACGTGGGCCAAAAAGTTGCTGTTTTCGTTTGCTACATTTGTGTGTTTCTGTGTTTGTTTGTTGTTGTTTTTTTTGTTCCCTCAATATTATGCCATGCTTTTGTTTCGGTTTGTTTGTGCACTAATGGAAGTGTGTGTGTGTGTGTGTGTGTGTGTGTGTGTGTGTGTGTGTGTGTGTGTGTGTGTGTGTGTGTGTGTGTGTGTGTGTGTGTGTGTGTGTGTGTGTGTTTGCGTGATTTTTTTGTTATTTAACCGTACTCCAAAGTTATGCTTTCTTCCGTTTCTGGCTGATGGAGGAGACTGGGGGACCGGGAGACCGACAGACCGAAAGAGAGAAATTATAATTTATCGTACTTGGAAGAAACTGCTCATAAATCAATTTCGGTCCACCCTTCCTTTTAAGAGACGAAAGATAGAAATTGCATTTAACTGCAGGAGGAGGAAACTTCGTCCCCGAACTCTGCGGAACGTTTGTGTGTCAGTGGATGTGTGTATGTGTGTATGTATGTATGGTGGCTGGATTGTATGAAATGCATTCGTTGCGTGCCATGTGCCGCGACCGCGAAATTATGCTGCACTTGACGAGACATTTTTGTGTGTGTGCTACTTGCCGTTTCAACTTGGGCTCCATTTAGTTGATGGCGAGTTTTGCGAACGACGAACGAGAGGGAGAAAGAAAGTGCAATAAGGGGCAGGGTTCACTCGTAAAAGAAAAGTGCATGGGTGCTGTGCTGTTGTGCTGTGTTGCATCGTTCTTGAGCTAGACGGCGACGAAACGTCAAGTGAACTGAACCGCAACGGCACCCAAGCACGGTGTGGAACCGAAAGTCGAACAACCATCGCTGGCTCGATTTTATTTATACCGAATCGAATGCACCAAAGTCTCCCCCCATCATCATCGTCGTTCTTGGGGTATTTCAGCAGCGAAAAAACGCCCCAAGAACGGAGAATGAAATGCAAAAAAACAGCAGGCAACATAAAGAAGGAACAGGAACTATGAAGAAATGCATATCATAATTCATTTTCCCGGGCGACCTCTCCCGTTCTCCACCTTCAACGTCTTTTGCTCGTTTGCCTGCTACTGTTGCTCATTACGCATTTTCCTTCTGGAACATTGAATCATTCGATAGGATTTTCCGGCCGTATTCTCTTTCGTCTTTCGTCTCGAACCACGCGTCGAGGCACCCTTTTCTTGCACCTCCGGGGTTTCGGACGGGTGTTTTATGCCTCTTTTTTGTCGCTCCCTTTTTTCCCAACGTTCTGTCCCGTTCTGGCTCGTTCCCGTGTGCAACAGTGCGCTCCCGAGCTGCATATTCGATGATGCAATGCGATGCAACGATCAACCTTTTTTTTTTCGTTTGGATTCTTCGCCGCATTCTGCCCTTGCTCCAGACGTTTGTTAGCCCTTCTCTCCCGGTTCTTCCATCACTGTCATTATGATATTGAATTTATGCATTTATGTTGAGTTGTTGTTTCAGTTTTTTTTTTGTGTTGGTTTGTTTCTGTTCTTTTATTTTGGCCGAACGTTTTATCTGCCACAGAAAAAAAAAACAGTTTAACAGAGAGAGAGAGAGAGTATGCATGTGGGTCTGTGTGAATGTGTCTGTGACTGGGTGCTGGGAGCTGGGAAAGAGGCGCTGGATGAAATAATTTATTGCATCCGGTTAAAAGTTGCCGAGAGTTATGGGATTTATGGTCCCTCGCTTACTGTGCTGTGCTTCGCTCAATACTTGTCATCTTTTTTGAGACGAGCAAATAGATAATGGCGCACGGGGCTGGTGGATGCGAGAGAATGGTAACTTAATAACCGCATTCAAGAGCCCATCAAACTGACAATATTCAATCAATTAAGGAAGAATTGATCAAACCTCCACATGCACGGCACTGACGGCAAATTGTGTTGACCATTGAATTGATAACAATAAAACATATCAATTCACCTTCTGTGTGCGTGGACCTGCAGTTTCGAGCTCGTTGCGCCCTCTGTCGGTCGGTGTCTCGCTTCACTGCACTTACACAACCCACCGCACGTGGAAGTGTAGCCGTGTGTGTGTTTGCCTGTGTTTGTGCGCATTCGCTCCCAATCAACCCGATTGCAAAGATGATGATGATGATTTTCCATCTATTCCAGTTAAAGTTCATTCAGCAAAGTGCCCACAAACTCACCAAACAGAACGCCATTCATTATTTATGTGTCCAATGCGCGAGGCACACACACACACACACACAGACACACATACACAATTCTCACACGTACATAACAAGTTATCGAAATAAGGAAACGATCAATTTAGTATTCCAATTTCCCCCCGGAGCGCGCCCGAACAGCTCACACGCCACACAGCAAAACCATTGCGCGCTGCCTGCCTGCCATTTGTCACAACGATCACGAGCTCTTCGCTCGCTCGCTCGCTCCGGTGCAGCTACTCCCTCGAATGGGATGTCATTTTGAGTTGTGTGCATCGGTCGAGACGATGTAACCAACCGACAAGCGCAGGGTAGAACAGCCAGGCCGCCCGCCAGCCCCCCCACCCCCTATATCAACCAGCGCAGCATCAGCAGCACTTTCCCAGTCGAACTATTTGCCGGTGTCAGTGATGCTGCTGCTGCTGCTGCTACTGCTACTTCTGCTTTGGTAGCATATATTTCATAAATTGGTTTAGTAATTCATTTCAATTCCAAACCAGGAGCTTCAGACTCGTCATCCGTTGCCGCATGGCCATTGCACACAAACACACACGCCGTTTGCTTTCGATGTAGATGCGGAAGGCGAGGCTTTCTCCAACTGCACCAAGTGCCTTAGAAATTCAAATTTCCCACCAAAACCATTCAAAGGCGTTATTTATCATTCAATTAATATTCAATTTTATTGTATTATCTTTGAGTATCGTGCGCCGAGACGGTGGGACGGTGATGGAAAATCTTCGCCATCGTCTTCAGCTCGGATTGGGATTTCTAAAGGTTGCAGATTCCTTTGCTTCCCTTTATGCCGAGAGCCGCCAGCATCATCATCAACAACACCCTCCTCCGAAAGCAAGACGACGTGTTCGATTTTTGCTAGGGCGTGCTCGTGTGAAGCTCAGGCAAGAGACGACCGACACACATAGAGGCACGGTGTGCACGACAACATGTTAATGGGAGCCCGCTCGGCCCAAAGCCAAAGCCACCGCCACATTGAATAAGGCTGGTCGGAGTAAGGAAATCGAAAGTTCCTGCCGAAAGACAACTTCACTTCCAGACGAAGCATCTCGGTGCGCTCGAGAAGTGGGTGAGAAATTACACACATTCCAGCCACACACACACACCCAACATCCAACCACTTCCCCAGCACTTCTCGATTAGCTTGAGCGTTCGATTCCGAGCCGACCGGCATATCGGATCGTCTTCTGCTTAATAATTCTATTAATAAATTATAACAGATACATCACATACTTGACTTAATTTATTGAATTCGATTTCAATATCAATAGAACCGGGCCAGGGAACCGTGCCGTGGGGTCTCGTTGTGGGAATTGGTCTTTGAAAAGGTGCTGACTTGGAATTGGAGCGATAGTTTCGTACCTACAGCTCTTAATGTGAGTGTGCGAGTGTGTGTTTGATGAAAGCTAATCTCAAGAGCGTCTTGAAATGCTTTTACATCCGTCTGGGTTGGGTGTTTTGTCGTTGCCGCTGAGAGGTTGGGAGGTAAATCGATTGGAAGGAGTGTGTCTGCGTCTTTGCACCGGGAATCAGACGAACCGTGCGAACTGACGAACTCTTGACAGCCGTCTTGACGCACCAGGTAGCATTAATCGAAGCCAACGTGCTCGATTTTCCGGCAAGCTCGGGGAATTCAAATCAGTACCAAAACCGTTCAGTGTCGTGAAAAGTTGCACCTGCAACAACGCTGATGATGGCAAGTAGGAAGTCGTCCTTTCACCCTCGCCAAACTCGACACTTTCTGAAAGACTGTTGTAAATTTATTAAAATTAAATTCATCACTACTTTGTCCAACGAGCAACCGCAACAGCGAGGATACACACACACACACACACCAGTGCCAGCTTCACCCGTCATCGCCCGTGCTCTTTCTGGTTCGATTTCTTTTTCACCACTCCGGGAGGGAAATTCTTGCAACGGAACGTGCTCGAACTCGATGTGCAAAAGTTTGGCCATAATTACATTAATTAACTCTCATTGTAGTCTCACAATCCTTTCGGCTTTTTTGGCGCACCGACGCCACCGACGACCGTGTTTTCGAAGATGGGTAATTTTATTCAATAAAAACTTACCTTCCGGATATTTTTCTGTCTTTTCGGCATCCCATTTTTCGGCGACCAGGAGCGTCTTCTTCTCGTCTGCTGTCAGAGGTGAAAGAAAAATTTGCATTTTTAAGGCTTTGGTGTGCGAAGGGGGGGGGGGGAGAGAGAGGGGGGGCTTAATTTTTGAAAACCGAACCGTTGCCAAAGATTGCCCGTTGATCTGAATACGAGAACGACGCCTGTCCAATTGCGAACTCGTCCTGTCCTGTGTGAACTATCTCTCGTCTCACCGCGCTTTACCCATTTTAAATACACACACACATACAGCATTCGGTGGTTATAGTTTTCCTCACCCCTGCCCACCCCGGCAACGAAATGGGAGGAATATTTTTAATCAAAATTCCTAAAAATTTGTATTCCAAAAATCAACCAACACTCACTCATTCAAACCCCTCTGTCCCTTTATTTTTGCTCGTCAAAAATCATCCCATCCCATCAGGTGCCCCCTGGTACACCCCTTCTTCACACTCCCGTCTATGACGCCGCGCCACAATACAAACAAGCCCGTGGTACATGGCGAGAGGAGGGTGAACAGGGAGAAAGTGCATCTAAAAGGCGACAAGCTGCCTCTGCTGCTGGGGAGGGATGGTTGGATATTGATTTTTTCAAAGCACAAACTGCAAACCCGGTCTCGGGGACGGCCAGGATGCCGACTGGTGACAGCCACTTTTTGCTTCATTTTCTCCCGGCCAAGGATCAACGGAGACAGCAACCACTGGCCGCAAACCCCCGCGTCCCATAGAATGGACATTTCCGGGTTCATCTTCGCTTTTTTGGTATTTATTTTATTATTAAATATTATAAATCACTAGCCCGTCCTTCAGTCGTGCAGGTTCCCCTCGCCGGACCGTCCGGACAAAACTTTCACGGAGGAAGGACAATTTTGACGGCAGCATTCAAATGCTTGCCCGCACTCACCGAAGACTGGACTGAGCGCTGAAGAGGTTGGGAAGATCATTCAGCCGGTCGACAGCAGCTCGTTTCCCGTCCGTCGTCTGCCGCAAGGGACGCTGCTGCTGCTGCTGCTGTGAGAGGAATAATATTTATGTGAAATGATAAATTGAACCAACTCTTCGACTTTTCCGAAACCGAGCGGTAGAGTGGGAGAGACGCTACGCAACGCAAAAAGGATAACGACAGGGTGGACAGCTCCGATTGTCTATCGTCTTTTTCAGGCACGATTTTTGACGGCCGGGAGAGGACATTTTGGGTGTGAGTGTGTCCTGCCGGCCATCGAAATGACCATCGGGGGAGAAGGAGCAAGACGAGTCTTTACTTTCCCCCAGTTGATTTAAATATTAAATGAACTATTTTATGAACTATCTGCTCGGCCTCGTTCTCCAACCGCCCGGCACTTTCGTCCATCAAGCCGTTGGCGTTCACTGCACGACGGAGAGATGGGACACTTTGGTCAGCTAGTCAGCGCACCCAGCCAACCAACCAGTAGCGAATCCAGCCGACACGTCTCAATCTTATCGAATTAGGAAATCAATTTCTCGCCCACTGAAATCCCTAGCCCTAGCCGCCGCTTCGTTCAAACCGTCGAAACCAAAGCGCCACCAATGGGCCGTGACCGATTTTCGCACGGTCCGTTAGGTATTTAGTCGCCTTAAATTTGAATATTAATTGAAAAGTGATAAAGTCGCCCCATCGCCCATCGATTGAAGCTTCGAGACGGTTGGTTCCTTTTTCTTTTCGGCTTTTCTCGTCCCTGTTTTAAACAGCCTGCCTGTGTCTGCTTCCCCTTCCCCGACGGTGAAGGACCAGCGTCTTGGCTTTCGTTTTCACGCTTCGTTTCACTAATTAAACAATTAAAGACACTTAATGTTGTTATTATCATTATTGCTGCTCCTTGTTGGGCTGCGGGCGAGCCTCTGTCGCTCTGCC
Organism: Anopheles merus; assembly: GCF_017562075.2. Taxonomy (NCBI): domain Eukaryota; kingdom Metazoa; phylum Arthropoda; class Insecta; order Diptera; family Culicidae; genus Anopheles; species Anopheles merus. The sequence continues at coordinate 1,129,313 of NC_054082.1, forward strand.
GCCTAATACCAGGTTTACTACCGTTTTCCAATTTCCCCTAACCTCCAGCACCAATGATTGAATGTCGTCAAGGGGATCCGTTGGCCGCGCAATGCACCACCCCATTGGCCACCGGTAGGTTAAGTATTTGCGTTCATCTGCCTGCCTGCCTTCCTTCCCGCCGCTGTATGGGCTCGTGTTTTTTTACGATAAGGCCAAACGAAGGGAAAAAACACCACCCAAACACACTGTCTGCTTGTCGGTAAATAATGAAGTCCTTCCAACCACGAGAGAGAGAGAGAGAGCGAAAAAAGTGTATCAAACGATTGAAACATGCACCAATCCTCGTGTTGGGCAAGAGGGAAACTCGAAGAACGACAAGCAGGAGGCAGAAGAGAAAAAAATACATCTAAGAATTCTGTCCGGTGGACGACGGAAAACGTGACTTAATTGAATGATCTGCTTTCGTAGTAAATTAATTCAATTGCCTGCTCCGCTCCTCCGCCATCGCAACAGTTCGATGGACGATGGTGAAGCGTTTAAGTAGTCGATTTCCTTATGCGTCCACTTTCGCGGTTCGGTTCGGTTTTCCTGCCAACTGCCTGCCATCCGTCCTGCAATCGGATTCGCTTCCTTACTCGCTCGAATTTCAATGATCTGCTTGAGTGAATTTTTAAATCATCCTCCCAAGCCGTCCGTGGTCCGCTTTACGATCGGCCGGGTCCGGGTGGAAGTCCGTGTTTCTTCGAATCGAAGGCCACCATTTTGCTTTCTCGCCGTTCGCCGTTTCCGCACCGGGCCAGCTGCTCAAGCCCCACTTCGCTGCGCTGCGTCCAATTTCACCAGATAATGATTATTGGATTAGAGATTATTATCGAGAAACAGGACACAAACCCCGGCGGCCCCGGTACCCCCCCAAGGCGGCGGTCGGTGGCAGTTAATTCCAGGTTTGCACCGAAACGAGATCTGTTCCGATTAGCCGGGTCCATTTTCCCGGTTCTAATTAAATTCAGGCCAATCGATTCCCGGCCACCCGCACCACTGCGCTTCGAAGGCAAAATAAAACAAAAGCCAAAGTATAAATATGACCACGTCTTCGTTGCCTTTCGCCTTTACCGTGCCGACTCGAGGATAATGTCCGGAGGATAAACTCTGCCCACACTCTCTCGAGCACACACCGCGTGCACTACGGCCGCAACGCATGAAAAGAAAAGCATAAATTCCAGCAGCGAATCCTCCCAAATCCATTGCTGGAGAATCAAACGGACCGTAACCACTGCGCGCGCCACCCAACCCATCCACCGCCAACCAATCGTACCCTTCGAATCGACGGGATTTTTGGTTTTTAGTCTGATTTTTAGTTGATTTTCCACCCCACTCAGTCTCCAGAGTTCCCTCCCACTGTCCGTCCGTCACAGACGGCAGGCGGTCAATCGAGGAGGTGCGATGGAGGTGCTGCCCGCATTCAGCACATGCAGAGAGGGAAAACTAAAAATTGAAATCCTGCAAAATATTATTTTAAAATATCTCTGCCCCGGCATACGTTCCGGCTAAGTCCCCGGGTTAAGCCGCCTGCAGCCCGAGTTCCCTTTCCAGGGTTCGGTCCTTGCCGGTCTTGCTAGGGGTTTGGGTTATTTATAGTTAGCCCTCGCGTTCGGAGACGAAAGGTACAGCATTCCCCCCTGGGCTGCTCTGTTTACGACCAGGAAGACACGAAGCCACGTATCCTATCGGGGTGGTGGTGGTGATACGACGCAGATAAGGTTAGGATTAGTTGCACCGAGCACCAACCAATTTGGGAGCGTTTCGGAACTTTTTCTCCAGCAACCGTAGTACTGGTGGTAGTGGTGAGGTTTGTCCCGAGTTCGTCTCCGTAATTCCGGAACACTGGACTTGATTGTACGTGTGTGTGTGTGTGTGTGTTTAAAGTCAACTTTTTCGGATGAAATGTTCGTACATGGCCCGGTTGGCACGTTTGCGATTGGTTAAAAATTGTTTCTGACTTTTAAATGAATTATCGTCGAACAACGATTTGCCAACGTATCGACGGTGATGGTGCTGGGGAAAAGGATTCACAGGGAGGAAGCTGAAAGTTTTCGTGTTTTATTTAAATCAGATAGAAAAGGCTGATAGTTGTGTACTGATAAAAAGGAGACTACGACGAGTTTGGGGCTCATTTGCTGCAACCATTTTCCAAATTATGATTTATTGTGGGTACTGCTGCTGTGAAAAACCTAAACAAACTAATGTTGTTCTTTTCTGTTCTCTCTCTCTCTTCTTCACAGGTATGAAGTCCAATTGTTCTTTCATTCAGGCAGGCAGTCATGAAAACCAAAACCAAAGGGATCGTAAGCTAGAGCATAATTTTGTGTATCACTTAACGTCGTGACGATCGACAATTTCGGGCCAGTTTGTTCTTAATGGAATGGCTACCTTCCCTCCCCGAGCGCCACAGAAACAGGAAGGAACCGTCTGACGCAATGACGCCTCAAGCAGTCGATGGAAAAACAAGAAAAATCGCTATTATCTGTTTTCTTCGTGCGGTCGCCCTCCTAGTGCGGCCGTCGCATATTTCAACAAGTCATTTGCCATCGCATTTGTCGTCGCCCTGCGTCGTCGCCGCGTACGCCCGTCGAGACTCTCTATAAATCCATTACGAGAATGCATTTCGATAATGAGTCCTTTTCGAATCCGGGCGCCTTTCTTCTTCGCTTCGCTATTGAATCCATGCTTGGTCGTTGTTTCCATTTTCGCGTTCACAGCACAAATGAACCACACGCTTTGCGGCACCGAACCGTGCAGCAGCTCCATTAAGCGATGGATTCTCGCCCTGTTTTTCCCCCCCGGCTGGTTGCTGCGATGCGATGCCGAGGTGCGAAGGGCGCTGTTGGTGGTGGGCAATTTTTCACCGATTCTTGATATGACACAATGACGGATCTTGGCGATATTATCATCATCTCGCTCTTCTTCCCCATCTTGCCACGCCGAAGCAACGCCCGATGCCACAAGCAGTGTCACATACACACATTTGCTGGCGCAAAAAAGACGATTCCTTTCATCCTTTTTTGTAATGTCCTCTGCTCTCGGCGCTTCCCTGCCCGGTCGCCCGTTGCCGTTGTTTATCGCACTGCGCGCGAGGGTTCTATGGCAACGGACCGACAGGGAGTAACGGATGCTCATGCGTGTTCTAAAACGCGCATAAATTTATGTTTTATAATGTTACCCTCCGCCAACACCACCGAGCGGGTGTGATTCCCTCGGCCGGTGACAGAACGGAAAAAAGGGTTCATTTGCCGACGGAGGCACACAAACACAAAAAAGCCACATACATCCATTAACTCAACCAAACCCTATGCCAAAAAAAAAACAGAGGACCGGGAAAGAATCCTTGCGCCTGTGAAATACGCAAAATGACAACACAACTAACACACACACAGCCAGGCGGTGCCGGATGTGGGTGGGAAGGGATGAGGAATCAAACCAACAATAACGGTCGCACAAGATGCGCACTCCTTTTTGGCGCGGCCGGGCAGAATGGGCGGATGGCAAGTGGACAGAGAGCGGACCCGTTTGTCATTTCGGTTGCGTTCGGGTAATGATTATTACTTATACATTTTTCAACCTCTCGACCACCACCGTGCGTCTCCATAATTCTGTCAAACCCTTTTTCCCCCCCGCCCCGTTCGGAGGGCTCTAATTTTCCAGTCCTTTTTTTTCTAACCATCGAAAAGTGCCATTATTCGAGGAAATGTTTTTTTTTGTTTCCACTCCCAGCGCTCATCAAACGCTGCTCTGCGTTCGCCCCCGAGGACGAGAGCGATATGATATATGTCTGCGCGTGTTGGGGGGGGGGCGAGCCGACCCCGGATCGGCTTTTGCCTGACGTGAAAGTGTGTGTGTGTGTGTGGGTGCGCGCACAGTATTTAGAAAGGATTACATGACAACCAACCAACTGACCATCCCGGGCCCCGGCTGGCCACTTACCAAACAATGGGCGTCGCTTCAATATTTTCGCCGACGAACGACAAAAAACACTCTCGCCCCTAGATCGCGATAAAAACTGAACAAACATTGCCCACTAGCGCCGTGGCCCTGGCCTGGGAGCTGTTGCTTCACTGGGTTTTGGAAAGAATTTTCACCGCACAAGGAAAATGCGCCACTTTATGAGGCTCGAGAACTTGCGCTGCGACAGTTGCGTATGAACTATTGCAGATCGCGTCAGGACTGCAGAGATTGTGTTTTTTTATGACGGTGGTGCCTCCCGATTCTTGCTTGGTAAGCTTCTTTCGCACCAGCTTTGTGCGATGCGTGTGTGTGAAAAATATATTCAAGCGGAATGGATGGACGCTTCTTGCGTTTTATGGACGTTTGTGGAGCGATGGAAATATTCATGCTAATGCTCCGTTGCGCTGGAAAACTGGAGGAGAAACTATTCTAAATTCACTCTAACAACGCATTCTAAGCCCACTGCTTTTGGTATTATTTGCGATTGTTTGTTTAGAGATTGCACATTGTCAACATGGAAACAGAAAAAAATGGAGCATCCGCGGTCTGTTTTGTTCGTTGTTCTTTTTTTGTTATCAGCTCGTTCCGAATCATAAAATTTGCACCCTCAGCAGCAGCAAACTATAGTCGGTGTGGCATGGCATGGGAAACAGATTCCCGTCTTTGTGTGTGCTTACTTGTGGCGCCCAAAACCAACCATCAATCCATTAATAACTATCCAACACAGCACCAAACCGCGCCATACGTTCGTCGCTTGCGTTATGGTTATATTATTTTTTCGGGTATTCTTGTCCCTCAATTGTCCTGTATTACTACTACCATTAGTACGAATTCGACAGTAGCTGCCGCCCTCTCCAATGTCCAGAGCACACACACAAACACACAATCATACAAAAAAAGGTTCCTCGTCCATTTCCTAATCATCAATGAGGTCTCTGCGAGGAAAGCACAAAAAACAACGCCCGGCACATAATGGCCAATAGCCCCAGCCATTCTCTCACAGCACACATTGTGTGCGAAAAAAAGGGGTACCACCGCGAGTAAGGACACATACAAACTGACCGACATCCCCGTCCTCTCGCTCCAACCACAAAGACACACAGGAAGCGAGCGCGAGCGAGAGGGGTGGATGGGTTGGACATAATTTTTCAATTTGGTGATCGTTCCATCCAAAACGCATGGGCATGGCGATTGTCCTTTTTTCCCTGCGCTCGCTCACTTCTCACAGGCAACGACAGAGAACAAACGGCAAAATAACAACAGCAGCAGCAGCAGCAGCAGCAACAAAAAAAGCCCTCATGCCAATCGGACCAAATGGCAAAGGATATCATCTACATATTCATAAAAATAGGGTATAGATTATTTGGTTGCTGTCAAAAAATATTTGCGTGAACACAACCGCACGACGTTCGGCGACACAATGGCCACACACCAGCGGGAAGGTAACGGGCGGAGCGAAAGACAAAACTCGCGCACATTCAAATGCCAAATGCCGCATACCGATGCCACTTCATTCGTACCCCCTTCCACCCAGGAATGTCCCAGCAATCGGTGGTTGGGAGGATGAACCAAAAAACGAAGGACATTTTGGAACAAAAAACCTCGGCAAGCGGCAGAAAGGATTCGTTCGCATTGTTCGTACTGCGTGATCTCACACTTGCGTTCGTTTTGTGCTGCTTTTACTATCATTATTTTTTTGCTCCTCCTTTGTAGCAGGAGGATATGAAAAAGGCTAAAACACACACATTACATGATTGAGCTGATCGTCCTTAATTCTGCATTCTCTATTACATGATTGCAAGATCCGTCTAATGTGTAGCGCAATCGCATCCCTTTAATTTCAGTTAATTTTGAAAATAGTGTTCGTGCTTTACTTATTTCCAGCACACAAAACAACAGTTCAGAAAGGACGGTTTTCCGGCAAACTCCAGCCAACGGCTTAGAAGCGACGTCAATGGGCAATTTTTCGGACAAACACTAATTCAATCACGATACGAGCGCGACGACACACGCCTAGTCAACGCCCGTACGCCGTAGTCGTGGCGCGAAAATTTGTAATTCAATCACGAACGAAAGTGACCGACACTCGATATGTGTGTCCGCGCGCGCGGGCGCGTTTTTGGTGTTTGGAAGTTATGAATTTTAACGATTCGATTACACTCCGTCTCGTCTCGGCGTATGACGAAGTGTCCACATCCTGTCGGCAGACAATCAAATTTTATTCCCTCAACTACTCACACTCGCCGGCAGCTGTTGATGATTTGCCTATGTAGGGGAGCGTTCGGTGTGTATCAATAAAACACGCCAGCAGCCAACGCGAGCAACCACTTAGTCCCGCCGCGCTCCGCCACTGCGTCAACTGTCAAATGTCAACTCGGAAGAATCGGTCGGTGGCGGGAAAATAAAAAAGAACCATCGCGCCGCCGCTCATCCGTCTAATGAGGATCAATTTCTATAGAACTGATAACGATCCCGCAGGTGGAGGTGGGTGAACCGGGGGTGAAAGATGTCTTTTCGATGTCATCTTTTGCGAGTCGTTAAAATTCAAGTGGCAGTCCCGCCTGCCCCGAATCCACTTCAAACATTTCGCCCTTCCGTATATCGCAGCTTTTTTTCCCGATATGGAGTTTATTTTTAATTACACACCGACACTTACAGCTCGTCCCGTGTGTCTGCTCCTGGTGGGATACAGCAGCGTATACCGAGGGCGGAACGATATTTCCAACATTGTATGTACGCTTCCATTACATTGCGAAACCGAGAGCGCGTCCCTACCTGCTCTGTGCGATCCATCCCGACATCGCACGGCATATTGATGTACAAATAAATAATATTTTTCAATACACCTTCCTTCTTACTTCCCTGGGCTTCGCCATCCTTTCGAGTGGTCCTAGATGTCGCGACCGGGACTCGCGCAAAAAAGGACAGCAACGATAGAACGGAGTAGCAAAAAACAACCACTCTCGCATCTGAAATCCTCTCGAACGGCGTGGTCTCGTCTGGTACGGGTGTAACAAACACCGGAAGACTGGGAATGAAACCACGAACTTCAGCGAATAATATGATAGATAATCTTGATGATACCGTTCCCCACGCTCCACCACACTCGAACCTGCCAAGCCAGGAGCGCACATGAGAGAGATTCCCAAATATATAATATTTGTCCATCCCTACCAGCTTCTCTTCTTCAACCGGTTGGATCTTCCTTCGGGTATGGGAAAGATGGTGGAAAATTTGTCCGGAAGTGGATGGATTGCAGCGGATGACTGGATGTTCCGTTCCGCGTGCTCCATTTCGCGGTAAGAGCGCGCACACACAAGCAGACAAAAACATGTGGAAAAAATGTAGACATAACGGTCGACTGGTTTGAAATGGTAATATTAAGAGGTATATATCATTCGGGCAGCGCTCTCCTCGCAGCATTTCACCACACACACACATCCTTTTACGCGGTTCAGTTGTCTTCTGGCTACGAAATGGATTGATTCGGGAGGAGGTTTTTTCGCCCCCTTTTCAGTGAAGGCGTACTTTGCTTGACCATTTGCCCAGAACATCAAGACTCATCAAGAGTCCTCTCGTGTCCGCTTTCTTTCGGACGTATGGCCGATGCTGCGCTCGTCTAATGGAGAGGTTTTACTTTTCCGTCCATCGCACGACCGTACTCGCACAGGTCGTATATTTATAAAATTTATATCTATTTACATGCATTCGGGGTGCCAGGCATTTCCACCAGAAGCTCAAAACCTGTGACAACTCTCCAGTATGACGAGTTCTACTGCCAAAAAGGATTACAGAAGTTCGGTCGTCCACCGTTCTGGCAAGGATTCCGATCGTTTCAAGGATGTTCGTCAAAATGCTGCTTTTTTCGTTTGTGCTTTCCCATTGGAGCCCGTAGGACATGTGTGAGGAAGGCATTAGAACGGTCGCACATCATCTTTTCGTCCGCAATCCTGCCAAAGAACCGTCTCCGCCTGAGCGCCAGTTTGGATCTGAATTTAGAATAAAACAGAACGAGAGACGTCCTTCGAGAGGTCCTTAGGCGAGCGAAAGGGAAGGTTTTTATGATTTTGTCGCAGCGTGAAAGAGGAAATCTGTGTCACTTCTCAACGCTCGCGCACGTTCGCGCATCAGCTCTTCCCGTGATGAAGCATGAAGGCAAGCGTAATGAAAATAAATTGACGCTCCGAACTGTCCATATCCTTTTTTTTTGCACGTCGTCCATCCGCGATGTCCACCGTGAACCGAAGCGGGCCAATGTGTGTGGCCACTCGTCGCAAAAGATCCATCCGTTGGTCATAAATTAGTCAATATACTTGCTCGCACACACACTCCCACAGCTTATGGTTTCATCTCAAAGATGGACGCTGGAACTCACTGACGCTAGTGATTAATCAACGGTTTACATCCGATGAACAGACATACCCTCTCAACGGGGTAAATAATGAAAAATTGACGTCCCATGTTGGATTGCGAAAAGTGCTCGCGCTGTGGAAACCACCTGAAAGGCAACGCCTGAAAAGTGCCTCTTTAATCGTAATGTATGAGTAAGTTATTAGCTTTGTCCAGGGAATAACCTGCCAAATGGCCACTAAATCCACGACACAGTAAAGGGCGGCGCAATCCGCCGGTTATCTGTAATTAATATCGATCGCATGATCTCTCCAAACCCCGTAAACGCTGGTCTGTGTTTGCTCATCATCAAGCGTCACACACGTACAAAGGCCTCCCAACAGGGCAGTATCGATATTCAATATTTGTAAAAGCCCCTCCAAACATCGCTACATCGTTGCTTTTAACCTAATAATCTCCAAATATTATTTCATCTCCTCCTGGGTTGACCAGAAGGGAACCTGGGGGTGAACCAAACCGGACCGAAATAAAGCGCGTCCTCGCGTACGATAACTTCCCATTCCCTCCAAAGTGGGGCGAGTTTGTGACGCCGACAGCGACCAACCTCACCAAACAAACCGGCCAGGACGGACGCTGGCCAAGTAGATAAAAGAATATCATCCCCGCTCGAGTGAATTTTCCGGTGGACAGAACACTCCAACTCCCCTCCCCTGCCCAATGGAGCACCATTATGACCGGCGTCGATTTTAAAAACATGAAATTTATGTTACAATTCCTCCACAATAAGCTGCGAATGAAAGGTAGACTCGGGGAGAGAAAGAAAGAGCCACTGGTTCGAAATAATCCAAACATCGTCAATAACGGCTCTCTAAGGTCTGCGGGTGGATACAAAACGTGAACCACGATGCGGGGTCGCCGGTTGGATGGGGAAAGGCTGGGTAGAAGCAAATCCTTTCGACCAATCCTCTAATGATCCTTTTTTTGTGTGTTTCGACTCTCCGGCTCTCACTATGGCGGATTTGATTGGAATTTATGTCCCTCTTCCTCCTCCGTCACTAGTGGCAGTGATTTTCTTTGAAATCCTCCAAAAACCGCAGCTTTACTCCTGCAACGGCGGCGAGAATGGCAGAGAGATTGAAATCACTCAGGAAACTCATCCTGCGAATGCTTTCGCCGCTGAGTGATTGAGCTTTTCCTTCGACGCCAGACGAAATGCAGCCAATTTTTGCCAAACCCCCCCTCCCGTTTCCATTTTCACCGTGCAAAACAAAGAAGCGTGAGCGTTTTCCGTTGCAAAATATTAATTTCCCATCGTATATCTTGTGCTGGGCGGGCTCGCGCTCCGTCAAAGGATTGCTTTGCCAGGGGGGAGAGAAACTTTATCCATCCATCCCGGGAAAACCGGAAAATAGGAATAGTTTCTTGTTGGCTGGAATTCCATTCCTTCAATTTGATAAGGATTTGATTTGCCATGCCAAATGGGTGTGTGTGTGTATTGTCTGACTGGAGAAACTCGTTCTCCTGTTGACGGTTGGAGGGTTTAGTTAAATTTACAGCAATCGGTTTGCCATCCCTCAAAAAACGAGCGGAGTGAGTTGAACGATCGATTTCTGGCGCCGGAAATGAACATCAACAACCTCTTCTTGCTTCCCCCCCCCCATCGCTTGCCCAAGCTTGGCTTGCGATTGAGAGAAATTTGCGGTATCGTATTTACAATTTTGATTTATCGCACCCATCCTTAACCGTGCGGTCGTTTCGGTTCTGACAATCTAGGGCTACTGTGCATTGCTGAGAGCTGGTGAGCGACGTGAAAATTAATGAATCAAATCGGTATCGAATCCTTCCGTGACATTGTAGTGCGAAAGGATGGAACCGATTACCCCCAGCGTGGGGAGATGCCGGCGAGGACCTACCCCAAGGAACCCATTGAGGAATGACGATTTACACCGACACATTCCAGCCATTTCTTGCTTCGCACCCTCACTTGATGCGAAGCGTGTAAAGCGAAAGGACCCGGTGTGTGATTTGCTGGTAAATTCTTCGGTGACATTCGCGCGTCACAAGGACACATGCGGTGAGGCGACGCACAAATGGGCGATTCATATTTATCACTGTTTAATAGATTTACAATAAGACGGGACATGACGGGAAATTAATTAATTTTAGAATATTATACATCTCCGAGCTCACGCTGCAACCGAACGAAAGGATACGTTGCCAGCAAAGCGTTCGCTTGTCTTCTTCGCTTCGGAGCGCTGTCAATTTGACGTCTTCCCTCCGTTTAGGTCGCATTTAAGCGGAGCGGCAACCACACTCATATCATTAATCATACCCGGCCCGCCGGGTTCGATCCATTTGACTAAACTGTGTTTCATTTTCCCTCTGTTGTTTTTTTGCTCTCCCGTTCACAGATATCGCTCCTGTTCGAGGAAGTTGGACGGCTGCGGACGGCCATCGCCAACATTCAGGAATCGCACAACCTGCAGATCCAGCGGCTCGAGGACCGGCTGGAGGAGAAGCGGCAACACATCGTGCGGCTCGAGTCGCGCATCGAAAAGCAGCAGGACTTTGACGATATCAAAAAGGAAAATAGGTAATAACGCGGGCCCCTTCCCTAGCTTTCCGCCCGCCTCCTGGTGGGGTTTTTTTATGGTGTGGCACACGTTTTTGAATCTCATTACTTCCAATCGCACCCGCACTGGGTCGTGCATAGGTGGGTGTGTGTGTGTGTGGGTGGGTGGGGAGACATCAACTAGGTCCGTATGTTTGCCTGCGGGCTTGTATGATTTTATTTTTGCTTTTCTACCTTTTCGGGAAACATTTCCCTCGGCATTAAATTGGCCAACGAATAACTACAACAACAAATACTACCAAAAAACACGTAAACAAAAACATAAACCACCATATCCTATCATACCGAGCCCATCGGTGGCCCCTGCGGTGTGTGGCGCCCTTCGTTGAATGTGTTTCTGCGTCTCCCGTTTTCCCACTTTCGCTTTCACAGGACGACGCGTGGTGGCGATTTAAAAGCGCTGGGGGAAAATGCGTCCGAACGAACGCGCGCGCCCACAGTGTAGTATGTCGAATTTTTGGGCCGAATCCAATAGAAGATGGATTTGGAGGGATATTTTCAAACCGTTGCGATTGTGTGGAAAACACATTACACAATTTTCGTACTCCCCTGCGGTACTGCTAAAAAACAAAAAAATGGAGGAGGAATTTTACAAACCAACGAATGGAATTTTCACCACGCAAACGGGCGCGCCTGAGGGTGATGCGTGAAACCGGGATTTAGAAGCGTGTTTTTATGTGTTTTTTGTTGTTTTTACTGTGGTTACCACCGCCAAGCCGCTCACACACACGGATGTATGTCAGTGGATTACATGCCGAGCCGAGCCACGCTGAGCTACTGGGTCAAAGTTTAAATTGTTCCCGCCGCACCCGATATACGCTTTAAACTAAATGTCCACAAATCCATGCGCGCGTTACGTTGTGATGCATTTTAACGATTCTTTTTCTTCTTTTCTTCTTTTCAATTCCCCTCCCTTCTCACAGTATGCTTCGCTCGGTCGATCTGAGTGCGTCCCACGAGTCGAAACAATTCCAGGAGCTACTGCTCGAGCGCACCAAAGCGCTGGCGGCACAAACGGAGGCAATCAAATCGTCATCGGCCACCTCAGAAGGTAAGTTGAAGAGCAGGGAGGTTGGGTGGGCAGTTCTGTTTCAGTTTCCCATTTTTCCGAACCCGATTTTTTGCATGCTGCATTCGATCTGAGTGCGGTGTGGCGTTTACATCATACCCGCGGCGCTTGTGCTGCTTTTTCAATCAGCCCGATGATGTTTATGAGTCATTTGTGTGTGAGAACAGACACATAGGCACACACAGTAACTAACGCTTACCCCAACAATGTACAGTTTCCATTAACACACACACCCCATCGCAGACACACCAAACCATCACACGAACGGGGTGAAGAGATGGAGGCGCATCGATCATACAGTGCAACTAAAACACTAACTCTCGCTCGCTAAGGCGGCAAACGGCGGCGTCGCGTCAGATCGTAAACTCATTAAATTAGATTCAAACTCACCCATTCCCACTACCGGACCGGCTGGCTCGACTAACGAACCTTCCCCACCGTCACCACCACCAACGTCCCGCTGGCGTGAACATAGGAAAAAAAACTCTCCCGAACGAGGGAAAGAAAACCAACTGAAAACATTCACAATCTAAGCAATCCTCCCCCTTTGCCGGTTCCGTTGGAGCAGGTCATAAAATGCAACCCAGCGAGAACCACCCAGCAGACAACGGCTTGCAACGGTGTGGCGCCAATTTTTACAACACCACCATCAATCAGCACCTTGAGCCGGTTGCCAACAGAACGGTGCACGGGTGCATCACTCACCAGCTCGAAACAATTCGTCAGGTTGCGTTCGATTGCCGCGATCAATAATACGGCACAATCGGGCGGCCTCATTACAAATGTATTAAGTGTGTTTGTTTTACTTCATATTTTATCACTCTTCGTAAACAACCAGACACGGCTCCGGTCTCCAGGGAGGTCTCCTAAGGCGATAGACCCAGTGCCGATGCTCTTAATTATGTTTACATGCTAATGATGTGTGTATCTTGTGCTGCCTGTGTGCTGTGCACACCACGAGCGCAAGATCGATCTTCAACAGTTGGATCGCTATTGGGATGCTTTTGTTTGGAAAAGGTACATTTATTACCACCTCCTTCTTCTCCCGCAGCTCATCGCTACCGTTTGCTCGATCGACGCTTTTCCGTTCCCTCGTTGTTTTCCCACGGATCGGCTCGGTTCGGTTCGGTTCGGTTTGTTGGAGCAACCGTTCCTCTGCCTCTTTCTTTTCTTCGCGTGCTCCCTTTGGGCATTAAATTTTATTTTTACGATCTTCGCCCAGCCCGCCCACACACACGCCCGCGTTACTGATTGAGTATTGTGTTGCGTGTGTGTGTGTTGCCGTGCTCATTTTGCCACACGTCTGCTGTGTGTGTCTGCTGTTGGCTGTAATTCTAATTTTCGAAATGCTCTGCCAGCGCCCGGTTTACTTAGTACAAAATGCTTCTTCTGACAATTAATAAAAGTTTCATCATTAGTAAGACAAAAAGGCCGGCTTGTGACGCGAAACCGACCAACAAAAAAAAAAAGGCAAAACGATCACCAAACGATCATTTCTCCCACGCGATTGCGAAAAAATAGCGACAGAATAAAGTACCACTCCCCCCGCTGATCCCCACCACCACCCGGTGTTTGGCCAACACACAGCCATCCGTCAAGTGGCCGACCTGTCAGTAGTGGCGTGAAGGCACACCGACAACAAAAAAACCTCACCTACTTTGTTATTTGGCTCTCGGGCTGGTCTTGAGAATTGAATTCAAATGGTTTCTCTTTTTTTGTTAGGCCCGGTGCGATTCGAACGACGATCAAGTGATCGAACAGCAAACGCACGAAGTTCCCACTTGCCGTTTATCTTCTCACCCTTCGCCCAGCCACCCCCAAACCCACACTCTCACCCCCAAGATACGATTGCGTGTTCGAGAACGGGAAGCCGGCGTGGGTGTGCGCGCACGATGATGGAATTATTGAAATTTATGGCTACTGTTATTATTGTTTTGCGTTCGATCAGAGTGTCGTTCGTTCGTCTCGTCGCCGCGAACCGAAGTAGATCGCTTCTGTGCTGCTACATCTATCCCCGGGGGTGCCCGAGTTGCATTCGAAAACGGTTGCCTCCATTTCATGGGAAAATAAACATGTTTTACATAAGTTTTCTTCACTCCCATACGCCCATACGCACACATGATACAATAGCGGCTGTCTCTCTTGAAAAAAAAAATACACCCCGTTCATGCCAAACGCCATCATCATCAGCCAGCCACACACACACGCACACACACAGTAGCACTCTTCATGCAATCATAACATTTTCTACTCGAGACACTGAAAGTACAGCAAAACGAGAGGGAAATCTTACACAGAGCAGAAACACACACGCGCGTGAGATACGATCGGCAGCTTAATGCGTTGTTGATGCATCGATCGTTGGAATATTGGAACGGTCTTTTGAACGGTTTCCGCCACATGGAGCGGAAGCAATGCTCCGGCAATCTTATATGTTTTGAAAGTATACACGGATCGTTTGTTTGATCTCATCCCTTTTTCGTTTCTACTCATGCGTTTGAGTTGGTTTGGCTTTCGTTTTACCCATTTTGGTTCCGAGCGCGTACAGACATCGAGCGAGCTTGACACACTCATTGACGTCCGCTGATTTGTTTCACACGTCGCATTCAAAGCAAAGGGCAAATTCGTAATATTTAAAACATGTTCTTGCCCTCTCTTTTTCTCTCTCTCTCTCTCTCTTTCTCTTCCGCTCTGGTCGGGTTTGCTTTGCGAGTAGGATCTCCACCTGCCAGCGGTCCCGGCAGTGGCATCAATGGGGACGGCGGCTTGGCCGGGGCTGGCGCTGCCTCTTCGCAGCCCGCCCGTGCCCTGTCGCCCTCGAACGCTAGCAACAGCAGCTGCAGCATCAGCACGAGCTGCGTCAGCCAAGCTTCGGTCGGCACCTCCAGCAACTCCATCCAAGCGCCCGCCGGCGACCTGGAGGCGCGTACCGTCACGCACGATCTCACTAACAGCAACTCGCCAACTAACACCAGCACGAACGCCATTGCTTCCCTGGCGGAAATTAATAACAATAACGGCTCCTCCACCGGCCGGCCGGCCTCGACGCCCTCCGGTGTCAGTTGTCCTCCTCCGCCTCCGCAGCCCCTGCTGCTCCATCCTCCGCTGCTTCCGCCTCGCTCTCCCCAGCCAACCTTACGATCGCCGTCGTCTTCCGGCGTCACCGCCGGCCAGCAGCAGCTGGGCCCAGCGCCGCCCCCCGCTGGAGCAGTGGCGGCGTCGACGCTGGCAGCGCCCTCCGCCCCGGCCCAAGCCACCCCGACCGACCCGATGGCCGGCCTGAACTCGTTCCTGGCGCCTCCGCTGCAGAACGTGGAGCAGTTCGGGTCCTTTCTGGGCGAGGAGCTCGTCAGCAGCTGGCGTCGGGGAGCGCTCGATCTACCGCCGCCGCCGCCGGGACTGGCGGCAGCAGCTGCTGCCGCGGCCGCCGCAGCCGCCGCCGCTGCGGCACGCAATCCAGCCTTACTAATGAACCACCACCATGTTGTTAACTCGCCCTCGACAGATCTGCACCATGGCGCGAGCCTGCAGGACCAGGACAAGGCCAGCAGCCACCACGAGAACTCGTCCTCCGCCAGCACGCCGGTCCTGCGCGAGGACTCGTCCCGGCACGACGACCGCCACCTGAACGGGGGCGGCGGCCTCACGCCCATGTCCATCTCCAAGAGCCCGCTCGAGGACAACAACAACACGCTCGGTGCGCTCAGCCGGCTGGACGGGGCGGCGTCCGGCAATCTCATACAGGGACTTCCGTTTCAATTCCAAGAGCGTGGACATTTCCGGTTTGCCGACGCGTCCGACATGCAGCTGCCGCCCGGCTCGATGGTCGGCCGGCTCGGCGACTCGCTCATCCCGAAGGGCGACCCGATGGAGGCGAAGCTGCAGGAGATGCTGCGCTACAACATGGACAAGTACGCCAACCAGAACCTCGACACGCTGCACATCTCGCGCCGTGTCCGGGAGCTGCTCTCGGTGCACAACATCGGCCAGCGGCTGTTCGCCAAGTACGTGCTCGGCCTGTCGCAGGGCACCGTGTCGGAGCTGCTGTCCAAGCCGAAGCCGTGGGACAAGCTGACGGAGAAGGGCCGGGACAGCTACCGGAAGATGCACGCCTGGGCGTGCGACGAGAACGCCATCATGCTGCTCAAGTCTCTCATCCCGAAGAAAGGTAAGTCGATCGATTTACTTCCAATGATGAACGATGAAATTACAAAACGGCGGGAAGTGGGGTTTCGAGTGCGAGTGATGAGGAAGGATTCAAAAAAAAAAAGAAAACCGCCGGATGCAGAAGTTGCTTTTCTGCAAAGCTGCATTAATATCCCAATGTGCAGCCCGACGTCGCGAGCGAAAGAAGTCGCTCGTTCGCCGGCATAAATGATGTTTTATTAAAAAAGTTTCCTTCCCAGACGATACGAGATACGCTTTGCTTCCGGGGCCGGAGTGCTCGGGCGCTGCAATTTGTAGCCGAGCATTCTTTGCAGCACCCAGTGTCCCGATGGTGGAGGAACCGATTCCTCCATCTTCATCGCCGTTGCAATATCTCTCCCTGTCTCTGCAACGATAGCGAAAACAAAGCGCTTTTCGCAAAGTGCATCCTCAAGCTGGCATTGGAACGCTGGTAGAAGAAGATGGCAGATGAAACCGTGCAAGTCTAAGGTAAAGGGGTTGTGTTTGTCTTCCCGGGAACTCCCCATCCCGAGTCACGCTCCACAGATCCCGCTTCTTGTGCGGGATTAATACCGAAATCTCTACCCCGAAATTGGCAGATTCCACGATGCCATAGCGGTGCGCCATCAGCCACTTGAAAATGCTTTTCATTCATTTGTGTTGTGCAAAGTTTTTCTGCAATTTCGCTGCTGCGATAGCGAGCAGCATCCCTGCTTTTTTTGTTTGTGTGGTGCCGTTTTGATTTCTTTTTGCACACTCCCGCGACCAATCGTTTGCGATTGGTTTCATAATTAATATTTCATTGTGATTCGCCCTTTCGCCCGTGCGCACCAGCGCTTTTCAATCCTTCGTTCCGCTAGCCGGCGCAATTGCCCTTTGCGCCAAGTGGTTGGGATTCTTGTGCCCCTTGTTCACAGCGCGCTTGCACACTTGACAGGTCGGAGCGATTGAGAATAGAAAGAATGTCAATTCAGTTGCTCTTTTGATTAATCATAAAAACCGACCCGTGCCACACGGCGGCGGCGGTGATGGGTGCGGGGCCATCATATTCATACGAATCATTCCATCGATTGAAGCTCGTCCTTTGAAATTGTGGTGCTTTGACGTTCGCGCTCAAAAGGCTTTCATTTGTGCCGGTGGGGCCTCCCTTTGCCGGCGATTATTTGTCATACAAATGTCGATAGCATGCGTTGTCGGGGCAATGTAGGGTTTGGTATGAAGTGGATGGTGGGAGGTGCTGCCCCGGATGCAATAATTACTACCAGCAAAGGAAACAAATGCTCTCGCCAACTTGTCAACGAGACACACAACGGAGCAAAGGGAAGAACGAATACAGCAGTCCAGATGATTGTGTGGTCCGGATATCCGTCGGTCCGTCGACAACGTCCGTGCAGCAGCTTATCAAGCAGCGCCGAACGCACAGTGCGCACGGAACTACCAGATGGGTGACAGCTGTCAAGTGGTTTGCTTACAAAACGGCTACAAACAACCAACCACGGTTCTGTACCGTAGCTTTCCCATGTTGAGTTCGGTTCAAATATTTGAAAATTTGATTAATTGTCTTTACCTTCGCAACAAAACTGCCAGCGTCTTCGCCGCCTTTCTTGCTAATCCTTTCCCGATCCAACCCTCGCAAGAGTTTTCCACCCATTTGACGGCTTGTTCAATTAATCGATCGGGATAATTTAAATATGCACCACGATTTTAAGGCCCACGCAAACACAACCAAATTCATCAATTATTCACATCAAACACAGCTTCTTTGCCGGCTGGTGAGAAAGACAGCTTTTTGTTCAAGTCATTAGCAAGGTCCCCCTCGCAGCCGAAATCCTTGTTTGCCTTTCTGTGTTACCTTCCCGCCATCAAGGGGAGGGTGGTCACATGTGTGCGCGCAAGTATACATGCGTTCCGCTGCTGAGCCGCGAATCGCTTACTGGTCGGGGGGGGACGTCCCGTCCTGAACCTCTTGCCTCCCATCCAGAACTCACTGAACCATTTTCCGAATGCCTAGCGCCGATACCTACACGAACATCTCAATATCCTGCAGTGGAAAGTTTCTTGCGCGCGCTCTCTCTCTCTCTCTCTCCTTCTCTCTGCGTGTTGCGATAATTGCCGCCTTGAATAAATTATAGATAAAGGCAATTTATAGGCACAATAAAGACAACGGCAGCAGCGCACCAAAGGAGTTTGGCGCATTTTTACACCAACAAGCAGTATGGTGGTGGTGAGTTTTTTGCGCCAATGGAATTTTCCCAGTTGCCATCGGTTTCGGGGGCATTCCGGGCTGTTTTATTTCAAAACCCCCCTTTTCGGTTTATTTTGCACACCCCCCTCTTCGGAGAAACCCAAACAAACTCTGAGGCACAGGGAGGCCAGGGCAGGGAAAATCGATTACCGCTAATCCGCTCATTAAACTTCACTCCTTCGTGCTTCTTTTTGCGGAGGTCGTTAGTGAGTTCTTGGGCTCACGACAAGGAAAAAACCTTCATTTCTTGGGCGAGTTTTTCCGGGGCACACAACCCCTCTCACCACCCATTCTCACCCCCTCTCAGAGGTTGGGGTTACTTTTTTCGGGCTAAAGGCAACATGCAACGTCGTGTGCTCCTTTCCCACTGTCTTCGTGTTTTACCCGATTGCATGTAAGGAAGTCTGTCGTCTGAAGACACACATGAGCGTGTGTGTGTGTTTACATATGGAAATGAGGGCAAGATGAGGACAGACAACGTAGTGGGTGGTGGTGGAGATTAAAAATTTTTCCCTCCCTCTCCCTCTCCCTCAGCGGGGTGTAACCCTTTTTTCGTCCATCAATTAATTGACGCAGTGTACGAAAAGTGTACGCCGAAAAAGGTCTGTACACATGCAGTTCGAAAAGAGGGGGCACCAGCGAACGATTTTTACGCTCCGCAGCACAAAATAAACATATCATAAGGGGTTGCCGACGCCAGCGGGAGTACACACCCATGCGCCTTCGCTTCAAAACTTTTCCACCCGACCGTAGGAGAAGATGGAAATTAAAAATCATCAAATTTCGTCTGCAAAAACCGGCTCGGAAGCCGTTCTTTACCCATTTTTTAAATGCCACCCCTCCTCCTTGGCAAGGGACTGAACCAGTTTAATGATTGGTAAACATTTATATCCATCCTATTGTGCGAGGAATCGTCATGTGGAATGCTTCACTCGTTACGGCACCCGTCCAATCACGCCCCTCGCAGCCAGTGCAGACCAAGTGTTTTAGAACGGGACTTCTCCTGCAAGTAAAATTACGTACATTCTGTGCGTGACAGTTGACAAATCGTGCATTCCGTACCTCATAGCCTAACCACACCTTCACACACACAGCAAAGGATTCGTAAAATATGTCCCCAATTAAACTGTAATCAAGGTAGCCCCATCTTTATCTCCCGCAAACTGTGCATCGGGCCGAAAGATCCTCCAATGACCGATTGTGAATGACTCTCCCTCGCCTTGGGATATAAAGGGCCTGATGAAATTATCGACAGTTAAACAGCTATTAAACTTTGACCCAACACTGGACACCTTTGCACTGACCGAAAAAAGGGACGCTGTATCCAGGGCGGCAGAAGAATTCCCAAACCACCACCAAGATGAAGTACCTGAGCAAGCCACAGAACGAAACAATTTATCAACCATTTTGCGAAACAACGTACACAAAAAAAGATTCCATCATGAAAAACTAATGATAAATCTTTTACAAACGAGCCGATCTCTGGCTCTGTGTTGTCCCTCTGTTGCGAAAACGATGCAGCATAAATTATGCTCAACGATCCAACCTGATCGTGGCGGCAGCCCCTGGACTCCACGGCAAACGCGGTGCGCGAAGATATCATAAAAATATCCACTTTATGGAAAAGGTAAAAATGTGCTCACAAAAAAGCACGCAAACACACACACGCACACACATACGCTACATCAAAAGGAAATGAAACGACCAAGATATTATCGAACGCGAAGCATTACCGCGAAGGGCTCCTCTTGTTTTTTTTTCGGGTACCTGAGGTCAAATGCAAGCGCTGGTATGTGTTTGTGTGCGTGGAGAGGGAGAAAATTTCAAGAAAAAATTTCATAATCTGATTACTATCATTACTGCTGTCTCGCTCTGTCCGCTCGGCAGCTCGTCACGTCCAACGGCCTGCCACCAGCGCAAAACGTCAGCAGCAAACGCGACTGCCGCAAGTTCAATCAAATGACAGCAGAACAATAGGCCCTGCGGGAACAAGTTCTCATGGGTATTAGCTTTCCTCCAGTGCTCCAAAGTTTACACACAGACACACACACAACCACCAGCCACGGTACGGTAACGGTTCTGCATCATGTTGTCAGCCGCCGGTTGATGTGGCCGCATGATGCTTAAAGCTAAACGTCATTTGGCGGCTCTGCTGCTCGCTCGTCGACGAAAAACGCAATGAAGCTCGCTCACCGATGCGAAAACGCTGTGAAGCTCGCTCCTCTGTGACCCCTCTCACTCTCTCTTTCTCTCGCGGCGTTCTTTTTCGCGATTTTTCATCCCCCTTTCCGCCATTGGCTCTTTGTTTGTTCAGCTGAATAGAAAGCGCACACAGATCAGAGCACTTGGTACAATACAAACACACACACAAGAGCATTTGGGTGTGTGCACGTAAAGCAATGAGCAAATATGAGTGATCTTTTGACATTTAAGGTTCCCTCGTTCTGCTTCACCCAACGAGAATTGCCCGAGAAGGTTCAAAAGCTTACCCCCCCCCAGACGAGGGGGCACCGCCGTCCATGTTGGCTGTTGGGTGTGTGCCCACTTTTGCGGCCATTTTAAATCAACCCACTACACCGAGACCGAGGCTTGATTTATCGATCAATTAAACATTGAACAGGGGTCTAATCGCTGTTATAGTTTTGCGCTCCCCGGTTCGGGGGCATTTATCTTCCGATAATTCACAATTAATTGCGTTCGATAAGTTGAAGGTGCCCGCTTAAGCACATGCGCCCCTCATCCCCGGGGAAAAGGTCGAGCGTAGCGTAATTGCCGGAAAAATTCAACATTCCCAAACCCAAAAAGGCGGAGGAAACTCGGGACCCGTTTTACCCCATTCCCGGTTCCGTATGTCCCTGCCGTGGTCGGGTTTGGGTAAGAAGGTACGTACTATCGTCGGCTAAAAGGACCAGCTCGTTAGTTTTGCGTCGCACTCCTTCCCCGGGAAAGGATATGGATTTGCGACTGGGGTATTTATCGTAAACTAGCCACCCGGTTGCCACTTCCTGCCGGCCTCAACCACGGCCGAAAGTCGTCCGAACATGAACACCCGAAATGAAGACATCTTCCCGTACTACTCCGCGCACTAAATAAAAGTTATTCTTCCCCATCCCGCCGATCGGCCATGGGGACGATCATTGCTCTTTTATCTCTGCCACAGACACGACGGAGCACGCAGCGGTGGAACTGGTGCAGCTCGGGATAGCAACACGCATTTGTTGCACACCACCCGGTCAAGGATCAACATCCGGCTAAACCTCTGTCTCTAAACACTGTCCACACCACACCGGCACTGTGGGTGGAGCAGGGGAAGGGAAGCAGTTGTACCTCGCTCCCATCGTCGGTAATGATGATGGCAACCGTCTGCCGATTTGGGTAGGAAAAGTTTGCCTTTTCCCCATTCTCAGCCCATTTTGACAGATTTCTGTCTCTTCTGGTGAGCGGCTCTGTGTGTCCTTCCGAGCCGAGGTCAAACGGGTTGAACTGGCCCCTTCATAGTTGCATGACTTTAATTGCATGATAATGCACTCTTCCTCTTGTTTCTCGGGCGAGAAAAATGGGGTTTGAGAATAAAGGCCAAAAGTATGAACAGCTCATCCTTCTGTGCTGTGATTAAAGCAAATGGCTTTTCCAACTCAAAGGGAAAGCAGGGTTTGCAAATTAATATTTTTTCCCCCACAAAAAAGGCAAAAAAATGCCCCAAAAATGAATTACACACCATATTGACGATCAAACGAATTTCTAGATCAATGAATAATAATCCCGAAATCGAAAATGAAATTTTTCGACGGTTTGGTGGTAACAATTCGGCACAGTCTGACCTTTCCCATCGCAACGAAGGGAGGAAGGAAAGCCAGACACCGACCCAAGCACAAGGAAACGCGTGCGGCGCACGAGCGGCGAAACGAATTTCACCCAAATCATCAGTTTTATCCGCGACTGCACGCAGCAGCTCGGCCATTGTAATTCTTCACGCACGAATACGCATTTTATTGCACTCGTTTGCGGTGCAATTAAATCTTCCGTAACGAGAAAGCGAGAAATGTCAAAAAAGCGGACCAGACTATCACGGACCGCACGGACGGTCGGCTTTGCGTGGGTCCGCGCCGAAAGTCATTGTACTGCGGGCCTACGGGTGTTGTTTGCACTTTCCTTGAATGCCGTCAGCCGGCGAGCGAAGGATGAGAAGCGCGACGCTTCATCATCGACGACACATTCTTAACGCGCGCGCACACGGACGTTATAGCTAATTATTGTAAATAATGAAAATGAAAGTGACTGGAACGGTCCGCCAGGCGCAGGGGCGGCGTACACGATAAAACGGTCACACCATGGGCATGGATCCTTGGACCACCCAACCCAAGCGGGAGTTTATTTCGAGCGTCCCGATCGTTCGTGAGCGTGAGTGCAGCGGGCATTAGCTACACAATCACAAAATGTTGCTCGCCGGATTCGCTCACACGCCAGATGAAAGGTCTGTGCCGCCTTTGCACAACAAACCGCTTATTCCGCGAGAGTTTATCGCATCGGCTGGCCGGTTGAAAACATTGTTTTTATAATTTATTGATCCACACACACACAGACACACCGCACAGTGGTAGACGTTGTCAGGTGCCTGGGGCGATTGTGTCTGGGCGGAAAACAACTGCTAACTGCGCCGCCACCCCAAGCCGAGCACCGAGCGGGCATTAAGAAAATGGGAAAATAATTGATTATGCCTATCTGTATTATTGTCAGGCGGTCGTGCGGGGATGTTCTTCTTTTCACACCTTGCCCACCGCGGCAGCCCACCGCCCAGCAAACGGCCAACGGCGAACCTTTGCAGAACTAAACTCCGACCTGTCGCTCTATTTTTAACATTTTCAACTCACAAATAATCCCCGTTTTGCACAAACCACGCCAGCCACCGCCAGCGACGACAACAGCGAGGGCAAAAATACTACAACACACTACTACATATCTCTCGGCTATAAATCGATGAAGAAAGATCGAAAAGACGGCGTTTGTTCGGTTTCTTGAAGATTCTGGTGCACAGCGCCGATTCGGAGGTCACGCGTCACAATCGATTACAATACAACGACTGGCGACTGTTGAAATCGAAAACAACAGCAGCATGGCTTGTGTTTTTGCTTCCCTACCGCTTGATACCATTGATTGATTTCTGCCGTACAGCATGACACACAGCCCGAAGGACCCGCGGGCTGTCGAAGGTCTACCAGCCATCAACGAACAAATCAAAATAATTCCTTAAAACTTTGACCTAGGGTTTTGGGGCCGATTTTTACCTACAAACCGAAGGCGAAAAAACAACCACCAATTCCTAAGACGTCAGAATCGTAAGACGTCTATCAAACCGATTTGTGTCGATTTCGACAAGTGAGTCGAAAACTTTTCGAGGTCAAAACACGTCTAGCTTAGGGGAAGTCAAACATCAAACATCCGCGGAGCAAAGTGGACGCCTGGTCGTTGGTAGCTTTTGAGTGCGATGGAACTTTATGAACTATTGATTGTTACGATTGAACTCGAACGACAAATCAGTTGGCAAACACAAAGGGCACAAAGGCGTTCTGTATTGTTTTGCATTTGACCTTGTTTTAATCGGGTCCATCGCGTTGCTGTTTCTATTTTCTCTCAAATCCTTACATTATCTACGCGGGCCATCAAATGCCATCACACCCGACACTCGGCCGTTGGTTGGTGGGTGATGATCTCTAAATTTGACATTTCCTCACGACCCAAGCGGACCGAGATCTACACTCGGTTGAGCCCTTTCGCCGAGGGCCACTTTCACAATCACCGCTCGAAAATCTCTTTTCACAAACAACTGTAAACAAACATGGGCCCCTGTTTCGGGGGCTCTTGTCATTCGTCATCATCGTTCTGGCCACCTGCCACCAGCTGTGGGGCGGAGGTATTCGGGGAGAGAACAACCGGATCGGTGTCGCAATTATTCGTTCAATCCGGCACCGATTCGAGAAAGACAGAGCGAGAAAGAGAGAGAGACAGAGAGAGTGTGTGAGTGTGTAGTAAATAAAAGAATATATTTCATTTTATTGCTCCACCACCGCCGACTGGTCCGATGCGGCAGATTAGATGGGACGGTGGATCGACCAGTTTACGAGCGGAAACACATACACGGGCGGATACAAAGCAAACCGTACACCCCGCTGGGTGGTATGCCAGATCGTCGTCGATGCGCTTAAATATAGCGTGAGCGCACTCGGTGACAAAAACTTAGT
Organism: Anopheles merus; assembly: GCF_017562075.2. Taxonomy (NCBI): domain Eukaryota; kingdom Metazoa; phylum Arthropoda; class Insecta; order Diptera; family Culicidae; genus Anopheles; species Anopheles merus. The sequence continues at coordinate 1,153,999 of NC_054082.1, forward strand.
GCTCACTTAGTGGCACAGTCCGGCGTGAAGAGGAATGTATTAATTAATGTGTAATTATTCTCGAGCGCGAATTTGGGATCAGATCGGGCCCAATTTCCACACCCCCCCTTCCCGCCAGCCACCCGCCTGAACGACCGGGGAAGGGCCGACGACGATCGACAAACACATGGTGTGTTCGCGTTCGTTTGCGCGGCAGGAGAGAGAGAGCGTCAAGTGCGATAGTGATGAAGTATTTTAATTAATTAAATTAAATCGCAGCTATTTCGCCGCGTGTCACAAGCGCCGGTCCGGTCGACACACAGCACTGTGTACAGTGCACGTTGCAGTTGGTGGAGCAGTGCGCCATGGTTTAATCCGCACGCGTGCATTTTCGTTGCAATTCGTTCGCGCCGCAGCCAACCAATCGGTTAGCTGCTTTTTATTCGCCTCTCTCCTTAGCGAACTTTTTGTGCGACTCCTGTGTGCTGTTCGGAGAACGAAGAAGCTTCCGCTTCCTTTAGCAACCTTTTGCTAATACTAACTAATTAAAACTTTCCACCTGCACGCTGCTAATAATCTTGGTTTTAAGTTTCTCAGTTCGCTCAAAACTTTGCTTTTGCCATTCGTCAATCTTTCACGAACGCGAATGAGTTGGCCGCAACAAGAAAACGGAACCAGTTTTCTTTTTCACCACCCAACCCCCGCCCCATTAGGGGGCCCAACTTTGGCTTTGCCGGTCAAACAGTTAAAGCGAACCACTTCCGGTTGAAATGTCAGCAAAAGTGAGTTTCCACCCGTTTGAGCCGGTCGGAAACAGTTGCGGGTCGGGGACGGTTGGCGCTGGCGGACGGAAAATGATGAAAGCTTTCCATATTTGCCCAATTTGCATATTAATAGGTGAAAAGCCTCGATATTGGGGATGGGGGACGAGATTGTGCGGTCACGTCCGAAGAGGCAAGAGGGGGCAGGAAACTACACCCCACCTAAAAAGCCCGTCTCCCCACGGGTTATTAATTTGTTTATTACACTCATTATGTGAAATTTATTCCCGCTCGCGGAACTTTCGCGTCGTGTGTGTGCGGATTTCTGATAGATGGATTCCAGTGACCGCTCGACCGCCGGCCACAAAACGGGTCATCCCGTCCCACCGGTCGCAGCGAGTCGGACTTTTGATTTACAACTATCGATATCCTGGAGAGCCTACAGCGCCGGCTGCTTGTAATTATACTTTATGGCACTGCAGTGTACCGCCGGTCAGTCCAGTTGGGGGGGAATTGGCCAACAAAACACACTGGCTAGCTCCGATTTTTCGCTTATTGAAGAAAGCAGTCGAAGGGAGCAGGGAGCAGGGACTAACCAGGGAACCTTCTTCGATTTGAAGCACTGCCGCGCAGCACTGGTCGCCGGCTCTCGACGGGACAGCGGTGACCCTATCAATATTCCTATCGTCATCGTCAGCATTAGCCCATTTGTCGTACTGCCTGTGGGCTGTGGCACTGGCGACAACGGCGTGTTTGAGTGGCATTAATCATCCAATCACCGCGGTGCTACACTACATGTCAAAAGCAAACAATATCTAATTAGCTGGAAGCGGCCATCTTGGTGCGCCCTCGAGGACACGAGGACGACAATGACGAAACAGATACCGCGTACCGCGTGCTCCCCCCGGCTGCTGCTGCTGCTCCCGCCGATATCGAGTTGTGATTATGCTACTTTGCTATTTTTGCTCCATTTTTCTGTTCTTTCTCCAAAACATACACTTACCCCCAACGACACCAACAACAGCAGCAGAGTGTGTCCTGTTTTACCTTCGATGTCCTTTCGTCCCTTGCAAGCGGGGAGGGAAGGGGGTTATGAAGCAAGCGGTGAGATTTCGAATAAAAAAGCGTGTTCATATTGCCCGGAGACATGCAACCCCATTCGGGTGAACACAAAAGATGGCCCCTTGGTTTTTCCTCGCAGCCGACCAACGAACAAACGGAACGATCCCGTACCCGCACCATGGCCATATTTCATTTTCCATTCGCATTTAAAACCACAAATACGGCGAAGCTTATTATTAAAAATGTTAAACTCTGCCTTAAACACCCACCACAGCACAGGGCCGTTATTGCCGCGACTCGGCAAAAGTGGCACGATGGTCGGAAAATGGACACCAATTTAATGGAAGGCAAGTTTTCCCCTGTAACCACCGCACCGGCGTGGCGTGGCAAACAAAAACCGATTGGAAGGATTTTCTCAAGACATGACAAGGCGCCTAACGATGTCCAGCAACGGAATCGGATGATTTTCTTTCAATTTTCCCCCGCCACACACAAACGCACGAAGCTACTAATTGGCGCGCTCGGGGTAAAGCGGGTCAAACACTGCGCGCGGCTGCTCTGTGATGCCAATAAATCGAATCGAAGCAAAAAACCACAACAACCGCATGGGTGTGATTTAATGCCACCGAAACGGCAGAGAACAACACACACACACACACATCAACGACTCACAAATACCAACACGCAGAAGGGCACGCTCTCGACGAATTCAGTCCATTCTAATTAAACGCAATAATGTGACAGGACACATTTTTAATCTTTGATCTCGACGACGATCCCTCCCTCCTCCGGGCAGCGCTACAAAAGAGGGAAATGTCGCCGGGAATGTGCCACAATGTGCAGCGCACACACACACACACAGAACACAACGCTCGAACCGGGTAAGGGGGTTCCTCTCGGGGTGCGATCGCAAGTGATCGCAACCGATTCGTGACGGCAAACATGCGTTTTTTGCGTGTGCGACACAAGACACACGAGGGCCCGAGCTTGTACCGTCGCTCTGCCGCGAAATGGGTTATTTATATACATTGATACAAAATTTACACAACTATAGATTTCAATGTAACGACGTGAGTGTGTGCGCGCGAGCGCGGGAAAGCGAGGGGAAGCGAAAAGCGGGAATGAATTTAAATTGGCCAACCGTAGCGCGGGCAACCTTCGTGCGAATCGGGCGGCTTAGTGTGTGCGATCATCCCCTTGCTTCATCGCCCCTTCCTCGCCATCGCACATTTCAATAAACTAATATTATAAATATATTGTCACCCGAAGGTTGCATGCGCGGTTTGCTGCACTTGTTGTGTCTCGGCAGACGGCAGCTGCGCGTTCCCTGCGGCTAGGTTTGGCGCGGTGGAAAACTCGGCTGCCTCGGGTGACATTTCTTTGTTTACGCACACGCACACGCATCGCGGAGTTGGAGGAAAAGCGTTAAACACACACACACACACACACACACACACACACACACACACACACACACACACACACACACACACACACACACACACACACACACACACACACACACAGACAGACAGACAGAATCGCGCTAAAGCCAAGCCGTTACTAATGCAAATTGTTCCACCGCAAACAAACGCACAGAAAGATGCGCAGCGAGCGAACAGACATGAAGCAACGATCGCTTCGACTTCGATGTCGAACGCAACCGTCGTCTGTCGCTTCGCGTACCATTGCGCGACATTAATTAATTATTGCGCGACATATTTATAAATTCGATTTCATTCCCGCGGCAGCGCTCTTCGATGGGCGGGATGGAGCGGGATTGGATTGGAGAGGTTAATAACATTTCGATGACACACGGCGTACGGCGTTAGCGATGCCGTTGGCCTTATACGCGCGCAATCGATCTATTTCCAAACGGAAAGTGAAAAGTCGCACCGACGCACCGACGCCACCGCCACCGGGGTAATTAAAATCGAAAAATCACGCATTCGAACTCCTCATCATCATCGTCGCCCGGGCCGGGCCGGGCGTCTCTTTCGCCGAATCTCAATCGGCCATAAATCAGCGTGCGATGGTGCCTATCCTGCGACACGGCAGTGTTCTTTCGGTCTGCCATCGCTGCCGTCTTCAAGGCCACACACACCCAAACGCGATAGAGACGAGAACGAGATCAAAAGTGGCACATCAAGGATCTGAAATCCCCCCAACCCACCCACCCAGCCCCAGGTCGCGTTCACTCTCCTTAACGATAATTGATTACATGACATTTATCAATCACGACGTCACGCGGCCATCCCTGTGTTTTACCCCCAAAGGCGAAAGCCCTCTGTTTACACTTCAATAAACCGTCATCCTTTCCAGCGCACATCCTCCTTCCGGTCTCTCTGTGTGTGTGAGTGTGTATGTGTGTCCCTGGGTATCTTTATGCGACATCCGACGACAAAATCAAATAAATCCACCCTCTCCGCGGCGAAGTGAAAGTTCCACCCGGAATGGGAAAAATATTGAAAATATTTCATCAAACCTACACACTACCCTGGCCCAGCGCTCGGGCTACTTCATCTGCTGCCGTGGAAAAGCGGTGACAATTTCGTCAATTTCCCTCGACCCCGGGCGTGCCAATTTCATAAAGGTTTCCCTTCCCAGCCCTCCCTATCGCGGGGGGTGTCTACTTCGCGTAGTATAATCATACCCTCGAGCAGGCATTAGGGGTGCGGTGGGTGTGGGTATAATGCGTACCATAACGGAGACATTTCACCCTCGGTCGCTTGGTACAGAGGAGAAGAAGAAGGACGGGGACGCATAAATACGAAATAAATAACCTGTATCCCGCGAATATTTTACAACGACCGCGTGATCTTCGTCGATAGGGAAGAAATAAAGGGACGCGGCTTCGTGAGAGTTGCTGCTGCGGGTGGAGGTGATGGTGCAAAGGAGAGAAAGGCGAAGGTAATAAACAACTGACATGTAGATTAGACCACACGAGCCCCGAGGAACGAGGAAACGAAGCAGAGAGTGTGAGAAAGAGAGAGATAGATTAATAACAATATTCCTTCCCGTCCGAAGGAAAAGCGGCAAGGCAAGTGAAAAGCGGGCACTGAATATCAAAGAAAGGAAATGTAGCTCCTCCTTCTCCTCCTTCGCGGGCCCATATTGAGGGGGTGGATATCCGGATTGCTGTGCATTTTTTTTTTTTCATTTTGCGCAACCCCCGGATACCTTCTTTTTCCTTATTATTTCATTCATTTCGGGTTAGAATTGCTTTCAATAAGGAATTTATGTGATTTCCACCGAAAATGGCATAATCGTCACCCTCCCGGTTTGGATGACATTTGCATGCCCTTGTAAAGCATGAATTGTTAAAACCCACACGAAACAAAAAAGTACACAAACCCCGTCCCTATCTCTCTCTCTCTCTCGCTCCAGCTAAACTGTCTTACCCTTTCCCATTCCAGGCGAGGCGGGAGTTAGGGAAGAAAGGTGAAAGCGTTTGTTAATAAAAATCCATATTTATTTATGGCGCGTTTGAAGCAACGCAAAAGGAGATGCCGCTTTAAATGGCCGAAAAACGTTTGCTTCCCATTTTTATTGCCGATGCATGTCGATGCCGGGGTTCGGTTTGTTCTTTGTGTGTAAAATTATTCCCCCACCACTGCTTTTCCAACAAGGATGCCGCCACCACCGCCCCGCAGCCCTTGTTGCGGCGTGTGATCGTTACGATGAATGTTTAATATTTCCATTAGTTTTGCGCCATTCGGGCCGCGTTTCGTGTGTCCAAACGGTGGGGGAAGGGGGGTTGAAAACTGTCATAAAATACGCTTTATCAATACGCGCAACACAGAGTCAGAGTGCTGAAATGCGTGACATTGAGAGAAGCGTCCCACAGCACAAAACGCACCAGTTTTACAGCGCGCGTCGTTGGCAGGCAAAACAACCGTATCAATTCAACTTGAGCAGAAAGGAGTAGCGGAAAAGGAAGAAAAGCGAAGAAAATGAGCCCACTTTTCGCTGTTCGCCCCACACAGGCCTTCGACACACAGCAGACAGCGAATTACGAATTCATCCAATACATCGCGGCTTCCGAAAAGTGAATTAATTAGTTCTCATTTAGCTCGCGGGGAGTTGGACTGACGATAGATGGACTGTCTTTTTTTTTCCTGAGGATGGGTAGCTGATAAACCCCCGCAAAACACGCCGACTTTGCCCTTCGTGCGCGCCGCGTTGTTTGTCTCTTTCCACATAATCGTCTCTTTTTCCCAGAGCATGGGGAACTTTCCGAAACAGAACAATGGTTTGTGATGTGGCAGAAGCAAGAAAAAAAAAGAACACGCAGGTCTGTTTCGCCGGCCACCAAGATCGGGTCGATGAAGAAATGATTCTTTTTCCCACTCGCAAGGTTAATACAACGTGCGAAAACAACACACACACAAAAACAACTGCTCAAGCCTCGGTTCCGTTTCGCGGCGCTCGATTCTTGTCCAGAAGACACTCCATATCGATCAGAAAATGGAGGGTGAATAAATTACGTGGCCTCTTTGGTTGGGTTTGGGGGGAGGGGGGGAGGGGTTCGAGCAACCCTCCCAGCAAACACATTTTCCCTCCGTGCCCTCCGTTGTGCCAATCGGGAGGACCTTTCCGTTCAGATTATTTTTATTAGGCGGTATTAGTTATTCAATTATCGTAACTTGCCACCAGGAAAAATGTCTCTCATTCTCTCTCTCTCTCTCCCTCTCTCACTCCATTCCTCCACCCCGGTGCCATTCTTTTGCTAATGCAAATTCCGCCACATTCCAGCAGTCAGTTCCGAAGCCAGAAACTCCTAATCCCGCCCTCGATTGGCTTCCTTCCATTGCTTGGGCGAGCAGCACCGAAACCCAGCTGTTCGGTGCTAAATTAGATGGATTATGGGCTGGCCCGCCTCAGCAGAGTGTTTGTGGTGAAGATTTGCGCCTGGACGAGATTTTCCGACGCAGCGCGAATAATTAAACCCGATGCCCGAATGCGCTTTCTCGTCCGCCTTGGTGCCGGTGGTGGGTGGTGGGTTCATCGATTTCGCTTCACCAGCTCTCCACACACACACACACACACACACACACATTCGGCTTTTTAATTGCATGTGACACCCGTATCACACGGCCCGCTGCCCACAGTGACGTTGGCGCTAAATCGGTTTTAATTATTACAAAATTTCAAATTATTTCATCACCTCATAATTAAAAGCTTCCCCATTTTGCACGCTGGCACTGTTCCGGGCTCCGGGCGACGAGACGATTTGAACGCAAATTTTACAACGTCGTTCGAATGACCATTTGAATCCATCTCCACTGTCCCCCTCTAGCAGCTGCTGCTGCTGCTCCTGTTGCTCCTCCCGCTGTTGGATGGTACGGGTGTAGTCATAAAAATAATTTAGTAATAATGTGATACTGGCTGCAAGTGCACACGCGTACACACACACACACATACAGGGATGCATTCCTACACTGATTCAGTTCGTTTGGAATCAGATCTGCCTCTCTCACCCAGTCCCAACCTGGGGTCTTGTGTGACTCAACCCATCGACACATTTTCGGGATCATTACGCTCAGCGCAGTACGATGTAAAACTTAATGAAGTGATAATTCCGAACGATCGCTACATTTTAAAATGCAAAATGTATGCCTCTGCACTGCGAAATGGAATCGTTTCGGAGCCAAGGGTGGACACAGGCACTGGAAAATGGACGCGTCTCATTGAGTTTATCGTTTCCTTTCCCGGGTGACAGGTGACTCCAGAGGACATCCACCAATTGGCTGGCGTAATTCTAGGTCCCCCCGTGTCGCAACTCACCAGCAGCCACAGCCAAAGGCAAATCAAGCTTTCTAACGATTTGTTAATGAGAGCCTCGGTACAGCAGCATCTCTCGCGACACGTGCACACTTACTAACGAGCCGCCGAATGTGCAAACATTGCCGATCAATACGCGACCCGCGATCGCCCCGAGGGTGAACAAGTGCTCCAGAAATTGATTGAACCTGATTTATAATTACTTCTCCCATCGTCGCCATGGCACACTTGGTTCGATTGTCAATTTCAATTAGGGAAACGGGCGGGTGAATCCGCCTAAAGCAGCTCTCACAAACGGGCGAAGAAAATAATCAAATCCTGCCAGCAAAGGTTTTTTCTGTATTTTTTCGCCCTCGGGCTTCGAAGCGTGCCGTTGCGTGTTGCGTCCCTATTGCGATTCGCGCAACAAAAAAAACAATGCGCGGTGTTGAAGCGCGAAGATATGCGTGCGAAGAAGGAGCGTGGTAGCGAACACAAAAGACACACCAGCGGTGCTGTATGCACTCTCCCTCCATTCACCGTATTAATATCAAATAAATCTGTTGTTGTTTTTGGTTTGTTCGATCCACCGAAGCTGCTGCCGTGATTAGTACGCGTCGCCGCCCGGGGGAATAAATGCGGCTCGAATGCCGCTCGAAGCTACCTTTTGCGGTGCGCGTTGTGCTGCTCTACAAACAAAACACACACACACAAAATCCACCCAGATCTTGCCCCCGCTGAATAAGGAAGCTGCTGCACTTACACTCTCGTAGCTGCATTTACCCTTGCTACTTGCAATCGGCGCAGGGTTTTGCTGTCTGCCATCTGCCCTCCCCGGCAGCGAAATTGAAAAGAGATTCATAATCAATCAAAAATATTACATCAACACCGCGGGGCACAAGGCATTTCCACCGTCACACAGACACACAATCGAAGGGTTTCAATGATATGGCACGGGCGCCGCTCCCTATCGAGATGCAAATGGAAAAACAGACGAATTCCCTTTTTTCGCTCTCTTTTTGCTACGAATCTCTTACAAAACTGCACCGCCAAAACCTTCGTTTTTGTTTTTGGCTCTACAGGGAATGGTTTTTCTGTTCGTGCCCTCTTTTCTTTTCCCCCGGATCTCTGACGATATCGGTTGGGTGGCAGAACAGAAAAGAGCGACACATAAATACAAATGACAGACACATTTCGCTGTAATTACTCAGCCATTGCTCTCGCCGACCCAGCAGCAGCAGCATTAGACGATATACCCAGCAGACAGTGAACGAGTCTCATCGGAAACGACTCCTTCAATGAATGGCATCTACCGGAAGAGCGGTCCAAGGAGGCAAGCGATTACAAGCAAACCCATATCCTGCCTTCGTCTTCCGTTTGATGGCACCGGCGTCCCGGCGCACAAGACTTCATCAATCGGGCGAATCGGGCGAGCCTTTGAGATTTCTGGCTCTCGATTTGTGAGTGCTACTGCTGCTGCTGCTTCTGCTGACTTCCGTTTAATGACAGACGACGCTGGGCCGCGCGTTTGGGATTTGCGTGCTGCTGGCCAATTACGTGCGCCCGGGCCCTCGGCGCCTCGGCGGTCGTTTTGCCCTCTGCGTGCGCTAATGACTAATTTGATGGGATCCCCGAAGCCCCGAAGAAGCCCGAGCTGTTCCTTGCGGGTTGATTGATTCTTCGAATGGAACCAGGCCGCCACCCGGTGCCCCCCCCCCTCGTTGTGGTGGGCAAGTATCGTTGTCACTTCGCGGAATTGGGCGTTTGATCAAGGACAAACGCACGCTGCAGCGTCACAGATCGTTAAGATGCTTCGGGTTTCGGGTGTTTTGCGCCCTGTTGCAAAATGACATCGACGACCGCCAGTCATCACACACACACACACACATAGCACGGGTGTAAAACAAAACCGCTCTCGGGGAGGAATCGACTTTTTACGAGACATGTGATTTATAGGTATTCGCTTTTATGATCCCCATCTCGGAGTGTTTTTTTTTTTGTTGTTGTTGTTTTGCTTGTCTTTGCTTGACACAGAGGCCAATGGGGACGAAAATAAACTCCACTCGCACACACACACCCTATCGGGGCCATGACCCTCGCCGTGCCCACGCGCCCACCGAGGACATATACAGCCGAGCGCAGCACTGTCTACTCCCGAGCTGTCAAATAAAGTGAGGTTAGAAAAATTACAACCCTACCGTTTAAGTACCCACACACACCACACAACACTCACTCACCTTACTACAATGCTTTCGAGACGCAAAATGGCCGCGTTTGCGCCAAACGCGCCGATCGGTGAAAATCGATCAACGTCATCGCTGGGGGCGAACGGGATCGCTTTAATGCCATCCGGTCCTTTCGGTTGGAAATTGCACCCCAAAGAAGGATGCAGGTTATGGTCGCGATTAAAAATGCCAATTAGTTCCGCACGTTTTCTGCGCTCATTTCGAACCACGAACGCATCGCGAAACTACGTGCAGTGCTGCTTTTCTTTATGTGTGAGTGTGTGTGTGTGTGTGTGTGTGTGTGTGTGTGTGTGTGTGTGTGTGTGTGTGTTGCACTGTTTAATCGCTTCTTCTGCTGCCGTCTGCCATCATAATCGCACGTCTCATCTCAACCCGAGTGCGCCCCCGAGAGCATAACGATGATGGGAGCTTCAAAGGCAGAGGAAATAAAAACTCGAATCGCAAGAGAATCGCGAAATGGCAAAAACGGAACAGAAGAAACGGGCCTCCCCCTCACCGTTCCCTGCCCCCCGGTTGATGGTGGGGAAGATATGGATGGAGTCGTTTGATATAAATTTTATAAAAGCTGAACGAACGAACGAATAAATATAGATTGCGGGCTGGAGATAGACTGCCGTCGAGCGCGGGCACGGTTTCTCCCCCGCTTCCAGTCCCCGGTTGGCGGTGCCTTTTCGATGTCCGCCCTTCCGTCGCTCCAATCGGAGGAGGACAGGCGCACTGGAAGCCTTCGGAGAAATCCGACGATGCCCTTCGTGCGTTTTGTTTCCCTTTTGCTCCATTCCCGTCACGCCATTGGACGATAATGCTCGGTGTGCCGATGTGCATATGTGCGATCTGTCTTCTTTCCCTGAGTCCTTTTCCCTCGTCCTCCCCGGTCCGGAACGGCGAGCCTCAAGGGCTTCTTCTGACGTACTTTGTGCTGCGCTGTTCCCTTTTAACCGATGACGACGTCAACGACGATGAACACGATGATGATGATGATGATGGTACACGTTCGTATAAAATGTAGATTTTGAAGAGCAATATTTTTTATCCATCTTCTGAAATTGACCCTCGAGCGGTGGGTTGAGGTGGCAAAAAATATATGCGCAAAGACGTGCACCATCGCGCGAGGTGACGCCCATCTCCGGTCACCGATTGTGCGTTGTGTGTAGCTTCTCGTGCCATTTTGATTTCCTCGCCATCACTCGCAACGAAGGATAACCCACTGGGGGAGTTGTTCAGATTTGGTTTCATCCTCGTCCGCAGCCACGCCACGGGCTGGCCCAATGTCGCTGGTTTATATGACAGATGTATACTAATTGCAGGTGCAGAACCGGGAATGCCATCCTACGGTCGGCCGGACGGTGATCTCAGCGACGACCGCATGCAGCAAATCCTGTCCGAAGCGTCGATGATGAAGCGTGGCGAGCCGCCGACGCCCCAGCAGCAGGCCCACCATCAGCAGCAGATGCGGGAACAGATGCAGCTGCAGCAGCACCAGCTGCAGCAGCTTCATCTCAGCGGGCTGGACGACTCGACGCAGCACAGCGACAACGACTCCAAGTCGCCGCACAATCGCGACGTCCATTCGCCCTTCTCCAAAGACTATCTCGGCGGCCGGCTCGGAAGCACCGGGCGGCCCAAGAAGTACGACAACGACGACATCTCGCAGGACAAGATCGCCAAGATCTACCAGGAAGAGTTCTCCAAGCTGATGCGCAGCCCACGCGACTTCCCCAAGTAAGTATAGCCGCCGGCGGCTGAGAAGATGCGCCCAACTGATGCATGCTGGGTGGGATTGGATGTTGCTATAACTGATCGTTAGTCTTCTGTTTCCACATTTCCTCAGCGGTGCGATGCCTCCCGTGGATCGCCCACAGGACGAAAACCTGCGGCTAGCGTTCGAGGCCTACCATCGCGAGCTGGCCAAACTGCAGCAGAACGCTTCGGCCGGCCTGCCCGGTATGCCCAACATTTCCAACCTTCCCAACTTCTTGGCACTCCAGCACCAGCAGCAGCAGCAGCAGCAGCAGCAGCAGCAGCAGCAACAGCCACAGCAACCGTCGCAACCTTCCACCCCATCCGGACAGCCGGCGACTCCTTCGCAGCCATCGCAGCATGCCGCGACCGGGCTGAACGGTGGCGCCGTGCAAGACCTATCCCTGCCAAAGGAGAAGCAATCGTCCGCCTCCAAGCTGAACGGTACCATCTCCGATGCCGAGTCCGATGCCGACATGAGCCAGAAGGAGCTGGACGACAGCATGAAACACAGCGCCTTCAGCCTGGTCAAACCAAAGCCCTCGGAACCGTCGGGCATGTGTACGCCCACCACGACGGCCTCCTCGGCGGCCCCGAGCCCCATCGGCAACAGCATCCTGCCCCCGACAATCACGCCCACGGACGACTTCTCCGTGGCGGCCAGCCCGCTGCAACGGATGGCATCGATCACCAACTCGCTCATCACGCAGCCGCCCGTCACGCCGCACCACACGACGCAGCAGCGCCCGCTGAAAGCCATCCTGCCGCCCATCACGCAGCAGCAGTTCGATCTGTACAACAACCTCAACACGGAGGACATCGTGCGGCGCGTCAAGGAGTCGCTGTCGCAGTACTCCATCAGCCAGCGGCTGTTCGGCGAGTCGGTGCTCGGGCTGTCGCAGGGTTCGGTCAGCGATCTGCTCGCCCGCCCGAAGCCCTGGCACATGCTCACCCAGAAGGGCCGCGAACCGTTCATCCGCATGAAGATGTTCCTGGAGGACGAGAACGCGGTGCACAAGCTAGTCGCCAGCCAGTACAAGATCGCGCCGGAGAAGCTGATGCGCACGGGCAACTACAGCGGCACGCCCCAGCTGCCCGGCATGCACCTGCCCAAGCAAATGCCCCCCACGATGCCGAAGATGCTGAGCGACTCGATCAGCAAGCTGCAGCAGGATCAGCAGAAAACGCTGCTCCAGCTGCAGATCTCGCAAATGCAGCAGCAGCTGCCCAACGCACAGGCTGCCCAGGCCGCCGCGGCCGCCCAGCATCAGCATCAGCTGGCCGCTGCAGCAGCCGCCGCCGCCGCCGCCCATCACGCGGCCCAGGTGCAGGAAGTCCAGCGCCACTCTGCCCAACAACCGCCCTCCTCCTCCTCCTCCTCCTCGCAGCCATCGCCGCTCGGTGCCATGGGCGGCTCCCAGAACTCCTCCGCACAGCAGCGACCGCAGCAGGCCTCGCCCCAGACGATGCTCCTGACGCCTCCGGGCATTCCTCCCCAGCACGCCATCGCCCTGCAGGGCCATGCCGGCGCGCCAGACAAGAAGTCCTCCATCATGATGCCGATCCACTCGCCCGTCCCGCAAGGTCCGCCCGCCTCCGTGGGTCAGCACGCGGCCCAGCCGGGCGCACCCAACTCGATGCGCGGCTCGCTCCACCAGCACATCTCGCCGACGGTGTACGAGATGGCGGCGCTCACGCAAGATCTCGACACGCAGGTGATCACGACCAAGATCAAGGAGGCACTGCTGGCGAACAACATCGGCCAGAAGATCTTCGGCGAGGCCGTGCTCGGGCTGTCGCAGGGGTCCGTTTCCGAGCTGCTGTCCAAACCGAAGCCCTGGCACATGCTGAGCATCAAGGGCCGCGAGCCGTTCATTCGCATGCAGCTGTGGCTGAGCGACGCCAACAACGTCGAGCGACTGCAGGTGCTGAAGAACGAGCGGCGCGAAGCGAGCAAGCGGCGTCGATCGACCGGCCCTGGAGGACAGGACAATAGCAGCGACACCTCGAGCAACGACACGTCCGAGTTCTATCACTCCAACTCGCCCGGCCCGGGGTCGGTCGGGTCGCAAACGGCTCCGCCCAACAAGAAGCAGCGCGTACTGTTCTCCGAAGAGCAGAAGGAAGCGCTGCGACTCGCGTTCGCCCTCGATCCGTACCCCAACGTGCAGACGATCGAATTCCTGGCCAGCGAGCTCGGCCTGTCCACCCGCACCATCACCAACTGGTTCCACAACCACCGGATGCGCCTGAAGCAGCAGGTCCCGCACGGGCAGCCCTCGGAACCGATCCCGTCGCGCGAGAACCAAACCGGCGCACCCTTCGATCCGGTGCAGTTCCGCGTCCTGCTCGGCCAGCGGCTGATGGAGATCCAGAAGGAGCGGCTGGGACTGAGCGGCATGCCGCTGCCCTACCCGCCCTACTTCGCCGCCACCGCACCGGCCACCAATCTGGCCGCACTGATCGGGCGTGGATTCATGCCGGGCAGCGAGGCCGACCTGGCCGCACTCAACAAGAGCATCAGCGAGCAGATGAGCGGCCTCGACCTGTCCATGCCGTCGACGCTCAAGCGCGAGGGCGACGACGACTACGAGGATGACGCGGAGAACGAGGAGGAAGCCGGCAGCGGGCACCTGAGCGACTCGGAATCGATGGACAGCAGCAGCAAGCGGGGCGGCGACGAGGACGATCTCAGGACGTCCCTGTCGCTCGCCAGCCTGCAGGCAATGTCGCGGATCAGCCGCCGCAAGCCAGCCGCCCCCCAGTGGGTCAACCCGGAGTGGCAGGATCCGGACAAGAAGCCGACGTCCGCCGCCACGGCAGTCTCCAACATTCCCTCCTCCGTCGCCGCCGCCGCCAAGAAAGACGCCACCGATGCCATCATCAACGGGGTGTGCGTGCTGCAGCCGCCGGACGGTGTGCCCTCGGTGCAGCAGCGCTTTGCCGCGGCCATGGCGGCGGCCGCCGCTGCCGCCGTGGCGGCGGCCACCGGTGCCGGAGCGACCGTGCCTTCCCAAAGCCCCGACGACCCGTCGAGCGACGCCGAACACGAGGAGGATGACGTCAAGTCGACCCATTCCAAACACTCCTCGTACGGGTCGGAAGGCAAGCTGGACGAGGAGCGACCCCGAACCGCGCACGATCCCGAGTCGGAATCGGAGGCACCCTCGGACGCGTTGCGGCCGGCGGAGGATGCGTCGGACGCGGCGCAGGAAAGCAGCGGCAACCGATCCGGTGCGACCAGTCCCGCCGGTTCGTCCGTCACCGTCAAGAAGGAAATCCTCGACGACAACCACAGCGACCGATGGGATGCGTACTAAAGCGCAACTCCATCCTCCGTTCAACGCGGTTCTAAACCGCATCTGTGGGCACTGTCCCGTGCGTGTGCGTGTGTGTGTGTGTGCGTGGCAGTGGTGATACAGGACGCCGGTAGCCCAGGCATCAGTGCAATCAAAAATGGACGCATCCAAAATGGACGTTGGACACACGAAAAGTGTCACTCCCGAGCGCGGGCGAGCGGGCGAGAGAGGCGACCAATGCAGCAAACAAAACCAAGAGAAAGTAGACAGTGGGCAGCGTCAGCTGGCGCTGTATGTGATTGTTCTAAACCTTCCGTTTTCCTTTGAAATGCTCTACCTTTTGCTCTATTTTGTGTTTGCGACCATATGCGCAACATCGATCGCAACAAGCGTGATACGATCGCACGGGGTACGATCGCAAATATTCTTTCACACCTCCCAACACTTGTACATAGCATATGTTCTTGTAAAGCAAATGTATTCTCCTGTTTTTTTATTCTGTTTCCTGTTCTCGCTATCCTTTATCGCTGTAAGAAGACTGTTAAGGGTGAAGTTTTAAAAACAAATGAATAACCAGCTGTAAGGCATTGAGCCATTGAAGCGCAGATCGCTAGCAACAGCGCAATACAAAGAGCTGCAACACAGGCGGGCTCGGTTAGACGTTAAGACACGTTCAATATTTAAACGAAACTATGGTTTAACTGTACGGAATAGCACGAATACAAAGAAACGAAGCGCAGCAAACCGCGCGCACTTCGGCTTATCGGTTAGGTTTTATTATGCTTACGTTACTCCTTTTCCTTTGCTTATGTTTTTACATAGTTTATAGATCCAGCGAACAGCAGGGCTTAAGTCGTGAGTTAGGGAATCTCTCCGCTTCCGCTAGCGCAGTTGCAGGAGCATGGAACGAAACGAACCGAGCGACGACGCTCGTGAAATGCATTTATATGGTTTTTTTAATCAAATCTTGTAGATATCAACAAACGGACGGCGCAGCGGTCGGAAAATGGAGTCAAGCAAAGAAAATTCTAATAAACGTACTTAGCGAGACAAAACAATGTATGCAAAAACAAAACCAAAACCATTACAAACCACACACACACAGAGAAGGAAAGGCAACATATTCAAATCCCGAAATCGCGTTGCACACGGCCAAGGAGCAAATCAAAACAACTCAAATCGTATTTAAGTATATGAATCAATCAAAATTTATCCAACCTTTTTGGAGAGCAGGAGGTGGACGATCAGTAGCGAGGGAGGGAGGGAGATATTTTAAAGACAAAATTACACACTTACGCGCTCATCAACTTCCGCCATGCGCCTGTTTGTGCGCTATTCTCGCACGCACGACAAGAAAAGGGCGATTTGTGTTTGTTTTGTAAATTATATTAATCATAACTTCGGCCCGCCCACAGGCAAGTGGGATCGTCGAGTGGGATTATAGTTAAACAAACATATGCACACACATACACACCCAACCACAAACACACACACACATTATACACGGACTTGTACACAAATACAAACTGAAAAAAGGCCAAATATATTGTTAAAGTCTAAGTAATTGATAGCATTACAGAGTAGTAAGGACGGTGTTGCTGTAGGCAGGATGCTGCGCTGTGCTGTGTCGATCAGTCCAGCAGAAGCAAGCGACTCCTTAGAAGAGGGGAGGCGCTTACATCAGGTTGTTTTGCTTCCTCCATTAGTTATTGTTTTATTTTCGCGCCCTTGCGTGTGACTGCCCGATTCCACACCCAGGGTAGGGGTAGGAAAGGTGGCCGTGTTTTGTTGTGTTGTTGTTTTCCTCCTTTAGCATCGATGAAGCGATCTCAAATTTCATACCAAATATATTTAACAATATAGCGCAAGCAACACTTTTACAGACTTAAACACACACACACAAACCGCGCACAACACTGGCTAAGGCTGGAAAATGGCAACAAAAGATGGCGAACGCGCTCTCGCCAAACCCCACGGTTTTTAAAAGGCTAAAGTGTTTCCTTTCTCCTTTACAATTACTTTCCTCGCCACCCGACGCGTGGGTTTGGAGGTTGTACATTGCCCTGTACATACAAAGATGGATCGTAGCCACACACGATCATTGGATCATTGGATCATCCTTTTCCCGTTGCTTCCAGTTGTTCCTCCCCCCCCCCACTGTATGAATTGAATCACTCCAACTCCTCCCATCTTTAACGTAAATGATGATGAAATGAGTAGCGAAACACAACCCCATGAGCAGCAATGAAACGCATATCCCGAATTTAGCGAAAGCAACGGAACCGATCAGCAGAATCGGAATGAATGTTTACGCATTTAGTAAGAGATACACAGGTACAGAGAGTAAATACACATTTTAACATGTTTGCGGGGACGAATACGTAGCTCGTAAGCAGTGTACATTTCAGAACCGTACGTAAGCCGACAGAGATCGCTCGGGACAGGCAACGCGCCCGGAGGAACTGATTTTAGTTTTTACCTTATTGTGTATCCCCAACCGTGTATTGGTGGCGTTTGTTGTTGAACGAAATAAGCGCACAGATACACATCCTTGCTTTTCTTGCACACTTAAAGGACGTTCGAGCGAAGCAACTGTTTAACAAATTGTTTCGAAACGCCGGAATACAGAAAGCAAGCGAGCGTTAAGAAAAATGGCAAATGGAAGGCATACAAGAATAGCTAGCAAAAGGTTCAACTTTTTTTTTTAATACATAAGTAAATCGAAACAAATTTAAAGTAAAGCACACAAGTAATGATAAAATGGAATGCAAAAAAAAACGAAAAAGAAAGCGACGAAACATAAAAGAAAAGCAAATTAAGAATACGTAAAAGTGAGCAGGTGAAAGTGGTTGAAGAGGACGAGCGAAAAACGGTAACGAAATGCAATATTATGAGCGAATGAGGAAACCCATTGGAAGGTGAACAATAATTTTATGCAAACAACAAAACAGCAAACAACAAAATGTGAAAAGCTGATCAAAACAGCACAAAAACAAATGCCCCCCTTGTAGTATGTAAAGTAGAAAAGCAAGCACATTTTGTTAACTTATTGTCCGTAAGTCTTCTATTGATTAGTTCTTAGGGTGAACAAAGCAGAATCTTTTGCATAACAACAACAACGACTACAACAAGTCCCTTCCAATAAGTCAGCCCCTTCCCGGCTTTGCAGGACTCGCGACGAAAGCAGCGAGCAAGGACGGCAGGTTGTTGTTTTCGTTTTAATCGGTTAGGTTTCGTTTCGTTTCCGGTTGAATTTTTGTTGGGTACGGATTACTTTAACCGTTTTGGGGGCGCGATCGATCGAGATCGATCTGTTGTATGTGACGAATCGTGTACATAAGAACGTTGGCGGTGAGTTTTGGTTTGTGCACATACACACAGTACTTCCCACCCTGTCTGTGTGTGGTGAGTTCAAGCAGCGAGAAGGTGATCGTGGTGTTTGTTTCACAAAATTAACCAGATCGAGTATTTAGAAATGTCTCAAGCCAACCAGCAAATCATAAAGTTTCCTTTATGGAACACAAAAAGGGAAAACAAACAAAAAAAAACACACGAAAATTGTGCAGTAACATTGTTTACAGTAATTTAAACTTGCCCAAGGTATAGTCAAGAGTCGGAAGCAAATGGAGGATAAAGCTAATGTATTATTAAGTACGCTTAACCAGCGTGTTTCGAGGGTAATGTAGTAATTTATCGAGATTCATTCGGCTTCTGGAAGGGAAAATCAATGAAACAAAAGCCGCTGGAACGTAGCAATTCAAAACACTTTTCGTTTCGTAATTCAGTCGAGTCGGTTAGGGTTAGTTGCTGTTCAGCTGAAGAAGTTGAAACTCCGATTCCACGGCAAAAAACACACAACACGCACATCCACATCAACAGCACCCACACACACATGCACAGACAACTCAAGTGACAACAGCAAAAAAAAAAAACAAAAAGAAACAATGCTACAGCAAACATAAATAAAAGCGAAACAATAAACAAATGTCTAGGGAAGAGCGCGAGATGAGGGAACACGGGAAGGCAAACAAGGTAATGCAAATTGTAAATACTTATTATCATATCATTATATTATATTGTATTGATTAATATTATTAAAACAAAACACACAAGTAATGGTAATACATTATTGCATTGAAGATAAAGGGAAAAACAAACGCGGTAGACAAACGGGTGGATCAAGCCCGAAAATGCGTGCAAAACGCGGAAAAAGCGCATAAACACATACAAGTTGTAGCGAAAGACGAAGAAGAAGAAGATGCAGACCGACGTACAGCGTACAGTAATGGAAGTATAAATTATATTGTCTTCTTTATGAATTTCTATACAATAAAAGGAAAAATAAAATATTATCTGTAATGAATAATATAAAACAAAACATGATGCAGTTGTTATTCTTCGATCCTATCAAAATGCATTGATTTGCAGTTTAACATCCGAAGTTGTTGGCTTTAATTGATTTTGCTTGGAGATTGCTCGCGTGAAATAAACATTTTTTACTTTTTGAGCAATTATTTCGCTCGAAAATAATTTTCTAAACCATTATTGTGATACTGCCCCCAACGAATTATTCAAATTTAAATACGCGGATGAAATCGACAGTAGCGCCATCTGCCGCAATCGTGTTAAACTAACAAGCGGCATCTATTTTTCGCTCTTCGGCTATTGGCAGTTTATGGTCTCACATACAGATAGCGCAACAAGCTTTCGATTCTGAACAATAGGTGGCGCTAGTTTCTCAGATGTTTTTTTTATAGATAGGCGAATTTATATAAAGAATAAAAAAGCAATTAAGAATCTATATTAAATAAGAATGTGGTTTATAATGAAATTAAAAGGGATTTTTCATGCCCATTATTCAATACGACACTACATCGAACATGCTCAAGTGCCCGACGATTGAAAACAATTCCTTTCCATTCGTCTCTACTCTCGTTCAATGTTAAGGTTTTATTCAGCAGCTTTTTATTGTGGCATTCATAAATGTTTCTTTCTGTTTGGCATCTTTTTTCTTTGCACAACGTCCAACTTCCCATTCAATGGGCGGTGCGAAGGGAATGCAAGAAAGCAGATCACAACACCACACACAAACACACCAGCGCTGCCCCTACTGACTGGCCCTTGCCTTATCAGCATCGCTCTCTGTCTCTCGATGTACCTTGCGAGCGGTTTTGTTCGCCTGATAGCTGGAAGATCCGTGGGGGCTGGATTTTTTTAACCCTTTACCCCTTTTGTGGGTGGTAGCTGCGCGCAAACCATCCTCCCGAGCGAGCAACTTCTCTTTTCCACCCCACAATTGGGCGAAGCCGTGCGCAAGGGGAGGTGTTTTTCACGGTAGGAAAGAAGGAAAAAAAACATCCCGCTGCTACTTTCTCCGAAGTTTAACAACAAAAGCAAGGGGTTCTACTGCTTGCTGGTCCTTCTCTTCTCTCATCGCAAATCTATGTCTAGCTCTGCCACTTCCAAAATTATTCAAACAAAAAAAAGGGTCGTGTCTATCATCCATTTGCCATCCCAAGGCCCATTCGACTTGCATCCAGCTAAAGATGCTTGAAAGTGTACACACAAAGGCGACAAAAAAGAAGGGTTGCCGGACGTCGTTTCTTCGGTTGATACGGTTTGCTGGTCAGTTGATGATAAGAAGGAGGAGGCAAAGTAACAAAAAAAAAACAACCCACAAATCTACGCCACCAAGCAGCTACCTCCCCAGACCGCTACGTTGTATGAGCTTCTGGTAGCTTGCTTCCTTAAAAAAGTGGACAGCACCAATCAACGAGGAAACGCAACAGTGGGGTGGGTGAAAAATACAAGCGAATAGGAGAGATCCCCGTGTCCCCGTGTCGGAGCTGTCTGGGGCTTCGAACAATTGGTACCGCGCGGCCCAATGCGTTCATCTCACAATGTACCACCACCCTTGGTTGGAGCGTTGCATGAATCGAGTGGCTCTCCCACTTTAAAACGCGCGCAGAAACTACCAAACTGGCAGCAACTGGCGGAGGATTCAGAGTTGCATTTTTAAAACCCCAACCCCCTACTTTCCTTTCCCCCCAAAAAGAGGGGGGGGGGGGGAATGTACAAAAATATACTCAATGTGCTTTAATTGCGTAATTCCTTCAAATAATAGAAACATGATTTTTTGTTCATTTTTACCATAAAAACAATGCTTACAGTGCAGTAAATTCTCATTTTATATGAAAGTTTGTTAAAATTTAGCTATTTTTACCCATTCCTAGACGAAATCCTTGGCATCCATCCAACTTCCCCACGTTCAGTGCACAATAAAACCAAAACAAATCACCTTAACACTCCCCTCCTCACGCACAGTAGCGATGCTCGAACTTCACGGCACATTGCCAACAGGGGGGGAACGATCTTCGTGATGCAACGATGCATCACTGCAGCTAGCGAGCGGGCGAAAGAAAACAACAACAAAAACTGAATCTTCCCTTTCGCTCACTCGCTGCCAACTATCTTCCTCGCGCATTGTAGGAGAAAACGGTCGTTGGCACAAACTTAGCTAGCAAAATGGCACACAAACACACTCACACACTCACACACACACATGCACAGAGAGTTCGTTGCTGGCTAGAAAACTATCCCCTCCTGCCCCATCGTATCCGACGACTTTGGGGGGATGCATTTTCCCAGCAAACTATAGAGCGATTTTCCCAGCAAGCCGAGCCAGATAGGGGAAGCGGTGGAAAATGTTTATCTAGCTAGCGCTCTGGCGTTGCCATTGGGTGTAGTGGGATCCATCTCTCCACCTCCCCCGCTAATGCGAAACAATATCGAAAAAAAAGGGTTTCTTGGCCACTTGGCAACTAGCACCACCCCGACCGACGTCGTCTAGGCGTTTGGGAATAGTTTCATAGATAAAAATTCGTACCAGGAACACATGCACTTCAGCAGGCCTCGAAGCGTCTGGCAGCGGCTGGGAACAACTTCCAGCTTTCCATCCACCGGCCTCACTGCCCCCCGCCCCCCTCTGCCCAAGAGCTTAATCCCCACCAATGGAGGGGACCCACAACGGGCGGCGAGAAGGGAGGGAGCGAGGGTACTGCATGTACTGCTGCGAAGCGCTTGCATCGTCGGTGCATCGTCGATGCACTCGCGACTCTGCGCCATTACCGGTCGACCGGTTGGCCTTGGGCCTTCGAGCCGACGGTGCAACGATGCAGCGCAATGTGCGGTGTGGAAGTGGAATGCTTCATTGTGATGGAAGTGCCACCGCGGTGCCGCTACAAACACACACAGGCAGACACACACGCACATTGTCGCTGGGGCTCATTGCAAAGTTGCAGTGGAAAATAGTTCCCCGACACGGTGTAGAGATGTGAACGAGCGAGCTGGACGAATGATACATTTAAATTAGCTAATTGTTCGGTGTTGGAAGCAAAGTCAATCGCTTGAAACTACACTAGAATAAGCTTCTCCCCATAAAACGACATCATTTTCTCAGTTTTCTCCACCACAACAAAGGCGCCGTTGCGCAACGAAGCAAAACTTTCACTTTCGGCTCCTACGAAATGCGGCGGGCGACAGCAAAAGTGAAAAGAAAAGAACGAAACACGCTCCCCCGGTTCAAGAAAACGGGTTTCTGTTTTGGTGTGCCAATTTACTGTTTACTGTAAAAACGAAACACACACACACACACAATCGAGGGCGCACTCAAAACAGCTTCGCCTTCTTGCCCAAATAGCAATCGTACACGGCGTAGGCCGTATCGCACGGATTGGTGCGCCGCAGGTCACACTGCTGCACGTAATCCTTCGCCTTGTCCGCGTCCATCAGCTTGGTGAGGAACACCTCCAGCTTGTCCTTCAGCACGACGCCCTGCTCATCCATCAGGCGCAGCTTTTGGAAGAAGCATTGCACAAAGCACTGCCAATGGGAGAGAGAGAGCCAAAGAGAGAGAGCGATGAAGCGAGACGGTCGTGTGCGAATGGATGGTTAAGGTGTGAACCATTCTGTTGTCACCTTTGTCGGTTGGTCGGGCTCCTTGATGGACTCGCCAGCGGCGAGCTTCTTGGCGGACGACTCCGTAATGCCGCTAGACTCGATGCAGTGCAGCTTGTAGCCCTTCACTTCCGGCAAATCGGACACTTCCTGCTGCCCCCGAACGGCCAACGGCTGCTGAAAGAGTGCCGAAGCGTAAACCGTTCCCAATCAATCCATCAAAGCAAGCGCGGCGCATGGCCTACTTTACCCCGGCGAAGGTCAGCAGGGCGACCAGCACGATTAGCAAGCGGACCATCGTTTTAACACTTTTTTTTCTCGAACTGATCCGGACGAGATTCAAACGGCAACTGGTGAGGAATCATCGCTCGCCTATGAATCTTATAATATGGAGGGGCATCTCGCCCCCCCCCCCCCCAACAGGCTCCAGGCAGTGTTGGAGCAGTCGTGGGTAATTAAAAATGGAATCCCACCACCGCTAGACATGCAACGTTAATTGCGCTATTGATCCGTTGACGCTCCGGGGGCGCATCGATGATCTCACACGGTAGTAATATCAGTTCTATCGCAAAAAAAGAGGAAAATAAGCAGCGTGAGACCGTGTTGCATCAAAACACACACACGCACCAATCAAGATGTTTGTTCTACATGTTCTCCAAAATCCCAGAGTAACGTGCATGCATCGCCTCAAAATGCATCAAACACTCCGAAACACTCTGAAACACACGGAGAGATGCAACAGAGCCGTTCAACACCACCACCGTCATCATCGCCATCATCATCATCATCGTTAGGTTCTTCTCGTTCGTCTGCTCCTCGGACCGGCCCAGACGCCGCTCGACACCGATATCTCTTCACTGCTTCACTTCTAAATTCGTCGCATTCTGCATTCGGGTTTTCGAATTTTCGGCCGTCTCGTGTGCACCGAACGCCGGGAGCCTCCGCTCGCTCCTGGGATGCTGGTAGAAACAGTATTTCGAATAAATTATCGAAAAAATCACACGCCGGACCAACAGGCCCGGATGGGCGTGAGCCCCTTGGGATGCTGCATGCATGGTGGCCGTCGTTGTCTGCGTGTTCTCTTCTGCTTCCTCCTGTCGCTCGTGCATCTTATCACCCCGACAGTTCAGCCGAAACCGCCTCGGGGTGGTCGAGTGTGAAATGTGGAATGCAAATGTGAAATTTCAAGCCAACCGACGGACGGGAGTACGCAGTTACCTAGCCTGTATCCTTTGCGCAGCCTCGCCGGTCTTCATGCCGACCGCGTAAGGGAAACCCCTGGCAACGCCGATATCCTTGCTGGCGTTTGAAAAAAACCGGTCCAACCATCAGCCACTTTTCGTCGCCCCAGAAACAAGGGGGAAACGGACCAAAGGGAAAACGGTTTTTTCCCAGTCCGATCGATTTATCTCGCACTCTCGGTGTGTGTGTGTGTGTGTGTTCGGTGCTCGTTACGCTCCGCTGTATCCTTGGGCACGGCGCGGCACAGCGCTCAATGCTCCTGCCGGTGCTTCACTCCTGGCCGAATCGTTGCGGATCGATAAAAAATTTCCCACACTCGAAATTCCGAGATCTTGTTGTTGCCCTCGCTCTCGCACTCACATCGGGTTCCAGGGGGGTGAAGGAGAGTTTTGTCGTTGTTTTACTGTGTGTACAGCGGCACAGAAACGGCGTTCGTTGCTTCGCCAGAGAGTCCTCGTACTGCGCGTGTTTGCCAGTCAGGAGAAACGATCGATTTAGCAAGCATGGACCGGGTGGGCTGTTATGACAGACAGACGGCCCTTTCTTGCAATGCAGTTTTGAATCGTTTTAGGGCTGCAGTTTTTGAGACATCTTCGACACATGACCTACCCTTCGGAGGAACGCGTTGATCTTGGGCATTACGATCGTTACGAGCGGACCATCCCATCCCATGCACCAGGCCAGGCTCATCAAACGTTACAGTTTATGATGGGTGTTTTTGGGGTAACGGCAGTGCGTTTGGGCCATAAAAACTGGGTAGTAAACTTTTATGAAAACCCATATAAAACCGTTCCAACTCGTGAACCACCACCACGAACACCAACACACCCGCATCGGTGTGGAAGGGTGGCTTTATCGTTTTTTTTTGGATGACGGTTTCTTCCTCGGGCCTGGTGTACATGGTGGGTGCAAGGGGTGTGCCGACTGTTTATATACATTTTTATTACAACTGTTTAGCTATAATTTCCCAAAAACATGAAGCTACCTTCGGTGTAGCATCTTCCTCTAGTACTTTTATTATCGCTTAATGGTATTTTTCGACGCTTGCTAGCAAAACCCCCCACATGGACCAGTGCTTCTCTATCTCTCTTTCTCTCTTTCGCTAGCTCGGAACTCCTGCCTGGTATCAGTCTACACAGCGACGAGCTTCTGCGGATTAAACAGCTGTTTTCTTTGGCTGGTTCCCGCGCAAAAACTAGTTTCTCATCCGCATAGTGTTGCATTTGGCAAAGACTAGCTGTTCCACACAAATGCACACACACACACACACACACACAAGAGCTAGTTCCGATGCAACCCGAATGTTGAAGACGTGATGATCCCCCACCATCGCATGCTTGCTTAGCAGCGAAACTATCGGGCAGAGCAGAAAATGGCATCCCTCGCCGCGTGTGTGCGTGTGTGTGGGGAGTGGGAAACTATCCACGGAAACTAGGCTCTCCCCGGAAGAGCTTTAGAAACGGGACCTGATGGGGCCAGTAGTTTCTGCAGTTTTTCACCCTTCGCAGAAGCTTTCGAGCCCGGTACCCGGGACGGGCTGAGGAAAACCGCAACGGACGCTCTTCTAAAAGCGCAGCCCAGAAGCGGCCTCGCCCCGCCCCGTCGCTGGCTGTTTTTTTTTTTTTTTGAGAAAAGCGCAAACGAAAAACAGAACGAAACGACAGATGGCGAGAGTTGTTTATTTCAGCTGCACATTTTCTGAAATTGTAACAAGAGAGCATGCAGCATGGGATGCGCACCCGGACGCGGATGTCGATACGCCTCGCCGAGCATGCTGCCGCCAGCTGCCGGGCGCTGTATCTGGTTCACACTTGGCATAAACACTCACACACACACACACACAGAGACACAGCCAAACGCCCGTGTTCTTCTCTCTTCGCGCTCATCTTGTGCGCATCTGTTTTTGTTGCTTCCCTGTCTTGCCGTGTGTGTTTCCAATGCGTTCATCTTCGACTTGCTTCGCGGCGCGGTTCTCGGTGGTCTACCTTTCGATGGCTCGGTTCTCCGATTCGTTTATGCTGCCGCCGTTGCTTTCCCGCATACGCACACGGCGGCTGGGCTTCGGCTGGGCTCGAACCGGTTGGGCTACGCGCGCTTCCCCGCGGGCGCGCGTGTGTCGTGTCTTCGTCGCCGTGTCGGGCATGTTTCTTTCTCGGCAGGGGGAAAACGAACGACAAGGCTAGAAGGAGTTCGAGAAGCATAACGCTAGCGAAACCCAGCGTGTTCTAGGCTAGAGCAGGGAGCAGCCCACAGCACACACGATCCCGGTGGCGAGAGCTCTTCTGCCTCCATTGCGAAAAGCCGCTAAAGAACGCTGCCGAAGAACGAACCACTGCCGATCCGACTGCTAGAGAGCTTTTTGTAGAGTTACCATGGTAACGGCGGTTGGTTTAAATTCTACACACAACGTAGCGCTCGGTGCTAGCGCATGGCGGCGGCGGCAGCGGCTTCCCTTGTGGCGGAATTTCAATTTCCGGTATTTCAACAAAAATTTTATCCATTCTACCAGGGGCACAGGGGATTCGGTAGGACACCGAGCAAGCAGCCAGCCAGCCAGCCAGTCCGGAAGCGCAGTCGGGCGGAAAGGGGAAGGGGACGGCATCACGACCCGCTGTACCGAGCGCACCACGAAACGCCGCCCGCAAACGGCCGGACACGATGCGCCGAAGAAATGAGAGCGAAACGAACGAGGGAAAAGACGAACCGATGAGAGCAGCAGATGGATTGCCTGCGGAGCAAGCCTTATTGGAGCAGAATAACGACTCTATACGAATCTTATACGAATATGATTGCTTTTCCCATTTGTACGAGTTTCAGCAAAATGAGACAAAGTTTCAATATGTAAACGCGAAAATTGTAGCAGTGGAAATAAATGCTGTTCTTTCCATCATGTAACAACGTTTGCATCGAACCCTTTCGAACAAAACGCGAACATAAAACCGTCTCTACCATGCAACAACCGAGCAGCCTGTGTGCTCTTTTAAAGTGCATCGCCTTCGCTCACCTTCCCACAAGCGTGCTACGGCGTCGACGCTTCCCACTAGCACCACCACCACCACCACCACAAACGGCCGCCTTCGTGAGACGTTACGCATCGACGCTTCCGCACTCGCCGGACGCCGACGCCGTTGCGCAAGTTCCACGTGTCGCCGTCGCCACCGCGCTTGTTCGCTCTTGCTCGGCGCTCTATCTCTGTTCACCTGCCGCGCGGGCCCGAAAACGCGAGACGCCACCTTCGGTAAACCCTTTTCTCCTGTGAGATTGGATAAAATTTTTGAAGAAAATGTGGAAAACTGAAACTGAGATAATGAGCCCGTGCAGAAGGGATCCCCACCCCATTGTGCACAACGACGCTCCCATCCCCACAAAAGTACGGTGTGGCGCGTGCATTTCCTGGTGCAATTGCGCTCACCATCCATCCCCCGAGCGGTGGGTGTCCAAAATTTTACCACCACGAGGTCCCCAAAAATACGAACTTTTTGGCAAACTACTTCCCGCCTGGCCATGCCCCAGCGAAAAAACACTCCCACGGCAATCATCCCCACCACATCGAGTGGGCCGTCGGTCGGCCCCCCTTTTGCGTTCGCAGTGACGATGCGCGCTCCCCAGCTGTGTTGGGGCCGCAGCTCGCGAGATTTCGTAAATCCCCCAGTAGCAGAACAGCAGGTTGATGTGGAGGAATGCTTTCGATTCCCCTTTTGCGCCCGGTCGATGACCACACCCGCGGCCGGCCGGCCGGTTCGGTGTGTTTATCCAAGTGTGCTTTACGCGAGGGCACCTTCCCCTCACAGTCGAAGCGTCGGGGCTTGCTCTCCGCGGTGCTGCGAACTGGTTTTCAGTTTTCGACCCGATCCGTTAGCAGTATGGTATGCGAAGCGAAAGGTGTACGCTTCGGGTTCGTCTGCCTTCCAATCCCCCTAAGAGGCGGTTTAATTTCTTTGCCTTTTCTTGGACGCAATGGGAGGTATTTTATAAAAATAAGGCAACACACAATTGGAATCAAAATTCGAGTTCTTTTCAGGGGATTGTATTAAATCAATAGCAATATTACTATTAAATCGGGAAATTTTGATTTCTTTCTATGGAATGATGCCAACAGTTACTTTTTACACGACGTAACGGTAGATTAGCGACGAGAGCTAGATCTCAGCCAAATCCAGTGGGTTAGTTGGCCACTTCATGCTGATATAAATAGCAAAATAGCGCAATTGAACCGCACCAGTCCTTTGCCGGCCGTGCTGTGCGTCGCAGAGTGTCTCCATGTTTGCCATGAATCTTCCCTTTCTGTGCACTTTTGCCTTCGTGTGGTCACCCGTACTAGCTGCAGCAGGTAATCTAACATTAAACATCTTCCATCTTCCGCCAATTCACCGACGGTTTCTGCAGTGAATAGAATCATCGGTGGAGAGGAAACGGCACCCCACGAGCTCCCTTATCAGGTGTCGCTGCAGTGGAATTACAGCAATGATACCATACCGCCGATGCACTTCTGCGGTGGTGCCGTACTGACCGACAGCTGGATACTGACGGCGGCACACTGTAAGACGTCCTACACGGCGGACGGACACATAGAGGTAGTGGCCGGAGCGCATGACATTCTGGACCGGGGGGAGGTAAACCAGCGGCGCAAGATTGAGCGCATTATCACACACGAACGGTACTGTGGGACCGTGTGTCCGTACGACATTGCGCTGATTCGTGTCGTCGAACCGTTCGTGCTGGGAGATACCGTTAAACCAGTCCGATTGCCCGCGCTGAACGAATCCTTCCAGGGAAGCGCTCTGGTCAGTGGTTGGGGATCGACGACCCCCGCCATAGTGCCAGAATATCCGGACAAGCTACGAGTAAGAACTTGTTACCCCAACCCGTACGCCCCAACAGCATCTTATAGCAATCGTTTTCGTCTTGCAGAAAGTGGTACTACCTCTGGTGGACTACGACGAGTGTCGGCAGCTGTGGTACGACGTGAGCCATCTAGCGGATACGAACGTGTGTGCCGGGCCGGAGGATGGATCCAAATCATCCTGCTCCGCCGACTCCGGTGGCCCGTTAGTCACGATGAACGGTACGCGTGCCGGCGAGGAACCCGTTCTGATCGGACTAGTTTCCTGGGGACCGTACCCGTGCGCATCTCCCTGGCGGCCCAACATCTTCACCGGCGTTGCCTACTTCGTCGACTGGATTGAGCAGCATTTGAAGGAGGGGCCACGGGAGGAGGAGGAGGAGCCTCAATAAAGCATGTTTTCGGCCCCAATACCACGTGCAATTCGGTCATTTCTATCCGGACCACAGGATTCGCTCGAAAGCACCCACCGCGCGGAACGCAACACGTTTCCACTGCGGCGCTTAAGAACGGTAACGGAATGACGCGTAGCCGGAGATGGTCGTGCGCACGCGCAGTGCCGTGTTGGCGTAGATGGCCACCTACACCTCGCCATGCCAGCCGGGTACGATTTGTGAAATTTTTCGTACTTATTCGACTCGATCCGAATCGATTCCGAAAAGCGAGCGACGGCCACCACCACCGCCGCCACACATCGCACCCACCCGTTCGAGGCAGCCACCCGCAGGCCGATTCGAGTAAGGGCCGCCGTTCGGCAGAGCGCCCGGGCGCGGGCACGAGTTGTCCAAAAACTATTGTCTTCATGGGGTACCGCTACCAGGGCACTAGGACGCCAGCATCGGACCGTGGAGGCCGCACACCGGACGCGCGCTTCTTGCTCGATAGAGGGCAGGTGCCGTGGGCGCGAGCGCGACAGTGCCCAGTGCCGACGTGTGGTGTTCTTTTATTGAGTCGAAGCGCAACCAGGAGTCGTGTGGTGCGAAGAGTTTCTGGGCCGCTGGCAGCTGGGAAGCAACTCGATTCGGGATTCGAGAAAGGGACGGGAAGAATCCGCGACGCCCTGTCCAGCCAGTGCGGGACTACGCGAGCGGATCGAATCCGGAAAGATTTAGTCGAATCCGGTCGAAAAAGAGCGAATCTTGGCACAACAGCGCAGACCCTGGAGAAGGTTACCTGCGAGCGAGTTGGAGGGCTGCCTGGGGACGTGGGGCAGGGCGACAGATGGAGGTGGTGGTGCCGCACTCGTCGGTTCGAGCCAGCAGATCGACATCTCGGATGCGCCCGAGTCCCAGTTCTGCTGGCTACGCCGAGGGGATGGACCCATTTTTCCAGCAAAAATATGAACCGAAGTAACAAGAGCGTAGGCCCCGAGGAGGAGCATGTCCGCGCAGTCGGTTGTGTGTATGTCTAGTTCTAACTATTTCGTAAGACACACTGGGAAAAGATTGCTTTTGAGGTTCGGTTCGCATAGAAATTGATTTTGTTTTCTACAATGTCACGATGTTGCCGATACTCAGGGCCGAGAAGGACCCATCCATAATGTTGTTAATGTTCCCTGTGTATGCATACAAATCAATTCCAAAAGACAAAAAGATCCGTTCTGACCACTAATGCCGCGTCGTGTGTCCCACTGTGACTGACCGACGGCGATGATTCGAGCAAAGAGGCAGATCAAATCTCCGCGCGTTCTGAAGCCCTATTCTAATTCTATCATAATTTGCATACAAATGTTGCCGGGAGGCGCATGAGCGCGCAGAGCAAACACAACCAACACGTCCACGGTGGGAACGAAGCACACGGTCTGTCTGGCGGGGTGTACAATCTCTCCACACTGCCACACACTGCGTTTGTTACGCGCGTATTTCAAACACCCGGCAGCTGCCTCCTCGGGCCCATGCTGGCCGCGGAAGACGATTTCGAAATTGAACATGTGGTTCACGAACGCGCGCAACACGCGCAAACGAGCGAGCGAGTGAGCGAGCGAGCGTCGACGCAACTTTGTGGGCAGGGCGGGCCCTTTCGACCAACAGCGAAACCGCCGCTCCACTAAGAAAAGCGCTCGCGTGTGTCTTCGTGCCCAGGGAGGCGGTGACACACATCTCCAAGAAGCGCTCGACGCCGGGACTGCTTCGCTTCGGCAAGACCGCGATCGCGCACTTCTTCGCACTGCGACATCGGTACCAAGATTGCATACTAGCGGTGCAACAGGATACCGCCGACGGATGCGTTTGGGTTTTTTTTTGCAGAGAAAAGGGACACCGTGCGCGCCAAAACAGCGACCGGAGGAGGTACGAGCGCAATCAATTAGCAGCAGGCC
This sequence comes from Anopheles merus, assembly GCF_017562075.2. Lineage (NCBI taxonomy): Eukaryota > Metazoa > Arthropoda > Insecta > Diptera > Culicidae > Anopheles > Anopheles merus. The sequence goes on from NC_054082.1 coordinate 1,185,207, forward strand.
AATTGACGATTATAAAAACACCCACCCAAAAGTGCATACTCATTAGTGTCAATTGTTGTGTGCCTGTTGTTCCCCATGCGCATAACGACGATATTAGCATTATATTACCAGCCCCTCGGTGCGACAGAGCACGGGGACACACGGTTGCGCTCGAACAGCCGAACAAATATTTGGCATGCGCCTGCGTCCCTAATGAAGAGTGTATTTCTGTACTATCGTATCGGTTTCATGCAAAATCGTATGAAACAGGTTCAATTGCTTTTAATTATTCAATTTAGTACACACAGACAGCACAGAAAACCCGCTTTTGTGCATTTAAAACCATAAACAAGGGTAAACAAAATAATATTTTCGAACAATTTTCATGAAATATAATTAAAACATTTTCTCCTTCTCGTGTACCCTCCAATATCTCATGCGAAAGTCATGCGCCTCCAACTAGGTGGATAGAACAACACCAGTCACCACAGCAACGCTGGTAGATCGACTGTAACTCATCGCCCAATCGCCCATTCGCCCTGTCCCATACAACGTTACACCGGTGGTCGTGTAACTTCTCGTTGCTACGCACGGTTACACACACACACACTCATACCACCCCGTACCCAGCGAATGTGTGTGCTCGATACGACGGCAGCGAGCAGGGTTGATTGCCCTCTCGACTGAAAGCGCCCTGCTCTGCGCATGTCTCCCTGGTGCAGATTCATCCAAGGACATTGCCATGTCATTGACGACGTGTGCGCGCACGGCCACGACCGCCGTCAGTGTTATCCCGTCCCGGCCACTGCTACGCGGGCTGCTGCCCTGGTCGCAGTCTCAAAAAGGTAGGAACAAGAAAACGAAAGTGAAATAAGCCGCGTCCCCACCAACACCAGCAACAACAGCAACAGAGCGAGTCCCTGACAGCGAATTGAGGCCACGGCGACCATGGGACTGCGATGTTTCACCGTTGGCCGCCGCAGCGATATGGTGCGGCGTGACACTGAACTTGACTGGGGCGCAACCATGGCGGCCAGTCATCGGGTCTCAGCGGTCCGCCCGTCCAAGCCCCTGCGCGCCCGGTACGAAGTTCGCCATGACGTGATGAAAACGTGACAGCGCCATCGCGCTCGGCGCCGCTCGGCTGCCCGAAGCGGCCACGACCGGTGCGCGAACTGCACCGAAGGTACCGAAACGCCCTGCGAAGCGCATGCGACCCTGGCACAGCCCTGTGAAATTTACGCGCGAAACTCATCGCTCGGTACCGGCGAGTGAATTCGTCGTGATTCGCCATGGGAGCCGGCGGCTTCGTGCGCCCGTCACCTCTCACGGCTGGGCGGTTGGTACCAGGCGGCAATCTGCCGCACGCACACATCGACACACCGTACGCAGGGACCGGCAACTCTGCGTTGCGAAGGTGGGATGGGCTATTTATAGTTTTGAAAAGCTAATCAATCATTCATAAAAGTGAGATAATTTGTTATGGTACTTGTTAATAATAAATAAGGGAGATATTGTAGAGTAAGCGTGAAAGCAATGTTCAACAAGATGAAAAACGTTAAGGAAAATAGGCGCACCAGCTATTCAAAGGGCTTTTAAAACAATTCTTTTTGTTCAAAAAAAGCACCAATTAATGATAATTTATATCCTTTTCACTACCCGCCCTTACCAACCGAAAGCACAATCGTGCGAAGAAACTTCGAAATAGAGTTACTCAAAAGCTCGTCAATCAGAAAAGTTGACAGCCCCTGCGCGAAAACGATGATGATGCACTTTGGCGCGATGCATCTTGAGGGGTGAGTTTTCCCTTTAACGATGCTTCTCAAATGCATTCTCACTTATTATTTCGAACTACATTCTCCATCGTTCGCCTTTACCAGCGGCCCTTGGTCGTTACGCGAAGGGCCGTAATTGCCGTCGTAACGGCTCGGGTAGGGCCCTACTACGGTGTCGTAAAACACACACACATACACACACATTGCGCTCGGGCAAGATGCGGCAAAAAGGGTTGCCAATTGCATCTGCGTATAGCACGATGGCTTACGCGCGCGATAGTTGCGACCACACGAGTCGCGAACCCACTATGCACCAATGCGATGCAGGAGGTAGTGTGCAAGTGCACTATCGCGATGCGCACAACTATCGCAGTCGCAGGCCGCAGTGGAGGAAGAGGGCGGAGAAAGGAAGGGAACGCGGAGGTTCTAATAGTCCCTTAAGCGACGATTAAAACTAGCTTCCTGCGGAAACACCCTTCACCGTGGGTGGTTGGGTAACCGCGAGAATATTATGTTTCGGCAACATTTCTACCAAGAGATCAGGCGATCGCGGCGGTACGTCTGTACTAGCTAAGAACTAAAGTGCAATTGCACCGTGCGAGGGCTTGCGAGGGGCGACGGCCGGAGGAAGGCGGACCGCTTGCTGCTAAAGTGCATTCGGTGCAGTGTGAATGCACGCGTGTGGTGGGGATTCAGTTGCGATCGTAGAAGGGTTTTTACTTTTCTTTTTTTTTACGACGACTGAAACGTACGATCTGTTGCACAGCAGCAAATGCACTTCAGGGCGGCAGCAGTGCAACAGAGCAGGTATGAGGATGATGAGAGAGGAAACGAAGAGTAGAACCGGTTTTGATACCTAAGGGAACAAGTCTGTTGGACGTCTCGATTCATGTACGACTATAATCGCCTCCTCTCACAAGAAGCAGTCGTGGCCGAGCGGTTAAGGCGTCTGACTAGAAATCAGATTCCCTCTGGGAGCGTAGGTTCGAATCCTACCGACTGCGGAAACGGTAATTTCTTTTTTCCTTCTCGTTTGTTTTTTTTTCTAGCTAATTGTCACCTTATCCTCTTTCAAAAACGGTCTCATCTTTCACCGTTTCATTCTATTTTTGATTGTTGCGAACGGTGACCATCAACATCAATCGCCTAGCATGCGCGTGTGAGCTGTCGTGTACCATTTGCATATGAATCTGTCGTGAATGCTAGTAACGTCTTCAATCGTACCCCACAAAACACCTCCCAATCTATTGCGACAGCCGAGCGATGGCAGCGCGATTTTCAAAGCAACACACAAACAAAATGGTTGATGTGTGTGCACTGTCCACCGTGCGCAAAAAGAGCAATGGTGGTGGGACCAGCACAGAAATGGGCGGCGTAACATGTCGCCGCCATCAGGCCCAGCAGCTGCGTTTGCGTTGCACACCACACGCCGAAGAAACAAAACAAAATGTCTCGTAACATCTATCCACGAACTTACCAGGAACGGATACTTTCCGTCCTGCCAAAGAGGGTGCACACACCCGGCCTCGGCGTTCGGGGCCCTGTCGTAGCGATGGCAGCGACGCACCCAACGGCAAGAAGAAAACATAAATTATCGCACCGAATTGGAGCACCCCCCCCTATCTCGCCATTCATGATGATGGCAATAACCATTCCGTTAATGATCATTGAAAAATAATACCGCCGCGGCCGTCATTTGGCCGGGTGCTTAGCGAGCTCGCCACCGTGATGCCATGGCGGCGGCCGTCTCGCCGGATGCAAATTTGGTGCAACTGGCGAAACGCGAGAAAGAAAATGATTGAACAGAACAGTGTGCCAGCATTGCTAGCAGGACGCCCGCCGACGTCACGCAGCCCATGGGGCCACGCACACCAGGCGTACCAGTCGGCCGGTTTCGCGCGCTTTTGTTCGCTTCCATTGTGCTCGCCCCGGTCCCGGTCGCACGAAGAGGAAAGCGTCGCCAACAAGAAGAAGCCCGATCGACTCGGTCGCTCTCGTGACTCCAGAGAAAATGACAAAAACTAGCCGGCGCTCAGCGCGCGCAAGAGGTAGCGCCGTTGTACCAGTCGACCGGTTGCTCGCACCAGCGCCTGCGCATGACTCGGCCGGTTTGGTGGTAGTCGGTAGTTCGGTCTCGCTTCAACGCACACGCGAGTCGGCCCGTTTCGCGCCAGCCGGTTGGTAGAATGTGATCCGCCGCCTGGCGCTGCTGCGCTCCTGGTGTTGGCATATCGAGTTTAGTGGTGGTCATCGAAAGCGAACTTTCGCCGTCTGCCAATCAGCGAGTTCGTGGCCCCCCTCCCCTTAGCGCAAACGTGGGGCCGATAAGTTCACACCCCTCCCGCTTGCATTGGGCGACGGCGGGGAAAAACTGCTAGACCGACGCCATCGCCGCCGCGCGTGTGAAGATGATCTCCCCCCAACCCACACAAACGCGCGTATAGTTGCGATTCGGGTGTCGCGCGCGAGCGCTGGGGAACCACGCCGACCACACCGGCAAGCGAATCCCGGTGGCCATCTTCGGGGCGCACGCCCAACGACGACATCCACAACAATGCTCTACTTTTGCCAGGCGATCAGCCCCCGCAGGAGGTGGCCCGCTCGATCCGATCGTCTCGAATTATTCGTCGGTTTCGCTTTCTCCTTCGTTGCCATGGTGCTGTTGCTGGGTTGGTTGCCTGCGCTCGCGTGCCGGTTTTTTTTTCGTTTCGTTTCGTTTCATTCCGTTTCGTTCGTTTGGCGTTCGCTTCGGAGGCTCTCGCTCGAGGCCGCTGCTCGTTGGAGCCCTTCGAGCACGAGCTTTGGGAGCTTCGGAGCCCAAAATGGTCCGGATGGCATGTTTTTCGGATACTGAGCAGGTCACCGCACACGCACAGACGGAGAGGCGCACGAACCAAAGGGCTTGCTCGGTGGGAGCCGTTCGGACGGAGGTCGAGAAAGCTCCACCGCAACAGCCTGGTGCCTCCCTGCCGTTGGTTTGGAGCAGGGCTTCGCTTGAGGACGACCGAAAGGGAATTCCTTCGTCTGCGAGCGACGACTCTTTATGGCGGTTGGTGTCTGAGCCGGCTGTGCCAAGCTTTAGAATCGATTTCTCGCTCGAGAACGCGACAATGATTGCTGGTGCCCTTTGCAATGCTGAACATTGCAGCTAATCAAACTGTGCCGTGAAGGCAAACGATTCCACAGCTACCGAAAAAGCTACCGGAAATGGAAGCTAATGAAAAATCGATGTCGCTTATCTAATCGCAAACCTCTGCCTTCTTGAGTTCTGTTCCCCTCCAGAAGCTTATTCTGTCTGTTCTCCGCTGCTTCGACCGAGCGCACTTGTACTTGGAGCTCTTTCGAGCGGCAGTCGCTAGGCACTACAAACAGTTTAGGGAAAAGTTTAAAATAGTCCCGCCACCCGAGTAGCATTCCCTGGGTGCACTTGAAAATAGAATGAAATTACAATTAAAACTGACACATACCCAATTACCTTCCCCTGCACTTCAGCTTCAGCTATCCAACTTCGCACAACTCAGGGGAAAGGTTAAGATATTCGTACACAAGAACACTTCTTCAACCGAAACAGTTTGCCTCGCAGTGAAGCTTTCTTGAGGCGCCGAGCCTCGCCAGCACCTCGACCTGGGGAGCGCTACACTGATCGATATTTGGCTGATTAATGCCGAGTTTGCAGTTTTCCGTGTTTCGCTGGGAAGTGTGCCAAGTGTTGAGGAGGACGGCCCGACATCATACAACGGGGTATCTGCAGCTCGAGGGAGGGGGGGAGGGAAGAAAGGCACGAACAAACGCTAGGGCTGATGATGATGTACGGTGCCGCATCGGTGCCTATTATATTTAAATTTTTGACACTATCGCTTGTCGGCCATCTTTTCGATCGCGCACGGTTTCGGTCACCGAAACGGTGCATCCCTGTTATCGATTTGTTGTTTCTCTAGGGGAGGAAAGTCGAGAGTAAAAGAAAAGTCTTTGGCATCGAACAAAGAACAAGCATTATTTGTGAGATCTTTTTTCACATAACCTTTGAGTGACCTGTTGCAGTGTATAAAGGCACGAAAATGGGTCACGGATAAACTGACACCATCCCTTTTTTGTACATAATCCTTTTCTAAACATTTTGTTTCAACCCTTTCAAGTGGATTTGCATGAGCTACCATCGTACCATCGACTGCATCCCCCCCTTTTGCAGGGATTTCTAATGCAATAAATATCACCATAATCGGACGCAAATGCACACAACCTGAGGCTACCAGCATTTTCCCACATTTTAAATTCATCCCACCCCTAGACCAGAGCTTCTTCGCATCCTCACTTCTTCCACCTTTTTTTTATGGCTGCCCGGTTTAATATGCTCTGATCCGTCTGGCAATCGTCCTCGGGTCCTTCGGTAGGCTTCGTTGGTGATTCCATTTGCACCGGCATTATCATATGAAAGGAGCACGGGCAAGGATAAACCTCGCAGGTTAACAAAGCCCCATTACATATTAAAGCCACACAGCTCGGTTGCCAACTCCGTCCCGGCAACACGACTTGCCCGTACCGCCAAAAGCTGGTCGGAATGTTGGATTCTGAGTCCTCTCGCCAGCATCTGCAACCCCCAACCTTCCCTCCCATGTATCACCGGGTAAAGTGCACATATATAAGCGTAATAGTGCTGTCCCGGTTGCCATCCACCACCTGCTTCCATCCGCGAAGCTGTGTTCCGAAGGGCGCCGTGTCGCAGGACACCGTCTACAAAGTATGGCATTTTCGCACACGCCAAAGCTCCCACCTGATTGCGCAATCGGATATGGATTTTTATTATTATTTATATTGGTATTATTCGCTGCTTTTAATGTTCCACGGCTGGCAGCGCGTGGCTTGGAGCCAGCAAGCCGTGGTTGCAAGTAGTCGCGAAGAAAAAAAAAAAGCCCAGGTATCGCCTTCCGTCGCCAACGCTGACGGGTTGATACTCCCCACGGAGGCTATAAAACATCCCGATTCGTATGGAAATGAAGTCAAACTACGCGTTACAGCTCCCCCCCAGCACCAAAGGTAGTTCCACCGAGGACACATCTCAATTTCGCAATGCGTGTTATATGCATCTTTATCGAGCAGTTCCGGTTGGAAGGGAAAGGGAAAAAGTCGCCAATCGAACCGCGAAACAGGATGATGAAATTTTGAATGCTTATTTCCGATCGATACGCCATTATGCGATGATGTTGAGTGCAGAATGCACGGTTAGGTGCAAACCGTACACTCCCCGCCCGGCTACTGTTTCTTTCGCCCTGCTGCATTGCACACCGGCTTTATGTGCGATGGCACCGCCGTTTCTAATAGACACTACGTATTCCGAAATCAAGGGTACGAAGGGTTGGGATATATCCTGCTGAAATGGATGAGAGCCACTAACACCTTCCTGGTGGTGACCACAGCGGCGATGACGACAACGACGACGACGACGACGACGACAACGAATGGCCGATACAGAACTGGACCGGAACCGGAAGAAAGCCATAAAATCGTATATACGCCACTAGCACCAGCACCACCACCATCATTACGGTACCATCACGGTAGCACCACCATTGTGTGACCATTGTGCTGGAGTGCAGCGCAGGCGACATATTTCCTATTTGGCTCCCTCATTCCCTCCAGGATACCGCCGACTGGATCATGTGGAATCAACCGGAACTCATGGTTCCGCTGGCAGGGCATCAACTGGAGCAAGCATATACAGCACACACACACACACACACACACACACACACACACACTTACCCGCACCCGCACACCGTATTATTGATCGTGCACCATTTGCCACAACATTTGCGCGAATTATGCGGCCCCAAAGGATTCGGCGAGTGCGACAGCGGCAAGAGAAGCCGGCAAAAGCCAAATAAAAATAAACCCTCGGCGACAAATATAGAAACAAATCGATGGGACATCCGTCACAGCGGTCCGGTTGGGATGGAGGAGCGTGGAAGGATGGACGGAGGGTGGTTATCCAAATGGTCCAATCTGAACACAGCCACATTTGGGCAAATGGGCATCGATTTCGCATTCGGTCATCTTTGCACACTGGCGGGGGGAGATCTAACTGAGGCAGGAAGAGCACTACTTAGCGGAGTGCGATTGGAGTTAATGATAGCGTCGGAGGTCGGAGGTGGAAGGAGGAAGCGACCCGGGGAGCAATCTTGGACGTGGATAAATGAAGCTATTCCGCTCGCTTGCTTCCGACTGTCGAAGCGCACCAGCAGCTTGCTAGGCAGTGGCTTGTCGCTGACGGTCCCCGTGGGGACGCGTTACTTGGAGCGATACTTCTGCCAGTTGGCCGTGACCATTCTACTTAAGGCGTATCGGTCGGTGCTTTTCCGTATTCATCCGTCTTTCCCCACCGATGAAATATTGGCCCGAACAGCAAAGCGCCAAATAAAACACACAGTGTCGCCTTCCTTCCCACCGGCTCGAGCCCATCTGCCAGTGTCAAAGATTACTTTATCGATTGCGGGTACGGAGACTGAACTTCACCCTTGGTAAAGCACGTCCACCGCCGCCGTGTCTGGGAAGCTCACAAATAGCTTATCCAGTAGGCACCTCTTCAGCCCACGATTAGTGCTTCATCAAAGGCGGAATGATAAGCACCGACGTCTTGACAGCTTCGTTCGCTTCATGTGCTCCGTGTCAGGTGCTGACGATGTCGAAAGCAAGACGATGTGGCAGCATCTGACCGTTTCGGTCCGAATACTCATCATCCAGGTATTAGGCCAGTGAGATTCTGGTTCTGATAATCAAGACCGATGATGAGCTACCATTCCGAGTCCGAGAACATTCCTTTTGATCATAAATAGCTCCTCATTGCGTGGGAAATACGTCAGCAGCCATTCACCGGAAGACGGTTCAGTTGCAGGTTCTGATTCTGTTTAGAATGAAAATATAAATGTGTTGACTATTCATTTTTCTGTTCCGAAATAAATACACTTGACGCAGGTCTAGACGAAACGGATAAGGGAAGCTTTCGATTTCATGAAGCATATCATTCGGTCGTTCTATTAATGTTCCGTTTCCCGATGCTATTCTTGCACTGGCGAGTGTTCCACTTTCGAGTTTAGAACCAACTAGAAGCGCCGAGAACAAACGGATGCGATAAACCGATCAAGTCCATCGACCTTGCCCGCGTGTCAATATTGCGAAATTCGCAAGATGAACGCAGCGGCGAAAGCAGAAGGGTAAGTATAAAGTTGAAAGCATACACGCTCCAACTCCTCTGAGGTACGCACTGCTGCTGCTACTGCTGTTGTACATCATTTTCGGTTGCTAATCATCGCAAAGACAACCGCTCGAATGGTCCGCTCGAACGGGTCAGTAAACGAGTCTACTTTTCAGAGCAGTTAACACCTGTTAATCGAATGAAATTGACCCGTTAAGGGGTGCCCCTGTTTCGCCGCTTTCCCTTCCGCCAGTTTCGAGCGACGTTAATTAGCAAGATTCAAACGGTTGTGGCACGACGACGGGACCCCGACGTGTTTGTTTCCCTATTTTGTTTTACCACGTGTAAGGTGCGACCGCGTGTGCTGCAGTGCGTAGCCCCCAAACGAGCGTGACGAACGAAGTCGATTTCTGAAGTCAAACAAACCAACAAAATGATTAGCTTTGGTCGCTGCTCCCAAATCAGTTTGAATTGGATGACGGCATCTTCCTTACGGCATCATCTGCTGCCCTTTACGCGAGCGGGCATACGGTGCGTGAATGCGTCTCGGTGGGAATGCAGTGCCCAAATGTATGCAGCCACTGTCCGAAAAACCCTTTGGTGTGCCCTTTTTCCCTTACCGAGAAGTAAAACGCTCCTGCGCATATCGCACATCTCACACGCGTTGACTCTCACGACGAACCTTCACTCGCGCGCGCTCTCTCTCTCTACTACACTAGTTCGCATCTCACAGTTCGCTCTCAAATTAATGCAGAATCATCCAAGAGGTGGGCGGATTTTCCGAACCCACCAGCCGGAATGTCCTGCGGCAGGTGAAGTGGAAAATTCGCGCACCATTTCCGAAGCGCACGGTCACGGTGCTGGAAAGGGGGCCAGTCGAGCGTTCTTCGGTCGAGGGCTCGGGAAACTGCTTCTAGCGGACGGTGCGCGAATAACATCTGTGCTTCACGCCACTTCTCAAACAGCTGTTCGTGTTTGACATTTGAGCCGTGTTCGGTGCGCTACTGTACGAGCCCGTGCCTTTCGCCCTACTCGTCCTGGCTGCATGTCTCTCTCTCTCCCGCTCTGGCTCTCTGGGAGTTTGCTGCGCACAGCAAGTACGGGATGGGGTTTGAAGTTGGCCACTACTGCAGCGGTGTACCGGTACGGATGACAAATTGCTAAGCATCATGTCTAATTTGCACTTTGCACCGAAACATGCAGTTGCGTTGGGCGAGAATCCGCTACACAGCACACTAATGCACGTTGTAGACAAGCATTTACAAACGCGATCAAACGCAGATTGGAGAACCAGCTAGGCATCATTGGATGTGCAGAAAGAGTCACATTAAATTCCGGTCTAAAATCTCGCCGAGCATTGAATGTAAAGCAAACATATCGAATTAACACTGTACGGCGTAGCAGCACAAGAGGGGTTAAACGACTCATACTGCGGTCTAAAATTAGCTGCTACAAATTTGTCTCAAATGACTGGAACCATTTCACGCCACGTGCGAACACAGTGTTCTTGCAAAAAAAAAATGCAAAAAAACAGCAACATAAATGCTCAATCGTTCGTTGCCGCATGTTCTTTCAATTCTGCAGTTTTACCCCAAAGCGATGGCAAGCAGCAAGATTTGCCGCCCCAAGAGTGTTTGACTGGCTATGGCTTCTCTACACGATCCCGTTTCGAGTTACCAACTTCCGAACGGTGCAAAATTTCTTTCGCTGCATCTTTCTTCCGCCGTTCTCCTCTTCGTGTCGCTTTCTGTGTTTTGCGAACGGATTTCCTTCTCGGTTGTGCGATGATTGGGGCGGAGGTTTGTTTGCTGCTTTTGTTCCTTCCTAAATGAACCGTGTGCACGAATTAATGCACCTCTTATTACTCCAAGCTTACGGAGTAGAGTTAGGTTGCAGCTGGCAACTGAAATGACAACTGTCACAACCACGAAAAGGCAGCAAAAAATGGCAACCTAATGTCAGGTTAATGTACTTCAGCGAAGGAAAAAACTATCCTCTTATAAGCGATGTTTTTTTCGCAACAATTGACTACTTCTCCGTTGGTTTCGCAGTTTGCCATTATTTTCCTCTTGTCACAATTTCGCGAATAGCTTCCAAAAAAACAGCTACAAGGTAATTCTTCTGGCTGTTTCTCCTACCAATAGGGTGGCATGCAAAACTCATCATACACAACAAAAAATGGGAAAACGCCATGCAACCGTAAAGACTCAACTCAACAGCAGGAACTCAATTAGCGCAACTGCCATGCCTTTCGTTGGTTTGATTTGATCAGTTAGATTGCCACTCTCCCCATGGCCAGCGACGAACGGCCAGCGGGGTAGAGCCAGAGGCAGAGAAAGAATTCGCAAAAAATCGGCCCCCCACACCGGGAAGGTGGTTCCGCTCCAATGGGGGGGAGCTCCTTTCATTTCACCCACCGGGCAATCAAAATAAAACGAGAAGCGGGATGATTAAATCTGCCGAATGCGGATTGTCACGGTCGAGGAAAACTGTACCAAATCGAAAGGGAAGAAAGCCCACGTAAAAGAAAAGCCAATTGCGCGAGCGGCTTTAATATCGGATTATTTATCTGGAGCAATTAATGGGCAGCTTGTGGGGGTCGCCCGAACGCCGGCAGGCGACGAGTTATAGATTCAATTTCGTCCGGCAACAGCAGCGTGCGGATCATTGCCGATGGATTGGCCGGTGAAAAGCGATCGAATGGTCGCGGGACCTCTCTGCCGCACCATCATCGTGGGGCGGGAGGCGATGGCTGTGAACGTTTCATTGTACACCCCTTGCGCACCACCCACTCTCGCAACCACCGAGATGCGACTTTCCAAACTTTCTCGCCCAACAACAAGCCGGTGCTGTATGGCGCGTGGCCCAGTGTGCAACTGCAAGTCATAAAATAATGCTGTATCTCTGCGTCTGTGTGTTTGCTATCTGAAAATTCGGGTATGCAGTGTAAAATAGACAGCAGAGGACAGGGGGTGTGTGTGCGTTGGGCTGTACGACGAAAGGCACGTATTTGAAAACCATTTCTCAAAGTTCATGCGCCCAGCGTTTAGACGGCGTTATCGGAAAACTAGGTCCCCAAAATCGGACGCCAGCAAACCGGAACGGCCCGCTTCCGACACGTGTTAAGTGTGGTGGAACATAAAACGCACCCCAGAAGCAGCATTCTCAGCCTCGTGTCGTTTGATTTTTGGCCGACATTTGTAATGCCGTTTCTTAATGTTATCTTAATGCCCTCGTCTGTACCCTCCAGGGGGCGGACGAAAGGAATCCACAATCTTAATGTGTGTGTGATGACTTTTGCGGATAAGCAAGCGGGCTATGGTTAACAATGTGATAAAATATGCTAAACCAATGATAGTACGGCAAATGTTTTCACCTCCGTTTGTGCGAATTGACCGATATGATTATTAATGATCCTCACCACACTTTGATGAAACGAGTCGTTCACAATCGGTTTGAAAGCTTCAGTTTTTGATAGGAAAATGGGTGGAAATTTGGCGATGAAAGTTCACATTTGCTATCCGGCACAAATGAACCGGCGACCGGCCTTTGGGAGGAGAAAACGAGCTTGGAAGCTAAATGACACGGGGCTTTGCACAAATGTACCGTCGTGTACCGGGTTTCCCACAGTGCCGGTACACCCCTCCCGATACAATTAAACTCGGCCGGATGCGTGGTGGCGCTTGATTCGATTTAACGAACTCATTATCAATGCTTATCGGTGGGGGAAAACACGGCCATTCGAGCAGATTTTGTGGTGCGCACAGTGTGTGTGTGTGCGTCTCGATCACTTAGCGTATTCACACAGCTGTCGGCTTTTTGCTGTTTGCGGCGGTTCATTTTCCATTTTCAAATCGGTGCCTTTGGAGCCGATTATGGGGAGATAAATGAGTTCCGTCCAGATGTGGCATTGTCGGCAGATTTGTTTGTTTTTGTTTTTTTCGTTTTCTTGTTTTGGTTTGTGGTTCTTTCTAATGCGTTCACGGGATGGCCCCACGAGGGGAAGTTTTGTTTCTTCTCCCAATATTGTCTTTGCCACAGTTAGATTGGATTTTCGATTTTCGATTAGGCGAGGGTTTTATCGGTTTTGGATTATTGATCGACCTTCCGCTTGTTGTACATTTTCGCTAGCCATTTAAAGCGTGGAAAGCTCTACTGTCAACCACAATTTTAACGAATTATTTGGAGACAACAACATAACTTTAGTGAAATAATGAAACATTCAACGTGATAACTCAATTAATATCACAACACTGCCAACGCAAGCCTCTTGCCGCACTAAAAACCCACGATCATAAATACTTAGAGCCTCTAAAGATGAAGATTAAAAGATACTTCTCAATTTCGCTTGAGTGTCGGGAGCGATTTTTTTTAAACCCCGCACCATAAAACGATGGAAATAAAAAAGACATGCAAAGTAAGCACCACAAAACGGAAGTGGAAGACGTGTGCGGTTTGGCTCTGCCGAGGGGCGATGGCAAGTGCGGGGGCGGGCGGAATCGGGAAGAGTCGTCGTTTCTTGTTGCTGTTCTTCTTCGCCCTCGAAACTATACGCCATAATGACTGGCCGGACTTGTGCAGAGAGCGGGCCAGAGAATCGCATACCAAAGGCAGGATGATCGGAAAAACAGATGGAAGCGATGAATGGTGTCGGTACGGTTGGCCGGAATGCTCTCACACGCCCTGCTGTTGGCGCTCGCTCTCTCTCTCTCTAACGCAAAAAATTCGAACCCGCAAGACGCAAAGTGCAACGGGAAGCGCATGGACGGCGTTAGACGAGAGCGACAACTTGCCAGAGAGAGAGAAGCGAGAGAATGACCGAATTGTCGTCGGTGTGACTCGAGAAGAGAAAGCATCCCCCCAAAGACCCTACACCACGGTGGCGAGAGCAGGGAACCGTGCTGTACGCAACCATGGCGCTTCCAGCAGCAAACACCGACACATACACAACCGGTAGCGCACGAAAATCGAATCGAGGCATGCGCGATCGTGTACGTCCCCGAGCACCGAATTCTCCATCCACCGTCACCGGCCTCCTGGCCGCCCCGGTCCGGCGGTCCGTTGGCTGCGGGCTCTCTTCTTTTCGTCTGTTGTGCAGGCCTGCCGCCGCTCGGCTTTTCCGCTACCGGACGGTTTTCTTCCGCTCGCATGACACACGAAATATGTGTGTGAGCGGCGCACGAGCCGGAGAAACCCCGAAAGGCGAAGCCGATACCAACCAGCAGCCAGATGTGGCCTGTCGTCAGTCGTGCCTGTCATACTGAATTCGTTTTCGCAGCAGCGCGCAGGTGACTTGGCTGTGTCCAGCAAACGCCGGTCGAATATAAAAGTGATCTCTCCAACACGGGGCAAACGGCAAAGGTTCAGACAGAATGGTAAACGCAAATATATTACACGCCAAAAAGATGACGACATAAAAAAAAAAACAAAAAAAAGGAAGTGAAAAACTATCGGCCGAGAAAAACGAAACGGCGAAACGAACAGTTGCTATCAGTTATAAATCCAGTGCGCTGCAAGCAAACCATCCAAAGTGCGAACCCCGTTTGACCCGAGAAGAACAAAGCGGAGAGTTAAGGATAGTCGCAAAATATCTTGAAAAGTCCTATCCAAAGTCCTGACGCCACGGAAAAGTCCGGAAAATTGACCCCAAAGAAAAAAGACCTCACCGCAATTCCACTTCCCCAGCACATGCTAGTCCGCAGCAGGGGAAAAAACTGCTCATGTGTTAAGTGTGCGTGTGTGTTTGTGTGAGTGTGTGTGTCTTGGGACGTCGTTTTCCACCATCAGAGGACATAAAAAGGCTCGGCAGAGAGTGAGCAAAAGAGAGAAAGCTACACCGAGAGCGATAAAGAGTGGAATGGGAAAGACTTTTCATGTACAATAAGTAGTATTACATACATCAGAGTAAGCCAAGCAACTGTTACGTCTCCAACATTCGTTCGACAGCCTCAGTCAGAACCAGATTGTACATCTTGCGCTAAGGCGAACCCCTGTGAAACAACCGACGCAATCGAAGAAGCTATCAGCCGTGATATCTGGTAATAAAAAGTGATTAAACCAAAGAACACAAGCAAGCAAAACCATTTGCAAGACATTCCCAAAGCTTTCACCCTCGGTAGTGAGGGGTGGTAACAGGCGTCGAACAGGAACGAATGAAGAGAGAAATTAGGATAATTTAAATACAACTGCTTCATAGCTAGAACCCTACAGCTAAGCTAGAGACAGTAGTGTGAATGTGAACCCGTGAAATAACTGTCCGTTTAGAGATAAATCTGCAGAAACAAAAAGGCTCGAAGAAAAGTAGTACCGCGAGTTAAAATTGACACATCTTTGAGGCATTGCCAGGATCGATCAAGAAGAAGGTAGCTTCGTGTTTGTGTCATCATCCGTGCTTTCCAATTCGTGCGTTTGTGTGGTTGTGATAAGGCCATAGAAAACTTTCCAGTGTAGACGAGAAAATTTTACGCTCTCTCCCGTTTTTTTCCGATCGAGAGAGTAAGCTTCACAGCGCGTGAGAGCGAGAGAAGGTTCAGACAAAGAGAGTGAGTTGATAGTTTGGTGGAATCACCCCGAAAGGATTTCCCTTTCGACGCCGGAACGAAAGCGACACGCGGGGGGAACGGACGAAGCAGCGCGGCACGGTGTGGTGGTTCGTGTTTCCACGATTCTGGAACAAGGCTAGTGGACTCGACTCGGTGTCACTGTGTTAGTCGTGAGCGATAAAGTGCATAGACAGGACACGCAGTTACGGGTGTGTTCCTTTTTCGAAAAAAAGAGCAAAGAAATATCCGACCATCACTGATCAACTGCTACTGCTGCTGCCTGGCAAGCATCTTTGTATCCCGTGTGTGTGTGTGTCCTTCTCGAGCGAAGCAAAACAACGGGTGCGCTCCAACCATTCGCCATCACTGTTCTCAGTGGACAAAGACTCGCAAGAACACGGTCGGTCGGTGGAGAAAGTAAAGCACACAGCGTTTTCTAGAGCTTACTGCGTATTTCGCATACTTTGGCTCGCCCCGTTGCCACCGGAGAGTGACTGACCCGTTATCCTGAAAGTGACCTATTGCGAGAAGCTGCGCAAAAAGCGTCCACCCTTCGTGTACCGTGCACAACAAGCAGCTGCCATCTTTGCTGGTGTAGGACGTTATTCTATTTCTGCCAGTGAGCTTTGAGTGAGCAAATCGAACGCCAGGAGGGACGGGCCAGCATGGATCAGGACCAGGATCTGGTGGCACCGATGGAGGTGAACGGGGGCGATGAGCAGCAGGGCGGCAGCATCGACATCGGGGCCGGGTCCGATGGGCCACCGAGCATTATCGGTGTCGGTCCGCCGAGCCCACTTACCGGGTGCTATCTGTTGATCGTCATCGGCGAGCCACACTCGCAGGACCATAAGGATATCATTCTCCAACGGCTTATCAAAGGTAGGTGATGGCTGCGATGGCTGTGCCATTTTGATTGCTTTCCGAAAAGATGATGTAAACGAACGGGAGGGAGCGAACCGTCGGAACTGTTTGTTTATGACAGCCGCTTACGTCATACAGTTGCGACTCACGGCGCAGGTGGAAAAAAGGAAATTTCGAACGGCTAAGGGAGATGCCGTCGCCCCACTCGTCTTGTTAGCGATTGCGGGTCGTAAACCGGAAAGGGAGATACCGCCGCGATAATCCACCGCGCTGTCATTGACGCTGACCGGAAAAACGAGCCGTGTCTGCGGCGATCGCTGCCAATTAATTACATCATCCCTAGCGCTTCATGCTTCTTCGTGTTCGGCTTGTCGGCGGCCACCCATCAAGGGCATAGGCGGCTCAGGCGGCACTGCCCACCCACCATAAAGCCATTCGTTAGGCCTAGACGGCGACGGGACAGCCTTCTATTATGCCGATTGCTTTGTCGGTCGGAATGGACCATCCATTTACGTGCCCTCAGAGTGCAACTTCTTGCCTTCCTTTCATACAGGGCTCGTCCAATGGACCCAAGTCAGGATATCATGACGATAAAAGCGTAGGCAAATATTAGCTGATGCCGGGTGTCTGGAAATGGCCGGTATTTGGGTACAGCAAAATGAAGAAAAAAACCTTCCAGAAACGAAAGTATAATGAAATTATCCGTCAGAACCCAACCCCTTGGATGGTGGCAGATGGTGGGTTTTCCTTGTGTGAGTGTGGGGAAGAAATCAGAAACGCTAATAATATTCCGGAGACCACGAGAAACGGGGGGGGGGGGCTTGTTTGAAGAACTCTACCAGCCGACGAATAAGCCATTTGCTCAGGAGAAAAACAAACACTATTTCAGGGGAGTGGACAACTCTCCGGCCGGTCACCAGGACAAGAAAAGCCCATTGTTACGGAAGGTTGCGTATAAATTTGTAATTTATTTGTCTTTATGATACTTTTTGGTTTGCTGTGCGCCATGCCGAATTACGCTAACAATAGCGTGTTAAGCGCAAATAAAGTAACAATATTGTGCCAAACGCTTTTCGACACCTTCTGTCGTCCCTCAAACCGGGAATTGGGGATTTATGGAGAAGTTTCGAAAGAATTCTGCCAATCCCACGGCGAAAGCGCACACATGGGGGCAAACGATATCAATCAAATGGGGAAAATTTTACACCACCAACATGATTTATGATAGCATGGCTTGGGCTTTGGGAGGACCGGCTTTTCATTTCGTTGCTACCATTGAATTTCGGCGTCTCATGTTTGCTGCGCCACCATTAAACATCTGACAAGTAAATATTATCCTGCTATTCACAGGTCCACCATTTCTGCCCCAAACAGTAAAGCACTCATTGAGCAAACAGAGCTTTTGGGAAGGATTAGGCAGAGTGTGTTAAGCGCTAAGTGAAACGAGTCGTGTCTCGTTTCGCAACATAAAGAGGGCCAGAGAATGTGCCAGCATGCCAGGGCAACCGGTGGGACGGTGGAATGCCACGGATCTTTGAAATCATCGTGCGAATGATAGCAGGTTTTGGGCCCGTCTGTGTGCCTATGGTAGTGGTTGTTTCTATGAAAAGGCATTTACGTCATTTTGGTTGCTGTAAGGGGAGAAGGGAATATGAATTTCCATTTCACTTCACTCGGGGCGATAAGGTAGCAGCACATCAACAAGCACGTTAAACGGTAGCTTTAATCGGGTGCCGTGCTCATCCGTTCCCTTTCGCTTCCGGTGAAAAGCTGCCGCCACGCTGGAAGTGTTAACATGGAAATGGACGTCATTAGGATCAATGGACGGCGGCGTTCCCCGATTCTCACCTTGCGGAAGGCGGGGAGATGGTTCCGGCAGATGGGGAGGGTGGGTTTTTAAAACGAGTATAATATTTTCCACCCAGTTTTTGCTAGCCGAGCCCGAGAGGCCTTTCTTTGCCAAATGCCATTGTGGTTGTCAGACACCGCACAATGCGGGAATGGTTCTGAAGTGTACAAATTGTGAGGTGTTGCTAGTCGTTATTTACCACTCAAAGAGCGCTGCACACAAAAAAGCTGACCGCAAGATGGCGCCGCAGCAGCGGTTGGAAGCGGACGCGGGGTTGGGTTTCGTCCTTTGCACATTCATTCGTGCACAGGCTTCCGAGCAGGAAGCGAGGAGAGCGCTCATAGTAATCAATTCTATGTAGTTCCCTTGTGTTGCGTTCCCTTTTTTTACGTACACGTCTTCACAGGAGGACCTTCTTCAACACACTTTACACCCCCAGAAAGACGCAAGACGAGCGATAGAAAACACAGGCATCCGG
The DNA here is from genome assembly GCF_017562075.2 of Anopheles merus. Taxonomy (NCBI): domain Eukaryota; kingdom Metazoa; phylum Arthropoda; class Insecta; order Diptera; family Culicidae; genus Anopheles; species Anopheles merus. The sequence goes on from NC_054082.1 coordinate 1,203,883, forward strand.
TGTGTAATTTCAGCCCTGTTTCTTATACGCCGACGGAAGGCCGTTTCCGAACGTATCGAGTCGTCATGGATGTCCTTTAAGCACAACGAGCAAACGAGACTCCCCATTGAAAGTGTTTCATCTTCTGCTTGAGCAGAGTTTCTTATGCGAGCAAGCATTCGTTTTTTTTTTTATACTTTGCTATTGCTGGTGCCTTCTTTGAGGTTCCCGGTGCTACTTTGTATTCCACCGGGGTGGGTTTTGTTATTTCCGACGACAAAACGAGTGTCCTCTCGAGCGCCGGGGATTTGATGGGAGCGCCACAGCGCGAGAAGAGCTAGTAATCTCCAAAGCACACGTCCGACACTACCACCACACCGATCCGTTCCACTATTCAATGGCCGTGCGCTGTGCTGTGTCTTGTGTCTGTCTCGAGGTCATACAAAAGACGTGTGAGCCCGGTCCCCCATCAAAATCAGAAACTTATAATAGCCCGACCCGAATGGTCGATAGCCTCTCGCATTTTCCCACGAAACAAGCCACATACCGACACACACGCGCACACGCTCTCGCACACACGTACAGCCGTACGGATTTTCCCCCAAGCCCCGGTGGAAAATGTCGAATCGATAAGCGGCGTGTATCCTGTGGCGCGGTTCTATTTTCGACCGGAGCAATCGCAGGCCCACCACGTATCGGTCGATTATACGCATTGCTGTTTTCGTGTCACAATCCAAGCTAATAACAACACCGCTGTACCGTATGGCACTGGAGAGCGCCGTCGTGAGCGCCAGAGCCGGTGCAATCGTGCCGTGGATGCGTTTTGCGTGTGACATGCAAACCAGTCGGTACCAAAAAAAACAGAAGCTTTGTACGACGGCCAAAAGCAGGCCAATCGAAATGATGGAGTGAAAGAGACTAAAGGAGCATGAGCGGGAAGAGCGAAAGGAAGGTAATTTATGAATTGCACTGTTTGGACCGGAAATGCTTATCGCTGGCCTTTGAAAACTGGCAAACCCTTTTCTAAGCCTTTAGGCTCTTGGCCGGGTAGCAAACTTTCGAGCGCGCCGCTAAAGTTCACAACTCCCAAATCCCGTCCCCGGTGAAAGGGTTATTTCGTAAACGTGAAAGCACACAATAAAACGGGGAGGTTTATTTTTTGTGTGTGTGTATGTATGCTGGTGCTGGGTCGCTGGCCTATTGTTCTGCAAATTCTGCAGATCCTTTCATGGTGTTTGATTTACATCGCCAGCAATCGTAAAACTGTTTTAAACATTTTATTCTCCCTTTTGCGCTCTCTTCCACGCGGTTGTGTTCGGTGGTTACTGGCCTGAATAGCGCCGCAAGTGGAATGTTTGTTGAACATGAAAACAGACATTAGTGTGGTGCCTATCCTTCTCGTGGCCCCGATCCGAGCGCAGAAGCAAAGGGGAATTCATTCTCCATCGTGTTTGCTCAGTTTTTCGATGTGAAAAACGAACCGTGAAATATGTTTCCTTCTTTCGTCGAAATTGCGTCATCATTTCGGTAATGAGATTGTATCTCATGTGGGTATATATGTGTGGAGCATTTTGGGCAGCGACGTGGGTGCTCCGAACCAGTGCCGGGAGAAGACGGAGACCGGCAGACCCATTTTACAGAATCGCGAAACATTGCCCACGAGACATCGTTTGATGTCGCTTGAAGGATGCTAACGGCCTCGTAATTGAATGTTCTTTACAAACCGTCTGCTTCCACCGCACAGATGACAAGAACCCGTGCTCCACCACGGCCAAGTGCCTATGTTGCTCATTAAGTGCAATCACTTGCCAGCCAGACTAAGTGGAACCGAAATCTGTCCCTCAGAAAGGCACAAAAACTGCCGTTTGGCTTGAAGTAGCGAAAAAAGGCGAGTCTAGTGGTTCGAGAAAAAAAGGTAGCTGTAGCTGTAGCGCATTTTTTTTTAAGACTACCGGCCCCACTTTATGCTCTTAAGCTATTTTGGTTTTTCTTTTCAATATGCCCTCGATGTGGTTCACAAATGCCCGCGACCTAGTGGTGAAATGTTCGGACCGGCCGTGCTACCCGTGAAAGGATACGCTGCCCGTCTGGCTACGATCCAAGTTGCGAATCGGTCCAGCCCCGTTCCGCAACTTTGGCGAAAGATTCTAGTAGCAAACACTCGCTGCCTCGATCCTTGCTCGTGCTGTGCGCCACACCGGACCGCCCTCGGCCAAATCGAATGCGGGCAGAAGCTTGTGCGCAAACGCATCCCAATGCTGTTCTTTCCGGCATTCTTTTTTGCACCCACCGTGCCACCGTGCTGGCTCGGCCCGGTTCTGGGCCATAGCGGGTGCGAGTGTCTTCAGCTTTACCTGTGTACTTCTTCGAGCTTTTGCCGGCTTTTCCTGGGTGACTTTCGAGCTTTACCGAACGGAACTTCCTCGACAAACATCAAGTTTGAAAAGAATTAAAACCAACCAAACAAGGATTAAAAGCTGCTTTGCATATGTATCCATCCGGCAGCAAGAGGGAGAAAAAAGGCACCATCACGCTGAAGATTGCTTGTTTCCAAATATTATTGCAAGAAAAAAAATATCGAAAGACCCACTTCCAGCGTTAGGTTTGAAAATAATGTTGAGAGTATAATCATAAAACGATCAAACGCTGAATTAGACATGCAATCAGTCGCTGAAGCCGGCTGGAAGGCTCGACCAGCTGGCACCAACGGAACCAAAGCAAGTCGCGATAAATGCTTTGGGCCTCATTTTTTACCACGATTCCAGAACGGATAAAACGGATGTCGGCTGCGCTCGGGGTGGGAGGTTCCACCCAGCAGGAAAGGTTCGTTAGCGCACGCCACACAGCTCCGATGAGGTGAAACTGGAAAATTGGACTTCATATCTCGAGGAAAGCAGTACGCGCACCCATTATAGCTCGTTTTGTGTGCGAGGTAACAAACATTCCAGCACGGCACGTGTAAGTACATGCGGGCTACGCGGTGGGTCCTACCGTTCGCCGGTAGTCCTACCAACCACCCATTATACGGCGGGAGCACTATATTACACACCAACGAAAAGGAGAAAAAACTGGTTCCTAGTGTTCATTTAAAATTCATGACAGCCTCACGGGTACGGTAAGCCGGTGGAGCAGGCAGTTCTCGTGCTTTTTGTCCGTCTTCGAAAAAAAGCCACCCTCCATGAGTAAAGTTATATTTAAAAGCACACATACACAAAGAACACACTTTATGTCGAGCTTTTTAAGTCGGGTAGCCCGCTTGTACAATGGCTTTATAGCGTGCCGGAATAATTACAGGGTCCCGAAACTTGTTTCCTTTTCGATACATCACAACACACACTCACACCGAGGGAGCTCTGGAGCTCGTTGCGACCCATAGACAGCGATTGCGGGCATGGCACACAATTTTGGGGATATTTTTGAACTGTTCTGTACAACCTGTGTACAGTTTGTTTCATCAATTATGCTGACGTGGATGGTAACGAGAAGCCGGGACAAGGTGTCAGATGATGAGGGTTTGGAGGATCGATTTCCCGGGGATGATAAAATGTAAAAATGGACCTATAATTTGATTTGTGAAAAAGTTTCTCTCCAACGGTCGCCGGCAACAACCGCACCAGCGCGTCGATAAGAGTGCCTACTGGATGCAGGTTTGGGAATGAAATTTTCATACCTAACGAGCTTTACGCTGCTGTGGAAGCTTTTATGAATAATTTTAAGTAGCCCGCTGCTGGGGCATTCGGCCGCACTTCCCATGATTGAACAGGAATGAGGTCATAATTTATGAGCAATCGCTTAGGCATTTAAATACACAATGACGTGAGTAAATTAAGCTGCATTGGCACTGCAGCGGAGCGATTGCTTTGACATGCACTAGCTACGATCGTTGGGATAATGATTTTCTATGGTTCTTGCTTTAAACCGCGGCCAATTTGTTTGTATTGTTCAGTAACATCCTTTTCGCTGAACGCGATCACCCTCCAGTGGGAAACATTCCTTCCAATGAATCGAAACTATTCCGACATTTTAAATTGGAATTTGGTGCAAATCCATTCCTCGGAAATGTTTCACCATCGTTTCGCGATCTGTAACGAAGCCATTTTCTAGCCCACAATCCTCTGAGCTAGCAATATTTTGCAGATTCACTGCATAGCGAACGTTGGTCCCTCAAACCCCGGCAGGCAGACATAACCGTCTGTGCGACCGTGCTCCAGCAGACATAAATAATAAACATCCTTGCAGGTTGTTCCGGCGGAAGGGTGCAATGTCGGGTGCAAAACAAAAAAAAAATAGCCCCAAAAACAAAACTCACCCTAAAAAAGCTGGAACGCAACGAAAAGGCCCTTGCAAAAAGGGGTCGCCGAAAAAGGGCCATCTAGACATTGGATATCGATTTCCTTTGGGTTCGATGTTATTTGGTTGTCCAAAAGTGGAAGAAAAACATCAGGGCGGTGATGGTGGTGGTGCTTTCCTTCTTCAACCCAATTCGAGTGCTAGGGCAACGAGGAACCACTGAGCACCGTTTCATGTTTCGGGTGGGGTTTCGGCCTGTCACGTTGTCTGCGTCATGGACGGTTGTTTGGAACTCAAGAAGACATGTTATCCGAAAGTGCCCAAGGAAACATGTAACTCGGGTTATTTTCGCTTGTAAGCTTGTATTTTGGACCAACTTCAGCCTTTGCCGCCTTTGTCTCGAGGTCAGAGCGGAATGCCAAACAGGTGGGGTAATTGTTTTCCAATACGATGGAAAGGCACGATGTGCCGGTAGAAGATCATAATTGATGAGTTCCGAAATCTTCCATTCCAATGTCTCTTCGTGGAATGATTTTGTTTTTTTTTTGAGTGTTAAAAATAAATCTACGAAACAAATCACATCAATTCAGAAAAGGCCGTGGAATCAGTTTCTTATAGAGACATATTGCGGGTGGCTCAAATTTGCATTTGCCATTCCCCGGAGAACTGTGCCTTGTGCTGTTCGCTATGCGGGATAAATTATGTCATCAGCGGTTGTTTACGGAGTTCCAACAGAATGTGGTTGCGCCTCGGGTCTATCTGACTGCTGCCTGGCGGCTGCTGACGAATTTCATCACTCTTTTGGCACACTGAGCTTATATTTTATTTTTCCCATTATCCTTCGCCGTATTCCGCAACCAGGCAACGAGAGCAAAAACGTTGAACCAGCTTTCCAAAAAGTCCCATGATTCTACCAGCACGCTACGCAGTGTTCGCTCTAGATGCCGGGTTATTGACGAAGGCACAACACAGACCGTTCTCGGAGCGCTCCATCTTTCGGTACCGATGATATTGCGGTAAAATTCTAATTAGAATCTGCACAACCTACCGTCACGCACAAAACCACACCAACCGCCGACGCCGAGCAGGGTGTGCTTGTGTCGGGTTTTAACATCGCAAAGGTTCTAATCTCGAACGGCGAATCTGCGGCCCGCATCAAACCACACACCGTAATGGGTGGCGAACCCGACCATTCTGCTGATTGAAATAACCAAACTTAACATTGATGCAATGATGACATTTAATGATCTTATTCCAGTGGAGGGCAGAGGGTAACAATCACGCTCAACTTTTTCCCAGAGAATTCAAAATCACTTTAAAACAAATTCGTTGGCAACTCAACGACGGCAGGCACCAACGCAATAGTGGCAACGCTGGATGTGACCTGCGCATATATTACGCAACGTTTTAAAAACCCAACCCTATCCAGCCCTGTACACACAGTCCGACGGTAGCGCTTTCCTTGCGCCCGTGACATTGATGGGGTACGTTTGGAGTTAAATCAAAACAAACACACACACACACACACACCCAGAAGGAAACAATGTGACCGTAGCGAAGGGCGAAAGTGCTACGACGAGGCGCGCGCGTTACGATTTGCGTCACGCCACTAGCCTGTCGGGTTCACTACTCGACACTCTCTGTGTATTTTCCCCCTTTTCAAGACGCCTGTCGGAGCACTTTTTGTCACTTGTGACTGAGCGAGAGGGGGAGTTGGAGGGAGAGGGTGTCGGGAAACGAAAATAGAAGGATGGGGAATTGCATTAAAGTTCATAAATTTCGACTAAACTATTGATAAAACTACAGTATCACTCTGCTACGTTGGCTGTACGGTCGCGGAGGAAAAGAGGAAAAGACGACCCTTCTCCCTTGGAGATGTGTACGTGTTTTTCGACCCAACGCCACACGCAACCTCTGACGGTGATCGATTTTTTTATTAGTGACTTGCGAGAAACTTATTCCATTTCTGCGGGCTTTTTCACACAATGTCTCAAGTGGGAATGAATGAAAATAACGAATTACTTTTTCAAAGGCATGTAAACAAGTAAAAATATTAGAATGCAGTTTTGTGTTTGAGAACAGATTCAAATCCTCTATCGAATTGATTTTAAATTGCCCTTAACATGCACAATCTCAACAGCTGTTGGTCAGCTGACGACGTTACGGCAGACCTGCCGGTCATCGTTCGCAATTATTCCGCCAACGAAAACCAAGCTGCAAGGAGATGTAACCAATTCTAGGCTGCTAGTAGCAGTTCAATAACCCTGCCCAAGAAAGCCGATATCGAATTGGCAAGCTTTTCGCTCTCCGTCTCATTGCAAATGCCCTCTTGACTTCGGAAAGGTCGAAGCCGACACATGCAGAGATTATGTGTCGGGGGGGCTTGACATTCGTTATTGAATTCGACGCCATAGGCGATTTTCGGTTTTGCGGCAATCGGTGCCAGTCGGTGGAGCTTTTTGTGCGTGTGTGTGAATGTGTGCGTCCTATATTTCGTCAAACGATACGAAATGGGGAAAATTTGATGGATGGCAGAAGCACCACCGTCTGGAGCGTTACGCAGCCGCTTTACGTAATTGAGTCTGGCGGATTCGTTTCGATCCTTTTATTTGTTATGTGTTCCCTCCCTAGATGGGATATTGATTACCTGATTGGTGCTGGGTGTTACGATCCGTACCAGGGAAAAGATTGCTGGAAGCTGGCAGCTACATTCTCTTTTGACATTTTTAAGAAAATATATAATCGTACACAAAAGGGCCCACCAAATGGCCGAAAATGGAGGCATTCACCATTGCCGAAAATATTTGTCCGTCCCAACAAAAGCATTCTCCTCGCGGTGGAACAGATTCCAAGGCACATGAGGGCCCTTTTTCCTATCGAACAACACCCAAAGAATTCATATTTCCTACCGCTTAGCCATTCGATACAGCCGCCCGTGTGCGCCATAATGTCTGGAAATGAAAAATACGTTCCGTAAACACGCCAGCCCACGGGTCGATTTGTGGTTGAGTTGAAAGGCAAAAACTCGTAATCCTGAGGTAAATGAAATAAGCCCTTCCTCGGGCTGTTTCTGTTCTGGGGGAAGGTACGGGGCACAGTACGCGCAGTGGCAGATAGGCGATAAGCGGCAGGGACCAAGAGGAAGAGGTTTCGCATTCGTGCTTCTTATTGCTAATCTAATTAACGGGAAGAATAATGAGCTTTCATTGGCTCGGCTCAGCGGCTTCATCATACGCGCTTGGCTGTTCCAGAGGTTATAGCATACGCACGAAGGAATCTCGAATTTCCCGCTACGGAAAGGCGAACGGAACACACTACCACCAGCGCCACAGTGCGTAGTGTTGGCAGCATGCGTTTCCACTTGAGGCAGGATTTAGAACCTTGTGCTGCCGTTATATCAACCATCAGCTTGTTTGCGCGCAGTCCCGGTGGGTGGCACCGTAAGGGGGTATCCTGCAGGAGGCCGCACGTTTATGGTCGTGGGTTTTCAATTGGTTCGCCTCACAACTGGCGAACCCTTTTTTTAGTCCCACGGATCAGCGGGTGGCTGATTGTGCAATCGCTGGTACTGATGAAAGGAACGGTTTGGGGTTGAAATTTATCCTCTTTCACAGTTGACTGATTTCCCAGACGATCGACCGGCGTCTTTGGTGGACCTTTTGAAGACGGTTCTGCTGCTTCTTGTAGGACTTCATAATTGTTTGCGCACAGTTATGATTCACCCGTTGAATGAACGATAAGCGTGCAAGGTGCTTGCAGCTATAATTGAAATATCGTGGAAGCAATTAACTTCGGCTTAAGCTGAATCCATACATGTTGTCCTACAGAAATGCTCATAAACAACGATACATAAACGATAGCCCCAAAACTTGTTTGCAGTTTTCATGATACAGAAGCCATATTGAATTACTTTCATTTGAAAAACACATGCTGCGTTCCAAATGATGCACACACATCCATTTTGCTGCGTGAAAGGTTATTATTTTCCTATTTACCAAACAACCACAGTGCATCGCAGTGGTTCGAAACAATTAAATTTACATCAGGCGTACTGCCACCAAGCACCGATGCTGCAATACGCCCACACAACAGTTTTCCGCTTACGTAAAGGCAGAGCAAACCCTCCCTCCTATCGCATGAAAATAAGCAAGAACTTTGTTAATTGTCAAAAACCGCGCTGTATTCAATCCTTCACCCCCTTCAAACAGGCATAAATCATCCATAAATCAATGATTGCGTGACCGGAAACCCAACCGGAGTCCTTGGCGGGACAGGAAAGAACCGTACAGCGTTCCCTGTTTTGGTGCGACCCCAAATTTTGCCCTCAACCTTATTTCAGAATAAACTGGGGTAGCTTAGGAATGAATGAGTCATTTTTAATTATTTTAAGGTTTCTTGTTTACGCACACAGACACACCAATTTAACAGTGGGTGTGCAAACAGGGTACGGTACCCCGTTGTGCGGCATTTTAAAATTTATTTCCAGCACTTGGGGACAGTTTTGTAGCCGATTCGCCTTCTCCCTTTTCTTGCTGGTATGATTAAGGGCTCCCAAGAAACACTCAATAAACGTCGCATGTCGTGCATTTACTAGAATTAAATATAACTCCACACTCTCACGCGGCTACCCCAAAGCAAAGAAAAGAGCCTCCTGCCGTATCCTGACGAACGATGCAAAAAAAACTACACCCACAGTGCTGGTCAGACGATGGTTGTGACATACGCCATGATTAATTTCCGGATATGATGCCGGCAAAGCGAAACACACTCCACGTACGACGGATGCAAGGATTCCAGGAGCGCTGTGAGCGTCCCTCGAAGCTTCGTCCAACGGTCGTTTCGGTGCGGACGCTTATCGCCGGGCCATGCCCGACTGCAAAAGGCAGCTACGATGATAAACGGTTGCAGCGTCACTGCACCGAGCCGATGTGTTATGCTATAAAATGGAGCAGAAAATACCCGCTCCGAGCAAGGTGGAATGCTAATCATGATAACGTACGGTATGGCCATCATTTTAACCATCAAGCGGACGAAGACCTTTGAGCGAGCTGTTAGAGTGACGGACAAGACGCCGAGAACAGGAAACAGCAGCTTGAACGTGGGATGGAACGTCACACAGCATAGCAGCAGTAGCGATTGGCTGCATTATCTCTCCGACGGGGACATAAAAGGCAATTGAGTGTGGTCAGGGTGCGATGAGCGTGATGGTAAAATCCTGAAAACCTGGAACATTCCCCAAAACGCTAACGACATACGAACGGACGAGCATGATTGTAATATGAGCTTTTGGGAGGAACATGATTGGCTTAGAAAATTATTTGCACCCATCAAGAAAGCTAACGACAGCCACATTGCAACTGAACATGTGCCGTAATTACTGAGCAACCAAGGCTCAATGCGTATATTTTTTACTCAGTTTTATCAGTGCAGTAATGCTTCACTCGCACTACAAACCCCCGTCTTCTGCGGGTAAATCACCGCTGTGGTTAGAGCTACTTCGAGCTTATCGGCAAAATACTTCACTTGCTAGTGCAATCTCCTTCCACGAATAATCGTGTTCAGTGCAGCCGATTCTTCACCTTCTCAGCTTCGACATGTCATTCACAAGAGCCATTAAATGCTCGTTCGATCACGTCTCAAGTGTTCGTTTTCTTATTTCTTACTGCACAAACAGAGAAACAAAGCGTCGCATGGGCGAATCACCTCGCGCAAAAGACATGGGGAATTCATCGCACGGCTGTGTACGTTCTTACATCTATCATGGTATGGCTTTACGTCATGCAAGTGATGTCATTCGTATGACCTTCGAGTTGGGTGGGGAAGCGCTGGGGTTTAGCGCTTTCCCCTGCCCACTAGTGGCCACGGGTGGATGGAATCGGATTATCGCTCCAAAACGCACCACTGTCTCCCAGAGCGACCATAAGAATAGAAAGTGCTAGAAGGGGTCGTGGCTGTAGAACGATAATGACACGTCCGATTAGCGTGATTTGAGTATCTATACGAGCAAAACAATGCCTCTCTTTCTCTTTGCCAGCTATCTATCTTTCTCTCTCTCAATTTCCCCCGCTCTCAAAAAAGCGTTCGTTTTACGTGTCAGGCGCGATGACACAATTTCAATATCAAATGGCTCATTTGCCAAAAGACGAACCTAACCTTGATGTTCGCAGGTTTTTGGAGCAGAATATTAAAAGAAAACTTAATCCAACAATAAAAAAACACTAATTAATTACTCAGGGTGTTGTTGAGAGCACCATTTCCAAACACGTAGCACCAGTAGCTTACGCCGCGGGTTGATGCTACGTGACAAAATGAAACCGGTTACAGGGAACAAACAATTTGAGCTTGATTCCCGGGGCCGGAAAACGAACCAAGCCTCTCCAAGGTAACATCATTCTCTAGCCACTCTCATTAATTATGCTACACGAAATGAGATTACTTGCGAAAATTGAAGCCAACCAAAACCAATCTGCAATAACAAGAAGCAGCGCCAAGATCTGCGCTGAACTCAGGTGAAATGACGTTTATTCGTGATGGACAGAATAATTAATGTCATTGATTACAGTCACGGTGAGTGGCAGTTGGATGGATAGGAACGGTACTTTAAAGCACCGCACAGCACATCGACGGTGTATTGGAAGTATTTGTCATTTAATAACCAAGCCTATTGGACTGGCGCCTAACGAACCTTAGATTATGCGAAGAAAGCTGCAACGAAGAATTAAAACTAATAAACACTGATTTATTCGTAAGAATCGATCGACCCAAAATACGCATGCTATAAACTACAATGACGTCGACGGAAGTCGGCAAAACAAAGCTACAAGAAACACCGTTACTGCGGTACACCACACGCGTGGCTGCGGTACGAACGCCGCTGACGACGGTTTGTACATGGAAAAGGAGAACCCGGCGCCTTTGTCCACCTTTGCCGGCAGCAGTGTGTTGAACCCGTTGCAAAAGTCTCGATCATTACACGTGCTGCAGCCGACCACCTTAACCGACTTCCAGTCGGTTAGCTCGCACATTCCAGCGGACTGTACGGTGCAGCTTTTGACCGTTCCGGATCGGTTTCCGTGCGCGTTCGTAAGCCGCAGCTCAAAACACGCAAACTCGCCGAGGTTGGGCAGCTCGGAGAACTGCGTCAAATTCACCAGCCGCTGCAGATTGCCGTGCACTTGGTTGACACGCTCCAGGTTGCACTCGACCAGCTCCTCGTGCGATCCGCACGTGTCCCAGCCGCAATGATGACACCTTAGTGCACTGGCGCCTACAAATCGAGATGAAATCTTGCAATTACCACAAAACGAAACGCTATCGAAACGATCCACACACACACACACAAAGCACTACAAACCATTCGTTTGCAAATCCAACACAGCTGCCAAGGTGGCCAGTGTTAGCGAAACTTTCCACAAAAATGTACCACTAACGAACGCCATCTTACACTTGCCGGGGAAAACTGCGATGCACGACTGACCAGCGGCACGCTACACAATTCGGGATGCCGTCAAGCTTATTTTCCAACAGAAGAAAGAGCTCAAACACTACGTGCCCTTGGCGAGATAAAATGGCTTCTGGGCGACGGTCGCGGGTGCCGGTAGCCGCAACAATCTGCTTATGCAAGCAAACTTTGTAAACATTTTTTCTGCACCGTGCCGTTTGCTGGCAGACGATGGCCACCCCGATCAAATATGGATTCGCGATCGTGTGAAGCTTTGGCAAAGCAGCAACATTGTGTGGCCGTTGCACAAACACATAGCTCCAACCAGCACCAAAATATTTTGGAGTAACACTCAAAAGCCAAATAGAAAAGTTGTGAATGAGTTTTGAATGGGCGACGTTTTCAAAACATCGCACCAAGAGAAGAAACATTTATATGAAAAAGCAAAAATTCATTACCTTTTGACAACACTGGGAGGGTTTCTTACTATTTTCAGAATCGCACATACATCACTTTAAAAACAACAGATTCTTAACTAAATTATTAATTCTCTACTTTTCCCTTTTTTCTCCCGTACATAGGCTTCCTGTCATGGGATGTCGTCGATTGCCATGTCGACTTGGAGGACGAGCTGCATACAATCACGTTGCAGGCATTGGAGGGAGAGGAAGGCAAGCATGGTAAGTGTAGATCGCCCATAAACGAGCATATCCCACTACGTAAAACGCTTCTTCGCAACATATCAACTTTAATCTTTTAATCCGACCGTTACTGTGTCCTTCCTTTAACATCGGGCTATTTTTAAAATAACCGCATTGAACATTCAACTCCACGGGAGCTGCTTTTAAGCGGGCCTACCGGTGCTTTCGCCAACGGTAGGGGAAAGCTCGGCAAGGTCAAATGTAAATTAAAAGGTTCTGTCGAAGGCAATATAATTCATTACCTGCAATGCCACAGCAACAACAGCTGCGTTTCAAGGGCGGCCCAGTAGCCGAGCACATTTTTACGAGGAAAAGCTATAGCTACACAACACACGGCTCAACAGATTTCGAGAAAGCCTGGTAGGGCCATTTATGGTAATGAGAAATGAGCGCGTTTGATAAAGAATTCTTCTCGCAACAGCGGGTAAGAGTTCTTCACGGTGGAAAACTTTCTGCAAGATATTAATTTTCATTGCCTCCGTTAACAACACCAATCAAGTGTTATATGAACAGTGTTCTTCAAACATAAGACTGTGAAAACAACTATTGTTTAACATGCATACTCCATCAAGTACAAAATCAAAGAAACATCTCTTTCACATTAAAGTACACAACAAATTACTTTATCACGTTGCTAACGAAACTTAAGCTTAGCCTCCAGTAGCTTCCATGATCCACCACAACCCGTGCTTCTTATCCTTCAAAGAAAACCATATTTTTCCATCAAACACAATCTCCTAAGGGTTGCGAATACGTACAGATAAACGGTGTTATCACATAGCTGCGGTCTATCAACACTTGCTTGTGCTTATGCTTCGGTCTAGAAACAAAAAACCGCCATCGCTCAAGACTTTGCTGCTGTTTTGCAGAAGATTTCACAGAAGATGTTGGATTTTTCTCGGTTGACCTTTTAAGACGCACAGGAAGGTCAAGCACCATAGCTTGCCGGTTTGTACATTTTTTATGAAGGGCTCTCTTGAGCCGGCACGTCCAGAATGAGATAAGTTTATCTCCTGTTCATTTTGTAGGGTCGAATCAAATTTTGCGCTACCTTGCAAGTTGTTGAGGGATTTTTTTTATTATCTTCGAGAAGGAAACACGGAATACGACCTTAAAAGGGTCGAATTGGATACTTTTTAGACACGAAATGGCGCACAAAACCTTCGTACCACTTCGTTAGCTATCGCTGTTTGCTGAGTGCTTGATTGTGATCGTAAAACGCACATATTGTTCTAATGATACAAAAGTCATCCATAGTTAAAGCGAATCAACATAGTGATTGTGTTCTATGTTGCGTGATGGTCATCATTGACGAACTTCATTCTATATTATAATTGAAAACGAGTACCAACACAATATCAAATAAGTTACTATTCAGTTGCAGCCGAGGGATTAAACCATTTTTTGTTGCTACGTAACATGCGATTTAGCCTGGTAATCCTGGCTAATCCACTTTCCGCAGCTTCCACTCTCGGGCCACAAAGCCAACCCTGACTGCTGCTGCGGTAAGAAATCAGCGTTAGTTAAAAATCGATGACATGTGCACTAAAAATAGAGCGTAAATCGTGCAGGTGCATTGTAAAGCGTCAGCAAATGGTGCAACACCATTGCGCCCACCCGGATCATCACCACGCTCCTCTGCTCAACTTTTGCCTTTTTTGTGCCGATTTCAGGGAGGGTGCGGTCTGGCAGGGCGAGTCGATGGTGCTCGTCGAGATTCAGAAGAAATGCAATTTAGTCCGTCCTCGCACACTGGCACCGGGCTATGAAAAACGATACGAAATTGACAGCTTCGAGTCCGTTGCTCGGCGACGCGGTGGAAGAATCGATCGATCGGAATTCATCCCCCGACCCACAACGCTTCGATTGTCCACAGCGCGGAATGTGATTGGTCGCGTCCATGCATGAGCATGACAATTCTAGATTACAACTTGGATTGCTTTCGAACGGGTTTTATGCATTCCGAATTGACAATTGCTTGTTTTTGGTGGAAACGAACGAACTCGTTTTGTTTGTGTTTTGTTGATTGGAAATTGGGGCTGCTGTTTACAAATCGTACGAACTGCGGTACCAAGATAAGTTCGCTGCGATAGGACGCACTGAATTTATGTGCAAGAGCATGTTATCTTTGTGTCATTTTTCCTACAAAAGAACTGCGCTTTTCTCAGAATCTTTGGTGCTGCAAAATTGCACCCCAGTGATGTATGGTAAAGAGCTCGCTAGTACCAGGTAATATTTTTGCATTGAATTAGACCCCCCGAAGCATACCTACCATGCATACATGTTAACGAAGGCAAGGCACCACAACTTTCTGCGACTAAATGGTACCTGTGCCTTTTGTTTCTGCCCTCACACGAGCGCACAGTGGAAAAGGAAAAGCATGCGGGCCGACGAGTCGGTGAGGTCTCGTTTTCATCGGGTGGAGATTGTGTGCTTTTTTATTTCTTCCCTCTAGCATGCATTGCTTGTCGAAAAGGGTCGAAAACAAAATGCTCTATGGGGAAAGAACACATTACCACCAACCTTTGTATAGCATAGGAACGACCCGACGGCAACCAGGGACCATGCGTCATTTCTATTTGATTGCCAAGTTGAACACACTTGTATGTGGGTTGGAGCCGATAAAAAGAACGCACAGAGAATGGTTGACACAAGGACAAAAGCCGTTTCTATGTATTGTATTAACTAATGCGTAAACAATTGCTTTTTTTCGCTGAAGGACTTACAATCATGAGAATTATTCTCTCGTACGACTCATGTTTGCTTAAAACTGCAAAAATAAAAGGCATATCAGCTATTTCTGGAATGTACCTACTTTATGGAATGGAGCCGTTTTGCATATGTTCCTTGTGAAAGCAAAGGAACAATCCAGTCCTAATTGATTGATTTGAAAACTGATGGATGGAATTGAATTGATCAGCTGGGGTAGATTATAATTCCATTCCGGGGCCTCGGTTCAACCTAAAAACGACGCCCCAAGCCAACCAAACACGATGTGCCGCTGCACGCACGCAGACGCCGGCGACAGTAATTCCATTAATCTGAAATAGGAAACCTATCCCTCCCATCGATTTCCTTCGTAACGAAACTAATTTATGTGCTGCTTAGCCCTCTCCTACAAAGTATCGCACGCACCAAAAAGCTCGTTCGCACGAAACCGAGTACAGAATTTTGTCGTTGTGGAATAATTTCTTCCCGGCATTGTCGCCACAAGCGATCGCTAGATGGTGGGTAAGCCGGGGCAAATGAATTGATTCGGTATCTCCCTATCGTTGGGCTTGTCGTTTATCAATGTCGGCAGGATAAGGGAGGTTCCGGTACCATGCCATGCAAACCCACACACGCGCGCGCCCACACATGCGAGCGTCTTCAAGGCAGATAAAGGCACCTTTAGACCTCGGGCGATAAATTATCGTACCTCTGCCGTGTACGTGTACGCTACCGATGACACGAAACGGGTGAAACTAACGTACACCGGCAGTAGAGAAATCGTTGACGAGCCCTGCGCTAGGATGCGGTGACTTTACCCTACATCCAACAAAAAACACGAGAAAAGAATCTAACGCAAATGGAACTTCGATGGAGACGCATGGTGGAGGCGCAATTTCCTGTTTCCTGCATTGCGCTCCGCAGGGACCTCGAAGATCTGGCGTTTGTGCACTCCTGCTAGCTACCTTTGCACGAATTGAGCTATGCGATGGAACCGAAAATGAGCGGCTGTGTTTTTTCTACATTCTTTCTGCTTCTGCCTCCACCGCACTACGCCGTGGATAGCATTCTTGCGCAATAGAAAAGTATAGCGAGAAAACTTTTACCACCACCGATATTGATTGAAATGGAAGGAAAAAGTTTACTCAGCCACCGGAATCGTACTTGATTGGCAATCGTACGGAATCGCTACGGGGCAGGGATGCACGATGTTGAATTAGTTTTCCCGCAGGACTAGCGTGAAGGAAAAGTTGGAGCATTGCAGCAGATTGAAAAAGCCCATTAGGATCACACAACTAAACAGAGTTATCTGTTCATAAATCGTTTATCTTACCGAAGAGGACTAAGCGAAAAGTGTGATAGAAGTCGTTGGGTATCTCTAAAGTCAATTCATCCAGTTTAAAACGCATCACAAGCATCACAAGCTTTAGAATGTGCTACACTGGTCAGGAGAGTATATTCTTTAGCTCTTAAGAATGGTTCCCAATAAACTAATACCTGAATCAATCCACAACAAGTCATGAGAAATAAGATGGTTTTGGGTTTTTTGCTTCTAACAATGGTTGTATGATCGTCTTGTAAGGATGAGATAAGCAAAAACACCTTCACACCACTATGCTACAGTTTGAATGGGCAAAAGTATTGATTAGTTGTACTGGCCTGTATTGGCTGATACCACCATATCGAGGAATTCGCGTAATATGTTAGCCACAGCACATCGGCTGAACTGTCAAGTGACTAACCGATTGAAGTGGTTTATTGGTCTCAAAACGATTTACTTATCGATCCGATGGCGTTCCAGCTAGATGCATATAAATACCTCTGCAGGTGCTTACCGCGACCAATAGTGACCTACAGAACATTCCCGATTGCAGTCACAGAACGCAGCAGCTTGCGTAGAAAAGCAGCAAACATAAAACATACAAACATGTTGAAAGTTGTTGTGGGACTAGTGACTGTTTGTGTCCTGCTCGCAGTCACCAGTGGTCAAATAGACCCTACCACCAGCACGGTAGCACCGACTACCACCACGGTGGCACCGACCACCACCACCGTAGCACCGGCCACTACCACCACTGTGGCACCGGCCACTACCACCACTGTGGCACCTGGACAAACAACCACCACCACCACAGTTGCATCTGGGCCAATAACCACTACCGGAAGTACCGATACAACGACACCTTCAAGTGCCCCACAGGATGTGAAAGCTGCCCTCCTACCAGTGCTGTTGGGAGCATACGTGGCAATGTCGATACTAGTCAACTAATTGTACCATGCGGTAAACATATCATTACTTTAAGTAGTCTACTTTCAACATAGTTTGGTGCGACTGAAAAACGTGTGAAGAAGCGGTTTGGTAACACAGAATAAATTTAAATGGAAAAACAGTACTCAATTTTACATTCAATCACCTTTTTTAATAACTCTTTTGTCATACTTTCCGTTCACTCGCTCATGAGACAATATTTGGATTCAACATGCACTTTATTCAGGTGTAAGGTTACCGAATCCACCAACGGCTTTATTCGGCAGTCTCTTGGGGTTAATCTTTCACCAAAAAAAGAAATACATTGCATCTCCGACAAGCAACCAGAACGTGCCTAACCACATTGCTTCAAGGCACGTTCTGACCCTTTTTTAACAAAACATACCATCATGATGTGAACGATATGAAAATCAGATAAACAGCCCAGGTTTAACTTGCCACAATGTTCAGTGTAGGAAAAGTTATGACTCTATCAAGGCTTTCCATAATACTCTTTTACAGCACCTGAAACCAATTTTACAAATCAATATTTTTTCGATTCTTATTCATGCCATCGATGAACTGCACAAAAGTGATCGTTTTCTGCTAATCGCACTTCAAGCCGTGGGGTCTTCACACTTGATATAATCCTTCCCACCCGATGCAGTCACCGCTACAAGTTAATAAGATACTCAGCGCTACGGTATCTTTTGTTGACTTACAATTGATAAGCATCGATATAAATAGCTGCGTCGGCCGTTTTCGCGGTGCTAGATTTGCTACAACTTTTAGAAATGAAAAACCTGCAGCTACGAGCCATCATTGCGCTGGTAATACTGTGCATCCAACAGGGTAAGAGACTCCGGATAAGGCCTGTGCACTGCAGCACATCGCCTGCTGTTGCATAACGCACACTGCTAACCTTTTCCACTTGCAGCACAATCTCTCCAGTGCTACGTGTGTCTAAGTGCGGTGAGCTTTGACGACTGCTCCACCAAAGCCCAGAAAGTTGACTGTGACTCACCGCCGCCCGATCTGCCGTTCCCGTTCACCACGCCAACGTCTAGAAATGGCAACTTCGCGTGCGGAAAGGGCAGTGGATCCGGTCCGGGAGGGCAGGTCTTTATGAAATCGTGCATTCCCAAAATGACCGAGACAGAGTTCTGCGCCTTGCTAACGGCGGAAGTGGAGGCGGACGGCAAAGTGGACGTATGTAAAGTGTGCAACGACAATCTATGTAACGCGAGCAGTGTGCGAATGTTGACCGGTGCTTTGCTGCTGTTGACCGTTGGTCTAATTTTTCGCACGTAGCTAGGGGCGATTGTGTAACGGCCGCATATGAGCCGTACTACAGTCGGTGAGACTGAAAATAGACTGCTAATTCATTCATTTACTACCAAACAGCGCTAATCTATCAATTTAAATTCCCTGTCAATATCACAGATTATGTCGATTTTTGCACGAACGGTTACAGACATGAAGTGTTTAAAACCTCAAATCATTAATTACTTTTAATTCCAAGTAACCGTCCAATGCTAATGGAATTGATAATGTTGAGTAAATTAAAACTTTTTTTTAATTCCACTATCCATCAACATGAGCAATGATAACCAAGGCACACATTTTGCACAATCCAACCTTTTTTTTTGCACTGCTTGCGAAAACCGGGGCAATGCGAAGAAAAGCGAATGATCCGAAAAACACTTCAATTCCATCGGTTTTGGGCCGTTTTTGTGAACGGTGGAGGATTTGCGAATATAGTTGATTGTTACGCCATAACAAAAAGCGCAACGATCTGCTGCTGTGCAGTGATTGTACGGTGTGTGCACAAAATGGGTTTCGGCTAAAGTGGTTAAAAATACATGAATATGCAAATTTCCAACAATGGACCGGGACACCGGGAGTGAAGTGGCTTTTTCGTGTCGACCGAAGCACACCACCGCGCGAAGGGTGCACGCGGCAAGGGTAATGAAAAGCACACATACATAAAATCTGTTACACTTCACTTTGACCTTCGCGCTACTCACACAACACACACTCTCACACTGCCCTTGTTCCGTGCCTCATTCTCAGCACAAGTGTTCGCCAGGATCACAGCAGCATGTAACCGAAACGACTGCCGACGAGCAGGAGGGCCCAACGTGATGAATGCGGCAGCCACATGAAGAGTAACACTTGGGTACCAGCACTTTTCGCATCCCTCGAGGCATGCGCTACCATGTGCCGGGTTTCGCATCAGCACGAGATCGCACGTTCCATCCAAGGCGCGTACGACCGTAGGCCGACTGGGAGCACTGTTATAAATTTCATAACTCTCCTTTCGATGATGTACTTGCGGTTGAAACACTGTTTTGCGAGACATTACAGCCATGTAGAACTTATTCAATATGGGATAGAGTTTAGTGCTTCGCTTCGCAACATTTCATTTAATGTGTGCTCGTTTCGGTACGGCGGCATTGGGCTGGACAACACCCGAAGTTGAGAATTAATGTCGCAAATACAACTATAGCAAACAGTTACCATTGGGAATACATGGAAATTGTGAGAATATTATGTGCGCTTCGGATAAGCTTCCACTCCCAAATGGCAACAACTTGTTCGTTCGGTTTCGTAATCTGCCACAGCTTGTGGGAGGTTATCGAGAAGAAGGATACTCTCAATACATGCTGTCGACCCGCAGCATCATAGATTCCTGATAAACATCTTGAAGTACAGTTTTCCTCGTTTATTCTGCTCGGAGCCACTGAGTGTCATGCTTTTCTATATTATGTCAAAGAGTTTTATCGGGTTTTATGTATGGGAGTGAGTGTTAATGTATGAGTATTGACAGCCGTGACGTTGACAAGATTGATGGAACGGAGCGTTCAAGCTGACACAAAAACAAAGAGCCATTTCGAAGCAAAACGTTCCGAGGGCTTTCCATTTCCAATCCCACACATACTAAAAGCGTTTTATCTGTTTTTGTTGGTGGAAAGAAAAATGTTGTTTCTAACTTTTAAATTATCGATTCACAGGTGAACGATTGATTCAGTATGCCAGCGAAAATCTGGTTACTGAAATATTGATTCATCCACAAGTCAACACCTTCATCCAGTGCATTCGGAATCTGCTGAGTAGCTTCACCCGGCACCGCCACATCATCCATACCGGCTACACCTTCTCAGGAAACGGGTCGTGGATATTACAGGTAAGGAGCTAGTGATAAATTGATTTTGCTTCGTCGGAAAACATAATTGCGTTCTTCTCTCAACCTTGCTTTTATTGCGATTACAAAAACAAGTTTTTTCGTAGCTTTCCCGTATACTTTTTCTCAAATACGTATAATTTATGCAATCGTTACTCATTATGAAGGGATTATTTTCCTTTTTTAAATCTTCGATGAAGCTGACGAAAGCGAGTTTGGTTTTTTTTTCATATGATTTACCAACAAAGACGCAATACGCAGAAGAAAAATTAAATTATGAATTCTGTTTGTTCGAATAACTTTTTCGGAATTAACAATTGGAATTAAGGCAATGGTTTTGTCAAAGGCACGCAAGCCGGACGACCTAATGAACAAACCCCTTTTCATTTGCTCTTTGTTTAGGATGGAACTTTTTCAGTGATGGATTTCATGGAAGCATTCCAGGAGCACGAGGTGCAACGCGTGCTCCGTGCCTATCCTGAAACGATCACGATGGACATTCATTGTGCGCCCGTAGGACAGTGGCACATGATTCAGGAAAAGTCCTTCTCACGGCTCTGTCGACTGCGTTTGAATCCGGTCGACGTACTGGACTCGGGCAGTGAAAGGTTGAACACTTTTGTCGGTAAGTTACAGCGGCGAAGATTTTTTTTCTCCTGTTTTCCTTACTCACTGTCAAATGCCGTGTTTTACAGCTTATCTGTCGTCGATGATCATACCGACGGAAATTTCGGAGCTGCTGGAAAGCTCTGACGTTGTTGGAAACATCCGTTTCAGCCACCCGACGCTGTACGTCTTCCCAGGAGGCCAGGGAGATGCAGCACTGTTTGGCATTAATGGCTTCAACATGTTAGGTAATCGAATGAGTGTGAGGAGATGGCGTGAATGTATAATTAATGAGATGATTTTTTTCTCATCCCCACAGTTGATGGAGGGTTCAGCCGCAAATCCTGCTTCTGGGATTTTGTGCGCCACCTAGATCGTCTGGATGCGGTGCTGATGACGCGCATCAACAATACCAACATCAAGGGCATCTCGTCCGTGGTGGAGCGCAAGAGCGAGGCGCACGTCTACCCACAGATAGGACATTTCTTCGGTAACATTCCTGAGCGCAAGGGGCTGCCGAGTCCGGACGGTGATAAGGATCGTGACCCGCTGCTGGTGGACATACTGCAGGAGGGCCACCAAATCGTGACGAATCTGAAATCGTTAAACTTGAAGGCACAAAACTGCTACCGTGATGCGGAGCCGATCAATCTGTATCATAAGGTGGGCCATGGAACGCTCGATATGTACGTTATCAGTCCGGCCCGAGATTCGCGCGAGGTGAAGGACTTTCTGGCACGCTGGGCCGCGGCCGACCAGCGGCTGTTTACGAAAGAGGCGAAGGATGGAAAAGACTTTGCCTTCCCGTTGCAAAATCTGATCTCTATCTGCGCGCTGCTGGTGTGGACACCAGCCAACCCGGAAGACAATATTACACGCATTCTCTTCCCGGGGTCGGCACCTGAGTACAAGATCCTCGAGGGATTGGAGAAGATGAAGAATGTCGAGTTTATGCGACAGCCAGTGTGTCCGGTCAAGTCAATCACGGCCAACCTCTCAACGCCAGTGCTAGTGACGAAGAAGAGCCTGAAGTCGGCCTCGACTGATCGGATTATCGCGGAACCCCTACATCCGTCCAAGCCCAAGGACAACAAACTGATCGACAACAAAATGAGAATGATGCACGCCGATAACAAGCTGGCCAGCGATGGGATGGACAGCTCTGCGGACGAGATCAAAATGGAAAAACAACTGTCCAGGACAGCGGCCTCGACGACTGTTGCTTCGGCCCGGATCGAAAGCAAACCCAAAGCTATTCGTTCCGGCAAACCGATTGCCACAGCCGAGAAGAAGCTTGACAACAAGAAGCTCGACCAGCAGGATGAAAAGAAAGACTCCATCTCAGACGTCAGCTCGGACAAGGAGGATGCACTATCCATCGAAAAATCAAAACCCGTGGCCGTGGACAGTGAAAAGAGCCTCGACGAAGCGATCGACGCGCCCGAAAAGAAGGAGGAGGTCGATGCTGCCAAACCAGAGCTGGATGCGAAGGAAAAGAAGAAGGACGATACATCCCCAGCTGGAGCTGACACCGGTGGCATGGCGACAAAACCGACCAGGAAACCTCCGACGTCACGCACCGTTACTTCATCGACCGCCAGATCCAGGGTGGACACAGCAAGCAAAACGTCCAAGCCGTCGGTCGATAGAAAGCCTGCAGTCAGGAAACAAACAGAAGCAAACAAATCCTCACCAACAACACCGAAAAAGACGAGTTCCATCGAAGCAAAGCTTACCAATGGCAGTGCCACCAAAGCGGAACAGGGCGAAGATGTGAAAAAGGCCGTCGGAAAGTCAACTGCAGCCAAAGTGGGCCCAACCTTAGGATCAAAACCAGGCAAATCTAGTCCGAAAGCTACACCAGCAAAAAGCGCGAAGGATGAAAACAACCGCAAGGTCCTCGAGGCAAGACAGCGTCCAACTATGGCTGCCAAGCGTGAGGCTCGAAAAGACCAGGAAAAGAAGGAAACTGCTCCAGCAAAGCAAACGGAGCGTAAGCCCATCTCGCGACGACCGAAGGGCACCGTTTCGACATCTTCCAGCGCAATGCACGCTGGTGGTAGTCCTGTCAAGGCCAAGAAGGTGCTCAAGTCCGAGAAGGATGCAGTCATCAGGAAGGCCAAGCTGGACAAGAGTGGTACCACCGATTCAAGTCTCGTGTCAACGCCAAGCGCCGACGAAGGCGGTGTGCCCGTTCCCAAGCGACCGATTGGAGTTGCTATTCCAGATGTCGCTCCTGGAGATACCGAGACGCTGGAAGCTATCAAGAAACAGCAGCAACTGGCCGAGCTGAAGGAAGAACAGGAAGCGGTGCGTGAGATTGAAGCCGTGTTTAACCGCGATCAGGCTGCACAGAAAGCTCTCAAACACCGAGAGCTTGCACTCACCGAGGAGCATCGCGAAGTGCAGGACAGTGCCACCGAGCCGGAAGAAGAGGAGGAATATCTCATCATTGAAAAGGAAGAACAGTACACCGAGGACTCGATCAATGAGCCGGAGAGCAGTGCCACCAAAGAGGAAGAAATTCAGAAACATCAGCGCGATTCGCAAGAGTCCGAAAAACGGAAGCGCGACAGTTTGGAAGAAGAGAAAGAGGAAAAGGTGGATGTGGATAAGGTTGTTGTTGTTGATACGGCTGCCGAGGAGGATGCAGCTGAAAGCGAAAAGCCGGATGACGATCAACCGCATCAGGAAGAGGAGGAAGATGTCGAAGCCAGTGCCCCGGCCGAGGAGCGACCTGACGACAAGGAAAGGCTTTCGCCCAAGCACAAACAAGAGCTCGAGGAGGAAGTGCAGGATATTATCGCATCAGCGAAGGAAATCGCCAAATCCAAGATGGAAACCTCGATGGACGGGCTGAAGACAGAGGAGATCTCATCCTTTAGCCCGGATGAAAAAATGAGCAGCACGAAAAAGACCAGTGACACACGGGACGAGGAACAGGAACTACCGATCGGCCATCCAAAAGACCATATCGATCCCCCTCACCACGAGAGCCACCACGAGGAGCGCGTTTCGGCAACCGTCGAGTCTGGTGCGACAACGACTGCTCCAACACTTCCCGAAGACGAACGCATACCCCTTGACGAAATCAAGGAAGATCTCGTGATCGAAGAAAAGCACGTCAAGGAGGAAACAAAGGAAATCGAAGTGGCTTCCGCGATACCACCAGTGGCGTCTGCTGCAGCAATCCCAGTCGAGCAACCGATGGGACCGGTAGTGGCAATGGAGGAAGTGCCCACTACGGCAGCTCCATTGAAAACAGTTTATGAGCCGCTGGAACGACCGATACCGGCTAAGATGCAGTTCAGCGCACAGCAGGCCCATATGCGCGATGTGGTAAAAACACCGGATGAGGTTGCCGATCTGCCGGTGCATGAGGAGGCCGATCTCGAGGAGGATTACGGCGAGGATAAGGATAAGGATAGCAAAGAAGATGAGGATAAGGACCGTGATACGAAAGAGAAGCCAGAGGAGGAACCGATCGTCGCAGTCTCTACGACAATCGTGTCATCGACACTGGCGGCGATAGAGACTGAAGTTAAGCAACCTGAGAAGACTGATCAAGAAAGGCATGTAGCGGATAAGTCAGTTGAAAGTGATAAACCATGTGATACGTCAAAGAAACCAACTGAAGTGAAGGAAATGGTCGAGAAAATGCAAAGAGATACCCTACTGGACAAGCCGCCAAAATCTGACGCACAGGAACTAGAACAACAGGATGCTTCAAAACCACTGCTCATGGACGATGCCATTTTGAGGGATTTGGAGTCACAAATAATCCCAGTAGACGATAAGCTCGATAGTGCAGTAAAGGTGCAGCAACAGCATCAGGTTAAACCTGACAGCAAGTTGCCAGCAGAAGCAACCGATCAAGATAAGGATGATGCGGATGAAGACGAAACGAACAAGGTCCCAGTGGAGGAAGAGTTGATCGTCGCACAAAAAGTAGTACCTAAGGTTCCCGAACCGCCACAAACCGTATCGTCGGTGTTGGATGAAATCTGGCAAACACCATCAAAGGTCGAGGAAAAACTGGACGAGTTGAAACATCTAATCGACGACAAAGCGAAGAGCACCGTGTCTGATCTAGTAGCCATGAAGGATACTATGGTTAAAACTGTTGCCGAACGGAAGGAGGAAATCATCGATACCGTCGTAGTAGAGGTCAAGGATGCGGATCAAAAAGTAAAAGAGATCCTTGAAGACGCTGGCAAAGAAGTGGAGCAAATGGTTGTAGAAACTGCACAAGAGGTGGTAAAAGGTATTACCGATAAAGCTGACTCCGTGCTCGATGATCTGCAATCTAAGACCAAGCTGATCGACGATGAACTAACAGCCACCACTTCTAAGATGGACGCGAAAGTGGATTCCGTAGTCCAAGAGGTTTCGCAAGCTGCTACAAAGGTAGATGAAACGCTGGTCAACATCGCAGCAGAAACGAGCGAACTGGAAAAGTTAGCGAAAGATCTCAAACAAGATGTTATCAGCCAGTTGGATAGTACCAAACAACAGCTCGAACAAGACCTTACGAAAGAGGTAGAAAAGGTGCAAGAAAAAGCGAAAACTGGCATCAGCTCTTTCTTCGGAAGCATCACGGAGGGCATTAAAAGTGGAATCGAGAAAATGGCAGACAAAGTGGAACACAAGATCAAAGATAAAACCGAGGAAGTTGAAGTCAAATTGCAACAAGTCACAGAAAAAATTGACAGTCTCCAAATGGAACGCAGTTTAGAATCGGTCGCAGCAGCACACCACGAGTCGGAAGAACAAGCATACGATCGATTTGGAGGCCCTTACGAGCGAAGCTATACCCAAGAGTTGCGTGAAACGCATATTACGACACTCGATTCTCCGGTCTCGGATGGAGATAAGCTAAATATGGAATTGAAATCCATGGTCAACATTCCGCAAGATATCGACGAAGACAAGGAGCTCGAAGAGCTAGAGGCTAACAAAAGCATGGGTTCATTTGTGATCGAGGACATCAAGTATAGTGCTTTTGATGATGCTAATCTGCGCGAAATCAAAGAGGAGGAAGAGGAAGATCGGGTTTCTCCACCACAAGGAACCTCGGAGAAGCTTGACCCAGTCATTGGCATGATGCCACCACGCGCGCGTACTCCGGAAGATGTAGCCAAGATTGTGGCCAATGTAGCGGAAGTCTTGAAGTCCGATAAAGACTTAGAGGAAATCATTCCTGGATTCGATCCTCAGGAGCTGGAGCGAAAGCTTTCCCAAGGTGCTGCGCGTGAGGAAGATGTAGGCACAGTACAACGAATGCTCGTTACGGCCAGCAGCGAAGATGGTGGCGAAGAGACGGTCATTTGTGCCGACGGAACTATCACATTCTCAAAGTCAGCCACGCCAGAACCTATTCAGGGTTCCGGCACTACTACTCCTGAGATTAAAGTGCAGGAGGAGAATGAAGACGAAGAGGATGACGCCGAGTCGCATATGCCCACAAAGGATGCTACTGACGTGAAACGAACAGGAGATGAAAAGGGAAGCCCTGCATCGTCAGGCAAATCGTCGCCAGATTTAAAAACATCTCCCACATCAATCGAAGAGAAGGACAAACACGAATTACCTGAGAAAGTAGTTCAGGTTGAGGTGGCAAAACCAAAGATGCCTGAAGAAACTATTGACATGGTGAGCGATATCCACAAGGAATCGTTAGCCGATCATCAAACATACGGTCAAATTGATGATACAAGGCGTGAGTCCGCCATTAGTACTTTCAGCGAGCGAGATTATACCAAGGATGAAAGCTCTTTCGTCGATGAACGTGATTCGTCTCGGGCACATTCGATATCAAGTCACATCAGTGATCTAAAAGAAGACCCAACCGACCTAAAATCAGTGGCAGACTTTTTAAAGGAATCTGAAAAAGATCACGATCAAGTATTTGTTGAAGCAGACGGCAAAATGAAAGAGCTTTCTAGTCCTGAATCCATTGCAAGTCAGAAAACGGTATCAGAGAAGGATCAGATTGTTGTAGGCGGAACTGCTGACACATCAATTGAGCCAGCTGCTGCATCCGATATGACTGTTGATGCTAAGGCACAGGTCGAATCGGGTGAATTTTCGCGTCCAGAATCTCCAGCAAGTGTGGGAGACACTAGCCTTCAGGAATCGACAGTGCCATATAGCACAACCAAAGATTTTCAAGAACAACCCATTCAAATGCGACAACAGTTGAAAGAATCTGCATCATTGGATCTCGCCGAAGAACTGCAGGAAGAAACAAGCTTTTCTCGTCCTGAATCACCAGCTAGCGCCGAAGATGTATCACGCCCTGCTTCTGCTGTAAGTGGACCAGCTGACAAGGCTCCGTCTGAGAAGTCCGTCGATCTCAAGGCTGAGACCAAGGAGGAGTCCCGACCTGCTTCTGCTGCAAGTGGACCAGCTGACAAGGCTCCGTCTGAGATGTCCGTCGGGCTGAAAGCTGATGACAAGGAGGAGTCCCGACCTGCTTCTGCTACAAGTGGACCAGCTGACAAGGCTCCGTCTGAAAAGTCCGATGAGCTGATGGCTGAGACCAAGGAGGAGTCCCGACCTGCTTCTGCTGCAAGTGGACCAGCTGACAAGGCTCCGTCTGAGAAGTCCGTCGATCTCAAGGCTGAGACCAAGGAGGAGTCCCGACCTGCTTCTGCTGCAAGTGGACCAGCTGACAAGGCTCCGTCTGAGAAGTCCGTCGATCTCAAACCTGATACCAAGGAGGAGTCCCGACCTGCTTCTGCTGCAAGTGGACCAACTGACAAGGCTCCGTCTGAGAAGTCTGTCGATCTCAAGGCTGGTGACAAGGAGGAGTCCCGACCTGCTTCTGCTGCAAGTGGACCAGCTGACAAGGCTCCATCTGATAAGTCCGATGAGCTTAAGGCTGAGACCAAGGAGGAGTCCCGACCTGCTTCTGCGGCAAGTGGACCAGCTGACAAGGCTCCATCTGAGAAGTCCGTCGATCTTAAGGCTGAGACCAAGGAGGAGTCCCGACCTGCTTCTGCTGCAAGTGGACCAGCTGACAAGGCTCCGTCTGAGAAGTCCGTCGATCTCAAGCCTTGTGACAAGGAGGAGTCCCGACCTGCTTCTGCTGCAAGTGGACCAGCTGATAAGGCTCCGTCTGAGATGTCCGTCGATCTGAGACCAAGGCTGATGCCAAAGAGGAGTCCCGACCTGCTTCTGCTGCGAGTGGACCAGCTGACAAGGCTCCGTCTGAGAAGTCCGTCGATCTCAAAGCTGAGACCAAGGAGGAGTCCCGACCTGCTTCTGCTGCGAGTGGACCAGCTGACAAGGCTCCGTCTGAGAAGTCCGTCGATCTCAAAGCTGAGACCAAGGAGGAGTCCCGACCTGCTTCTGCTGCAAGTGGACCAGCTGACAAGGCTCCGTCTGAGAAGTCCGTCGATCTCAAGGCTGATGCCAAGGAGGAGTCCCGACCTGCTTCTGCTGCAAGTGGACCAGCTGATAAGGCTCCGTCTGAGATGTCCGTCGATCTCAAGGCTGAGACCAAGGCTGTTGACAAGGAGGAGTCCCGACCTGCTTCTGCTGCAAGTGGACCAGCTGACAAGGCTCCGTCTGAGAAGTCCGTCGATCTCAAGGCTGATGCCAAGGAGGAGTCCCGACCTGCTTCTGCTGCAAGTGGACCAGCTGACAAGGCTCCGTCTGAGAAGTCCGTCGATCTCAAGGCTGATGACAAGGAGGAGTCCCGACCTGCTTCTGCTGCAAGTGGACCTGCTGACAAGGCTCCGTCTGAGAAGTCCGTAGATTTCAAAGCTGAGACCAAGGAGGAGTCCCGACCTGCTTCTGCTGCAAGTGGACCAGCTGACAAGGCTCCGTCTGAGAAGTCCGTCGATCTCAAGGCTGAGACCAAGGAGGAGTCCCGACCTGCTTCTGCTGCAAGTGGACCAGCTGACAAGGCTCCATCTGAGATGTCCATAGATCTCAAGGCTGAGACCAAGGAGGAGTCCCGACCTGCTTCTGCTGCAAGTGGACCGCTGACAAGGCTCCGTCTGAGAAGTCCGTCGATCTCAAGGCTGATGCCAAGGAGGAGTCCCGACCTGCTTCTGCTGTAAGTGGACCAGCTGACAAGGCTCCGTCTGAGATGTCCGTCGATCTCAAGGCTGAGACCAAGGACGAGTCCCGACCTGCTTCTGCTGCAAGTGGACCAGCTGACAAGGCTCCGTCTGAGAAGTCCGTCGATCTCAAGGCTGATGCCAAGGAGGAGTCCCGACCTGCTTCTGCTGCAAGTGGACCAGCTGACAAGGCTCCGTCTGAGAAGTCCGTCGATCTTAAGGCTGAGACCAAGGAGGAGTCCCGACCTGCTTC
The DNA here is from genome assembly GCF_017562075.2 of Anopheles merus. Taxonomy (NCBI): domain Eukaryota; kingdom Metazoa; phylum Arthropoda; class Insecta; order Diptera; family Culicidae; genus Anopheles; species Anopheles merus. Next base: position 1,233,363 of record NC_054082.1, read on the forward strand.
TGCTGCAAGTGGACCCGCTGACAAGGCTCCGTCTGAGATGTCCGTCGATCTCAAGGCTGAGACCAAGGAGGAGTCCCGACCTGCTTCTGCTGCAAGTGGACCAGCTGACAAGGCTCCGTCTGAGAAGTCCGTCGATCTCAAAGCTGATGCCAAGGAGGAGTCCCGACCTGCTTCTGCTGCAAGTGGACCAGCTGACAAGGCTCCATCTGAGATGTCCATAGATCTCAAGGCTGAGACCAAGGAGGAGTCCCGACCTGCTTCTGCTGCAAGTGGACCAGCTGACAAGGCTCCGTCTGAGAAGTCCGTCGATCTCAAGGCTGATGCCAAGGAGGAGTCTCGACCTGCTTCTGCTGCAAGTGGACCAGCTGACAAGGCTCCGTCTGAGAAGTCCGTCGATCTCAAAGCTGAGACCAAGGAGGAGTCCCGACCTGCTTCTGCTGCAAGCGGACCAGCTGACAAGGCTCCGTCTGAGAAGTCTGTCGATCTCAAGGCTGAGACCAAGGAGGAGTCTCGACCTGCTTCTGCTGCAAGTGGACCAGCTGACAAGGCTCCGTCTGAGATGTCCGTCGATCTCAAGGCTGAGACCAAGGAGGAGTCCCGACCTGCTTCTGCTGCGAGTGGACCAGCTGACAAGGCTCCGTCTGAGAAGTCCGTCGATCTCAAAGCTGAGACCAAGGAGGAGTCCCGACCTGCTTCTGCTGCAAGTGGACCAGCTGACAAGGCTCCGTCTGAGAAGTCCGTCGATCTCAAGGCTGAGACCAAGGAGGAGTCCCGACCTGCTTCTGCTGCAAGTGGACCAGCTGACAAGGCTCCGTCTGAGATGTCCGTCGATCTCAAAGCTGATGACAAGGAGGAGTCCCGACCTGCTTCTGCTGCAAGTGGTCCAGCTGACAAGGCTCCGTCTGAGATGTCCGTCGATCTCAAGGCTGAGACCAAGGAGGAGTCCCGACCTGCTTCTGCTGCAAGTGGACCAGCTGACAAGGCTCCGTCTGAGAAGTCCGTCGATCTCAAGGCTGAGACCAAGGAGGAGTCCCGACCTGCTTCTGCTGCAAGTGGACCAGCTGACAAGGCTCCGTCTGAGAAGTCGTCGATCTCAAAGCTGAGACCAAGGAGGAGTCCCGACCTGCTTCTGCTGCAAGTGGACCAGCTGACAAGGCTCCGTCTGAGAAGTCCGTCGATCTCAAGGCTGAGACCAAGGAGGAGTCCCGACCTGCTTCTGCTGCAAGTGGACCAGCTGACAAGGCTCCGTCTGAGAAGTCCGTCGATCTCAAAGCTGATGACCAAGGAGGAGTCCCGACCTGCTTCTGCTGCAAGTGGACCAGCTGACAAGGCTCCGTCTGAGATGTCCGTCGATCTCAAGGCTGATGACAAGGAGGAGTCTCGACCTGCTTCTGCTGCAAGTGGACCAGCTGACAAGGCTCCGTCTGAGAAGTCCGTCGATCTCAAGGCTGATGCCAAGGAGGAGTCTCGACCTGCTTCTGCTGCAAGTGGACCAGCTGACAAGGCTCCGTCTGAGAAGTCCGTCGATCTCAAGGCTGATGCCAAGGAGGAGTCCCGACCTGCTTCTGCTGCAAGTGGACCAGCTGACAAGGCTCCGTCTGAGATGTCCGTCGATCTCAAGGCTGATGACAAGGAGGAGTCCCGACCTGCTTCTGCTGCAAGTGGACCAGCTGACAAGGCTCCGTCTGAGAAGTCCGTCGATCTCAAGGCTGAGACCAAGGAGGAGTCCCGACCTGCTTCTGCTGCGAGTGGACCAGCTGACAAGGCTCTATCTGAGATGTCCGCCGATCTCAAGGCTGAGACCAAGGAGGAGTCCCGACCTGCTTCTGCTGCAAGTGGACCAGCTGACAAGGCTCCGTCTGAGAAGTCCGTCGATCTCAAGGCTGAGACCAAGGAGGAGTCCCGACCTGCTTCTGCTGCAAGTGGACCAGCTGACAAGGCTCCGTCTGAGAAGTCCGTCGATCTCAAGGCTGAGACCAAGGAGGAGTCCCGACCTGCTTCTGCTGCAAGTGGACCAGCTGACAAGGCTCCGTCTGAGAAGTCCGTCGATCTCAAGGCTGAGACCAAGGAGGAGTCCCGACCTGCTTCTGCTGCAAGTGGACCAGCTGACAAGGCTCCGTCTGAGAAGTCCGTCGATCTCAAGGCTGAGACCAAGGAGGAGTCCCGACCTGCTTCTGCTGCAAGTGGACCAGCTGACAAGGCTCCGTCTGAGAAGTCCGTCGATCTCAAGGCTGATGCCAAGGAGGAGTCCCGACCTGCTTCTGCTGCAAGTGGACCAGCTGACAAGGCTCCGTCTGAGAAGTCCGTCGATCTCAAGGCTGATGCCAAGGAGGAGTCCCGACCTGCTTCTGCTGCAAGTGGACCAGCTGACAAGGCTCCGTCTGAGAAGTCCGTCGATCTCAAGGCTGATGCCAAGGAGGAGTCCCGACCTGCTTCTGCTGCGAGTGGACCAGCTGACAAGGCTCCGTCTGAGAAGTCCGTCGATCTCAAAGCTGAGACCAAGGAGGAGTCCCGACCTGCTTCTGCTGCAAGTGGACCAGCTGACAAGGCTCCGTCTGATAAGTCCGTCGATCTCAAACCTGATGCCAAGGAGGAGTCTCGACCTGCTTCTGCTGCAAATGGACCAGCTGACAAGGCTCCGTCTGAGATGTCCGTCGATCTCAAAGCTGATGACAAGGAGGAGTCCCGACCTGCTTCTGCTGCAAGTGGTCCAGCTGACAAGGCTCCGTCTGAGATGTCCGTCGATCTCAAGGCTGATGCCAAAGAGGAGTCCCGACCTGCTTCTGCTGCAAGTGGACCAGCTGACAAGGCTCCGTCTGATAAGTCCGTCGGGCTGAAAGCTGATGACAAGGAGGAGTCCCGACCTGCTTCTGCTGCAAGTGGACCAGCTGACAAGGCTCCGTCTGAGAAGTCCGTCGATCTTAAGGCTGAGACAAGGAGGAGTCCCGACCTGCTTCTGCTGCAAGTGGACCAGCTGACAAGGCTCCGTCTGAGAAGTCCGTCGATCTCAAAGCTGAGACCAAGGAGGAGTCCCGACCTGCTTCTGCTGCAAGTGGACCAGCTGACAAGGCTTCGTCTGAGATGTCCGTCGATCTCAAGGCTGATGCCAAGGAGGAGTCCCGACCTGCTTCTGCTGCAAGTGGACCAGCTGACAAAGCTCCGTCTGATAAGTCCGTCGATCTCAAACCTGATGCCAAGGAGGAGTCCCGACCTGCTTCTGCTGCAAGTGGACCAGCTGACAAGGCTCCGTCTGAAAAGTCCGTCGATCTCAAGGCTGATGACAAGGAGGAGTCCCGATCAGCTTCTGCTGCAAGTGGACCAGCTGACAAGGCTCCGTCTGAGAAGTCCGTCGATCTCAAGGCAGATGCCAAACAAGAGTCCCGACCTGCTTCTGCTGCAAGTCTAGCTAGTGACAAAGCACCATCAGATAAATCGGTTGATCATAAAACCGATGTGGAAACATCCTGTGCATCCTCATTTATGAAATTTGAGGAATCTTTATCGCGCCGAGAATCATCCACTACCACCAAAGACGAACGACCTGCTTCAGCAATGAGCGATGGTGAAGAAGATGACTTCGAGACAAAAGTGGTTATGAAGGAAACCCGATCAAAATCTATGTCAGCCGTGGCCACATCTTCTGTACAACGTTCCGGATTTGAAGGTAGCACATTGGGAGTACTAGAAGAATCGGTCATATCTTCCCGTGACGATCTTGATACATTGCGCAGCCCTCGTGATAGTGTAACAAAAATAGATGCCACGTTCGTCCCACACCAATCGGAGCGAACCATGGTAAAGTCTTTTAAGCCATTGTTTAGTGACAATCCACAGTTCCCGGGAGAGAAGGATGATATACACAAGCAGGATGCAACGAGCACGTTCCCAAAATGCGGTCTGGACAGTACCGAAAGCCCTGAGCATGGCGCATCTATTGCCAAAGGCTTGGATCAGCTACTAAAAGATACAGTCACCTCCATGAAAGAAATTGAAAAGATGACTTCCACTGTCATTTCCTCCACGGTCTCTAAAAAGGAGGAATCAACAACAGAAGGCAAGACCTCTGGAACATCCACCATGAGCGCATTCCCGATGTCTCTCGATAGTGGTAAATCGTCTCCTTATCTTGCTGACAAATCGCAGGAGTCCAGTGCAAAATCGGTCAGTCCGCCAGGACAGGACAAAGACTCGCTCGACGAGAGCTCCACATCGTTCAACACATTCATTGAGAAGGATAGCTTATCGGAAAAGACCCAACAGCAGCAACACATTTCTATTCGCATGAATACAACTGGCGAAGCAATAGCAACCGAAACTACCGCAACCACAACTGAGAGGATTGCAGACGAATTGCTCTTTGCTGGTAATAAAACACCACCAACTGCTCCAATTAGTCCGAACGTTGCAGCTAAAGATGGTATGAGTATAACCCAAACTCATTGCGAGTCTTCGACTCTGTCTAGCTCGACGTCTGTTGCATCAGCGACAATGACACTGGCGAGTACTGCTATGACGACTGCGCCGACTGGTCCGACTGCGCCAAAGGACGATGCATCTGGTATTTCAACACCTAAAGAGTCTGTACCATCTGGCAAGTCGAGCCCGGGGCTGATGTCCGTGCACACACAGGGTAGTACGGACAGTGCTTCCAAATCGATCAACTTGGGCCACAGCAGTTCAGGTATTGAGACATCAGATTCATCGCCAAAGCCAACATCGCCCTTCCCGAAGGTGGTCGTCGACACGCTAAAACTTGCGGACGAGGCAAAGACCACCTCCGGCATGAGCACACCGGACATGACGCGTTCCTCAACGCCAGACATGGTCGACTCACAGATCGAGCGCATTGCCACTACGACAGCGAGCGGGGAGAAGAGCGACTCTCAAACTACTGTTACGACTACGACGACGACGACAAAGACCACGACGTACATCATTAAGGATGGACAAAAGATTGAGGTCGACAGCAACGTGCATAGCGACACAGTTAGCAAAACGGAAACACAGCAGCCCGATGCTGCTGCAGTCCCCTCCGGTGGTGTATCGTCCACCACCACCACCACGACTTACATTGTGAAAGAAGATGGACAAAAGATCGAAGTGGACAGCAGCCAGCACGCCGATCAGATGTCGCAATCGATCGTTTCCACCAAACCGTCGGCTCCTACCCAGCTAACGCTGGCAGGTACCGAGGAGCGCAGTTTCGCCGAGGACTATAATGAAAAGGATGTGCTATCACCGCGATCCGACATTTCCTCTGGACAGGCATCCCGCATTGTGGCCGGATGGCACGACGAGGATGTACCTGGCTCGCCGATGAGCGTCACTTCGCAAGCTCCACTGTCTCCCAGCACTAAATACACCTACGACTACGACCTGCAGCATTCGAGCTCGGGTGTGAGCAAGAAATCTGACATTGAAATTGACCAGGACAGCCAGGACGACGTCGTTCCGCCGCAGTACGGCAGCGAGGAAGCGAAGTCGGCCATTCCCATCACTTCCAGCTATAAAGCAGATCCAATGAGCACCTCGTTTTACGGCCAGCTGCCAGAAGTTCCGTCAATGACCATGGCCTCAAGCACCACTCGTTCGATCCCGATTCCGATTACCGGTACCGCTAAAGGCTTTTCCAAACCGTACGTAGAGTATGCGTCCAGCGGCGACAGTAGTGTCGATTCCAGCCACAAGCCATCGATGACGGGTGACCGCAAGTATCTGGACGAGGCAGATCTTGACTTTGAAAAAGCATTCAGCAGCGCCAGCAGCACCAAGATGGACGATCTGATGACGACGTCAATGCACTTTTCGAGCGAGAAAGAGTTTATGGCCGCTACATCCACTATCGCTGCCAGTATGGCCCAGGCGCAAAAGATGGAAATGGATTTCACTTCAACCGGACTTCCGTCGTCAGTGACGACCACCGTCACGGGAGCACAGCCGAGTGCAGCTGTCGCCGCTCCGTCTCAGCTCCCGCCAGCACAACCACAAGCGCAATCACAATCAACTCAACCACAATCAACTACCCAGCCGGCCGGACAGTCCACAAGTGCGGCTGCGGCCGAAGCGAAGAGCGTGCTCGATTCATGGGGCAAACCACTGGGACTTCCATCGCCAGCGCCCATGACAGCCGATGACAACAAGACGACGCCGAAGAAGGAACGCCGCATGCTGATGAGCAAAACGAAGCTGAACAACGAGAAGAACCTCCGCAAGCGAGCCGAATCTCCTACCAAAGCATCTGCGAAAAAGTGTACCACTCCCGTCTACGTTGACCTGTCGTACGTGCCACATCACGGCAACTCGTACTACGCGAACGTCGAGTTCTTCAAGCGAGTGCGGGCCCGATACTACGTTTTCTCCGGTACGGAACCGAGCCGGGAGGTGTACAATGCCCTGCTGGAGGCCAAACAAACCTGGGAAGATAAAGAATTAGGTAGGTACTTGCAAACGTTAGCGTTCATCCTAAATATCACACTTTAATTATGTTTTTTTTTTTTATTTCTGTTACAGAGGTAACTATCATTCCAACGTACGACACCGATGTGCTTGGCTACTGGGTTTCGGAGAACGAGGAACTGCTCGCCAAGTATCACATCGATCTGTCTCCAAGCGCGGCACGGTGTACAATCAATCTGCAGGATCACGAGACGTCCTGTTCAGCCTATCGGCTCGAGTTCTAGGCACCGGGGCGGATCATAGCATTCACCGACCAGACCATGGACGACGTGGATGTGGACACCCAGCAATAGCAGTAGAAGATCTCATCAGTACCAAGTTATGCGCTGGCTTTCCCTTCCGTACCATCTTTTAGGCGGAGGAGATGCAGAAAGCTGGCCAACGTGAGTAGACACACTTTAGTTCGGTTCTTTGTACCGCAAAGAGCCGCCGATTGATCGATTGCACTCGTTCAATTGTTAGTTGTACGTATCTAGTCCTAGCGAGCGTATCCTGGAAATGCAGCTATGTTAAGTTACTATTAGACATTTTCCTCCAACGGAAAGGTATAGAACGAAAAGGAATGGAAACAAGACTCCGCGTCAGCTAAAGAAAGAGGTTTTTAGATAGAACACGACCGAGCGAACCCATGCGGTGGAAAGGAATAGCAGGGAAACAAGATAATTTAAACGAAGAGCTTACTTTGTAGAGCAGACCCTTTATCCCGCACACGCAGTGGCGCATTTGTTCTTGAGCTTCCGGCTAGAAGACGCCTAGTTTAGGGATGATACAAATAGAACGCAAGAAGTGTCCGCAATGAGACAAACGATAGTCTACCTGAATTTTTTTTCAATTTCCCTTTTCAATCCTACAGACACTGCTTCTTTCTCTCTCATCCAACGTTCCGACGGCGAGAGGCAAACACTTTTTCTTCCGCCATAGCTTAGGCCGCTGTCAATCGCCGTGCACCCGGTACAACATTGCAAGGGGTTGGACCCTGTAGTTAGTTGTGATAAAGTTTACTTGTTGATTGAGCGAAATTACTCCACATGCTAAGTTGCAATGTCATATACCAGAGAACAGAACGGCTTCTGACCGTGAAGGTTACACCTTCGTTGCACAGTCGTACCCGTTGGCAACTCGTCTGAATACGTGCACAGCCGGGCACACACAGCAAAGGGTGGCAGCATTGGGGAGATACAAACGCACAACATCCGTCTAAAGTCTACATGATAATCAGGTTCATCAGGGAGCATAAACAGGAGCGAGGATGAGTTTTTGGCATGGCCATTCCTGGGATTGCTGTTCTTTTTTTAGGATTGCAAGGTAGTCAAACAAGCAAAGCATATACGCAATGCCATTTTGGAAGGAGTTCGAAACATACGGGAGTTGGTTGAGAAGGGATTTTTTGCTTTTCGGAGACTGTGGTTACAATACAAAACTTTTATACACCAGCTTACAAAATCATCATCACCTCCAGTGCAACACAGACGGCTTGCCGTCTTGATCGCCTAAAGTACCCAGCAATGGAATCCACCCAGTAACAGAGGATAGCTAAACTGTGTTTAGGTAGGTAGATAACGTATCTTACGCATCTTATGAGAATCGAAGCGAAGACGATCGCTCACTGTAAGACGTCCACTACAGACTGGAGAAACACTTCACACGTCTCTCCCTTTCAGCGAACACAAAAATCACATTGACACACGTCAGCCACAATGCGTAGCGAAAGCCCAAGTGTGCCCAGGCGGCGTTTGCCATTTCGGGGGAGTTGCCAACGCTGTGAACACTGCAGCGGAAGGGTGTAAAAACAACTTAAGGACGAAAAATATCCCCAAAAATATCAAAGTTGCGCGCACCACGTATAACCGATGAGCTTTGATGCGGACAGGAGAGTCTATTTACTTAAATCACTAATGTTGTTGATCGTACACGTCAAACTTTCGTGGCACAAAGATAAACTAAACATTCCTTATGCTAATAGCGACTCAGTGTGCGCGGTGTGATCCTTCAAGCACGCGTGCGTTTGTTTGCATGTGTCTGTGGGCCAGTGGATGATCCAGAGAGAGAGATATGATAGTTATACTTTTCTGTATCACCTCTCTCTCTCTCTCCAACACACAAAAACGTGCGTTATATGATGAAAAGCACGAGCAGCTCTGGCCCACATGGAATGGACAACAGACCGAATGGATGAATTACTACTTAAAGGCAACAAACACACTTTTCCATAATGCAATTTCGTCATCTAAATAAATGAACATCATTTATCACCACAGCTGAACTATATGAGCGATTGATTATAGCAAACAAGAGGATAACCAAAACTCTATTTATCTAAATATAGTCTGAACAAAAGACGATTTAAGAGAGAAAGAGAGAGAAAGAGATGAAAAACAACAAACCAAGATGTACCATGTTACTACATTTAATCTTCCTTAGAGCAAAGTGAATATTACCGAATCAAGCAGAAAAAGGGGCGCCAAATATGCCAGAAGAATGTTGTTGTTGAATGAATGCCTATAGTACATTTCAGGGCGGTGGGTGGTGTGAGAGTTGAATAGATCGTAAATCAAATTTTCCTATACTTCATCGAGATGCACGCTCACCAAGCGCGATACTACATCCCCAAATTGTTCATGGAACGTGTTATCTCTCTCTGAAAGAAACTTTCAGCTATAGTTAAAAACAAAGGCAAACACAAACCACTAGGAAACATAGGCCACGCATTTAATGCATCAAAGAAGATTGGAGCCTACACATACAGGAGATAAAGGGGAGGAAACGTATTTAACACACTTCACACACGAGTTGATAATGATGATAATGATAGCGATATAAGCCCATGAGACAGTTCAAATGAAGCAACTTGCGAACAACAAAACATTTAAACAACACTACGTGCAGCAGCGGCACGAAACCGAAAGGCTACGTGCGGGGCGAACGGGAATGAAAGAAACCGAAACACAAGACGAATGTTCAACTAATAAATGTATTATTTGTTAGCACGAGAGAAATGCGCTCCAGCAGCAGCATTAGCCGATCGATTTGTGTTACAAGCGGCGGTGTTAATTAATGAATAAAATACACTATATAACGATGTTTAGTTTCGATGGCTGTTTAGCAAAAACAAAAAACAAAGCAAAAACACACACACACACACATATACAACACACACGTAACATTGACGTGCATCTACAAATGCGTACTCGTATATTTAAAAACAACTCATCCCACACTCATCAAAACTGCAGAAATCAGAACGAATGAACGATATTTTACAAGTGCGAAAAGGGGGAGAGTAATGCTTTAAAGCCAAAACAAGAATGTGGGGGAGAGATAAAACGTAACCGAACCGTGGTCTCGTCATCGTGACGGACTCAGACAGAACAGCGTCCCGTTGAAGGAAGCAGACGAGGGGAGCAAAGATAGGAGCAAAATTTGTCGATTTTTATATGCCAATTTTAAGCTTTTATATTAGCCACCAAGCAGACAGAGAATTAAACAAAACAAAGAAAAAAAAGATACATTTTCACCCCGCGTAATAGAGACGGCCGTAGAAAACGTCGGCCCTAGGAACCTCTCTCAGTGACGAAATGCTTGTGATTTCTGACTCCGGCCACAAACCGGGCACGCCGCTGAATGTGACGAAAATTTACTATTTGCCAATAGCATTGCACGGATATTAGGATAGGGTCTTTAGAATCAACGTCTGCTTATTGGTAGCGAGGGAAAGGAGAAACGGGAGAAGTAGAAGTCGGTGGCCAAACCACCATGGCCAATGCTGATCTGATACTGTGGCCAATCAAAATGCAAAGTGCTTTGCCGCTTAGTGGATACCATTGTTTTGCTGCGTGCGTGTGATGCGTGTACGCTCCTCTGCCGACGTTGTGTTACGATCACCTTTTACGATAGCGGTAGCGAATGTTTTCCTGATTTGCCTTAGCTTGTGCGCCGACGAGCCATTTGACCGACCATTTGGAGGGTTCTTATTACTGTTAGTATTAGTGAGCATTTGTCTGTTAATGAATTGGTTCCCATGTTTTGTTTGGTTTACGCTTACGCGGGGTAAGTTTGGTATTGCGACGTGAGTATGAGTGTGAGTGTTCTTGTATGTTTTGGGTGCTATGTACCGGAAATGCCTTCTAGGATGGATAGGAAGTGAACGCGACGCATTGCGTGCGACAGAGACGCAGGGAGTGAGCGAGAGGAGTATCATATGTAAGGATCCCCCCGAGGACGAACCGTGAAGGGCTGTGCGACTGTGTGGGGTGTGACAAGTGTAGAAGACGCAAGGCAAACATAATGACGATTGAGGAGTACGACGACGAAATCGTGGAACGAACAGGTGATACTGTTACGAAACTAGAATATACTGAGGGCCTAGGATAATGTTCAGCTTTCTTTTATAGCCACCAATCCCCGTACTGCAGCAAGATAGACTATGCAAATGTACTATCCATACATTGGTTTAACCTCTAAGGTTTACCATGCGTTAGATGCTATACTGTTAAGTTATGGTATCTAGATTTTGGTATTGATTTGTAGACATTAAGATTGCCCAGCGAGAACCGCTTTTGTATTATATGTTTGCTTGCATCTCTAACTTATATCATATCCTACTTTCGAAAAGACAAGAAGCATGTATGGCTGTATGCAGTATTCGCATACAAAACACGGGCAAAAAGAAGCTTTTGACATTTGATGACGAAAAACCAGTCGGACGGAATTTGACTGAAAGTAATTCACAAGACACGCAACGTTTGGAATGAGGCAGGACAGGAATGTGGAATTGACACACACACAAGTTGAACGATAATGGAAATTAAATGAATCTACATTCTACACAGTAAACAGACACATGCACACATTCTGATACTATAATAATAAAAAAAGAGTTATCATTAATGCTGAGATCACATTGGTTGAGATCTCTAGTAGCAAAAAGAAAACCCTATACTTTTAGCTTCATCTAGTCAGTTCATTGAATGTTTCATCAGTTCTTGAAAGTAAACAAAAAAGAAATAATAAAGACAAGAGGCAAACAACAAAACAAATACTATGTACTCATACATACATACACATAAAGCAGCCGTACAGGCTGGACCCAACTAACCCGATTGGAGAAAAGAAATACTTAAGACCACTACAGATGAGCGATAACTAGATGGGCGTATCATATTTCGACTGCAAAGAAGCTACGACCCTTTTCGGCGTGATGTTTTTTTTAATGAAAATCCAATATGAAGGCGGGTCGTTTGGGAGGATTTCAACGTACATTAACAATGAAAGACAGCTTGAGGAACGTCGGACATGGACGGGATCGAAAAACGCGACCCAGACGAACTGTATTCTGCTGCTTACCAATACATCAATTGTACGAATAATATGCACCACTGTCATCTCAATGCGCAAAATAGGCACGCAGAAGAGCAGATTGCGGAAAACAATTTATTGCTTACGCGTCTGAAGAAAAATACGTCCGTTCTTTACGACAGAGAGAGAGAAAGAGAGATAGGAACATAACAGAGCATGAGAACGAGCAAAAGCTGAAGAATTTCCACATTACCAAACCAATTTAACGATACAAAAACAGAAAACAAAACAAAGAGACAAACAAAACTATTAACCTATTATTATGATGTATGGTGAAATCAATAAAAATGAATAAAATTCAATAAAAACTATAAAATCTACGACTATACCGTGATATTATCATTTCTCTGCAAAGAAAACGCTCCGGGCACACGTGTTGGTTTTCGTGAAATTGTCTATCCAGCATTCATTTACCCATGTGCTCATGCAGCTTGCGTTATAAGTCAGTGTCCGTATATTGATCCGCTGGTCATACAGCGGATTACGTAGGAGTTAAATGATTTAAATGATAATTACTAGTCCATTCCACGATCATTGTAGTATCTCCCACACACCCTCTCTCTCTCGCTCTCGTTGCCTCGCCTCGTGCGCACAGCACATTCCGACGCATGTTTTGCAAACAGTGATCATGATCGTGTCTTTTCTTTCACTATCGATCGATCGTCGTCACTGGACCGTGAACGAGTACCATCTATCAGAGAGAAATAACGCGCGCGATAATGGAGGCAATGCAGGCGCCGGACTTACGCTCGCAGCGCGGTGAACTGGTGAAACACATCCAGTATGTGCGGGTCGAGATCGGACGTAAATAGCAAGCTTTCCAATGTGCTGCTGTATTTCTGCACTTGCTCGTGGTGCTAAACGTAAAAAAAAAAAAACAATACCACGCATACAGCGGAGAGGAAAAAGTCATTAGGACAATGTGAACAACACCACCGAGCGAGCACAGTGTATCGCATTATCGTTAAGTTTTGTTACTCTGCAGTTAGCACTTACCATCATAAACACCTGCTGTAGCCGGCCAATGGTCCAGCGGTACCAGTCGGTGTCATAGTCCCGCCCGTCCGTGTCACACTTGACCAGGTGCTCGGACAGGATCATAATGAAGCGTTGAAAAATGATCAGAAACAGGCGCTTCTGGTCGACGTACGCTGCCTCCAGCTTTTCCTCCATCCGCTCCACCTGCTCTTCGGTCGGTTTTTCGCCCGATCCTTCCGTGTTTTTGCGACGCTTCTGAGCGTTGGGTGAAGCAGCGGCTTCGTCTTCCGATTCGCTCGAAGACGACTCTACTGTGCGGGCCAGCTTTTCTTTTGCTTCGTTCATTTCCCGACCTGTACACGACGAGGACGGAGAAATGTGAAAAATGGTGTCTTTCAACAAACATATCCGCATATACTTACTAAGCTTAGTGACGTGCTGATTCATCTTCTTGATCGTCAGATGCAGAATTTCCCACAAGTACATTTTGGTAAACTCTCCCACCATTTCCTTCGAGAACACCCACGTCGCGACGGCCGAACATTCGACAATCTGCACCTTGAGAAGCTTGTCAACGATAACGACCATCATCTGCTGATGATCTACCCACAGCTCGAACATGTTGTGTAGAATGCAGATCTGTGCTTCTTCCGTTTCCGCCAGTGCCTAGAGAGAGGGAGACAGAGAAAGTACATTAGAAAACCACCATTCCATTGAAAGCGCTAGGGCGAACATTACTTTAAACACGGCATGAAATTTAGAAATGGCAGCGAAGCTGTGCGAGAAGCTCTTGGAGCCCAGGTTCAGCAAGGTTTGAACAAATACATCGATTTTCAGTGGGTTGAAGGGCGCCTCGGCCATGTCGGTGTCGGACGCATCCCTTGAATTCGGCAAATCGTTCAGCTCGTTCAGCACATCCTCGGCGTTGCACTTTTGGCGAATGGCAACCACCAGCTTGTGGGCCGTTGCAGTCCCCGGGAGAGATGCTGAAAAGCAGAGGAAAATAGTGGAAAATATGAGTGGATGTAAACAATGTATGGGGACCTTTCGATGCATTTTACAATTCTATTACAATCGGCCGTGCAACACCTCAACACTTGCAAATAACTCTCCACTAATCGAAGCAGATGGTAAAAAATTACCAGAAAAATGTACGAAAGCTCCACCCAGCTGCGAGAGAAACGACAGCCCCAAACGCTCCAAACGCAGGCAAAACATCATGCACACATTCCGAACGTTGGTTAAACATCACTTTTACTACACGATCCAATGCGAAATTCCAGCACGATGCGCCAAAGCCCAGCCCAAAACATAATCGCTAGCCTGGCGCTTGACTTTTCTAAGTGCGATCCACGCCACCTTCCCCTCACATAGGGCCAAAAGGGGGAAGAGAGGATAGGAACCCTCGATGCACGCGAGCAATGCTTTTCTTTTCATTGCATCTGTTTCGCCCCAGGACCGCTTCCATCGCGCGGGGCATGATCTGTCCATCATGCCGGCGCACGTCTGCCTCTGATCAGCTGAGTGGAACTGCACACCCGTTGCGTTTGCATTGCCCGCGGAGAGCCGACAATGCATCGCCGGTGCATCTGCAGCCAATAACTGTCGATTAAAGAGTTTCGCCACTTTCTTTCAAACGAAGCAAGACTCAAGCCAACCAGCAGCAGCAGCAGCAGCAGCAGCAGCAGTTCGACAAACCACCACCCGTCTAGGCAGCTGATGCGCGGACGGCCTTGGTGAAAATTATCGACAACCCGTAAGTCGCTGGCCAGGGCAGAAACATTGCTCGCAGCGCAGAAGTACACATATCTCGCTAGAAAAGGATGGATTGCAATGCTAACAGCATGGCACAAACGATCAACAAAAAGAAGAGTCGTGCACAACTACAAATCGTGCAACTGATCGGCGTGAGGTGAGTTTTCACTCGCACTTGCATGCACTAACACGAAAAATTGTTTTTGAGAAATTAATCTAATTAATGGTATCATGGCAGATTAGGGCGGACTTTACGAAACGGGGAATGTGAGAAGATCCGCATCATCCGCCGCCGCATCTCGCATGACCATTGCACGTTAACGAACGTCCTTCAGGGTTGTTGCGCTCTATGTACACTTTTTATTAAATAATTCCACATTTACGATCGGATAACGATAACATACAAAGCGCTCCATTTATCAGGAAAATAAAAAATAATTTTGCGGAAGGAAAATTCGTTCTGCTTCAAAACAGGAACTTCGAGCGTTACTTTTAACGGGAAGTAATTATCTCATATTGACATAATGCACTTAAAAGCGGGAGCGAAACGCGACGCAACAGCAGAAGAACCTTCCTTTCTCCTTATGCAACATTATATGCACCATTGGTTTGATTCCTGACACACAAAAAGCAATCAAATACGGCCCTTCTAAAGTTTGCTAAACCACAACAGCGTTATTAGAGTTTACGGCGTACTGAACAGAGTGTTCCGGAAGGAAAGGCGATCGAAAGAAAGCAAGGAAGACAATATGCTGCACAGCTTTGCGGTTAGACATGTACAACGAGTTCTGCTAAAGAATGAAAATAGCTCAAATTTGCCCCAAAAAAAACCTAATGCAATAGAGCTACTTGTTCGAGGTGGTACAAAGAAGTTATGCTGGTTAGTAGCGAAACTGTTTCCATATGCTCACGTCGACCGAAATCGTACATCTAATCTAACACCTCTGCACGAACGACACTAACATGTCTGCAGTGACGAACTAAGTCATATTTTTAGAGGCTTTATGAGCGTCATGCACATCACCTGCGATCGCATTGTTTTGGCGCAATCTTTGTCTTCAGATCGGGTGGTCGCTCTGAACTCGGCACCACCACCCGCCCGACCGATCGACCCAGAAAACCATTGTGCTTCTTTTTAAGTGGCAAATTTGTATTCAAATGTTTCCGTTTCTTAATCCATTTCAATCTACCACCACGGAACGGACTGACATTGTTTTTACCTTGATCTGTCACTAGAATCGTTACAGGGGGCGCGGGTGTGGGCTTTGGGCAAATTGGGAGGAAAAACAATTGAACTTTTCCACGAGATCCGCGTTTCCGGGAAGTGGGAATCGGCCCAAAATGCCGAAATCAAAGCCAACAATCAGTCCCTGACAATAATGTCGGTGTGTACATTCGAAAAGTTCGCCGCTCGCCTCTCGTTTCCCAAAGCCGCAGTTGCCTGCGCTGCCCGAGGCCTTCTGCGCCAAGTACATTGGGGCGTACATTTGCACGAGTTCTTCAGCCGAATCGATATGCACACGAACGTGCATATCTAGTATCAAGGAATTACTTTCACTCAAGAAGAGATCCACCCTGAAAAGCGCTTTCCTTCCACGTCGATCGCACTATTGCACCACATTGACCGCTGATGGAAAACCCCTTTTTATGTTTCAATTATGACAAAATGCAGCCCTCATACGTAACCCAAGACTCAGACTCAACATTCGTCAACAACAAAAAAAGGCAATCTATTCCAACATAATTAAATTGTCTCTCTCTCTGCTAGACTCGCCGCGCGGGACCAACTTATGCAACTCTGCCCAATACCGAAAGAAGATGCTTCTTCGCACGTGTCTAGCGTCGTCCGTACACCGCCGAGAGTGCTTCTTTTGCATGCAGCTATGTGCTTAAATTTCCATTTTCAACATATTGCAAACGACGGCTCGATCTCTTTTGTCTAACACAAACCGTCAAACAAAAACTGGAATGTATGCAAAATGAGCAGCACAAAAAAGAGTTTACAACCACTTACACTCAACCCCCAGGGGTAAGATGAGCTGCTGTTCGTGCATTACAGTTTGTCACAGCAAGCACTAAACCCCCGAAAGGTGGTGCCGCGTTGGGGCACTTACGCTAAAAGTACGACGGAAGTGTGCTACGTTCGTCGTTAGAGCCGGCAAGGCAACAAACACTCTCCCTCCCTCTCTCCCTCTTGCGACATTTCCAGTCCATTAAGCCCCGTCGAATGATCGCACACGACCCACACATTACATTTTCGGCAACATTAATTGTTACCCACAAAAACGATCGGATCTTGGGATGCAAATACGATGCTGCGGCTAAGCATTACAGAAGCTGCGGGCAGAAAAGAGATGCAACACGGCCAGAGCGCAACCCACCGCTTAATCAACGGTCGATTTGGACTGTTTGTGAAGAGGTGTCGAAGACGAGTGACGTACCGGCCCTTAATGGAGGGGTGAGAAAAGCCCTCAACGCCTCCCGTCGGCGTCGGCACACGACGGAAAATGGAAATTAACGAACGAAACTGCGCCCGAGCGTTGAGTTTTCGCGCAAGAGAGGGGAGAGCAACCGTTGGCTGGGAAATGCAAACGCTGCGTTACGATGCAGGCGTCGGTTTGGAAGGGAGGGAGATCCGTCCATATCGCTCGCATCCACAGCGTGGCGGTGGATGGCCAGTTTTAATATGATTTTGAAAATATTACCCTTTTCAGTAGGCGCAAAACGCTCGTTCGAAACGGTTCACACATTGGTGCAAACAAGCTAACAGTAGTGTTGTTCGGTTTGGTGCGATATCGTCCGGTCGTCGATCGATCGATTAGGGCAAGTGCAGGCACAAAACGCATCGCTCCCCAACGGGCTACGGTGAACTGATACCGATAGATAGCCAAGATGTACGGTGAATAGTGCACAGCACGGGGACTAGTTTCCCTCCAGTGACAGAACACACACAGTGACAAACCCGAAACCATCGTGCGCGGTAGTGTTACGATACGATCGATACGTTGTGCGAGGATCAAAGCTCCCTAAAACAGTGCAACAAAGAAAGCGCCCATAGACAAAGAGAGGCTTTTGTTTTCCGCTTTAAAATAGAAACAATTCAACTGCTGCCACGTGTGTGTGTGTACGTGTATGTGTGGTCAATGTTCTGCACCCTCACGGCGCTCGTTCTGCAGCTGTACAAGACGAAAACTCAGCGAACGATCCATCACTGTCAGCGGCCAATCACGTTCCGCCATGGATTACATCGGACGTACAATGAACATTTGTTTAATTCTTTTCATGGTAAGACAAAACTCCCTCTAACTGATCTTGCAACATCGCATATCCCTCCGCGGTGGCGGTGCTGAGGGGTGGACTGTGCTTAGGAGGCAGGTTGGCAGCGGAGCAACGCGGCTTGTGTGCATACCAAACCAGCAGATTCTGAGCTCGGCAAAGAGACCGAAAAGCTTACGCGAGTTAAATGACAACGCCGTGTTTTGCATACCCCACGGTGACGAAGAACTGTGGGAAACGGTTCCCTTTTTTTTTGTTTGAGCTAAATTCAAATCAAGGCAATGCGACAAGCATGGAATGTGATTGCTCAAAGCCACAGCAAGGGAACTAACCCTCTTACTTGATTAAACCTTTTCCTGGAGATATGCAACAGGTACCTACAAAAAACAGAGAGTAAAGATCAATTCATCCGATTAGAATATGTTCTAAAAAAACCGATCAAACTTGCTAATGTCACCGATTTTCCACGCCTCCAACGAAACAATGCCTTCGGGTACCCGAAATGAGGTTGGCACAAATTAGCTCTCGATCTTCTCCTCACACCAGAACAGAGCCCTTGACACTAGCGACACTGTCATGGAACTGTAGAAGAAGCATTCGTTTCGTTCAGACTGCACATCTGACCCACCACCACCTGTGTCCGACCGCTGCAATCGTAATTTATTCATCAGCTTTAATGCTCTGTTGATGATTGCCGGCGCCCATCCGACTATCGCGTTCGTCCGCGCCAGGCAGGCAAGCTGGGTCAAACGCTTCGAAGGCCCGCCTTTCGGCTCGTGGTTTGTTTAATTACGAACGAACTGTAACCTCATTGAGCGGCGGGCATGAGAATTTTCTGAGCAGCTGTAAAAGAACGAGAGTTACTACTATTGTGCCGCGCTGGAAAACGACGTCAGCGGCGGGCGTACAGAGGCGCAGAGAAAACGCTACCGAGAACGGGAAGCTCTCAAGGCGATCGCGATGCAGATACACAAGCCGATATCGTCGCACCGTAACGAAGAGACTGACTTGCTCTTGAACAATCGCCAGCGCGTTCCGAAAAAAACGCTCATCAATCGTAAACAGTTAATAAATCACAGTCCATTTGTAGCATTAATCTTCAGCAGACCTTCCTTCAGGCTAGGATTGATCAGATCAACTTATCATTTGTTCGTTTTTCCTTCCCACACCACATAGATATCCATTACCGGCAGCCATTGCCAGTACTTCAGCAACCGTGATATCATTCTAACGCCCCACCAGCTGAAGACGCACCCGGGCAAGGTTCTTTACTATCGACCGCGTGAGCAGGTTCCGTCCGACGAGAAGCCCAACGCGACCGGCGGCAATGGTAACGCGGTGCCCTGGGAAGAAGTGTTAAAAGAAACCGTTTTCCTAGCGCTGAATGATAACAAGACGAGGTAAGTTAATGAAAAAAACCAAGATCGAAGCTACAGAACAGCCACGAAGCTGCACAAACACACACACAAACTTTACATTGCGACCCAATCATTTAGTTGTTCTTTGCGAACGCGTAGTTTCTCTTGCAATTAATTATGCCAAACTACAGAGAAGGCCTTTTTAAACGGCCCCTTTAAAGTTTCAAGGGGAAAAGAATAACAACAAACGGGGGAAAAGGGAGCTGTAATTGCTGCCGAAAGGAAAAGTGCGCCCGAAAAGAAAAGTCTAACGATACACAAACTACTGAAGTGCGAAGTGGCAGCATCGTTCCACGAGGCTGCACGCGCCAAACAGCATAGCAAAGCGGCAAGGCCAGCCCGAGCGCGCGTGCCACCGACTGGCGCCATGTCATGCGCGTACCTGCGGGGAGATAGTAGTGTATGTTTATGCAAAACAGAAGGCTTTCCTTACACAGCTGACGTCAAGGCGATTGGCGCAGTTGTACTTATTAAACCGTACAGATTAAGTGAGCATGAAATTACCGATTCAATTGGTAACGCGAAAACAAAAACGATAATCTCGACTGTTGTTTCAGGGGGAGGGGGGTATAGGGGATTTGGTGGTCATTACGGCTTCTTCCGGCTCCTACACTACATTGATCGTAATGACAATCGTAACGACATGCAGGAAGCAACATAAAAAACCCTTCCTTTTCCTACTATTCAATTGTTTGCTCTCTTTGTTTCATCTCTCTTTCCCTCGTTCCCTCTTTTCCGTACCCTCATCCAATTAGCCTTCAGCAACAATCTTCTGGAAGCACTGAAAATGCACCGCTCCTAGCGAACCGGCAGCAGAAGGCGATCTACAATGCACCGTACATCGGGTCAGTCGATCTGGCCGTTCCCCGCTTTGGTGACATCGTCGAGTTGGCGCACGGTCGCCTGGAGCAGGACGCCACCGCCGCCGACGATTCGTACTTTTTCGTCCAGCAGCAGGACGGTAAGCCGGAGGAGCCGCAGCGCAACGTGACCGCCCTGTGGAAGGTGGAACGGATTCGGCATCGTGACGATCAGCGCGGACATCGGTATGAGCTGAAGTTCACGGTGGCACAGCCGTCGAAACAGGCTACGACGACGGCCAGCGAATCGACCGCCACTCCGCTGGAAGGTGAACAGGAACAGGGAGGAGCAGCCGCAAGCAATCGCACCTACATCATCCGTGACGAGGACTACCCGCGGTACTTTGGACAGCTGATCAACTCCCCGAACGCCATTCCGATGCACCGGAAGAACGATCAGATGTTCGATCGTACCTTCTTCGACATGGTCCAATCGCAGGCTCCTCCCCATCCGCAGCCGCACCACCAGTTCGGTTCGTTCGCTCCGGCCACACGCTTCTACCGACCGGCCGTCGTGCAGCAGGCACAGCAAACCATGACCGTCGGGCAGTATTTGCTGCAATCGCTGCTGTCCGGTGGCGAGGCGCCCAAGTATCACCACCATCATCATCACTTTGTCCCCGGCAAGATGGCGGCCAGCCCCGCGTACTACGGAGGGCTAGCGGCGGCCACGAGCAATCGCATCAAGTTCCCCGATTCCTTTACCGGCTCCAGCCACTCGGTGCCCAAGTTCTACCAGCACATCCACTTCCAGCGTCCCTCGATCGCTCCCCTAGCACCGACGGCCCTTCCGGGCAGCTATCTGTTCCACCATCCGAAGGACTCGCATGCCCCGGCCCCGAGCAACATCCATCACGACTACACCAAGCTGGTCGATCTGCGCGGTGCGACGACAGCGACGGGGCACGATTCCGTCGAGGCGAAGCCTACAACCACCGTCAAAGCGAATGCCGCCCAGCAGCAGAAGCACTCGTCGCCTTCGCCGAACCTGATACAGCAATCGTTCCAGGCTCAGAAGACGTCGCCCAAGCCCCAGCAGTTCCCTACGCAGCAGCAGCAGCAGCAGTTCCACCAGCAGGTGGCAACGATTTCCACTGCAACCGGACCGCAGCAGCAGCAGCAGCAGCAGCAAACGGGCTCGGGACAGGCTCCGAACGGCCCTACCGCACAACAGTTCCCACCGCAACAGCACCTCCTCTACCGGCCACAGGTATCGCCCCAACAACAGCAACAGCAACCCATTCTGATTCATCCCCACGCTCACCCGCAACTCGGAGGGCCTCCTGGCTTCTTCCCACCCTCGCATGTCATCCAATCGATCCCCTTCTACAATCCCCAAGGCCAGATGGTGGTCAACCACATCCCGGTCATGTCCAACCACCACATGTTCCAGATGTCCCCGCCGCAACCGATCGCCATACCGGTGCACGTACAGCTGATCCCTCCCGTACCGCCCCAGAACCATCTGTACGCTGCCCAGCAGCAGCAGCAGCAGCAGCAGCAGCAAGCACCGCTTCATCCGCATCAGCCGCAGGATGGTCTTCAAGCCATCCCGGTGCGTATCATGCAACCCATCCCGAATCCCGTCCACCTCTACTCGCCCGTCAATCCCTTCCTGCCGCCGCTGCAAGCCCAGCAGCAGCAATCGTTCCACCATCACCACCACAGCCCGCATCACCCGATCGTCACTGTGACGCCCAAGACAACCTCCTCCTCATCCTCCTCCCCTACCACCACAAACTACCAGCACCACCAGCATCATCCTCATCCGGCTTCCCACGGCCACCATGCGGGCAACCACACCCAGGTCGCGTCCACCGCAGGCCAACCTTCCCCCACGTCCCAGTATCATCCGCATTCGCATCCGCATCCGCATCATAGCTCTCACTCGTTTAATGCCATTCCCACTGTTTTCAAGTTCACCAGTTCTAATGCGATCCCACACCCACAGAAGACGACGACGCTCGGCGGAGGGCCCACGTCCTCGTCCTCCCCAACGGTGACCGCGCAGCATCATCGCTACAACACGCCGAACGTGCAGCTGAGCGGCCCCTCGATTAGCCCTACGCCCGCCCACCGCCACCGGTACTCCACCGCCAGCGGAGGAGCGACGGGTGCCGGCGGCACCAGATCGTCCCCATCATCGTCCTCCTCCTCCTCCCCCTCCTCCTCCTCCTCCTCCTCCGCTAGCTCACCGTCACCGACCTCGGCCACGCGCTCCAGCTCCCGCTACACGTCCGCGGTCGGTCAGGTCAGTGGTCCGACGGTCAGCTCGACCGTGGCCAACCATCGCTACGCACCCCTGCCAACGGTCCCGGCTTCGCCCGCTGGTCTACGGGAGAAATTCACCGCTGCGGCGTTCCAACCATCCGCCAGCGAGTCCAAGCAGACAACCCGCAAGCTGGAATCGCCGACGTCCAAGGTCAACAACAACAACAACAACAACAACCAGGCCGGAGTCACCGATACCGTCGGAAGCCCGTCCAATGCCGTTTCACCCAAATATGAATCATTTGGTGTCGAGAACGCCGTCACGCCAACGCCACCCGCCGAATCCTTGCTCTCTGCCGCCACGCCCACCGCCAGCAGCTTGTCACAGATTCACCACTCCCCCACCGCTTCGCCCGCTTCCCGCACCACCCTCGCCGGAGGTCCCGGTGCCTTCAGCTACAGCAACTTTGTCGACGCCTCGGGTGCCGTCAGTGTCACCGCGAAGCTAACCTCCGAGCAGACGTCCTCCTCACCGCACCACCGCACTAGCAGCAGCAGCAGCAGCAGCGCCAGTACGGCATCGCTTGCGTCTTCTTCTTCCGGCTCTTCTGCAGGTTCGCCTTCTCCCACTACGCCCATTTCCATCACCACGCAGGCCACCTACGTGGCGCCGCCCAAGTCCTACATCCAGCAGCTAGGCCCCACGATCGGTGTGAAGTATCCGCCCGCCTTCAAGAGCATGCCCTCGGTGACGATCCTGCCGCCACAGATTGAGACCCCCATCGCGTCCACCCTCAAGACCTACCAGTATCTGAACCACCACGACACGTACGACTTCATTCCTTCGCGCGTCGTCGAGCTGGCGCACGTCAAAAAGATGAACGGTCAAAAGCACGGTAAGCGCACCAAGACACAGAAGGGACAGAAGAAGCCCAACGGTCCAATGGCTGGTCCGGCAGGAGCGGGAATGGGTCCCAATGGTAACCACCATCATCACGTTACGGTCACGAGCAGCAAGCCGCTGCGCTTCTACCCCGGAGATGGACCGGAATACGCCACGCACCGTCCCGAAGCTCAGCTCAGCGTTCAGCTGCCTCCGCCGGAGAAGGATTACGCCATGACCTATTACGGAACGCCCAAGCACAACCAGAAAGTGCAGCGACCCAAGAACTTTGTCACACCGCTGCATTCCTACCAGGGCACCTCGACTACACCGATTCCGCCGCCGTCTGCCGTGACCGTCCCATCATCTTCGGCTCCTTCGGTAGTGTCTTCAGTGTCCTCGCCAGCCCCTGCAAGCGCTAGCACCACTTCCGCACCACCGCAACAGGTGACGGCACAGGGAGGCCGGAACGTAACCGTCTCGACGTTCCGTTCGGCCACTGCTTCCAGCACGGCCCATTACTACAAGAACCGGAACGAAAAGTCGGACGATCTGACCACCATGGGCATCACCACGATGCGGCCCCGCATGATGCTCAAAACCATCTACCGCCAGTTCCCGGGATCGTTCGTGTCGACCTCGACGTCTACGTCCACGGAAAAGCCCGTCCAGAAGTGGGTACCGAAGCGACCGAGAACCAGCAGCAAATCGACGAGCGGTGAGTTTTCCACGTCCACGCTTCCCTCTTCCTCGCTGCCGGTCAGTGGTGAACAGGCGGTTGCATCGTCCGAACGCGCGATTGACGTAGTCACTAAAACTCCAGTCGTGCCTGTCGTGCGGTCCAACCTCGATCAGCAGATGCAGCGCGTCCGTGCATCGAGAGGACGCAGCCGATACACGTACCGCAGAATTCCGTCCGGCAATCCGCCACCGATCCCGACCGGTCAGCAGCAGCAGCAGCACCTAACTGGCAGCAGCATGCGGACGAGCCGCATGCGAAACAGCAACTTCAGCACCTCGACCACCACCATCAAGCCCATCCCCAGTGTAACCTCTTCCGTGTTTGACAGCAACCGCATCGATGGCCGCTCGTTCGAACAGCAGGAACGCAAGGCCGAAGAAATGGTCATGACGACGGCCACGGCCAAGAATGAGTCGAATGAAAAAATCAAACGCGACACCAGTGAAGCCACGGACGACAACAAGGAAGAGACCGATCGTACGACGGTAGCCGTAGCGGAGCAGCTCGTCGCCCAGCAGGCCGAACACAAGCAGGACGCGCTGGAGGTGACGGAGCCGGAAAAGGAGTTCGTTATGGTGAAGGCCAACATTTCGCCTCCGATTGCCACGAACCAATCGAATATTGTACTCTTCGAGGCCAGTGATGCCGTGTCGTTCGATGCAAGTAGCGGCCCTGCCGCTGTGGAAAGCTCGGGACGATCGATTGGTTCGGCTTTCGATGATCTCACGATGTCCATCATCAACCACGCGAAAGCGATCGTAAATCAGACGGAAAAGCCCGCCGACCCGGCACAGGAAGAGCTGAGCGCTACGGAGCCAACCGTCGCACCCGCCGTTGCAAGTGGCAAATCGATCGAAAGCAACGAGATCGCTCATAAGGACGAGTACGAGCCGGAAACGACGGTTGAGGTGACGACGGCCGCGGCCGGTAGCACCAGCTCCCCAGTTACGGAAAGCACCGTCAGTGAAACGATAGGCACCACCTTTGAGGATGGCGTCGAAGGTGCTACTGCCGATGATTTTGGGGCAAGCCAAACGACAGTGGCTGTCGATGTTGCTTAAAGTCTGTAGTCATACATTGAACGCACGATGATCATGCCACGTTCATGCAGAGCGGAAAATGACCATTCCCTCAATTCCATCCACTGAACCACTCATCCATTCCCCCGTACGACACGTTCATCTGAATCATCCGAATTGATCTGCATGTAGTTTTAAACGCTCTACTCCCACCGCGTGCTCACTGGGAGATGTTAAATTATTCTAACATTAATATATTATTTATCAAAACTGTGACAAGACAGAGGCCAGGGAGGGCAGAAACGAACCAACAGCATCCATACGAAAGGTGTATGGGTATAGCAGGACAAAGTGAATGCAAAAGCGAAGCCAAAACCAACAACGAACACACCCCCAAACCGAACGATCCAACCGAAACGAACGGTACCCAGCTGGCCCGCTGAACGGAGCAGGATGCGGGGACACAGCGTTCGAGTCGTAGGATACAATTTTGTTATTTTGTTTTTGTCAAAATAAAGATAATTATAGTGTAAAGTGTATAGAAGTGTGGATTTCCCTTTGTGCGGGGAGGACTTACCTGCACCCTCCATCGAGTACTTGTAGTGCGGGACGGGTGGTTTTGGGATGAGCTTCGCATAACCTTCCGGCATCATTTCCTTGAATCGATCATGGTAAGAGAATCTAAAGGGGGGGGGGGGGGGGGGGGGGGGGGGGGGGAATTAGTATAATTAACACGGGTAAGTATCGCACAGGCAAGAAGTATCTCGACCTACCTCAAGCACTTGAGCAACACCTCCTGTATGAACTTCGGTCGAGGATGCTCGTTTTCCAGCAGCAGACAGCTGTCCCAATCATCCCAGGACCAGCGGAACTGGAAGTTGCTCAGATGGTACGAGAACCAGTTCACAAACCGATCGAAGCACGACGTGTTCATGGAATCGATACGCATGAACAGAATCTCCGTGGCCTGGGCCAGCACCTGGGGCATCTTCGACGGTTGCTGCTTGCACAGCTCGATCAGTATCGAACCGTAGCAAATCTCGAGGTAGCGCGGCGTAGGCATGTGAAACAGCTCGGCAAAGATCACCTCCACGATACAGTACTCCAGCGGGATTTTGTCCTTGTACGGCAGCATCAGCAGATGGATGGCGCAGTCCTTCCGCTCCCAGCGATGCATTTCGATGATCGAGTGCAGATGCTCCTCGATCAGGAAGCGTTCGATGGAGTGCGCCCCGGGCAGGATGGGACCGGGCGGACAGTCCGTGTAGTCGAACATGCGATACACCACCCACGGCATCGGATACTCGAACGAGTCCTGGTGCGGTGGCGGATGAATCACGGGGATGTTGTGTTGCAGCGCCTCGCACAGCACCGAATCGAACGCCAGGTACGGGCGCGGGATGTGCTTTTCCGTCCAGTTGTCCTGCCGCAGCTTGCGAATCTGCGCCCACAGACAGTCGAGATACTCTTCCTGCGGGTGTGGCGCATCCACCGACCAGACGCGCAGCGCATTGTGATGCTTCTTGGTGCGCTTGTTGAGAAACACCTCGATCCGCACCAGCAAGTTCTCCAGTGCCGATTCCTTCTTCTCGTACAGCTCCCGCCCAACCCACGGCAGGGTGGAAAGCACCGCAAACACGTACCAATCCCGGCGCACCTGCGGCACGTTGTCTTCGTTCGCCGCATCGACCATGCTGTCCAGCAGCTGCAGCAGCGAGTTCGTGGAAATCACGTGGCAGTTCACCAGATCGGCCAGAAAGCGCAACGCATACCGGGCGGCATCCCACTGGCACTGCTTTAGGCTGTCCTTAAACGTCTTCACCATGTACTCCACGAACTCGCCGCCGAAGTTGTAGTTCTTGGCGTTCATCAGCCCCACCATTGTCGAGTATATGGTGCACTTTTCCGGCATTTTGATCGGACAGTCCGAGAGGATGCGCAGAATTTTGCTCCGAAAGTTGCCCAGATCGGACTCCAGCACCGACACCAACCCTTCCAGATTCGACTCCAGGGAGGAGGTACTGTTTTCACCGACACGCAGGATCAGCGTTTCCAGCCGCTCCTCCATTTCCTGGTTTTCGGACACCCTGCGCCGCTTCTTGTTGCGCTCTGTTGGGGAGACATAAACGTGAAATATTATTCACCGACTACCGCTGGCACCACCGCTCGCGATACGTTGGTTTTGTAGGTTAGCCAACAAACGCCCGCTAAATCCGTACCTCCGTAAAAGTCTCCATCATCTTCGTACGCTCGTCTCCGGTTCATCGTGATTCCTTTACACTGGGCGCTAACAGGTGAGCTGTTTACAAATGTAGAACTTTAGCTCCGAATTATTTGTGTTAAACCCAAACACTTAACGCGGTGAAATCTACAAGTTTTTGGACGCACCAAGTTTACGAAAATTGGACGCAAGAACTGGCGAATAAAAAACTCCGCAAACGCCAATTGCCGAAGCGTCAACAATGTCAAACGGAGAGTTGCGTCTATAACCCTCGGGCCAGTACTTCGTTCGATACAATGCCAAGGTTTATACATACACAACACGCACAAATTCGATAAAATAGTTGAGAAAATCATTTTACAAGAAAAGAAAATAATGAAAAGGATTTAAAACAGCGGCAAATTGCAGAATATTGATCATACAAATCAGAGAAATGTTAATTTTCCATTTCTTCGTTAAATGTATACACCTTACCGCCTATGCTGGCTGTCATTGAGCTCGTAATAAACAAACAAACCCGCCCGCAGGGATATTGTTTTCCACAATTTTCATCGTTTTTTCATTATTTCTAAAGATAGTGTGGAATCGCAATGTTTACGGTTGTTCCCTCGAGATTTTCGGGTCTAAAAATCGAAGACGACGATGATGGATTTCGAAAACCAAAGCAAAAATCTAGATCCAATGCAAACTCCAAGCCCAAGACGACGACGACCACTACGCCGCCCGTGAAAACAGCTGCAGCTCCTCCACCACAATCTCAACCGCAAGCAAAGAAACCTAAACCAGTGAGTGTTTAATTGTGCATTTCCATAAAAGGTTTTTCGTTAAATATTTCATTTCTTTTTGTTTCAGAAATCACAGAAAAACAAAAACTCCAGCGACGCAGTACAGAAGGAGCAGTGGTCCAAATGGCAGGAAAAGGATACGGAGCTGGTGGAGAAATCGTACATGAATGATCTGGAACAGGCACTGCTGCTATCGAAGCTCGATTTCGAGGCCAACAAAACCAAGTACAATCAGCAGGAAAAGGAATCCAAGGCTGCGAAGGACAAGAAACCCAAAACACTGTCCCTGCAAGAGTTCCAAGAGAAGGTCAGCAAGGAGTTGAATGAAAAGCAGCAGCAAAGAAAGCGCCAACAAGAGGAGGCAGAATACAACCGCAACTACACCTTCTTCGAACAGATCGATCTCGAAACGAAGCAAATCCTCAACAAAGAGCAGCTGAAAACGTTGCTGCAGCAAAACAATGCCAATTCTGCGAAAGCTAGGGAATCGAAAGGCAAAACAGATGACCTTCCGGCAGTCGAACAGCCTGCCAGTGAGTTGGATTTGCTTAAAGAGGAAAATGCCACCCTAAAGGAAGAGATCACGGTTCTGCGCGATCGGTACAAGAAGGTGGTGGCAATGCTCAAGAATGGAGAAATGAAAGAGAAAACCGAACTGATGATAGAGATTGAGAAGCTGCGCAAGGTGCAGGAGGACATGACCGCCGAGATGACCGCCCTGTACGGTCAGCTAGAGCAGGCCAAGTCCAGAACGAACCAGGAATCGAAGGGCAAAGAAAAGCTAGCAAGTCGCCGCTCGGTACGGTTTGATGCTGCTTCTGAAGTGCAGCCCGAAAGTGGCACCAATTAGAACCAATTCTCATTCCAGCATTAAACACTTTGAGTGCAGTATTGAAGCACATTTCCCAGACGATCTCATTTCTCAACGTAATGGCTGTAGATATAAGAATCTAAATTGACAGAGTGTTTCAGTAGCATAAATTTCGTTCCAATAGCTTTAGTACATTGCATTACATTGTCTTTTTTCCAGGGAAAGTAAATAAAACGAAACGAATGAAAAGCATATTGAACACACCGGAAGCGGATTTTATTGCATATCACGTGACATCGTTCATAGCAGCTGCTACCGATAGCGATACAAGCCGGAGGAACCTTACCTATCACAATCACAGCACAATATTATGTTGGTCCTCCACACCTGTCCTTCGGTTCGGCCTCGTATCGGGGTTGTTTACCGTCTTCGCACGAATCGTCTTTTATTATCCCGATTCAGATTTCACCGCATATGCTAACGGAACAGAAACTCTCATGCCTTCCCCATGCCTTTGTGCAAAACCATACGCCCTGGAGTGGTGAGAATGGAAACAGATTTCCCAATGCGCAAAGAATGATAACAAAAAACAGCAAAAAAAAGTGAAGATAAACTCAACAAATCCGCAAGCAGTCGTTCCTATCTTTGCATGCAAAAAGAAAAACACATGAAAAAACACACTCTCACACACACCCCATACACCTCCCCTGGCAGTGGGTGGAAAATGAGTGAAAATCTGTTGCTAGGCTTTAGACGAGAGGGGATTATTTCAATTCATATAGTGAACACATCCTCCCACCATCACCACCTACACCACCCCTTTTTGAACAGAACTGGAAAAGGAAAGGGAAGCGAAGGGAGCTGTTCCATAACCCCTGCTTTCCCCTTCTATCACTAGCCGCAGTTTCCCCGTTTGTGTCAGTGAGGGGGGAGCGAAGTTGTCTCAACAATTGAAAACAGATGAAACCCGTAAGCCGGTAACGGTCGGTGGGGAGTGGGGTGGGGTGGGGAACGGAATGGGAAAGAGGTTTTGCTGTTCGTATTCTTTTCCGGCCTTGTGGAAAACCCTGTAACGCTTCCGCACAGATTCAAACCGCGTGGACGAAACACGTGGTGAAGCACGGAGACAATGCATGGCAGCTTCCGTGGATATCGTGGAAATGTTTACCAAAAGGGGTTGGGTGGGTGGGAGGACTCTGGCGATGGGAAGGATAAAAAGGATATTGGTGGTGGAGTTTTTCTTTTTTTGCTGCTTCGCTTAGTGGGATGAAATATCTCGCGATGCAAAACCACACACACACACACACACACACACACTCGTCCACCTACCTTCACAGAGTCCCCCTTCCCCATTGGTGGTGGTGGTGGTGGAGAGCTTATTTTGCGTACGCTTTTATCCCGATTCTATTCCATTAGCGATGCGTTTGTTTGATTTAATCCTTCTCGTACGTGTTTTTGTGTGTGTGTGTGTGTGTGTGTGTGTCGATGGGAAACGCGATGGAAAACTCTAACTGGAAAAAAAAATTCGTTATTTGCATTCAAGTGCGTTGAATGATACAGAGAGTTTGCAGTGCTTTTTTACCGCTTTTTCTTGCTTTTTCACGTGAGAAAATCGATACCTCAACCGGCAGTGTGAGCGTGTGGAGTTTCAACTTTTTCTAATGATGGTAACTGATCGATGGTTATATTCCGTTTGAAATGAATCCGATAACCAGGTACAAAGCAGGTGAAAAACTGAACCCACACACACGGATTGTATGATTTATGATGAAAATTGTGTGCTGCTCATTGTCCACAACCGCCGCAGATGACAATATCGAGGACGCTTTCTCGTCCCATTATATTCCCAACAATATTCTGCTCTGCTAACGAGCTGCTTAGTCTGATTGCGCGGCAGTGAAGGTAAGTGAAAAAGAATTATCTCCTTGCAGCATAATCGTCACCACCTACCTGCCTGGTCGTGTCCTTTCCTTTCGCTCCCTTTATTGACGGTCTCAGATAAATGAGGTTTTTTTTGCTGTTGTTCATCTTCCCTCCTTCGAGCGAAGAGCATCTTTTAACGAGTCTTTTTCATCCGATTTTCCTTCGCTGTTGATTTTTCGTGGACAAAGTTTCCACCCAGCAGCGACGAAAGGTGGTGGTTTGCTGATTTGCCATCAATAATCGGAAGATCCCTTGGAGTCCCTGCGACGGGAGGAATCAATTTCAATCAAGTAATTTAAATTAATGGAAATGAGGCGCCAAACGCGCCCGCTGATGAGCTTTTTCCATGCCACAAAGAAGGAAAATCTATTCCACATTTCGTCGTTTCGCACTCTATTTGTTCTTCTCACTTGAAGTTGCGTTGAATATTCATGATTTTAGAGCAGCGTGGAAGTGGAACAGAGCGAAAAAAAAGGCACACACTCACACACACACTCATACATTACTCATTTTTTTGCATTCACACACCACCGTTAAAGGGGCCTCGTTGCGGCCGGAAGGCTTTCCACTGCTGCTGTGTCCTATTGCGGTGTGAAAAGTGCGAACAAAGTGACAGTTGTCGTCACGTGGACGGACATGGCCACGTTTTAATATGAGAGAGGGAGGAGGAGGAGGAGGAGGAGGAGGAGAAGGAGCAAAAAAAGTCATAAAAAAAACCCCGAATGCCATACCAGCCAACAAATGAGTCCTCGCACTGCCAGAGCAGAGGAAAGCTGGTGGGGGAAATGTTACCATTTAGCATAACGAGCGTGTGGTGGTGGGGGAGGAAATGTCGGGGACGATCGGAGAGGTGCCTACCGCAATTGTGACCGCCGGCAACCGGTTGGTTGGATGACTCGACGGATGAATTCCTCGACTGGGACGGTCGCGTGCAGTCGTCAACCACGGCAAATGCCAACGGTACTGAGGCTCGATGGGAATATTTTCCATTGCAAAAGACGGGAACGAATTTG
This sequence comes from Anopheles merus, assembly GCF_017562075.2. Classification (NCBI taxonomy): domain Eukaryota; kingdom Metazoa; phylum Arthropoda; class Insecta; order Diptera; family Culicidae; genus Anopheles; species Anopheles merus. The sequence continues at coordinate 1,265,069 of NC_054082.1, forward strand.
ATTTTTCCAACACTTTCAAACATTTCTACACTTTCTGTTTTAATGGAATTTTTTTTTATAGAAATATAGTTGATTGAATAAATATTATTGGACATTTACTAATTGACTGAAAATAATAGTATTATCTAAATATAACGATAAATTAAATTTAAACACTTTTTCTAACATGAAACTCCACCCAAAACGGTTCATACTGTCCTGCTCCTCCGTGATCCAAAATCCAATGAAGAGAGGGTCCGTTTTTCCTCCCATTTTTTCTTCATTTGCATACCACCCGGTTGGCTCCATCTGCTCCCATCACCACCATCAACGAACCACAATAATGGGAGATTTGTAGCATGAAATTGTCCGCAAATTGCTTTTAGAAATGTGTTCCTGTTTCCTTCCTTTTTATGGTTTTGTTTGTTTGTACCGAACGCAAAGAAAGAAGGAAAGAAGAAGGCAACAAAAAAAAAAGATGTAAAGTGCTTCCGGTGCGTTGAAACGTGGAATGAAAATGTGCGAAAAAGAAGAGCGATTTTTAAGAGCAAAATTGACACTCACCGTGGCCGAGGGAAATGTTTGTCTCACTCGATTCGATTTCCCACCACCATCACCACCGCTGCCACCACACAGTTGTGCATCAATCATGTGTAATTGATTTAAAAGTCCGTCCAGCAGTTCCGAGCCACGCTTTGAGGAAGATTAATTGAACGAACGGAAGGAAAATGGAGCAAAAAAGTAATCGGAAGCCTTCCCGATTACAGCACCGACAAACCCACTCTCTGAAGGATAATCCACCGGGGGACCAAAACCCGTTGGCAATTTTGATTTTTTGCGCCCTGCGAAAGCGATGGAAAATCGAACGAGTTTGTTTAATTTACTAGAAAACTTGCACCGATCGGCCGATTGGCACCGATTCTCTCGAATGGTGTGTGTGTGTGTGTATGTGAAGCTTTCGCGCTCGGCCACCCAAATTTACTGCCCAAAAGGCGTGTTTGTTTGTGCAACGGTTGCATTCGAGACCGAATCTCCCCCCCCCACCCCCCCCCCCCCCAGAAAAAAAGAACTGTTTGCTTCCCAAGTGCAATTAACGGTTGAAAACGGACACGCGGACCACAGGACCAAACCGACCGGTCCACTGCCGACTATCGCCACCGTCACGTGCCATTGAGCAGAGGGAAATTTATTCGGCAGTAGGAAAAGTGGACGAAAAACACTCGAAAACACAGGACAAATCCACGCCTCGCTCCACGGGCACAAAAAAACGTGCCCATAAATCATCCCGCTTTGAAATGCGCTTGATTTAATGCGCCGGCAGTATTACTTGAGACGAGCGCAAGACGCGCGCACCACGCGGCGGTTGCGTATTTCTTGCTCGGGCCGGCTCGCGCGTAATTTGACCGCTGCTTGTTTGCTGTTTGCGTTGGAAAATTAGCGCGCATCAAATTGCGGCATCATAGTGCGCGGGGTTTTTGAAAATTAACAAATTGCTTTATGGAGGACAAGTTGTTATCGAGGACGAGGGAGAGTAGTAATATATTACAACCATCGCAAGAGTGTCACAAATTAATAAACATTATTTCGTGGACGCTGCTGTAAACGATTCTCCCGTGGACGCTATGTCTTTGAAGGAAAAAACTGACGAAATTTCGAAAGTCTGGAGATGACGAACTGAAGCTCTCACCAAACATTCTGATGGACATCTTTATCCCTGAAGCAATTCGCCACATGAACGCAAACGCATTCTCACCGGTTGGATCTCGGGCTCCATCGTTAGCGAGCTCTCCATCATTCCAGCCATCCATCCATCCGCACGGATCGCTGGCTGTCGATTTTGATGAGCCTATTTTTTGTTTTCGCCCCTCACTTTTCCCTCTCGATTTTAATCCCTCTCGCTGGTGCGTTCCATCTATTTTTCAAATTATGCGCCTCCTTCCCACGGTGGCGGTTCGCCAACGCGGCCAATGGGTAGATTTTGGGCCAGAGCTGTATCCGGTAACGGTGACAACAGCTTCGCTCCAAAAAAAAAAGGAAAAAAAGGGAACGAACGTTGGTGGAAGACGAATTGTTGAAGTTCGGTGGCCACTAGCACCGTCGGGGGGATTGCTTCGTTTTTCCTGTGCTTTTAGTCGCTGTGTGTGTGTATGTGTGTGTGTGTGGGGCTTAACATTCCCGGCAAACGGGGTGCTGCTATTCCAAAATCGGGAGGAAATCTGGCTGCTGCTGCACCAGCCGAAACCGCAGTTCCGGTCGCAATCACTGTGGAGATTTAAAAGCAGGTAAGGGCAGGGATACTGTTCGACAGCTCTTCGCAGAATAATGACACACGCCGAGGAAAAGGGCACTTATACACAGACAATTCAAGACAACGGAAGCCGAACAGCCTCATTAAAAAGCAATAAAATGTACAGTAAATATAATAAAAATAGCAAACTAAAGCTTCGCCCCAAACACTGTGCACCAAAATCTGCACATCACTGTACACTTCCAGCTCCCAAGTGAAGTCATGGCATGCTGCTGCTCCATGCTGCGGTTTTCACCAGTTGCTACCGACTACTGGCTGCAGTGATTGTAGTAGGTAGAGCAGCACACCACCACCCACCCAGCGCACTTCCCTCCTCTTTCCCTCCCTCCCCCAAGTGGTTGTGTTCGACAATGACGTTATTCTGCTCGGTTCGTCCTATTGTGTCGTCGTCGCCGTCGTCACCGTCGTCGTCGTCGTCGTGCCGGGGAGGATGCAAATGCGCACGCTATTCACGGAAAATCTCTCAAAATCTCACCCATTTGCACGCACTCGCTCTCGCTTCCCCGACCCTATTGCCGGCTCACTCTTTCGCACGAGGACGGCGCGGTCGCGTGTGGTTGGAATACTTTATTTTCCTCCGGCTGGGTCTGGCTGGCAGGGTTTTAGAACGTGGTGCTCGTGCTGCCTCTGCTGCTGTTGGGATTTTATAACGCTCGAATTGGCGGAACGGGGATGGGTGGGTCTGGCAAGCGGGACAGCGGTTGCGGTTTGTTTGCCGGTGTGATTTTCCTTTCCATCGCATTGCCGAGCACCGACTGGAACGGATCCCGCCAATCTCGGTACATCATCCATCCTCCCTTCCTTCCTTTCTGCTCACACACACACACACACACACACACACACACACACACACACACACACACACACACACACACCACCACCACCACCATCTGTTGTTGTGGTCGTTCATTTGTAGCGCAAAAAGGGACGCGAGTGGTCGGGGTGGTTGGTGGTTGGGCCGCCCGAGCTGGTGGATGGTTTTACGTAAGTGGCAGCTCAGGGATTCATTCCATTTTAAACCACCGAACGGATCGGTCGTAGTAGGTCTTGCGGCAAGCGTTGCCGAACGGTGTTTTCCGCCTCGTGCGCTGCGTGATTTGAACGGTGGACTACGCGGGAAAACACGTGATCGATCGTCAGATCGGGAAATAGTTTTTTGTGTTAAAAGTGATTGGAAAATTGTGCATAACATTAAAAACAGTGAAAAGGCAGTGGATGAGGAAACAGAAAGTCGAGTAAAGTGTGTGTTTGAGAAGAAACAATTATTTAACCAGTGTAAGTGACTCTTTACAAAATTACAATTAATTGTTCATTGAGCAACGACATGAAAAGGATACATTTTCGTCAAAAAAAAATATATCTATGAAAGCCAACCCAATTTTGCACTGACAAATGCACTCAAATTTGGATAAAAGCCACATAATTATCGGACAATCTGATTGATACTGGCTCCAATTACCACTCATCCACAATGCACCCGATAAGCAGGAGTGCGATGGGGAGGGGAAAAGCGCTGGAAATGAGTTTCTAATCGCGTAATTTGTTCTTTCAACCTGCCCACCTCCCGTCCCAGCAAAAAAGGCACACGCATGCACACAATGTATGGCCGCTGCTAACCCCTGTTTTTTAGCTTGCATCGTGGTATTGTTTAAAGGAGCGGGAGGAGAATCCTCCACTTAGTGCTACAGGTTTTCGACCAGGTTCTTCCACACACACACACACGCACGCACACAGCGCGTATAGTTTGATTTATGAGTGAGCCACTAACATCAATGTCCTTTTTAATGGAAGGGTTAACACATGAGCCGGATCGCGATGATGAGGATGATGATGTGTGCTGCCGGGAGTTATGTTACGCCTGTACTGCCCCTCTCGCTGCCCTTATGCCCCTGGCTGTGTGCGTGTGTGTGTGTGTGTATTTTGTTCCAGCGAAACACGTGCACAGTGTGACCGCAGGCAGCAGACGCGGAAAACCTTCCGATGAAACAGTAACCTGAGTCCTGGACAAGTACCATCGCCATGGGAATCAGGAGCGTGACCGTGGTGATGGATTTAAACTTGCCAAAAGGGGGTTAAATATTAACAAACTGCTAGTAGGGTACAATTTTTTAGCTTGTCCAAAGGTTTTTCACAATATTTTAAACTATTTTTTATATTATGTTATTGATCATTATCAAGAAACGGTACGATCGTCATCCATTTTAGGATAAATTTGTAACAAGGCAGTTATTCATTTGCTTTTGCCTTATCACAAACATTATTCGCATTATTTTAAATAATTGTATAAAATTGAATTTCTACCGATACGATGTATGAAATCATAAATCAAAAGAAATAAACCAATATTGGAAATTTACATAAATTTACACATAAACAGTTTCTCATTATCCTCAAAACATAAAATCAATGCAAAATTTCAACCATACAGCGCAGAACAAAAACAAAAAAAAAATCAAGAGGAAACAAGCAAAACCACGTAACTGCAACACCGACGAAAGGGGAACCGATTTTGAGTGTAATTGAATTTCGTTCTGTTCGCATAAATTTGTCACCGCAAGGACACAATCGTTGTACCGGGATGCGGTGTGTATGTGTGTCTGTGTGTGTGCACCCCACTCTTCTGTGTAAGTGTGTGCATGTGTCTGTGAGTGTTTTACGCGTCAATCACTTATTTATCACAGTCGCGGTGATGACAACCGTTGTGGAGGGCCGCAAGTGCGTCAAGTGAAGGCCAAAACCAGGGGTCGAATCTGTGTCCAATTGGCAGGGTGGCGGCAGGGAGGGAGGGACGTTCAGAGAAGTTCATTTTTTAATCACTATCACTCGGGTCGGAAAATAGAAACGATATTTACCATAGGGGGATGAACGAGAAATTTGCGTCGGTCCTTCCATTTCAGGGGTTTTAAATTCGGCGCTCGCGTTTGATGCAAAACACAAGACACGCCTCAGATTGGGAGAAAAAAGGGTGAAAAAGGGGGAAAAACCATCCCTTCCAACAAAAAAAAAGAAGGGAAAATGTCAAATGTGAGAGAACCCCTAATTGTGAATTGATTCCCGCTTTCCGCGTCGCGTCTTTCGCGTCGTTCCACGGGGATGACGATGACAAACAGCACAGTTCGGTCACAGTTTTTCGAGGGTTGATTTATGAGATATTTCTCCATCGGGCGATGTAAAATGGTTTTGAATTCCCCCGCAAAAAAACGAAAAGGCTTGGCTTGGTCCAACCCATCCGGGTGACCGAATCCGGCCGCGCCATCCATCCACTTTACCACAATTAAAGGCAATGGAAGAAAGCTGCTAAAGTCTTTGCTGAGCAGCACTGGGCAGAATAAATTTATGATGATTAAAAAGCATTCCTTTTTGTTTGCGGTTTCTTGTGTGTGTGTGTGTGTGTCAGTGGACCTAAGATCCACGCGGCTGGGAGGAAAAACTTTCTTCACGAACAATATTGCTACCACCCGTCATCTTTCCATCTTGCGGGCAATCCGAGGATCGCGCTTTCCTCGCGCCAATTCCTGCATCCTGCGAGGATTTTATTTCCCATTTTTATTGCAACCGTTTGCGCGCCCGTGTGTTTTCCATGGATTTGCAGCATGGAAAACCGGGAGAAAAAAGTGCAAGGAAAAGGAGAAAGTTTTTTAATAGCAAAAGTGTGTCTGGCTGTGTGCGGAGCTTATTTGTCGCCGTTGTCGCTTGGTCGACGCTGCTTTTGTGGACACCGTCAAATCTGAGCTGCAATCGTCATAAAGTAGAGCATGCAAAAACGTTGGGTTGGTTTTAATTGGAGGATTTTATTACAAAAATAAAGAGAAGTTGGAGAGCAATTCCCGGGTTTTAATGTGTAGCAGTAGCCAAACAAATCCGGTTTTATATCCCAACTCCCAGCACAGCCCGGAGCGGATGCACCTGGAGCGTGTGCAAATAATGTTTTATCACACCTTCAGCACACCAAAGCATCACAGCGCCGATGGGATGAAGAGAACGGGCGCTTAGAATTGACACTAATCGAGACGGGACTGGGCGGAAAACTCGGAGTGAAATCTTGAATTGAATTCACACACCACACCACACAACACGAGATGAAGACGTTATGCTACGTTGGTGTGTTGGAGTTTGCACAGTGCTGCTGCTGCTGCTGTTGGGCTGGTTTTGATAGCAATTGTCTTCGTTCAATAGGAATTCGGGGGATGGGAGCGGTGAAAATTTATTTTAGATTTCCATGTGACATCCCTCAGATGGAAGCTCCTGTGGGGCAGGTTTTCAATGGGAAATGTCTTACCCGTGAAGGTAATGGGCATCTTTCCGGGGGGTGATGGGAAACTAACTCCATTTTCTTATATCACTTTCCCGAGATGTAGCCGAGATTCTATTGTTTTCTGCCCTGCCCTGGAGGAGATTTGTGTCCGACGAGTTGCCACCACCAAAGGTTGAACCACCAACGCCGGGGGACGGATGGGACGAATGCCCATGATGAATCATTTCAGCAAGATAAATCTATTTTTCCACCTCCGGATGGAGCGGGTTGGGCAACATTTAGTTTTTGCTTTTTCAACTCTAAACCGACCGACCGGCTCTTTAACTTGCCAAACAGCTCAAGCATTCAAGGCTTAAAGCAAGCAGCACTGGAGCAATTACAAAAACCGCACGTTTGAAGACGCGCTTTTCCACCCTCTTGATAAGAATCGTTTCGTTAAATCGTACCCCCGTCCAACAAACGTGTTTGTACTGCGCGGCGGCAGCAGCTGAAGCGGAAATAATTAACTCCAAATTAACTCGAAAACCATCTGGTGGTGACGATGGTGGTGGTGGTGGGCGCAGTGGGGTGATGGTTCTTTCCGCGGCTAACCGAAACTGTGCCAGCTTTAGCCCAAGCGCAACGGCAAAGTGTGCAAACAGTGTTTTTGGTTGCGGTTTTATTTTATTTCATTTTACGCTTTATCGTGCGCCTCATCATCGCCTTTGCTAAGTAAATACGCCGCCAGTAGAGGAGGAGAACAAGGTGGAGGACGTTGTGGGTTGAGTTTCCCGAAAAACTCGTCGCAAATTAAAATTAGCATTGCAAAACGGTTGCTTGCGTGCGCTGTCGTTGTGCCCCGCGACCGTGGCTGGAATTTCCATTCTTTTTTGTGTGTGTGTGTGTGCTTGCAACTAGGAGGATGAAAACTTTTGCATTTTATTTACAACGTGTCGTGTACAAAAGCTTCCCCCCATCGTGCCGCTTCAGTTCCAAGCCCTTCCAAAACGGGAAAACTTTTGCTCCACAGCGTGCGCTGTGATGCGCTCCCCCCGTACATGCTTCCAGTTGCGCTGCAAAGGAAGAGGAAGAGGAGCAGCAGCAACCGAAAGCGATTGGTGGTTGGACCGCGCAAGTGACACCTTTCAAGGATTTGATTTCTTTCTTTTTTTTCACTCGCTCTCTCGCTCCGCATTGGAATGTCGTGTCCTAGTGCTGTGCTTGGTGCCTTAGTGGCTTCGTGGAGCACACGCTAAAAAGTGGGAGGAGAATGTAGAACCATTCGTCGCCATTCGGAACCTCCTACTCGGGAAAGCTGGACACACAGACCACGGCTACGGTGCGGGTATGGATGCTTTGCTTTGCTGTGTATGCAACATTTGATTTAAAACAATTGTCGGGTTACTATTTTACGAACAGTTTTCCTTTCGAAAGAGCAGAAAACTAATTTACCAACATTTAATTTCGTTCCATCTTCAACATGGTGTCGTGCTTCCTGTGGTGTCAATCACGAAAATACAGCGCTTGCAGTTTTGCTCCTCAATATAAGCGAAACATCACATCACACACAAATGGGAGTTTTCCACACGGGGAATGTCTGGGGGGGTATGGCATTCATTCATTCATTCACTCATTCAACCTGCAACAGCCCATTGTTCTTTCACGAGGGTTTGATGGGCGATTGAAAGGATTGAAATGAAACTTTATGCGATATATATCTCATCACACGTGTCGTCCGGTTTCCGGTACAGACCACCGGTCCATTTGCAACTCGCCTCGACGAACCGTTCCTTTCCTTCCGCCCATCCTTATCGCTGCATTCAGTGAGTTCGATTGCATGCTATATTTTGTTCAAATTAAATGAAAACACATCGCACTCGGCCTCACCATGGATGGTGCCACGGCAATCGCGATTGGAAATGATTGCAAGTGTTGGAATAATTTACACCGAACTCATTTCCACGTTTCTCTGCTAAAAATATCGCTTCTTTTTTTTTGTTCCATCTTTTCCTCTAATTAGAATCCAAATCGAATCGATAGGACAATGACGGAAGAACTGCAAACCCAACCACAGCCCCAGGCGGCTCCACCAATGCAGCCCCAACCGAAACCGCGCCTCGGTCCGCAAGACTATCGCAACTCCGAACTCGTCACCAAGCTGATGGCCGCCAATCCGCCCTACCTCTACTCGCCAGCCGTCGGTCCGCACAACTTTTTCTTTAGCGAGATGCTGCGTTCTTTGGTCGCGAACAAGCGCAACGAAAGTCTGCGTAACGCAACGGAGCAACTTCACCACCAACAACAGCAACAGCAACAGCAGCAACCGCAGCAACCGCAACAACAACAACCCATTCAACATCCGAACCATTTGACCAGCAACCAGCTGGCGCTTCAGGCCGCATCAACCCGTCGGCCCCGCAAACGCTCCTGGAGCCAGCACAGATACTATCCCGACGCGTTAAAGGACGGCAAAGACGCGGACGACAGGCGACCGGCCCAGCCCGAGAAGCCACTCGAGCTAACGAACAAACTGTCGTCGTCGTCGTCGGCGTTCACTAGAAGCATCAGCTCGACCACGGGCGCTCCAAAATATCCCGACGGGCTCGATGGAGGCCCCTCCGAGGGCTTCAAGGCACCGTCGTTCCACGATCGCAAGCCGCACGACACGAAACCTCCGACGGCTGCTGGCGTTCCCGATAAGGCGCCGATTAGCAGCAGCAGCCTGCTCCAGGAGCCGCCGGCAGCTTCAATGCCACCGTCCGATCTTATCCTTCCCCCTCCGCCACCCGTCTGGTATCCTCCGCTCTACCCACCGTACGGTATCGATCCGTTACACTTTTTCATCGATCTGCGCGTCTCGGGCCACATTTACGACCGCAAGAAGGAATCCGGCTCATCCAGCAACAGCTCGGAAGACTCGGTGCTTACGGTAAAGCGCGAACATTCGAAGCTCATCGGGGCGGGCAACGATCGGCAGGGGTCGGCATTCAGCGTTCCAAAGCCCAGAGACGCCACGATCGGCAACAAACCCGCACCGATCAATCTCACCGCACCGCCGGAGGAGGGTGAAGGTGTGCCCGGCGATGGGTACGGTGGAAAGGATGGCACCGATCAGCAGCCACCAACCATGGGATCGCTGTTCCTGGGCGATGCCGGTGATCATAAGACGATCGATGCGATCAAAAGCACCAACTATGTGCTGCAGAATTTGCCCCGCATTTACGGCGACCTGAACGGCAATCACAAGCTGGTCGATCGATGCCTGACGGAGGACGACGAGACGAATGGGAATCTGAGCGATGAGCAGGAGCAGGACAGCAAATCCGTCGGCTCGGCGGACGATCTAAACGGGGAGGAAAATAAGTATAAAGATGTCGATTTGAACGTCATTTCGGACGAGGAATCGATTGCGGTTGATGAGAATTGAATCGTTACTGAGGGGAGGGGCACGGGCTCGCCAAGTGGAGAGAAAGTGTTTAGCTATCAGATGTATCTTTCGCTTCTCGTTGTGCCATACAGCGCATGCTATTTCATATTGCACGTAAATATATTGCATGTATAGAAGATGGCGTTCGGTTGATTGGTAGGAGTGGGAAAGAAATTGCTTTTCAAACGGAAAAAGGTATAACGGTAAGAAAATTAAGAAAAAAGATGAGAACATAGAACAAAGACATATTTATTTCCCTCTAAATTGAAACTAGAAACGTCATACAAAAGCATAACAATCCTTGCATTAATAAATAATAATTTTTCGTATCAGCTACCAGGCTTCTCCACCAAAAACCCAACCCCACGTTCTGGCCCACCACAGCAAGCTGGCAACACTGCCCTTCGTTGAATCGTTCAGCTTCGCTTTCGTTAAAAAAATGGGGGTTGCGCTTTGACGTTTTCGTTAAGTATCGCTAGACGCGCGCACCGGCGGCAGGGGGTCGCAACCGGCCGTGCGGAAAATTCAAAACAAAACACACAAATACAGCGCACTCTCGACGCAAGTACACACGGGCGCTGTCGCGTATCGTTCGCGTCTCTCTAGCCTCTGTCGCAAACACAGTGCGCGCTCACACGCGGATTGCATAGCAACGGCTCTGGACGCACCGCACCACACACAGACGGTTGTCGTGACGCGGGGCGCGCATTTTTGCAAAATTCCAGGAAATCGTTTCCTTCGCTCTAGCGCTCTGTGCACTTGTGACCCCCCCACAGTTTAGCAGGACCTTGGCCGACACGGACACGGTGAAAATATGAGCAATCGACCATTTACGGCAAAATTTCCTCGCTATCCCGAAAATGGCGATGAAGTGTTCATTCGAGGGAAGCTGAAAGACGACGCCAAGAGGTAAGAGTGAGAGTGTGTGTATTTCCAGCGCTATAAATTCCTACCAGGGAACGTGGGGAAGGAAACGGCCCCACCTTTTTGCTAATGACGGAAATAACTTTCTTCCCCCCGGCCCCATCGCCGGCCATTACGTCACGCACGCGTTTCTGGTGCGATGGTGCGTTGTGGTTTAGCTTTTCCGTGAATTTCTGTCTGCCGAGGCCAGCGCAGGTGGCGGAACACCAAACACCGCCGTACATTGCGCTCCACTTTAAAACGATTTACGACGAGAGCGACGCCACTAGCCGCGTGGTGCTCAACTGGAAGAACTTGCAATGGCAGCAGGAGGAGGTGCTGGACAACTACTGGCACGTGGACCGGAGCCAAACGTTCCGAGTGGTATTCCGACTGCACGAAGATTGCATCAAGGTGTTCGTCGACAGTGTGGACCATCCGCCGGACTACCAGTTTCCGGTGCAACTGCCGCTCGATCAGATCGAATCGATCGAACTGTGGGATGATGTGGAGCACGTGGAGGAGATATCATTCCGGTACGACAACGGGAACTGTAAGTCACCAGGTTGGAGCAGGTTGTCTCTCATTGGGCTTTTTACCCTTTTTTTGACCCGCATATATCTTTGCAGCTTACTAACCCGTTGAGAGATCCCAGGGTTGAGAGGCTTTCGCATGCGGCAATCACGTTCGATCGCGCGTGACATTAAGCATCGATCATCGTGATGATCTACCTGCACTGCCGCACTGCACTCTGCCGAGGCCGCATGCCCGCATACCGTTTCTTGTGTTGTGAAGTCGCCTCTCGCCAGGCAGCTTCTTCAAAACGTCCACGAATATATTCTACCGTCTAGTCATACGTCAACTACTACTGCACAGTATTGCGCCCTACGATTGCCCGAACATCTACCTATGCACCTTGCGACTTGCGCAACGAAATGTTACTGTGGAAGTGCCTTTCTGTGGCTTTCTGAGGGTCAGGGACGGTATGAGTCAAGTGCCGTCCGAGTCATTCTATCGCGTTATCTACAAGGCAGCAGCAGCAGCAGCAGCAACACACATCGTTACAATCGGACGAATCAACCGTTGGTGCTAGTTTACCCATAAGTATAGGTATAGGAAGCGTTGAATCGAACGTGCGTAATGTTTGTATTTTATCAGCTGCTATCAGCACCGCTGCACTTCGAGCACGCTTCTTCCCCAGCGCGGGTTGCTTTTGTGTGGAATATTAAACTCGTAATGGGTGGTGCTATTTGGCTGGAAATAATAAAAGTTTATGTTTTTTGTTTCAGCAGTAGCGTCCATTGCCTCATTTCGAATAAAAAGGGGTGCGTGGGGTGGGTTTTTAGTGCTAATTGAATTTACCTGGTTTTGCTGCCTGGTTTCGAAATGCTAATAAATCGTGACGAAAACGTAAATTATTGCAGCGCTTTGAATGGGATACCACACTGATCGTGGTATTCAATCATCGGTATTGATCGTAAGTAACAAAACAAAAAAGGCAAATAAATTACTTATTCCCCCTAAAAAAGCTCCTCAATCAGATCTCGATAGTACTGCGCCTGTTTGTGCTCCAACTCACAACGATTCAGCGAAAACACGACGGGACAATCGAGCGAAATGCAGGCCGTTTCAAACGTTCGCTGGCAGCACGATCGACACATCTGCAAAGAGACCCAAAAAAATCAATTAAATGGTGTTCATCTTCCCCTTTTCGTGTAACACTCACCTTCTCCGTGAGGACGAGTTTCCGCTCCAGTTTGTTCACTTTGTTCATCACATGCACCAGGGCACGCTGGGGCTGCTGCCGGCAGTCTTTACACACTCCATGATGCGTCTGCCTGCCACAGTCCACGATGCAGTTGGTGGTGGAGAAGTACTGCGAGATGGTAATCTTCTTGTGCAGTCGCTCGTCGCCGCCCGCCGTGGCCAATGCGGCACCCATTTTAACGACCGGTGCACCACCACTGCCACCACCACCGCCGGTGTTGTGCAACATGAGCGTCTTTCTGGGCAGCTCACTGTACCATTGGTGAGCATCGGCGCCGATCAGCAGCAGACATCGATTCAGCGGTGGAATGATGGCCTTGGAGATGTAATAATTGGCGTTTATTTTGAGGCCCTCGTTCGACAGCAGCTCGTCCGGGCTGCGCACCAGACGGATGAGCGGCACGAGCGGAGGCCCGTTGATTATCACGTACGGCACGCGTTGGCCCTGTCGCGGCTCACGCCGCGGATCGGTCAGCTTCCATTTCCTGCAACAATTCAGCGTGTGTTAATGGGCGGCAGAAGGACGGCTTTGCGGTGCGACCGGGACCCCCCGCCTACCTCATCAGCTCGAGCGCTGGAACGCAGGCGCCCGGTTTGTAGCCGCTTTCGCCCCGGAACTCCTTGGCGAATATGAAATCCTGCAGATTTACACGGCCCTCCAGTATTTTCGTAAACTGCCGGCAGGTGTACTGCTTCACCTTCGACACGTCGCACGTCTCGAACAGGATGCGCAACACCTTCTCCAGCATCTTGGCCACCACGGGGCACCCATCGCGACGGACCGTTTCGATGCCTTTCGCTTCGTAGATCGGTTTCTCCTGATCGGCCGACTCGTACATGTATCCCACGTAGCGTTTCTTAGTCTGCGGAGGCGAACCGCAACGGTCAGTATCAGAAAACAAACACTCCACACGCTATCTAAAATCGCACGTGTACGAGAGGAGCTGGAACGAGAGCTACGAGCTCGTGAGATCAACACGAAAGCGCCGGCTATAAATACACCGGCTAAGGATTCCCGATTTTACAGCAACATGAAACGAGTAGCGTTTATTATCATCCCTGCCCTCATTGCGCTCGGACACTCGATCCGGCCGCCCATTATCGAGGGCACGGAAGCCAATCTGCACGAGTTCCCGTACCAGGTGTCTTTGCAGTGGAACTTTAACAATGGATCGCGTGCCCGGCACTTCTGCTCGGGTTCGATCATTAATCGACGGTGGATTCTAACGGCGGCACACTGTCTGGAGGAATACACCGATGACGGGTGGTTCGAAGTCGTCGCCGGAGTGAACAACATTGCGCACGAAGAGCCGGGAGCACAGCGACGAAATGTTACCAGCTATGAGCAACACGAGTTGTACGATTTGTCGGCAATTAAGTATGATATTGGAGTGGTAAGTTCATGCAAAAGCCAAGCACAAACGCGATGATGGCACGTCTCTGTGAATGATTGACTCGTTACAGCTCCAACTTTCACATCCGCTGGATCTAACCCGGAACATCAAAACGATGAGATTGGCCACGAAAGACACGCTGATCCATCAGAAGATAGCAAAGTTTGCCGGTTGGGGATCAATCTCAAAGACGTGGGAAGACATTTACCCCGACAAGCTAATGGTAGGACGTATTCGTAGAAACTCAAGCAAAAGTACACGAACGTTGCTTTTCTCTCTTTCAGAAAGTAAATCTGATTCTACGCACGGAAGAGGATTGTCAGACGATAGGGAAGATCGACGAGACCCAGCTATGTGCCGGAGGATACAAGAACGTTAGCGGCTGTACTGCAGACTCGGGCGGACCACTGACTGTGACCGTTGACGGTGAGCAGATGCAGATTGGCGTCCTTTCCTATGGCGAGAAGCCGTGCCAGGCCCGATTGCCGGTTGTGTATTCGAGCGTTATGTACTTCCACGATTGGATCCAAGACGCGATCAAGGAAGACTAAGCACCACTCTTGCACTGACCCTTAAAAAACATAATAAACAAACTCCCCCCAAACATGAATCTTGTGCCTTTTTCACTTACCTGCAGTATCGCTGGCTGGTAGACCTTCTCCAGCTTCAGCTTCACTGGCGGGGGATTGGCGTTCGTGACCGCTTCGGCAATTTCCTCCCCTATCTTAAACGCAGCCTCCCTGCTACGCCCCGGACACAGCACAAACAGTGAATCCGTATCACCGTACACAACCTTCGCTCCCCAGCGTTCCGTCCCCTCGACTAGCTTGATCGCTCGCTCGAGCGTTTCGCGCCCTTTCGCCACGACACTGTCGCCGATCTCGACGCACGGCATCCGTCCGCTGAAGTTGGCCGCCGTATACCCGTACGTCACGTTCGCTATCAGCTTCAGTCCGAGCTGGCGCGAGTGCAGCACGCGCTGCAGCACACTGTTGTCCTTGTGCAGCTTCATCGACTTCTTCACCATGAGCCGGGTGTTTAGGATTTCGCTTAACATACGCGGCAGCACGCCTTCCCGCACGCGCTTCTTCACGAACGCTACGCCGCACGGGGAAAACGTGACCAGATTCTTGTCGAGCAGGGCTTTCAACATTTTCGGCGGCACGCGTAGCCGCGAAGCGCCAAACTCAAACGACTCCGTGTCCCTACAAACATCGAACCATTAAAGCAACACTTGGCAGAGAGACAGAGAGAGGCAGAGCATAGCGACCATTACTTTACTTACTTTCCAAGATGCTCGATACGCCCCAGACAGGTGGAGAAACAGTAGTTGTACGCAATGATGACGCTGGGATAGAGACTCTGGAAGTCGAGCACAATGATCGGATCGGCGTAGAAGCGCGAATTCGGCTCGAGGATCAGCGGCAAGTACTCGGGAGCGCGCATGTGCGCCCGCTGATTGATGCTCGGCGATACGGACACAAAGTTCCTCGGCTTTGCTATGCGCATCATCATGCTTTCCACGCGGAACTGGGACCCGCGGGACAGCACCTCGTAGAACTGTATGCCGAACAGCTTGGCCAGCTCGGCCGTGCGACCGATCAGATCGAGCTGGTTTAGTATTTCAAAGTTCCCATTCACCCGCTCGAGGTAGTACTCGAGCACGATCCACCGGCTGTACGGTTTGCTCCACAGGCGCGACAACTGGCGGTAGGAGTGGTTCGGAACGCGCCGGTGCAGTATGTGGTACACCACGTTCTCGAACGTGTACGAGGTGAGCGCGATCTCGTGCCGCATCAACCGCCAAATGTCCAGCAGAATGCGGCCCGGTATCTTCAGGCCGGCACTGTAGTCGTGCATTTCGAGCAGTTCGCGCTGTTCCTCCTCCGACACGTGCACCGTCTCGGCGGACGGTACGCGCGAAAGCCGCTTCATCAGATTCATTTCCAGTGCGTAGCCCCGCTCGATCACGTAGCCCCAGGATACGCTCTCGATCTCGTACCCGGTAAATATGTCCGGATCCCAGAACGAGATCAGTAGCAGAAACTTCTCGTACAGTTCGCTCTCGTCGGACACGAGCACGACGTCGGCCACGTAGGCACACTGGTTGTACTTGAAGCTCGACGTCTTCCCGCCGGCCTGTCCCTGGACGCGTTCAAACTCGCGGCCCTCGTGGTCACGGTTCAGTATGATTCCACACACGGACGATGCCCTCGGATGGTTTGGGGGAACGTCGTTGTGGATGCGGTAGAAAATGGCCGCAATCGGATCGGTGGCCGGATTGGGCCGCAGATCGCCCCGGGTATTGACATGAATCTCAACCGACATGACTGTTAGATAGTTGTACTGAAACGTGCCAGAAAAGAAGAGGAATCATTTGTTAGAATGTCATCTCCATTTGTAACTCGCTCTGTAAATGCGTCTCGCTCGAATGTCATCACTAACTGCACCAACAATTTGCAAGCTTGGTTTTCCATACAAAACTTCATTTTAATTATTACTGTCCCATACAAATGCATACTGCATACATACACCGCTACCAACGGTTTTTGAGAAGCTTACTGGAAAAAGGAAATCAAATCGAAAGGAGCTTGTAAGATAAAACCATTAATACAGAGCAATATTAACGAAAAGTACAAAAAATACACACAGAGCTATAGAAGGACAAACGAAAAACACAAACCCAAACAAACAAACATATAGACTTTCAGGAACATACATTGTAGCGAAGAAAACGTGACAATAGAATAAGCAAATACAGAAATCGCAAATCGTTCAGTAGCACCAAACACACACACACGATGACAATGATGATTAAGCCCTCGGTTATCCCCGGCCCGTGAACGTTGTAAAAGCCCCTCAAGTCTCTCGAGTGGTGGCTTTTCTGAAGATGATCCTTAAACCAGTTCAGTGAAGAAAACACTCCAAAGTGTGTGATGATCCTTAAGTGGGGATCGACACGTTCCAAGCGATTAGCAGTTTATGGGGAAGGCCACGTGCTTTGCACAGAAAATGAGAGTCGCGCTCGGTTTATCTCTGGAATCCCATCCATCTTCAATACTGTATACTGGGAGTGTTTCTTCGGGCACACGACTGGTATAAAATATCCATCGGGTCTGTTTGTTCCGTCAGTTCAACGACTCGACTCGACTCGTAATAACACGCAAGACAAGCGGCAAACAGCAACAAGATGGCAAAACTACTACGTCTGGCAGCTCTGGCAGTGGTGCTGGCGGCCCTGGTCGCAGCCAAACCGTCCCGACCGAAGATCGTCGGGGGTCAGGAAGCGATCGCGCACGAGTTCCCCTACCAGATCTCGCTGCAGTGGAACTTCAACAACGACGAGCAGGATCCATTCCACTTCTGTGGCGGTTCGCTGATCGCTGAAAAGTTCGTGCTGACTGCTGGCCACTGCGTACCGAGTGCGATTTCGCCCGATGGCTTCCCGGAGGCCGTTGCCGGCGAGCACGACTTCAGCCAGTACGATGCAGGAGTGCAGCGTCGTCGCATTGCCGAGATGTACGTGCACGAGGACTACGAGGGTAGCGTTGGGCCCAACGACATTGCCATTTTCCGTGTCGACAAGCCGTTCCATCTGAATCGCAACATCCAGCTGGTCACGCTGCCGGAACCGAACGCAATCCCAACGGGCGAAACCACCATCAGTGGATGGGGATCGACATCCTTCTCCTTTGAGCCGTCCTATCCGAACATCCTCATGGTAAGTTGGTGGTGGGCAAATTAGCCCATTAGCGTAGTGGCTTTGCAAGGCCGTTGAACTAAACCCTGTTGCCCTGTTGGTTGTTTACAGAAAACTACCCTCCCGATCATGGATCTGGAAGTGTGCCGTAAGATCTACTTCACGCAGGCTGTTGCGGACAGCAACATCTGTGCCGGTACCATGGAAGGCACGTCGAGCGTCTGCTCGGGAGACTCCGGCGGCCCGCTGGTCCAGATCGACGACGAGATCGTGCAGGTTGGCATCGTGTCCTGGGGAGGTATTCCGTGCGGCGGCTACAAAAACCCGGGTGTTTTCGTTCGTGTTTCGTACTTTATTGACTGGATCAATTACAAAATCAACAATTGAATTACAATGGGCGCGTGATCGATGAACAATGTCCTACGCGAATAAAGGCTTCAAATGAAGTGCTACCCTATTTGGCCGTTTGTTATTCTCGCTTACTCTTAAAATCCTTGTATTAGCTAAAACAATCATGTCTGTACACATGATGGACAAACAGGTTAATACAGTGAACACACCACAAACATAAATTAAATGATCGAAGCACCCTCACTCCACTATGCGATCGTTGGTGCAGCACGCCAAGTCGCGATTCAACTTACCTCACACTTGGATTTGGCGTCCTGTAAGTTTTCGTAGTCTACCTTGAACCCGAACGTGTTGTCGCTCGGGGTGGCGGACGAAATGTTGGCATTGCTCTGTTCCAAGTCCGACTGGTTGGAGGAAGCAATGCTCGATACGGGTGCGATAGTTTCTTCTTGAGCCATATCTGCGTTCTTCTCGGCTTGTTCCTACAACGGAAAAACACGACATTGTTTATCCATTCCAAATACACACACACACGCACACACATCACCATCCGTTACTGACCTCGTTTGTTTCAGCATTCGGTGCTGCGTCGGTGCTTTCCATCATGGAAGATTCGATTGCGTCACAGTCTTGGGATGGTGTTGTTCGCTCCTGCGTTGTTGCGTTCGTTTTGTCGGTGGATGAGGCCGATGGTGCAGCATTTCCATCGTTAGCTACCAACACACTAAGATTGAGCGAAGATTCACTGTCAATTTTTGGGGCTGGTAATCGGGCCGGCGTAGCACCATCGTCCACCGTCATGAGTGTGTCCACCGTTTTCACCTTGATGGGGCTGTCTGAATCGGCGGGCCCTTCCTTGGTGGCAGCAGCAGCAGCAGCATCTACCGACCGTTTGCGGCATCTATTATCAATCCACTCGCTCGCTTCGGTACGGCTGGGCGGAAGCTGCGATGGAGTGATCGCAACGGAGTCTTCCGACGCTAGCAGCTCCTTCATTCGATCGGAGCTTGGACCATTCGCACCGACCGGGCCAAGCACATCGTTTATGTTTTCCCCAAACGTGCGCTGCAGGTTATCGTAGCGTAGATGCTTCAACGACCCAAGCCCAGCAATGGTGCTGGTGAATTCTTCCACATCGTTCAAACTGTTTCCCCCGACGTGTAGAACCGTATGGCCAACCTCTTTCTTTCCCGTCACATCGGCTGGATCGCTATAGAACGGGGTAGGGTTAATGACAGCCGGAATTTCGAATTTATCTATTGCCTGCTGTGCCTCGGCACGTGTCGGTGCCACTGCCGCCAGCGACACTACGACGGGTTGTTCGTTCTCTTCCTTTTCGGTAGGATCTTTGTTCCACGTCCCAACACAGCTGTCGTCCGAATCGGAGTTAATTTCGTCAAGCTCGCACAGCAATGTTTTCTCGCAGAAACTCTGAATATTTGCATTATCTTCTTCTTCGTCTTCTACCGTTTCGGGTTCAACTGCTTCCGCATTAGTTGCCGCCGCCGTGTCATGGGTTTGTGTTTCGCCTACAGCATCTTCCACCTCATCCATCAATTCGACCACACCGTCCAGCTGGCTTTCGATGGTCACAGCCGGTGCAGTCGATTGTTTGTCGCTGTCGTCGTCGGAAATATTGATTGTTTCGTTCGCTGCAGTTGCATCCTTTTGGAAAAGGTCAGAGAGCGGAATTGCGTCGAGCAAACTGGGTGTGATCATCCGAAAATCGTCCTCCTCATTGTCCGGAATTGAAATAATGGGCTCCGGCTCGATACTCTTTTCTTTCGGCGGCTTTGGGGCACTTTCGCTATTGAAAGAGGAGTTCGAGTTATCATCAATCGTAATTGTTACCCCATTGTGCTTATCTGGCACGGTATTTCCGTGGCTTGCTTCATCTTGCAGAGAAGTGGCCGGGATGTCAGAAGCATCATCGTCGATTCGTTCCATTTCTTTATCCCCCGACACCTCATCGCTGCTAGTCGGCAACGAAAACTCCACATCCATAGTGTCGCTATCCTTGGTCGTTTCATCGGTTTCGACCATCGTCACACATTCGTTCGTGGCCGTTTCGGCTGAACATTCATTTGTCGGTTCATTTGTACTGTCGCTTTCCAACACCTTCGATACCTCCGGTGTTGTTGCCATAGCGTCCGAACTAGGCACTGTATCGGTGGTTTTATCGCTCACTGTGCTCACTAAGGACGAGCATTCAGGACTCTTTGAGACGGAAGTTGTCGCATTGTCAAAAAAATCGCCCGTTTGTTCAATGGCTGCTTCCGGTGGAGTCTTGCGCGGCGACGAATATTCGGACAGCGACAGTTCACTATTGACTGCGGGTTTGTCCATAAGTAGCAACGGTTTAATCAGTACCTTTGGCGAAAGCCGTACGATGTTTTTGAACCTTTCCGACAGAATTACTTCTATCTGCTGCTCGACGTCCAGCTTCAACTGCTTCGATTTTGGCTGTCCTTTGTCGTCGGTGCTCTTACGCCGGCAGCGCTCGGACTTTGGTGTGGACGGGCCCTCGAGTGGATCGTAATTGTTCAGCAAATCGTAGGTCCGCGCTAGTTGATACCGATCAACCGGCTTGGGAATAGCTTGCGATGGTTTATGCACGTCGTAAGCCGTTGGATCCAACTTTTGCACGCTGCAATGGATGTATGAAGATGAGAAAATCGGAACAAACATTTCATTTTTCTTGCGTTGTCCTTACCGCACATGGAGATTTTTTAAAGGCGCCGTGGCTTCATCATTGCTCTTGGGAGATTTGCGATTGTGAAACAGAATCGATTTCTTTATCAATCCAAGCTTAGGGATCCTAAAATTAAAAAAAAAAAACCATCATTTATAAACGTTCACAAATACGCTTCAAGTGTCCTACCTTATTTCAAAGTTCTTCAGCGTGTTTGGAGACGAATCTTCAAACTCTTTCAGCACGCGATTGGCGCGCTCTTCGTCCTTCTCCTTGGGAGAAGGGGCGAACCGCACTCTGCGCGGAGTCAACGATTTCCGAGCGATGGGTTGGGTCAAGTCGATGCGCATCTTCTTCGCTGAAGAGTTGGCCGGTGATTTACCCTCCTTGCTGTCCCTGTTACGCTTAGGTGCGTTGGGAGTAAATGAATCGTCACCTCCGTCTAGCTGTGGAATGCGGCCGCCAGCCAGTAGATCTTCGTCGCTGTCGCTGAAATATGGCTCAGCCTCACGCTCGGTGTTGTTCGCCGTAAAGGCTTGCTTCTGAGTCAAATCAAGCAGAAATTCATCATCCGAATCAAAGCTTGCGTCCTGATCCTGATTCAGAGCGGCAGACCGGTTCGCCTGACCCGACATTAGACAAACCGTCTCTAGATCTCCGCACATCGAGGCGTTGAGTATTTTGTTGGCCTGGGATAGGTTCAGAGTGGCTTGAATGATGCTCCGGTTACTTTCACCACTCTGCTGTGTCAGTGGGGCCAAGAGACAGTCGCCTTCAATGTTTTTGCTCTCATTCTCTTCGAGTTCGCGCATGATTTCCAGCAGATTGTAATCCTCCTCATCGAGCGTTACGTCCAGATTCTGCGACATGGAAATGATTTTCCCTTCGTCCACCACGGACGACGCATCGAAATGGTAACTTATTTGAGAATCGTACAAACTTTCGTTACTCTGGACACCGCTAGCCCGAGCATGGATGGCGATGTAGGACGCATCCAGCAACGCTTCTCCCTCCGATGCTTCAGAGGGATACGCTGACGACGACACTTTGGCCTGATCTTCAGCGGACGAGCTGGGCGTGGGCTCTTTCAACCTGCGCCAAAAGACGTGCTCGATAGAAGCGATCGCTTTCGGTTACCACTTCGACCGGTGGACCACAGCCCTGCGACAGATACATGCGTTCCGGTTGCTCCAAACCCAACAGTGCCCGTCGAGCTTGTTCGTCCTTCCAGATGGATGCGATGCCCGGATTCGCAAACTCTCCATCTTCCTTGCCATCGGGCTCTCGGTTCAAAATGTCCGATGCTAGCGCATCTATTTCGTACTCAGAAGTGGTCATTTTCAGAGGGATATTGCGGTCGCCTTCGACGTCGCCAGTCCTTTGACGCAATCCTTTAGAGTCTAGCTCCAGGAAGCTCATCCCGTACAGATTGTAATCGATGAAGAACTGCAATATGTAGGGGATGTGAGTCTCGTGCACTTGATACGATCCCGACAGGATGGTTCCATTCATCAACAGCTGGGTAGCATTCCGCACCAAGTACGGGTTGTACATGTAGATCTTGAAGTAATGGTGCGGGTTACGATGGTAGCCATAAATGGGACTGCAAAGTAAGATGAAACATGAGCCATTGGTAACCCGAAACCGTGCCAAACGCGCCCATACTTACATTCCTTTCACCAATACTATCTTGAAAATGTGCTTGGCTTGGGACGATGCACGTCCCAGCATAACATTGATACCTTTGTCGAGTGCACCGGCCAGTTGATAGATCTTCTTGTCCACCGACAACCGGTCCGCGACGGAACCATCGTAGGGCACGTAAAAGTACGGAAAGACACCGTGGATGTGGACGCAGCTATGCGTGCCCTCGGCGTTTGAGCCAAACAAACGGATGACCGGTACTTGTTTCACTTCCGCCCCACGGAACTCCGAATAGCACGTATCGAACTGGGGATCCGGCTTGCTCATGTAGTGATCCACACTAACGATGCGGATCAGTGTTTGGTTTTTATGTTGCACCATTGTAAAATTCAGTTTCACTCTTTCTTAGCGTCCCCAAACATAACCTTCAATCAACAAGATTCGAGCGGTAAACCTCCTATATTCGATCGATACGCCCAGCCTGCATTTAATTTCGATTGCGTCTTGTGCTGCAAGCAAGTTTACACTCTTTTTTCATCTGAAACACTCGTATGCGCGATTAAATCGGCATAAAATGCGGAAGAAAATCTTGTTTCGCCAAAGACGCGCAAAATTGTAATTTATTTTTTCCCAAACGAAGCCGCTGTCAAAAAAGGGAAGCTGTCAAACGGGAACTGTCAAACGTACTGTTTGTTGTTGTTTCGTTGCCGCCCAACTGGATGACATTTCTCGCGGGGTCACCTTGAGTTTAATTTTTCTGTAGCACACAGAACAAAACTGATCAACAGCGGTCGGTTAAAGTTGTGGAAAAAGGTGAGTGAAAGATAGCGCAAACTAACAGATAAAATACGTATTCTTTGCGAAGCTAACCTACACTGCATTGCGGCACTTAAGGAAATGTGTATAGCGACGCTTTATGGGAATGTTTACTGCTGGGCCGCAGGATCCCGAAGGACAATCGTGCTAGGTGGAAAATTGTGAAACTACCTGTAATGCTAGCATGATTTGACCTACTGAAGTATTGGTTCGATTTTCTAGCCATGTGATCAATAGTTTCTTGAACAATAATGGTTGCAAGTCGTCAATTTGGTCTGATTGCTGCAACGCACTCAGTGGACCAGTGTACAAACTAATGAACGGCGAACGGATGGCAAGAATGCGATTGTTGTGTGATGAAAGAGACCGTGCACGTGAATTATATTTAGCCAAATATACACACCACTGGCTGCGGCAGCAGATGGTGACGGTACCACCGCCAAGCATGCCATCGGAATCTGTTTGTAATCAACGGTTCCGCGCCCCTTGGAGGTCGAGTTCAAAGCTGCGAAGAAGAAGCTGATGGCACACTGCACTTCATGTTCGTGTCGATCAGCTGCTGAGTCGACGGTTGTGTTTGTTGTTTATTTCGCCCGGTGGGAGACGATTCCCGATGGCGCCCTCGCGATAATAACCGCGCGGGCGAGATTGTGGATTATCAGCAAAATTGCTGGTGCGTTTAGCGAGCGCGCGCGCGAGCGTCTGGCTTGAGGTGACGATCGTGCGCTGCTCGGGTCAGTAGTGTTGCATCGCTCGATCATTGCATAGTATGTCCCTGCCGAGAAGACTGTCCAGTGCTTTCACACCGCTGGTGATTAGAACGAGACTTTGCTATGGGTAACCGCTTTTTTGGTTAAAACTCATCGTTACCCCATGCGCGGGCGTTCTTTCTGTTTCAGAGTGCCATCGAAGAAGTCATCGAGTCAAGCGCCATGGCTGATGGGGTCATTTCAATAAAGCTAGCCATACATGACAGCAACCAAGGGGATGGAGCTCTCTATCGGCTGAAGAAAAACTCGCTGGTGCATGTGCATCCGGGTGCATCGCTTCTGGGACGCCGGGTTGCGCTCTACTGCAACTACCCAGCGGATGGTAAGAGTTCACCTCTACCGTATGCGACTTGCCGGGTGGCTTGCTATATTACACTATGCTGTGTCTTTACAGATAAGGAATTTTGCCGAAAGACCTACAGACGACTAGAATGGTGTTCGGCAGCGGGATCACCGTTGGAAACGAGCGCGAGCGGCTCCGAATACACCTCGATCAAGGACGTGGATTATTATTGCAATGTCCACTTTACCAAATCGGGAGCGTATCACTTTTATGCCTTGTACGAAGAGTGTCCCGAGGCGGGGGCACAGGCTGGCCTGTACGTACAAATTGAGCCGCAGCTGTCGGTTGGATCGGGAGAGGCCGCCACAACGCTACCGCTCGATGCCATCCGCTGTCAGACGGTGATTTCGAAGCTGCTCGGACCGTTGGACACGTGGGAAGCAAAGTTGCGCGTGGGCAAGGAGTCGGGCTACAACATGATTCACTTTACGCCTGTGCAAGAGCTGGGCGGATCGCGCTCCGCCTACTCGCTGCGCAACCAGCTCAAGGTGAATCCGGACTTCCAGAGCAAGGGCGGCAAGGAAGTGAACTATGACGATTTGGCCGTTTTAATGCGCAAAATGCGCGAAGAGTGGAACGTTGCATCGATCTGTGACATTGTGCTGAACCACACGGCCAACGAGTCGATCTGGATTCGGGAATATCCGGAGTGCAGCTACAATTGCTTCACCTGTCCGCATCTGCGGCCGGCCTTCCTGCTCGACGCAATGCTGGCTCGTGTCGGAGAGGACGTGAAGGACGGCATGTTGGCGCACGTTGGCGTGCCGGAGGTGGTCGAAACGGAGGATCATCTGCAGGCCATCCGTTGGCAGATCCATTCGAACTACTTGCCGCAGGTGAAGCTGTACGAGCTGTACCAGTGCGATGTGGACAAGTACGTGTCGCGGTTCAACGACGAGTGCAGCAAACGCAGCCCCAGCCGTGCGCAGGATATTCCCGAGGGTGATATAAAGCTGCGGATGGACCCGGAGCATCGCCGACTGGGTGCAGAGATCGACTTCGAGCGTGCCATGAGCATCTACAACGTGTTCCGGCAGGACTGTTTCGATGAGGACAGTCGGAAGCGCAAGTGCACCGAAGTGTTCCGCGCTCGGTTGCAGTTCCTGAACGAGGAGGTGCGCCGGGAAATACAGGAACATCTGGACTACGCCATCGACAACTGTCTGGCCGGCACGCGCTATGAACGTGTGCAGGGTGATGGGCCCCAGGTGAAGGGAATATCGGTGAAGTACCCGCTGTTCATGAAGTACTTTACGCACTACGGAACGCAGGGCAAATCGCTCAAGGACATCGAGAGCATGATGTACGGTGGCGCTGGGAAGCTGTTCATGGCCCACAACGGATGGGTGATGAATGGGGATCCGCTGAAGGATTTTGCCCGTGCGCAACCGGGTACGGGCAATGTGTACCTGCGCCGAGAGCTGATTGCCTGGGGCGACAGCGTGAAGCTGCGGTACGGCGATAAGCCGGAGGACAGTCCGTACCTGTGGAAGCACATGCAGGAGTACGTCGATACGACGGCCCGTATCTTTGACGGCGTGCGGCTGGACAACTGCCACTCGACGCCGCTGCATGTCGCCGAGTACTTGCTGGATTCGGCGCGCAAAGTCAACCCGGAGCTGTACGTAGCCGCCGAGCTGTTCACCAACTCCGACCACACGGACAACATATTTGTCAATCGGCTCGGCATTACGTCACTGATTCGAGGTAATTAATCGCCGACGAGGTGATCGTGGGTGAATGGATTGATTTGATCGGTTTGATAGATTAGTCTAGAATGCCCAGTTATGCCGCGTTATCTCGGACGGGTGATTAAGCAAGCGAGCGTTAACGAGCTTGCATTGCCAATCGCTGCAATGGGATGTTTATGTGTTTCGCATTAATGTTATTTTTGCCCCGCTCTTTTCCCCACTTTCAGAGGCCCTCTCGGCCTGGGACTCGCACGAGCAAGGTCGGCTGGTGTACCGGTACGGCGGGGCACCGGTCGGCGCATTCTTCCCCTGCCCGAAGCGTATCCTGGCGCCGGGCATTGCGCACGCCCTGTTCATGGACCTTACGCACGACAATCCATCGCCGGTTGAGAAACGGTCGATCTTCGATCTGATCCCGTCGGCCGGCCTCGTGTCGATGGCATGCTGTGCGACGGGTAGCAATCGTGGCTACGATGAGTTCGTTCCGCATCACGTAAGCTTCGAGTGGACGTTCGGAGATTGTGTTTGTTTTATTATGGTCCCGCGAGTTAACCCTCCCTCTCTTCCTCTCTCTCTTCCTCTCTCTCGGAACAGGTTCATGTGGTGGACGAGGAGCGGCAGTATCAAGAATGGGGCAAGCATGTGGACAAGAACACTGGACTGATTGCGGTAAAGGAAGCGTTTAACGTACTGCACGGTGGACTAGCGTCGCGTGGCTTCGACCAGCTGTTTGTCGACCAGATGCACCCGGACATTGTGGCCGTAACGCGTCACTCGCTTTCGAATCACGAGACGGTGATTCTTGTCGCGCACACTGCCTTCAGCTATCCGAACCCGTGGGCCGGTCCGACCGGCGTGCGTCCGCTCGAGTTTGAGGGCGAGTTCAAGGAGATCATTCTGGAGGTGCAGATCTACAAGAAAACGGGCCAAACGTTCGATAGGCCCACGGATTTCGCAAAAAATGTAGACTACATCAATGGCGTCAACGAGTATGTGGTGGACTTGAAGCGCAATCTGAAGCTGGAAGAGTCGGACATTTTCGCCAAGGAAGCGGTCGTGAAGGGTAACGTTACACAGCTTCACTTCTCGAATTTGAAGCCCGGCTCCGTGGTGGCGGTGCGAGTCGCGCTGAAGGAGAGTGTGCGGGTACATTTCGACACGCTGCAGTCGTTGGTTCGCGAGTTCCACCAGGATAGGGGCTCACGGTACGCCGAGCTGCAGCACATCCTGTCCAAGCTGGACTTGGTGGACTTTAACAAGCTGCTGTACTGTTGTGCCGAGGAGGAGCGTGATAATGGCGGTGGTCCGTACAACGTCGAAGGATACGGCGATCTGGTGTACTGTGGCTTGCAGGGTGTCATGTCGATTCTGTCCGAAATTGGACCTAACAACGACCTGGGCCATCCGTTGGCGAACAATCTACGCAACGGAAATTGGTTAATCGGTGAGCGCATTACGCATAGCATTAGTTCGTTTATTATTTTACTAATAAACTTTTCTTCCAATAGACTACTGCTCCCAGCGTTTGATGAAGTACGAGAAGCTGGTACCGATGGCCAAGTGGCTGGAGAACAATCTAAAGTCACTGAAGGAAATACCTCGCTACATGATACCGTCCTACTTCGACGTTATCATCACGAACGTGCACCGTTTGGCGATGGCGGCCGCGTGCAACTTGATGTCGGACTTTGTGCGCCACGGTTCCAACTTTGCGCGCCGGCTTGCGCTGGGATCGGTGCAATGTGTGGCTGACTGTCCGTCCGCTAGCCTGCCCAAGCTAAGCCCGAACGTGAGCGATCCGAAACCACCGAGCCACTGTGCTACGATGGCTGCCGGGTTGCCTCACTTCGCGACGGGCTATATGCGTTGTTGGGGCCGGGACACTTTCATTGCAATCCGTGGCCTGACGCTGCTTACCGGACGCTTCGATGAGACGCGCTACATGATACTCGGGTTCGGTGGATGCTTGCGGCATGGATTGATCCCGAACCTGCTGGACGGAGGTCAGAACGCACGATTCAACTGTCGCGATGCCGTCTGGTGGTGGCTGTACACGATCAAGCAGTACGTCGAGGAGGCGCCCAATGGCAAGAGCATCCTGAAGGACAAGGTGTCCCGTCTCTACCCAACGGATGACTCCGAAGCGAAGGCACCAGGGGAATGCGTAAGTAGCAACACTTGTAGCGCTGTGATGTGACTTTAGTGATGTGAGATAATGTGGGTTTTGTTTTGCCGTAGGACCAAATGCTGTACGAAGTGATTCAGGAAGCGCTGACAGTCCACTTCCAAGGGTTGTCCTATCGCGAACGCAACGCCGGTACTCGCATCGATGCCCACATGAAGGAGAAGGGCTTCAACAACCGCATTGGAATCAACCCGGACACGGGCTTCGTGTTCGGTGGCAACAATGCCAACTGTGGCACGTGGATGGACAAGATGGGCTCCTCAGACAAGGCCGGCAATCGGGGCATTCCGTCGACCCCGCGTGACGGTTCGGCGGTCGAGCTGGTCGGACTGCAGATGGCCAGCCTGCGGTTCATGCAGGCGATGGCCGAGCAGAAGGTCATCCCGGTGTCGTCGGTCGAGCGCACCTCGTACAACGGCACCAAGACGGTGTGGACGTACAAGGAGTGGGCCAACAAGATTGCGGCCAACTTCGAGAAGGAGTTCTACGTGGACGAGTCCTGCGAAAGCAACTACGCCAACAAGCGTGGCATCTACAAGGATACGGTCGGGTCGGAGATCGCGTGGACCGATTACCAGTTGCGTTGTAACTTCCCGATCGCTCTGCTGGCGGCACCGGAGCTGGCCGATCCCAAGCATGCCTGGCGTGCGCTGGAGAACGCCAAAAAGTATCTGCTCGGCCCGCTCGGGATGAAAACGCTCGACTATGAGGACTGGGGCTACCGCGGCAACTACGACAACTCGATCGACAGCGACGACAAGACGGTCGCGCACGGTGCGAACTATCACAACGGGCCGGAGTGGGTGTGGCCGATCGGGTTCTACCTGCGGGCGCGCCTAATCTTCGCCAAGGCCAACGGCGTACTGAAGGAGACCGTTGCCGAAACGTGGAAGATTCTGCAAACGCATCTGAACGAGCTGCAGCGCTGCCACTGGCGCGGGCTGGCCGAGCTGACGAACGAGAACGGTGCGTACTGCAAGGACTCGTGCCGGACGCAGGCCTGGAGCATGGGTTGCGTGCTGGAAGTGCTGTACGATTTGGAAAAGTACGAAAAGGAGCTTTAAATGTACGCCGGCAAACGGCCCGCCCTACTGCCGCCCCCACTGGTGTGGAGTGTTTTAGTGTTTAGCGTTATTATGCCATACCTTCTGTTGAGATTGTTTTGTTTTGTGTTTTACTCTATACGTTGTTGATTGATCGATTGTGTTTATGAGATTAGATGCTAGTAGAAGAAGCGGATGTACAATGCGTTTGCGCACACATGCTGTTGATAAATAAAGCAACAATACTCAAACGAATGCGTGTGCTTATGAATCGCAACTGATAGGCGCATTTAAAGTAGTGGCCACAGTAGCTCCATCGAGTCAAGCTCAATCGCAAAAAGATTCGTACTGCGTTACAAAACCCAAAAGCCTGACCAAAACGACCAAACAATGCACCATCGAATCACGGTCGATCGAAAAACGGACCAAAACGAATGCGAAAGTAACGGAAGTAAAACCACGCCACGTACTGTGTTTCTGGGGTCGGTCAAAAACACTGCAGTCCGTGTAGTCGATGTGACAATGTTAATTAAAACGAAATGCGCCATGCCAACCTACCAACAACACCACTGGTGTTTGGCGCTGTTGTCCCGCGGTTTAATAGTGATCGCATCCAATGCTCCCAGTTTTTTTTGTTTTTTTTTTTTTTTTGCGACTGCCGCCAGGGCGGAAAATCGCACGAAACAAGTGACGATAAATTATCACTTTCCAATTACTATTAACAAGCGCTTCGGGCAAGGGTGGATGGAGAGTGGTGGTGGTGGTGGTGATGGTGGTTAACATTTCGCTGCTTCGATTTATTGAGTGCGGCATTTGCAATCACTCGAATCACGTGGACCCGCTTGTCGGCGTCGGCGGTCGCTCGGCTCCTAGAAAGAAAGGGTAGCTTTACCCCCCCCCCCCCCCCCCCCGGAGGTCGTACGGGCTCGTGCATATTTATGCAGATGTATGGCGGTCGAAATAAAGCTTTATTAAAATGAGTGTAATAAACAGAGGGAGGACGCTCGGGCGCAGAACGCAGGGGGAAAGTTGCTGTGGTATTTGGGGGAAAGAACCGTCGGCATTACACCCGATTGAGGGTGCTGCTGCCATGCGGAGAAGGATTTATGTTACTCAACTTCGGAACTACTTTTGACGGGAGCAATGGTGCAGTAACCTATTTGTGGTAGAAAAACAAGGTCCAGAAAAAGTTTGTCAATTAATTGAATGTGAACTTCCCTGCTTGTGAATCATACCAATAATAGTGTATTACCTCCATTGATTGGTGTTAAAAATAAACTTCCCCGAGGGCAGAAGTTTCTTCTATGGCGTCATCCCCAATTTGCTCTTCATTCTTCCCACCTGAAGAACAATAGACAACTATTAAAAAGTCACAGAAAACATGGAAATTTCTATGAAATATTAACAGAATAGAGTAGCCAACGCCGCTCTTTCCCAAGCATCTGTTTAACTAAATGCTGCTCTCCTATTCAGTAACAGTTTAGAAACTATTTCAAACAAATGTAGATCATTTGGTAAGCAGCCAAATCCCACCCCACCCCAGCCAAAAAAAACCACCCAACAACAGCAAACTGAAAATAGTTGCTAAAAGTTGTTTGGCAAACTGTTCTTTGCTGCCATTGCCGACTGTAATGGGAACGTTCGCTAATTAAGACAGATCGTAGCGGAATGGACTACGAACTCGATGGCCGATGCGGTGGAGGGGAGGGAGAGAGAGGATAAATTCGGAATTTTGCTGATGCAGTTGCAGAATGTGTTTGGATTTGGTCCTCCCATTAGTTGCCCATTCGTCCCACTCCCATCCGACGACTGACTGATGAGATGATTGCTCTGCGGGGTGATTTGCGCCTTTCAGCAAAAGTTTGTCTTCAACAGCAGTGCCCGCCCGAATCCAGCAGATCAGCATCAGCAAACCATCAGAAGTGATAGCAGGTCCAGTGGCAGGTGAGATAGGGTTAACAAACCGGCGTAACGAGATAGAGAGGCAAATGCACTTTGCTTGCCGAAGCATCGGTGCATGCATGGATGGAGTTGGGGGAGCTTTGCTCGAGCGTAAAAGCTCCACAGCTCGCTTGTGGAGTCGAGAATGAGCCTCCTTAACAAAAGACGGATGAAGCTGGGAAAGTAGGAATAGCGATGAACGAGTTCTGTCAACTGCAGGTGCACCGGTTTTTACACCAAGAAACCAATCCGCCGGAACTAAAACCTACGATGTACGAAGCAATAAACACTGACACGTACGTGCGGAACACGCCGACAAACAAAGCGGCAAATCCCTGGCTCCTTTTCGCCCGGAACTGCTGTCCGTTCGTGTAACGGAGGCCAATTGCATTCAGAAAACTCGAAGCAATCACAATGTACAATCAGCCTACCGGGGGTACGGATGAATAGGATGTGAAGGAACTAAAGTCGGAACCAGTGAACCGTACCGTACCGTGCCGTATGACCCTCAGCTCAGCTGCATGCTCGCTATGGTCGTTCGGAAGGTGAGGATTTAAATGAAAATTGATATGGAAATCGTTTGCACGTGCCATATTCTCATGCCAGCTTTCCTCCTCCGCCCTCCCATTGGTCAGCCAGTGGGCAGTGGGCCAATCGGACAATCGAAAGAAAATGAAACCCATTGGCTGGGATGGGGAATGGGTGTGAAAAGGAACGGTGCACCAATACTATATCCATCGCTGGATTAGGTCGCCATGTTTGTCGGTGTGTTGGTTTGCTGGGTGTGTGTGTGAGAGAGATTAGAGCGCTGACCAATCATCGGGCATGGGAATTGATGCCTTTCCGGTCCCTACGGGGAGCAGAGGGGCATACTTCACCCGGGGAAATAATCCGATACCTATTGACCCTTACTCTGACCGACGTGTTGTAGTATCGTAGTAGTATCAGCACGGATCCGTCCTCGGCACGTAAGCACATCCAAATAAGCACGTATAAGCATTGACACTTCTTCGATTCCTAGGATTGCTGGCCCACTTGAGCCGTCCCGCAATCCATGGTGGAACATCATTTTGTAGTCGACCGAATCGTGCTAAGAAGCCAATTAGATGTTGAAGAGTCATGTGAGGAGGAATGAGGACAGCCGGGGACGAAGGATGACGACTCTTTGGCAATATTTCCAAATCAAAACGCAAAGAAATGTTTCCATTATTGAAGCAAAGTGTCCCATTCCCAGTTCCCAGTGGTTCAGACCCTAGGATGGGATTTAGGTGCGTCCGGAGAGTGGGAAGGAGCGGGGTTTTGCATTCAACGAAGGGGGAAAATGGAAGAAAAGCGATGAAAATGGAAATTTATTCAATCATCTCCACATTGATATTCATGCGTAATGAACCTCTTGACGGTGTGGACGAGACGGACGGACGAGAGTGATGATGGCGCGTCCCGGAGCGCGATTTCGCCTGAAGTTGGCGTGCTTAAGCACGGAAAGCTTCGGGAAAGGGGTTCGACGTGAGGAAGTCTCAGGCACCACACACACACACACACAATCCCGGGCGGGCATTCTTCACGCTGGGCGCCCGCCTCTCACCCATCCCCGGGGGCATTGGACCGTACATGTGCGATATGCGTTCACCTGCTCAAAGGGAGTTCCTTTTTTTTGTGGCACAGATTTCAAAGGTACGCTAAGAAAGCTTTCATTCTCGTGGAATTGGTGCGCGCACAGCAAGTGTAGCGCATTCTCGCAGTGTGTGCTGATATTCGATTAAATTCCCGCTAAAACAGATCGATGACGTTTGCACGTTCTTCTTCTGCACCCGCGGGCACCCGCTGGAGGATGCTGCCGAAGCTTTCTTCAAACTCGTGCTCGTCCTCTGCGCTGGATTTGTTTAATGGAATGAAAACCGTATCGATTTATTGGAGCGGCAGTAATTTTTCATTTGAAAGTACGCGTACTCCGAAATTAAAACCATCACGATATGATGCTCGGTGCCATGGTGCGGGGTGTGGTACCATGCGGTGCGTCTCCTACAAAGTTGCTGCATTTTTCATTCCCCGTGGGGTACTGGCGTGCGTCGTGGTACCGTGGTGCTTCTGTTTGCCGGTGTGGATCCTTCTTTGAAGGACAATATGCCTGCGGCTACATGGGAGAAAATGCACGGCCAAACATAAATGAAAGAATAATAAGCTCCACAAACATAGGCGTGCGTGCGTGCGTGCACACCAACCACCATATATGTGTATGAGGAACAATAAGGCGCAGTGTGGCGTATTTTATGAGGTAATTTCTGTTCAAAAGATTCCGCGGAAATCCTGGTGAATAAGTAAGACGGTCGGATTGAATATTCCCGTGAAGTGCTTTCATTCCAGTTTTTCCCTCACTCACTCACTTCTTCTCCCAGGCACTTTCTTTCTTAGCTGTTGCTACTCAAGAGTTACTCGAAACGCATCGCATCGTTTCAATTTCTCCTACGCGTTTAGTCGTTTATTTTCAATGTTTATGAACCATCACACGTGAACCGGGTTTGCCATTTAACGAATGATGATAATGGTTTGTGTTTTTTTTTTCTGTTTCCTGCTTCCCCACTGTCCAGCCGTCCAGCTTCAGCACAAGTGTCCCTCCTATACTGGCCACACACTCCACAAGTGATGATTGTTGTAGTTTTTGTTAGATTTGTTTGCTGTGTGTTTTGGTTTGCTTGTTTTGATTTATACAGAGAGATTATTTGATTTATGTTCTTGTTTCGTTTACTTCTTTCCATCGGTTGCTTCCTCCTCTGCCATGGGATAAAATATGTTGTCAAAAGAAAACCATTTCAGTTTGTAGTTTGCGGTTTGTTTCTCATTGTTTCTGTTCTGTTTTGTTTTTGTGTTTTTTACCCTTTTCTTTGTAACTCTGTATGTTTGTTGTTTGGTTTTTATCTTTTTCGTTTGTTTCGTGTCTGTTTGTTCACTTTCGTGTGCTAGAGCCACCGTTTGCTTGTTTGCTCTTTCTTACCGCTGCTTTACTTATCCGACTTCCTGTATTGCCTACAATTGGGGTCTAGATTAGCCTTACATGTTCTGTCTCCTGCGATCGATTGTGCTTCCAGTGCCTCTAGCTAGCACTGTTCTGAGCATTCGATCTGCTGTGTTGCTAAAATGAAGTGGAAATGGGTTTGAGAAAATTCGGCTTCTTTTGTTCGTTTACTTTTTAATTACACATTTCTCCCCTGCTTCCTCTTCTTTGCCCCATTCTCACCAACGTTTGATTTAATTCGTCCATTTTACTCCATATTTCTATATCTATTATTTTCACAAACTTGTTTTTCGTCACTTTTTTTTGGGGAAGGTTCATTCGTAATGTTTGCTTCCACTTTCTTACTAAAATGTTTACGCATTTGTGTGTCTATCGATCTGGGTTGCAGTTTCACTCGTGTATCTTGTGTCTTATCTGTGCCTATCTTACAACGGCTGTACGGCTTGTCCCGTGTCCCAATCGGTTTAAGTCTTAAATTCGGCGCGGCCCTGCAACGAAATGCTGGCCTGCTTTTTCTTCTTATTCTTCTTTGCGGGCCGCATCTTGCCGCATTCCTGGGCGTGGGAGCAATGGGGAAATATTGACTAACTTATCTAGATTATCTTACTCGCTAGGATTCTTCGAATCCAGTACATCATAGTGTCTAGATAGTGTAGTTTACTGTCCCGCCCATTTTGACTGTTCCCTTTCCTACTAATCGCGAGCCCCCCCCCCCTCCCCCCCTCTTTCCTCTCCCTCACCTTCATCCGCTTCCTCACACTGCAGGGGGCATGCCATTAAATTTAAATATTATTTTTATTATTATGAAGTAGAAACTTAACATTTATACATTTACAGTTCACCTCCGCCACTCGTACACTCGCTCACACACTGACTGGGAGAATGATGATTCGTTCGCGTGTCATTGGATCCATCCTTATGTACCGGTTGCATCTTCCCGTTGCATTTTTCCTACCTTTTTTGCCAGTGTTTCTCACTCGAAACGTGCTGCTGCTGCTGCTGCTTGCACTGCTGAATTGTGGACGCACGTTGATTGCATACGCTGCTCGACGTGACGGGACGTGAGGACGTGAGTGCGTTCCAATCAGTGTCTCGGAGATCTCGCTAGCCCGTCCACCTTTGCCAAGTCCACCGGGCATTCATAGAACGTCGTCGTCGCCATCGCTCGGTGTTGCTGGTGTTGTTTCG
Source organism: Anopheles merus (assembly GCF_017562075.2). Taxonomy (NCBI): domain Eukaryota; kingdom Metazoa; phylum Arthropoda; class Insecta; order Diptera; family Culicidae; genus Anopheles; species Anopheles merus. Next base: position 1,300,458 of record NC_054082.1, read on the forward strand.
CGCCGGGAAGAAGATCATCTTGACTGGGTGCGCACCGAGCAGGGGAAGGCTGCGGGATGCTGCCGTTGCTGCGGTGCCGTTCTTCGCAGCCGAGTGCCAATCGTGGCCAGTGTCAGTAGTACGAAGCGGGTGGACTTTGTGCGCCCGGCACCGAGCGCGGATGGTAGCCGACGGAGGTGGAGCAGGAAGTGGGCGATCGTTGCGGTGAGCAGGAAACGCATCGTCTCGAGCAGGTTTGATATGAAGAAGATTAATTTGCTAACATTACAACTATTCAATGATACAAAGAGAAGGATAAGTGTCTGGTGCGTTGGACACGGTACGCCACTGCTGGTCTGCATTGCAGCCGGATGTTCACCTGGGAAAGGGGAGAGAGAGAGAGAGGTAGGTACATGCAGACCAATTGAACGATAATATCCAACCGCATTCGCAAATGAAATTGGTGCGCTAGCGAGGCTGGCCCCAACGTCTTACCGTTCAGCACGTGAACCTGTACACTGGCGGATATTGCACCGGTCGGGACGCAGGTGTAGTTGCCCGAGTCGCGCAGCGTGGCTCTGGTTAGCATTAGCCGACTGCTGGTGCCACCCTCCGTTTTCTCCGTCTCGAGGCTGATGCCACCGCGGGCCGAATCAAAGTCAACGATCGACGATCCATGATACCTGAGCGGAAAGAAGCGCACAAGAAACGTGTGAACGGACGGAACGCTTTAGCAGAGCCGTTGGTTCGCTCGCGTCAGCGAAGGAAGCAGGACTACACGTACCACGAGATGGACGATGCATGGACATTCACAACACACGACAGGGAGATGGTGCTGCCCTTCTTCACGTGCACCTCCTGGGAGCCGATTATCTTAGCACGGGCGGCTGTTGAGAGAAAGTCTATAAGTGACGCAGTGAAGTTATCGTGGGAAAAGAATGGATTCGTGTTACTAAAGGTGTTTTTGCTGCCCCAACGCTGGTAGACAGGGGCACTACGTAGGGGGATGAAGAGAAGCGGCTTAGGGGGGAAAAGGGGTAGGAAATGGGTAAAGAATCAATCCACAACAAACTGAAGCGAAGCGAAAGCGTAGTGAAGTTTGCACTCCCGCCACTCAATCACCAATCTCGCGTCCGATTGGGGCCGTTAATGACTTCAGCAACGGAAGGCAGCTGTGGAAATGCACTGGAACGGAATGGCAATTGCGATAATTGTGTTACATTGCTGTGCATTTCGCATCTGTCTGTAGTGTGTCTCATACCATTTTGATGGGACTTTAGAGCGCAAAAATACGCTCCAAATTTAAAGCTTTGTAAATCGCACAATTTCCATCGGTTGCGGAACGAGAGGAGGAAAAAACAGCACATACACATGATGTCCGGATAGACATAGGATCGATCGATGGTTGCAGCACATCTGGCCATCCATTTGGAATGGGTTGAGAAGTTGGTTTTTTGACAGCCCATGCGGAAATGCGAAACGTTTTAATTCGTCCCACTTTAGCTGGGCAGCAGCTGGGCTTTGGGTTTCAGACTCAGGTTTTTTCCTTCCTCCCATTGCATCGTAGCGCATGGCTTGATGACACGGGCTCAGTTGCTGACAGGATCGATGGGCCGGACTTCTTTGTAGTCGATGTCGCCGGCACAAAAGCACGACCAGGCTGGTGCCGTCAGTACGCGTACGCGTTGAGCTTGCAGCTGCATTAGCCCCTGTCTGTACCCTCGCTGCGATTGGCTTAGTTAGTAGCTTCCCATTGGCGGGGTGAACGGTGTGCGTTCTTTCTTTTTTTGCCATTTTGCCCATTTGCCCGGTGCGGGTTGAAAGCGGGATAATCCTACACCAAGTGGACGGATCTGCCGCGGATCCGCGAGTCCGAGCTCCGAGTACCCGAAACAGGCATTTTGGCTGTCTCGCCGTCTCGCCCTCCGTTTCCATTGGAAAAGTGGTACAAAAATTAGAATAGTTTGTGCTGGACACATCGTGCAGCAGTAATTTGGACACGTTTCGGTGTCCGGTGTCGATTTTACGGAGCGACAAAATCGAACAGCACAACTTTGCCAACTGCTCCGTACGGTTTTGCACGGAGTCGGGGCCTTTTGTCGTGTTGTCGGGTGTCGAGGCAAACTATTGTACATCGACACAATGACGCCATGATGAACGCGAAATGGTGGGGAAGAGGGGGAAATGACAATGGGGAGGTGGAGTGGGTAAAGCGGATTCGAACGAATAGTTTCCGGAACATATATTGCGAGTGCAAATTGTACGCAGCTCGCTTTCTATTGATAACGTATGTGCACGTATGACAGATATGTTACGGTGGTTTTCTAATTGGACCTTTTCCACGAGCCGGAAATGTGCTGCCCAACCAACCGGTTGTTGTAACGACCGGTGCAGCGATCGAAAGTCAAACAAAGTTTCAGCGGTGGCTTAAATGTGATGCAAATTTGTCAAGAATTTTTAATCAACTCTCTGGTCGTCTGCTGGTATGGTACTGGGGCCAGTGCAACAGCAAGACGAACCGATGTGTTTTCAAGCGCAAAAGAGTATTTGAGCGTGAATTTCAAACGCACAAAGTCATGCCGACGCTCCTGTGCGGGGATAATTCTAAGAGACCGATGTGAACAATTAGCTCACCGATCGCTGAACATCGGTGAAAATCCCTCCGGCATTTGTGAAGTTAGTTGGGTAGCTTTCAAAATCATATTAATTAATTATACATGTGTGCCAAACTGCAGCCATAATATTTACATTAAAAGAGAGATTTTAGAGTTTGCTGTGAGCATCTAATTTACAACTACATTGCCCTAAACCTGCTAAATGCTAAACCGAATGCCAACCAATCCATGAGCTCGAGATACTACAACACGAAACCTATTAACGGTATGAACGGCTCAAATTAAAATGATTACGAGCTTTCAGCCATATGCACCGTATTCAGCCCGCGGTTCGCGATTAATCATAATTTGTTAAGCGCCACTAGATTATGAACCCACCAGTGTGCAATTGTCTCGCTATTGTGGCTGTGAAGGGGTGCTATTTAGCGCACCGAATGCTGCTGTATAGTCGCATACCTGCCACAATGGAGAGCGTGCTACAAGTTCGCGCTCGCGCGGGAAAAACAAACGCAGAACATTTCCTCCGCGCTGTGGATAGATGGAAGGGAACGAGCGAAGCGAACTGATACTATCGTTACGCGGCATCGACTACACACATTCACATTCCTATCACTCCCTCCCCCCCCACCCGAATGATGGCGATAAAAGACGGATAATGACAGGATAAAACAGTGGTTAGCGCCAAGGCGAAATAAATAAGAGCAATCTTGTCTGGGGCCGTGTTTGCCGAGGCGCCACACTCGCTCGTGCGCGTAGCATCACCGTATCATCATTGTGCGCCAGAAGGATTTCTGCTGTAATAATGGGAGGCATTAAAAGTTGCCGCACCATTCCATTGCCATCGGTTTTAGGAGGGCGCGGTCGCGGCTCGGGATGATGGGGTGGATTGAAATACTTTCGATTTGTTCCCTTTGCTTCCCGGAGATGCAACAAGGTACAGAGGTACAGCATTGCGCCCGAGGTGATGGGGTATTGTGTGCCATTAGCGTGTGGTGGCGTAAATTCGTGTGTGTGTGTGTGAGTGTAGTAAGCAGGAAAGTATAACGGGATAAAGATCTGGTCGCTTGTACCAATGCGCGATCAATGATCTTGGGTACGGTCGTTCGGAGGGTGGAAATAAAATGGAGCAAATATAATAACGTTAGCGACGGAGCACGAGTCTCGTGGGGGGAGCATTGACGGGAGAGGGGAGCCGAACCTGAACATAAACATCCTTTCCCTAGGCTGGTGAATGGGGAGAAGATGGCGAAGAGGAGTAGAAGGAGAAAATCGTACGAGTAAGCGAATATGCGAACGTGCTCCATGCGAACCAGTTCCATGTTCGGTTTGCCAGATTATGAGCTTTTATTCGAGCGCACCGGAATGGCTGGCTGGCTGGCTGGTGCTGTGGCTGGTTGGAGGTTGCACTTTTTATATCTTTTAATATATGATTTACGATTGTCGTTTGGTAGAGATAGCGCAAACAATAAATGGGTTTAAAAGCGGCTGCGGGTGGGCGGCTGAGCGGCTGAGCGGGTGTGTATGTGTTCAGAGTGGAACAATTGCATCGTAGCCACGTTTTTGTTTCGCGAACCGCAGTGAATCGAGGGTCGGGTTGTTCTTTGAAAATGGATTGGAAGCAACAAAAAAAAGGGGGGGGAGAACGGCCACACAAACACACTCACACATTTGTGGAGCGTTTCTCAATGGTTGTTGTTTGTTGGTGGATTGAGAAAGTCGACTGTGAATGGTTTTAATGGAGTTATTCCAAGCTTCGGGGATGACGAGCGGGGATGATACTGCGAGGGAGAGGGACCGGGCCCCAGCAAGGTTTAAGTTTTGCTTTCACAACATCGATTCGGTTTCATCGTTTGCGTACCGACAAACGGCGGAAGGCAGAAGGAAAGGAGGGACTGTGCAAGCTTATGGGTGGATTGAAATCGATGCCGACCGTGCCCGTGTACGCGGGAGGAAGATGGTTTATAAATCACGAGTGGATTAAACCGAAACCGCTGCAGCAGTATGTGCGATACCAAAACCCGGGAGGGATTTGCTCGAATTCGTCGAACAACTGGAATGAATTAGATTGTGGTTAGCGATAGGTAGAAGTCACTTCATACCAATTAATTTGAGTGAACGATGTTTACGATGAAGTACTGGGCGTCTCCACGAAAAATTGGCGCATTGGTTTTTGTAATTATTTGTAAATATTTCTGTCATTTGGCCCTTTTTCCAGGGACTGAAACATGGGACAGAGCTGTCATAATTTAATTTTCGTAATAATTCAATGATTTAAACAAATATTCTTCAGCAACGTGTTCATAGAGCTTCCATTTCAGCGAAGTACTGGGCGTCTCCACGAAAAATGAACGTCTCAGTGATATGCTAAAATAACTTTTATTTTATTTCCCACCGCTTTTTTCGACGTGCTTACTATTTAAATTTAATCTTTTGAATGCACTACGCTATTGAAAAATAACCCCAATGTCAACTAGCTATGTTGTCACTACGAAGAAAAGCTATCCGAAAAGCTCCGTGCACTTCCGAAAAGTCAAAGTGTGCTCTGAACTGCGTGCAAAGCTCGTTCGTTCCAACCGTCTAACAGGCAAAACAAAGTAGCATGCCTGCAATAAGTATGAGGTATGACTGGTGAAATGTTTTGCATAATAGTGAAAAATTTAAGGTACACCAAACCATCAATTTTACTGCTGACTTTCGCATTCAAACAAGACCATCGTCGACTCTGGGATTCTAGTTGCCCGTTTTCTGTGCTTTTCCCTGTTGGTGCTTGCCACCCACTTACTCTCCCCCCTCGGTGGCGGGATGATTCTTTTATTTAGCGTTCAATTGAAAGCACACTTCCGGCTGCCGACGGTCGTTTGCTGAGTATCGTTTGCCATCGAGTGTCCAGTAGAGAAAAGTGGGGTCTCTGCCCTTCCTGGAGTGTATCATTATGTTTTTAGCATTCATAGCTCATACATAAACACCGAAGCAACAACATGCAGCGTTGAGCATGGTCAAAGCACCACCCGACTGCTAGTACGACAGCTAGTGTATGTGTGTAGAAGCGTATGCGAGCGTGTGTTTGTACACTTTTCCTACTTTTTGGTGTGTGTGTGCGTTTTTTCCTTCTTCTTCATTATTTCCTTGCGGCTTACGTCTTGCAAACAAATAAATCCTTTGCCAACTTCTATCATGACGGGTTTGGTTTTGCGTGTGCGGGTTTTCTCCCGCGCCAGCAAAATCACTGCCACAAAACAGCACACACAGAAAAAAAAGTTTCCTTTCTGTGTGGGCCGAACGAACGAACGGAAGAGTGGGAAAGAAGGTAGAAGAAAACAAACCACCCTTTGTCTATGGTGACTTGGATGGGTCTAGCGCACGGAGAAGCAAAAGTTTTTTATATTGTTTTTCGATAGTTTTTCTTTAGCGCGCAAATGGGCAGCACAAATGGGCCACGGAGAGAGAGTTTGGGCCGAGAACAAATGAGGAAAGAAATGGCTAGTTCGTACAAAGTCGAACGCGATCGATCGTTCGCGGGGAGAGAGATAATGTGTGTGTGTGTGTGTGTAGTTCTTATTCTTCCCTCTCTTAGTGCTTCTTGGTTGGTTGCATTATCGTGTTCGTGGTGCTGCTGTAGGAGCAAGTAATCGAGCCCGTGCCAACAATGCTTGGCAAACCGGTGACCTATGGGGTCGGCAATGAATGCAAAAGAAGGGACGCCAAAGCATCACGTAATCGACCGCGATTCTATCGACAAGACACGAGCAAAAAAGAAAAGGGAAGGACAAAACGACCGTACAGCAATATAAAAACGAAATGAAAATGCTGGTTTGCGTGCATGTAAACGGCCACACTTGGTGTTGAAATGGCCCCGCTTCTAACCATTCATTCTACCCGGCCGTGTGTGGCCGGGGTGGGTTGGAAAATTAGGGGTGTGCCTTTCTTTAGCTATCCCGCCATCGTTAATATCACTTCACGCTGCATAAATTAGAACCGACAGTGATAGTTCCATCGTGCAACCAGAGGAGAGAGAGCGATACTGTCACGGACCGTGCGAGGTGGGAGCTCGGGAGGGAGATATACTACTTTAATTTGAGTTTAATTTGCATGTCAACCCTCCGCGCCACCGGTCCGTGATTGTTGCAGCACCCACTCCCCCTCTACCGTCTAGCTGTGTGGAGCTGCTGATTTGCCTTCGCTTTCGAAATAATGTACGGCACCGAACGCTCACGCCAGCGTGTGTGGCACTGGGAAACACGGACCGGGAAGGGTGCTGTCGGCTGCAGAGTGTTATTTATTGAAAAGCTCATTCGCTTGCACGGACGCCTCGCCAGCCACGGAGGAGTCAGCCGTGGCTTGCCCGCGTGTTGTCATTAAGGTGCAGTGTGCATAACATTGGCAAACGGGTGCGCGACCGATGGCGGTGAGGCGGCCGGGGTATGTTGCTTTCTCGATTGACAATTTCAATTTTTATCAAGCCACTCGTGTCGCTTTTCAGACCCCCTTCGCGGCGCACCAGCCGCCCGTCTCGATGGTTCCGCGACAGCTACACGCACGGTCGATGGTGTGTCGTTGTTGTTCGCTCCTCATTTTATTCCGCTTCCGTTCGGTGCGACTCGGCGGTGTGTCGGTTGTTTTTCCGTTTTTTACTTTTTTTGCTCACACTTCCTACCCGGTGCATAGTTCTCACGATCGTATCAGCAGCGGCGGCGCTGCTATCAGGCTGCGTATATTTTACGTACCACACACACACACACACATACACAAGGGCGATGGAACTGGTCGTACGCTCTTCTTCCCTGCTGCTGCTGCTGCTCACGCTCATGGTAAGTAGCAAGCGCACTTTAATGATTATAAATTGAAAATGAATTTTAATGAAAACATGCAACGCTGCAACAAATGAACACCCCAGCTGGAGAGTGTGCTCGAGAGTGCATTTGGCGAGTGGGTAGGTTCCAGCTCCCCGTGTGGGAAGGGAGAGAGAACAGAAAAGGAGAGGGTTTATTTTTATACGAAGCCCGAACCCACCGCTTCGCTCGCTCGCGATGAGTTGTTGTTTCCCTTGTTGTGTTATAAAGAAAGTTTTTCCACACACACACACACACACACACAGAAAAAATGGGACCAGCGCGCAACGTTCCGGCAAGCGGTCGTGTCGATCATCTGTCAAATTTTGTGTCGGTTTCCTTTTGACAGCGCTCCCTACCCTTTTTTGTTATGTGTTTGTTTAGCAATTTAGGGGTGTGTGTGTGTGAGTGTGAAAATGTGTGAAAATTGTATCAAATTAACCTAAATAACAGACTGGAGATAGCGTGATGAACAAGATTAAGTTTGCTTGGTTGCTTTTGAGGTCGTTGTCCTAGTGTTTTGTGATAATAGAATCGGGGCGCTGCACTTGTCTAATTTTCCATTTATTCAGTCTGAAAAAGAGGTCTGCAATCGATTATAAATGAAGGCTTACATACTTCACAAAAGAACGACTCGAAGAACGTGTTTTTAATCGCGTTACGCAAACGCTGAGATAATGCGGGATGAAAATTGTATCTAAAACGGTAGAGCATGTAAATCGCATCGCCGTTTTTTTTGTAAGTTCTTTTCACGTTGCATTTAATCCCCAAAATCCCATACACGATACTACACGCCTGGGTAGGGCGTTCGATTGCGAGCTTGTTTGCGTCATTGCGTCATACTTTCCAGCGTCCAGCCACAATATCGTGCAAAGGATGTGAGCTCGTGGTACGTTTAGCGCAACCGAGGGCGTTACTGCTCGCCGGCCCCGAGTCGTTAGATGAACGATAATGATCACCATTCGTTCTGAAATCAATGCTCGGGGTTCTTTTTTTTTATCTTAATCCTCCCAAATCCTTCAGCCATTGCATGCGCAGCAAATGGGGTTTTATTTTCCGTACGAACTACAAAAAGGGGGACGATGAACACGGTTGCGCTTCTAGGGGTAGGGTCAATTGGAAATGGAAAGTCACTTTTGCACCTGCAGCGGAAGTGACACCATAATTCAATTCAGCAAAACACTTGCCCAAAAACATGTTCCACCGAAGACAATGGGTAATCGGGGCCATTTTCTTCCCGCTTTCCCCGCAGTCAATGGCTGGGGAGGAAATTCCAACCAGAATAATCACCCACAAGCCCGCCAGAGGGAAATGGAAGTTAAAGAGAGTTTGCTTGTTTTTGTTACGCCAATTCCCTAGCCGGGTTACATTAAATTAAGCGAAAGAAGAGTAGAAAAAACGAATGAGGGACCCAAATGCTGCAAAATCGCCCACCACCCGGTAGTGCCATCCACACGCGAGGTGGCGAGTGTTAAATGGGTGGAAAATAAAGTTATTCGATTCGGTCGTACGGACGCTTATAATATCATTATAATTATCCCAACCCAGGCACCCGATACCACGGCACAACGGCCAATTCGGATCGAAAGGGAGGGGGGTGGGGGGACTTTGCATTTGCATTTGTGTGTGTGATGGTGTTGGTGTTGTGCACAGGGGTGATTCACTGACCGAGGAAGTCTGCATCGGTTGTACTCGTTTTGATACGAACGGGAGAGAGAGAGATAGAGAGGGAGATGAACGGTTTTATGCGTATTCGAATGTGGCATAACAAAATTTTACTTCCATTTTTTTCTGTTACAGGAAACACTGTGCCCCCCCCCCCACTGGTATGGGGGTTTGGGAGGTGAAACTCTATCGTTTGGGGTCCAGTTTTTCTGCAGCTTCGAGATAATACAGCCTTCGTGCTGTCGGCTCGATCAAGTTCATTGTGGACTGTCCCATCGGGGGAGGGATTGAAACAACAACCCCGGGGAGGGAAAAACGTTGATAAAGGTGAACTCCACATACCCATAGGCTTACCGGAATTTTCGGAGTGGATAAAGTAGTTGCACAACGACCGATGGGTGTGTGTGTGAGCTTGCATATGCATGGAATATAAACAAATTGGCTAACGCAGGGCAAGCCCAAATGAAGCTTCCGTGTTTGCAGAAGGGCCCACTTGCGTGCGTAGTAATGTACGGGACAAAGTTCTCTTTCCCATGGAGACTCGTTGTGTGTGTGTTTGTGTGGGAGTGGTGTTTGATAAATTGTTTAAGCAAATTTTAAAGCGTACCGGTCCATAAATAATACCATTAAAAATCACTTTCTCGTACCGAAACAGGGCCATATTTCAACCCGACCACCCGGCTACTGTCGGGAACCCGTTTTGGGAATAGGTCCTACTGTTTGTGTGTGTGTTAGTATGCCTGTACGGGACACAACAGCGAGGGAGAAAACGAAAAATAGTTTAGCTAGCTGTGCTGGAACCATTTTTTTTGCCTCGCCTCCTTTGTTGCTGCTTGCAAAGCTTCCCACAGCCAGCCAGCCAACCTAGCTAGCTAGCGCTGCTGCGTAGCAAAGCAAAGGGCAAGTGCAAAAACAATCAACTACACGTGTTAGTTCATCCTGCTAGGCTAACGCAGCACCGGAGCTCCCGGAGGTGCCCGGAAAGGATGGCCGTGTTTTTGATGTAATGTATTTATAATGCGTTCCGTCGTGCGCAGGAGATGCAAATTTATTCCCAGCGCTGCTATTACCGGCACGCTGGCGCTGTGCTCTGCGGGGAGTGCTTAAAAACTTTGTACCCATCTCAGCACACACTGATTTTCTCACACTGATGCGCCCCTTACCTGACAGGAGGCGCTACGTGCATGCATACACGCACCGGTTTGAAGCCCGTCGACTGATGACGCTCAGGCCAGGCGGTCCCCGGGCGGTTCCCGGGCAGCAAAGATTAGAAATGATGGTCAATAATAATGAATGCTTCGAGATTAGCGGGGCCATTGATTTATGCAGTCTAGAGCGCGGCCATGGATGGACATTTGAATAAAGCTCGCTTGGTGCGTTTTTTGTTTGTGCATGTGTGCGTGTGTGTGCCGTGGTTGTGCCATCGAGAATAAAGTCGACAGCGGGCCATGTCGCACGGAAATCCCACGGTTTTGTTCCACGCCAGTGTGCGCCACTGTGATGATAAGTTATTGGCATCGAGCTGGGTGAGTGTTCAGCGGGGGGGTGGGGGGGGGGGGTTGGAAAGCTACCTTTTTCGATCGCATCCGTAATGTGTCCGTGTTGCGTTTTTCCCATGGCTGGTCGGATTAAGCGTGCAGTGTTCAATTAAACTGGGCTGTTATTAACTACAACTACCACCGCGTGGACTCAGCATGGGGAAAATGGGAAGCGAACCGGCAGCAAGAAGGAGTGCGGTGCGTGGTATTAAACAATTTATTGGAGGAAAACGAGTGCACGGATTGGTAGCGTTCACGGACAAGAGTCCTCTCAAATTACGAGCAAAATAACCCCCGTTTTCCCGATAGATATCTAGCTTACCGTCCACCTGTACGTGTGTGTGTGTGTGTTTGTGCACGATTAAGTCCAACAGGAGTCACGTAAATCAGCCATCAGTCGGCTGAATGGGGAAAGCGTTCCCGGGGCGGAAAGGGTTTAAGAGCATTAAATTGAGTGCAATGATGCGGATCAGTAATGAATCTCGAATGGTTGCACTTAGCGGGGAGTCACCATGGCAACGGAGCGTGCATCCGCGACCGTACATGAGACGAATCGGGCGGATCAGCATTAATCCTTCCTTTCTATTCATTCTCTTTCCCTCTCTCTCTCTTTCTCTTTTGCAGTTGAGCATAGTGCGCGAATGCGAATGGGTAAATGAAGTACACACATATTAGTCAAAACGATCTTAACAAGCGCTTTGCTTTGGCACACGCACAGGCGCGTTGCATTAATGCCGCGAGTCCTGCGCGTTCTGCATAAATCCTCCATTAGCAAGGTAAATTTCACCTAATTGGGATCTCATCAGCCGTACCAGATCGCTACCGAAACGACGGCCAGCGTTGCTTCCGGCAGCGCTGCTTTGATGTTGATGGCGACAAACTCATTCACTCCGGGACGCGTTCCGCGGCTCGCGGGCAATGGAAACTAGCTAGTCACGCGGTGACACACGGAGGATTAGCGAGGGGCGAGCGATGCAACCACTTCCTCGGAAGATGAATGCGCGCTGCTTCCGCTTTGGATTGCCAAACGAAAACACCCCATCGCAGCACCGGGCGGAGGATTATTTATTCAAATTTATGATCGTTTCCCGGTGGAGATCGTGTTCTGCTGTCGTCTCATTCATTCCCGCGCATATGACGACGATGATGATGCTGATGATGACGAGAATGACGAGTTTCGGTGACGGTCCAAACGCCCCATGGGCCAGTGTGCGTTGCAGGAAGCGGGTGCAACTCGAATGGCCGCCCCTCCCAGCAGAACACAGCAACATATTTATGCACATGAAAAGACGCTTATTTATCATTCGCCATTGTTTTGACGTTTAAGTAATTGCGTTCTGCATGTACGACACTCCTAATGCTCGCAGTGGTGGTCGTATCAATCCTTCCATTTCTTTCCGCCCTCGTCCGCGCGTCCGCGAGGCGAAATTGGAAACGTTCGGTTCGGTTTGCATGTGTCGCGCATGTGGTTGGTTGCAATATAAATGTATACTTAAGCCGGCCGTGCAGAACCCGAGACGCTTGCAAGTGTATGTGTGCCATGTTACAGGCGCGTTACGCTGGGCCCTTCGTGTGCTGTCAGAGCCCGAGAGCTTGAGCTCAAAGCGCACGACAGATAGATAGTGTAATTCAACAGATAACAGCACATCTAACAGTACTGGCAGCAGCAGCAGCAGCAGTTTACAAGAAAAGGGAACCGGCTCGGGGTTCCTTTGCCTCCAAAAACGAGCCACAGCACCGTGTGGGATTTTGCAAACAAGTCCACCAACAATACAGCGAACGGAGCAAAAAAACCTTCCCACCCGGCACCCGGAAGTTGACTAGAATCCTCACATAAAGGAAATGATTTATTGCACACTGCAGCACGGATTATGTCGCCTGTTGTTCGGAACGGGAGCCGATTTTTTGTCCGCTGACGGGCGGGAGGATATTTGTTTGTTCATGTTTTAGTTTCGGTCGGTCGGTCGGTCGGTCGGTCGGTGGTTGGCATCTAATATTCTTACAACGGCGAGAAGAATTTAGCCCGTTCCCCGCGCCCCGGTCTGTCGCGTAATCTAGCACTCACAAGTTTTGTCACACTATTCGATCCCTGTGGAGGGTAGCGGAGGGCGGAGGGGAAGTCGCTGGAAGGCGGCAGGCTGCGATGAGTTTCGAAACGGAGATGTTTTAGGAAATGGCTGTTGGAAAAACAACATGCGAACTGCGGGTAAAAACTGTTCCGTTTCGCACCGTCAGATGAAGTTTTCGTGAAGCTCACATGGCGTACAAGCACAGACACACACACATGTACGGCTCTGTTGCGCACTATCGAGCATCGAGCATTTGCATAATAGATAAACTTGTGCTCAACTTGTGTACGCCCGGCTAAGTCCCGTGCGCTCGGTGTCCCTACGCAGCAATGTCGGCACGTCAAAAAGTCATTGTGGCAGTTAAAGATTACGTAGCTTCCGTTATCCCGGCTCGGCATTCTTCATTCGGCGGTGCACACAAAAAAGGGGTTTTAAATCATGATTTTTCTCCCAGCCATTTCCGCCGTACCGTTTCCCCCGAAGAGTCCTCCACGTTCTGCAACGGCAATGTAGCTTCGGTAATGGAAGCGATACAATTCAAAAATTGAAAACCATTCCCAATCCTGGATTGTGTTCTTTTGTATGTGTGTGTGTATGTGTGTGTGAGTGGGGGGGGGGAGTTGCTTGTAGAAGCCAAGCAAATAGGAAAGACTTTTCTCTTGCACTGTTTACCGGTTTGACGTGGAGCACTTTTTTTATTATTAAACCATTTTCCTCACCCCGGTGCTTGTTTTTTCCACCCACCCCACCGGACCGGGGGTGACCACGGACCGGGCGGGTTGTGTTGCATTTGTGGCCAGGGAGTCGTCTCCTCGTCGTGCGGATGAATTATGGGCGTTATTGTTGCTGTCAGTTGGGTAGTTGTGGGATTTCGGTTGAAGTTTATTTGTGCCAAACTGTTGTGTGCTTGCACGGAAGGGGCAAATTTGTAACTCGTTTGGCTTTCGCATCGCGATTGTGCTCGAGGGCAGAGGGCGAGGGCTCGGTGCACCCGGTAGCCCTGCGGGTGGGAGTGAAAAATAGTGCAGCAAATGATTGTGAAGAATTACATTCATGAGTATGAAAAATGATACTGCATTCAAATGAATCATTCGACGGTGGCGGGGAAGGCACAAGCGAGCACCAGCTTTTCGGGCTGTGCTTTTGATGGGAGAAGTTTTTTATGAATTCAAATTAGTTTGGGAAATAGTTTACACGATAAAGAAGATGGAAAACTGGCTTCTCTTAGGAACAAATCGTTTCCAAGTTGGCAAAGTCAGCTTAGGGCTGTGTGTAGTGCGTTACGTGTTCATTTTCAGTGTGTCTTTGCCATTTAATCTTGCCAGGATCTTGATTTGACCACAGCGACATACTCTTCGAGCGCTACGCTATGGCTGTTGTGTCTCACAACTCTATTAGATCACGCATTCTTTTTCAGATAAGATTAATATTTAAATACTTCTACTCAGATTTGGCTTTTCAGTTGTAAAAGGTATGTTTGAAAGGTCTTTCTACTACGTTTCATTCTTTACGTTTATAGTAATCTAAACAAAATGTCTTTTGCTACATTATCGTCTATGACTCACCATCATTTACCCTATTACTGTTTGCTGAAATCGAAGATCCAATCCAATTTACTTTCGAAATGGTTCTATTACAGCCATCCGCCGGAGCGCACATCGCCCAAGCCCGTGAGATAGAGGCTTCAAATCATTCGGTAATCCTCAATTTGGGCGCACGTTGATAAGGTTGGCTTTAATTTTAAAACGTTGCCCCGCTCTCACTTTACTATCTTTCGCGGTTGGGCTTTGCAGCTTATTTGGTGATGTTGGAGTTTTCACACTTTTTGTCAACAACTGCCGCACGATTACTGGCGCAAACCGAAATGTAAACCTTTCCTCTCCGCCTCCCCCCCACCCGAGTGCCAGGTTAGGCGTATTCCTTCCTTCGAAAACAGCAGATAGCGTAACGTACGCGATTCCAGATAGTCGACCGGCATGAAAACATGAGCGAGTGTGTTTGCTGCTTCAGTGGGGCGGAGTGTGTGTGTGTGTGTGTGTGTGTGTGTGTGTGTATGTGTGTGTGTGTGTGTGACAATGTAAGGCGATGTTACCGATTAAGGATTTCGCTGGTTGTCGTGTTCCATTTACAATACCGTCCCATATTCTTGCCGTCAGCGAGCGAGTCCGCTTACAAGGCCCGCCCGGACACCGTTGATGACAAGGAGGCATCTACGACGACAGAACGGTTCGGTGTCATGAGCCAGGGCAAAATCGAACCTTGAACGAGTGCCAGAGAGCAGACGGAACGATCGCTTCGGTGGCATTCTGGAGAACATAGTAAGTAAATGAAGAGTTCGCTCCGCGCTGCTCAAACACCGTCCGGCTAGCGTGACCACAATGTACGGATCAGTTACCTGCGGCAACGTGGTCGTGGGTCGAGAAAGCAGAGCCTAGCTCACACGTCGACGAAATGAAAGAAACGCCGAGAACACACGGTTGCTTGGGAAGAAACCGAAACCGAACGCTTTGGATACGTTCTCGTGTTTCACATAACATCAAAACCTCCAAGAAAGTCATGGTTCGAGCACATGGAGGCGCCGGAGCATACATTCCTCGAAGTGCTTACCGCTTGGTGTGGTTTCGGTTTCCGTTCGTTGGATTCACACTCGCACACGCACACACACAGATACAGCCTGCATCGTCACGCCACATGTGATGCTAAATGAGTGTGACTTGAAAAACAGTTAACGCTTAGGAAAATCCATCTCCAAACTCGAAATCCGGCACGAAAGCGGACGCCGCAGATGCGATGGCACACGCCGACGCCTTCGGCAGGGAAAAGGTGATGTGTCGTGTTTGCTTCGGGAAAATTAAATGACAACGACAAAGCAAACGACACTTTCAAAGTGTCGGGCGGTGGGTGAGAGATGAGTTCCGAAGAACTAGGTGGCAGCAAATGGGGCCGGATATCAAGTTTTGCTCGCTAGAACGTGCAGCGGCTTAGGCGAAAGGATAAACAGCACAAATGACTAATGAAAATAAATGGCCCTCAGATAAGATGCGATGCGGTGCTGTGACGCGTGTGGTCTTTCGCCCCAATCCGACGTTCGCCGGGGGGCGTTTAAAAAGAACCCACAGCACGAATGAAAAGTGACAAAATGGTCGCATCATACGAGTGACAATGCGTGTGCGTGTGTGGGTAATGTTTTTTCAGCCTTCCGAAAGTCATCATAGTCGATGGAAGGGGGGGATGGACGGCTCCATTCTTATTATGATTATGTGCAAAGACAATGGCGTATGTGTGCCCGTACAGTGACGCTCGAAAGTGTGTGCAGAAAATCTACTCCGACGATGACGATGAGCCAGTGTGCCCGACTGACTGAGGCGTAGTCTCATGACAGTGACATGCCAGTTACGTCGCTCGCCGTCAAACTGCACAGACAGCGGGGGAAATTAATACCATCTGCAAACAATTTGTAGCAATTGAAGCACATTTTATGGCACTTAAAAATGTGACATCTATGGCCGGGGACGTGCCGGGGAAGAAATACCACCGGATTCGTGAGAAATAGCCCACTTTGTATCGTAATTAAATTTCTTGCAACAAAAAGGAACCCTCTTCGATTGCAATGTCCCTGCAAGACCAGGAAGAAAGAAAGAAAAAAAAGGAATATCATTTGTAGTCCGCGATTGCCGGGCGGAAACGACAAACCCCTGACTGTTGACGGCACGATGGAACACATTTATCGGGAATTGGCGCGCGTCGCTTCGCGTTCGTCTTCGATTTTTCATTTCCTTCCGGCGTGCCAGCATAATAAGGATGTTTCGCTGTACAAATGGCCCTCAATATGGTCGGCTGGTTTAATGGTTTTTTTTGAAAGGCAATGGCACCAGAATAAGAGAATGATGTCCGAAGAGGAGGCTCGCATCCGAAAAAGGATCGCAAATATTGTTCGAAGGAATTTCCCATTTTCCATGCAAAACTACACCCCGTGAAAGATGCTCTTTATTAGGAAAATTACATTACGGAGCTGGAGCTGGCTGGTTTCTTTTTGTCGGTTCCTTTTGTTTGTGCGTGCGTGTGTGTGTGTTTGCACTGGACGATCCCTGAAATGAAGCAAATAAAAAGCAAATCTTTCCCTTTTTGTCAGGCTGAACGATTTCTGGGAACAGTTTCATTGAAGCCAAAGAGACGTCGGTGCGGACACGGACGCAGGCAGAAGGGCAAAGTCATATTAGGTCTGTTTGGGGCGGGAGCGAGGTTCCTGTGATGCTATTTTTAAACCGATGATTTGTGAAAGGTAAACCTGTGTGCCGCCTCTGTCGGCGTTGGATTGGATTTATTCACGGTTGGCTTAGCTTTGAAATGAATTAAATCCACATGGAGCCATTGCTTTTGTTCTTTTCCAAGTATGAATATCTCTCTCTCTTTGACCCAACCACCAAATGATTGTTAGGGGTTTTGCTGATAAATGGTATGAAAAAAAAATACGCTCTCGGGAAAAACAATGTGCGCGTTGTTAATGCATTCGAGCTAATCCTTGGTCGGGAGCTGAGCGTTAAAATAATGCTCTAGGTGCTCTGAACTTTAACCTTCACCGAACCGGCAAGGGAAAGCATGAAAGTCAAAGCCCTTCGGTGCACCCTTTCCTCTCGCTCACTGTTTGCTTACGGTATTAAAAACAGCATTTGCTTGAAGATATATAATGTGGTATTGTTGAGCATGGCTTTGGCGGTAAAGGTAAAACTAACCGTACTACGTTATTTTGGCTCGGGAACTGAAGAGGGGTTGTGGGTGGAATAATAGAAGGACTCTCTTCTGACTATACATGTGTGTATGTGTGTGTGTGTGTGGGGGGGGATAGGGGGATGGAACAGGAAAGCTGAAGCTGAAAAAATATGATCCATTACCTAGTCCAATGGCACCGATAAAGTGCTTTCCTCCAGTGTTTGGACCATACTTGGAGAAATCTTGGGCAAACTCTCGTTCATCTGTTCGGCATGCGGGTGAAAAAGAAAAAAAGACAGATAAAGAGAAAAAAGACAGAGAGAGAGAGTGAGTGAGTGAGTGAGCGAGAGAGTGAGCATGAGAACGGTTGCAGGAGGGACGGAAAGGTTGGGATGGGTAAAAATGAATAAAAACGCAAGCAGCAGGATCAGATGAAAAATTGCTTGTTTTGTCGGAACTTTTGTCCGTGGAGCGGTAGGAGCAGCAGCAACCCCCCCTCAGCAGTGCCTGAGCCGGCCCGCGAGGAAAGGGGGCAAGCGGTCATGATCACGTAGTAGCAAATGGAATAAAATAAAACAGCTGCAGCGGGAAGAACAAGGGGGTTCAAGAGTGGCCAGCGAGACCATGCGGGAGAAGGTGAAATGAAATAAGAAAGGTTTGAGAACATAAAATCCTGTCAAGGTGTGATCAAGGGGCGTGCGGGGAGGATGGAAAAGGGAAGAAATCGAGCTTTTAATGGATTTTTGGGGCGGGTGGTGGGTGGTGGCCTAAAACCAGACGGCCAGATTTCGAGAGGAGCAAGATTTATTTCTAGCGGCAAGGTTCGCACCCCGAGGCTTTGCACGACCGAGTTGACAAAACATTGTTTTGCTGCAGATTTATGTGTTATTTGGAAGGTGTCGGATGGGCTGGTGACTGTGGTGTGGCACACACACACGCATGGAGGCTAATATATTATCTGTTTGCTTAGACAACCAGGAAAGGAGACGCCTAGTTTTGCTTACCAAATATTACCAAAATGTTTCCGTAAACAGTACAGGCCGACGACGAGCGATGGTGAAGAATTTAAGGTCAGAAAATCACTCATTCCCGTCATGGTTCTATGCTCTTGCTCAAGCTACCACTTCTACGCAACCATCTTACGGCCATGCGCTCCAATGAATGCTTGACTGATTGCGTATAAGCTTAATAAACATGTAATAAATTGAATGACAAACGATCTTTATTGTTGTTTGCTAGACTCGAGATCAATGGCCATCGCCCAAGATACATTCTAGCAAGCAGCATTTCCCCTCTGTGTCTATTCTACCCACCGGCTCCCTTCCGGCTCCACCCAAAGTTGATTATAAACGTCCGATTTCCCCACGGACCGTGGCACCCACAATAATAAAAAAAGAATACATTTTCCAATGCCGTCCACTTTGTGAGGGTTTTTGGTTTGAAAATCCATTGTGCTGAAACATCTTCATTCTCCACCCCGCGGCTCACCATCGACCACCTCTAGCCGGCGCCGTGCTGGTGCTGAGAAACCAAAAATCCTTCCAACTATTCGCGTAGAACCGTCCGGAAATATTGGGACCAGAGCATGGCGGCAGTACGGCCAACGGCGATACGTGGTAGCGTTTGGAGGGAACCCCCCCCCCCCCCCCCCGGAAGCCCAGAGTCAAGCGGAAAAGGTCACCCAAACTTTGATACTTCAACGCAAGGCTTCCTTTTATCCTTGACCTTTCGCTGGGGTCGGGTTTCACTATGCCCTCTGGGTGTTGCTCGCCGTTGGGACGTGCATTTCCGCCTGGGCGGGCTTTTTTCTTTTTTTTGTGTCGTTGTTGCGTAGCGAGGAGCATTTTTCCTCCCCCTTTACATTACGGACTCGAAGCTATCGAACCGGTTGACAAAATCGACGCTATTGTTCGCTTACAAAAGGGCTAGCTGATCGGAAAGACGATGTCCAAGTTTTGAGGAGGAGTCGGCGTGATGAGATGGGTATGTGTATGCTTGTGTGTGTGTTGAGCTCAGAAATAGTTCCTATTGTCTGTTCTATTTGTACTCTTTGGCTGGAAAACACACCAGGCTGTTGTGCGATAAGCTGTGCTCAAGGTTTTTTCGAATGTCCTAAAAGATTAGACCACAGCCATTTGTAGATCAGATCGGTACGACAGATGACTGAGGCGTTTTTTGCGAATGGATTATAAACCGAGAGTACTGTCCAACAAGTTAAACTAAAGGAAATCCTTTTTGCTACAGTGATGCTCTATGAAATTGTAAGTAAAAATTTCGCTTTGAGTGATTTTCAATGGAATATGGCAATCTACACACTCGCAACTGTTTGCATAAGTAAAAATCATGCTCTGTACTCGACTACTTCCACTAACAAGGCTCTTCTTAAGCTAAGTGAAAACTGTATCAAATTAAGAAAAAGTCACACGATAAAAGCATATTAATATTCTAAAAAACCCTGTAACAAATCTGTCGTCGTTTAAACTCACGAAAAACACTCTGAACAAAGGAAATAAGAATGATAGAAAAGGAAAAACGATAAAGAAAAAAACACGAATACACGTGAATAGCATAGAGGAAAGCCAATCGCCGGCATTAAGAAGGATAAAACAGCAAATGGGGACAACTAAAGGCGCAAAGGAAACGCAGCGGGAACACGGTGGGATATCCTGCCTTCTCTTCGTCCCAACCTCGAGACGCTACTGACCTGTGACGTCCAGATAAACGGCGAGATTTATTTTCGGCTCCGTGTTCACCTGACACTCATAAATTCCGCTATCTTTCTGCTGTGCATACTCAATTTTCAGATCCCAGTCGTCCGAGTCGGGCGGATGGATTACGGAGAAGCGCTGATCGCCGGTGTAGGTGTAGATGTTGGACGTCAATATGTGCAGGTCCCGCTTGCGCATCCAGGACACCTGTAAGTGCAGGGGAGAAGGAGAAGAGAGAGAGAGAGAGAGAGAACGAAAGAAAGAGAGAAGAGGAATAGAATTCCCGTTAATTGCCAGTTGAAACTGTAGAGACATTTAGTTTAGACAGGATTCAGGGGTGCTTTTTTGTGTCTAAATTGAAGCATTTAAATATTTAATTACATTACAGAACAGGTGACAGGAAAGGGGAAAATACGGAATGGCACACCATAAACCGTTACCAGCGTCATATATTTCAATATTGAATCAATTTGATGTGACCGCAAGCATCGCGTGATGGCGAGATCATAATTTTAACGAGGTATTAAATTGTGTTAAATGCGAGGATAAAATATATCCACCCATGGACGGGCTAGTTGTTGGAAATAATTTGCCTAGCCGCAAAACTGCAATAGGTAATATATTAATGTTGGGCGATCGTTCAATTGCATGGTTTGCTAAATCCTTTAATCTGTCAATCAAAAGCGGTGACCGCGCTTATGGTGCCGCTTTTATCAACAGTAGTTGACCACTGCTCTATGATTTGCCGCGTCACACGACTAGTACAATAAATAGCAACTAGCGAAATCTCTTGAGCTGATTTTGCGATCGTTACATTAATCAATTTGTGTCAAATTTGTATTCATGTTCCTCTATTCGGTGGCAGCAGTCCAAGGGATAGAAAAAAAATGTCTATTTTTCCACCATCAATTTTAATGGCTTCAGCTACTTTGGAGCACGGCCACGTGCTGTTTACAAAAAAATGGAACACGGGACAAAGAGCGGTGAGGTTACATGAATCAATTAATCATAATGCGTCATAAAGTTCGGGGAAAACATTCTACCGTTGCACATGAAAAATGTCTGTGTGGATGCGATTGAGGGAGGTGTTTGGACAAAAAAAAAGGTTCACTGACTCGTTGATACAGGACAGTGCCGTTTGAACCGTTCGAACGCTGCATAAACGCATCATGCATCGAGAACGCGCAGCAAAGATACAACTTGCATGAAGGGCCCGCTCACTGCAGCCGTCATGAAGCAGTGGACAGTAGTAGAATAGAACGCTTTTGTTTGCATTTCCGGTCGCTGGTATTGTGCATGTTTTGTGTGTCTCTTATGTTTTTTTGTTCAAATGTGCGTGAGTGCGTCTGTTCACTGCAAAGCCAAAAACCTTCTGCGTCTCGCGTTCGGTCGTGCGAATCGGCCACGACGGTTGGCGAAACAATGCAACTTTGTTCTTGGGCCGTCCTTTGACACGCGTGAATAAAGCATAACGGGTTGGTGGTGGTGTTTTTTTTTTTTCAATACATATTTTTCATCGCCCTTTTGCCAACATTCTATATCAACCAGATCTTTGCCGGCGTTCGATACGATCGGCAGTGCGCGAAGGCTTTCGGAAGCGAAGGAGCGGAATTTTCAACTGAACCATTCCGATTGTCTGCACCCGCCTAACGTGGGCGCGCGAAACATCCATCCGTATCCGTGTTCTACCGGGGTTCGGGGTGGCTGCTGGAGCCGAACGGAACAGTGACTGAAACGGACCACTGAGCGTGCAGCGTGCTGGCGTGCCGATAGAAACACTCCAAGCTCCCAGAGCGCCACATCGCACGTAAGCGTGTGTGTATAGGCGGGCTGTGTTCGCAAGCATGACGAAAGGTGACATCATGGCAGGACATACACCACCCCAAGACACACACAAGCTCGCATATGGCGACAAATGGCACACGAGAGCGATGCAGCACAGCAACACAAATTGATGAATTATAGACTGAATATTTATTTCGCGAATTTTCCATTCGCATCAAAAATGTAGGCCCATGTGTCTGGCGGAAAGAATGTGCTCTCGCACGATGCTTATTTTGCACAACACCAGGGTGGATATTCACATACCGCCACATCGCAAAGAAGGCCAACAAGAGGGTGCGCCATCGGGCGGACGGACAGATGAGAAATGATGGGAAAAATGTCAGCTCAATTTGATTTTCCGGCGAACTGACGATTCACTGCGAATGCTTTTTCTGTGTTTGTGCTACTTATTTTGGTCTCATGATAATTTCAACTATTTTTGGTTGTTTTTCGTCGCGTGTTTGCATTTTTTGTGTGTGTGCAACTGATGTAACTGATAGAGTCGCCAGCGCGGAAGGCGTGGAACCGTGGAGATGGAAAATATTCGATGAATATTAACATCCGAAAACAGAGCAGGACACCAACCAGCAAATGAGTTGCAAACGGAGCAAACATATTTACCCCCAGCCCCGGGGCAAACGTCAAGCGAGTGAAGGATAATTCGTTTATGCAACGGGTATCGGGTGCCTTAATGTAGTTTCAACCACTGTTCCCGACCGAACGGGTCGACGGGTCAGGTGTCACTTTAAATTACTTAGAGCTTCAAAGCTATGAGGTAAGAAAATTTGCTTCAGCTTCGAAGCCCGCAAGCTATAACCAGAACATACAGAGCAGTTTTCGAGATGCAAATGGATAACTGAAAGCCATCACAAACAGCGAAGAAGACATCATTTGCAGCACTAATTGGAGGGTAATATCTTTTTTTATTATTATTAATATCATTACGCATACACACATAGACGCACAATCTCATTAAGCATTGCGGCAATGATTTGACGCATGTGATAGGAACACATCCACCAACAGTTTGTTCCCCACAGGGCACGTTCCAGCCAGTAGATGGCATTTCATAGCCCGCGGGCTTCTGTGTCCTTTGTTGACTTTTTCGACAAAAATTCGCACCGACGGGCAAATAGAGAGTTTTGAAACGGGGAAAACATTAACTCAATAGCCTGGGCGAAGAAAGGCTACACCGTGTGCAACTTTGTTCGTGCGTGTGTGTGTTTGAGGGAAACTTTTCCTCCCTTTAATTAATGCGCACGTAAGTAAGCGAGTGTATGGCGTAGAGAATCTCACGCGTTGTCATCGATGAAGGGTAAATGCTGCGGGAAAGCGGCAGTCAAAGATGATTCTATTACTGTTACGAACAACGCAATAGACGGTGCGCAATCAGTCAGCCGCTTATGGCTGAAAGATAAATATGCCCCGCGTTGCTCCAGTTGCACAGTCCACAGTCCGTTTTACTGCACACACAGGAAGTGAAGCTGCGAAGCGTGACAAACTTTTGCCGGCAGAACCAAATTATTTCCTCACATCTATCACACATGCTGGCTGGAGCGTACGGAACCGGAAGGCTATTGCACTGCAGGACGATTTGTGGTCGTCGATGGAATCGATTGGCCGTCAGAGCGGAAGCAGAGGCGGACGGATTTTATGGGCGTCTTAGCCGACGGCCATAAGACGTGGCATAAATTGAGCTAACCGAGCTATTGGCCGGGCCCGTTTCGGCTGCCAACGACGGGCGCAAGACAAAACCACATGAACGGCCGAGCTTTGCTTTGCGCACTGATATATTATTTTTCAATTATCGGAGATTTATTTAATTAAGAAAATCATTTACGCTTTTATCATCCCGGCTGACGCTGCCGGCGTTTATCCGGTGTGTGTGTGTGGGTGCGTTTTGCCCATATGTCTTTCGGTACGGCCGCAACGGAACTGCACGATTAACCGCGTCACGTGAGCGTTTCCGGGGAGCTGTTCCGAGGAATTGTTGGCGAATTGTTGCTAGACGATGTTGATACGATTGATTTGCAAGAAGTGCGATGTAGAGCACACGCGAGAGACGAGATCGATAATTAATTTCATCAGTTTGATAGATTTCCAGCGCAGGCAAAATGCCCCAAATGTGTTCCAAATCGCACAAACGTTCGTCGGTAAATCATGGTTTTGTATATTTTCGGTAATTTTAAGAAACGTTACTGCGCTTAGAATGTGCTTGCTGTTACACGTATTCTAACGAACAGTATTCACGTCCTGAAAACACTTTTACAGCAACTATGCCAAACCCCCAAACAGCTGGTGGGTTCTGGATAAACAATTTTGAGGATAGTTAATGCGCAAACATACACGCTCGGCACGGCTGCACTTGGTCCGCGTAACCTACATCCGCATCCAGTTGGCGTGCTGAGAGCGGCTAGATTTGCGCCTACCTTCAGGCGTTCGTGTATTATGTTCGGTCGGTTTGACTCGCTCGTTCGTGTGTACTACGCCATCACACCGCACGCATACACACCGACACACACACACATACACATGCAAAACGCTACCTACGCACATGTAAGGCGACTGGGTCGCTGGGTGTAATTAAATTCTGCATCCCAAGGCCCGAGGGGCGTCAGCGTGTAGCACCAGTTGTGCCACACGGATTGTCGCTCTCAGCAGGAAAGTTGGTCATGGTAGTTGGTGGGACGGATAGAGGGCACGCGGGGTGCGCTGCAATGTCGTGGAATTCAATTAGTAACCTTGCAGCACTACGGGAGGGCGAGGAAGGAGCGCTCGCTTACTTAAATTATGACATAGCAGTGGCGAAGAAATGGCGAAGAAATTCGTGCATTCCGTCATTCTGCGACAAATCGTTGAGGGAATGTCGAAATTTCGGGTCGAACGCTTTAAGGCTCATCGATCGAACGCGCAGCAACACGTTGCCATTTGGGGCCTTTGTTCCGCCGCCGTCAGACTCGGCAGTGCCATGGCTTGGTCTAATCCATCACACAGGATCGGTTCAGTGTTTGCGATTCACGTTGAGCATATAGGCTGATTGATTGATTTAATCATCTGTTAAACAGTTTATATGCGAATAATTTAGCTTGCCGTAGCGACAATGGCGAGCGGCGTAGCTCGGCGTGAATGGGTTTCTGCACACATCCATCGATCCCGTCCGATCTGATCCCGGGATGGGCTCGCTGGCTGGTTCGGCGTTGCTGTCTGTTTAAATGGACCGGGAAGAGAGCGGGCGAGTGTGCTGAAGTACGCGAACGAGTGTATAATAATAGCTAATGATGGATTTCAAACGAGCACGGGATGGTACACGTCAGTCGGTCGGACTTTTCGATGTTGTGCTGCGATCAATCGAGCGCACTGAGGGGCGCATAATCACAGGCCGCGCGTTTCCATCCGATTAGAAACCAGTGATGCTAGCGCTTTTGAATAAATCGTGAAGATAACATTCCATTAGTGAGCGGATTCGATGGCTAATTGGGTTTGAAACCGTTTCAACCGTCGACCGAAACCGTTCTACCGGCTTTTAATCACTGTAAACAGTTCCACACTCGCATCGCTGTAAACACTGCCAACCACGCCTCCTGGCAGCGACACACACACAAAGGGCAGAACAGGAAACGTTTACAGCATTCTCGAGAGCACCGACGACGGCTCCTTCCGCAGTTGTTTGGCAGTTCTTTCGCTTCCATTATCACTCGGTGGCAGTTGAGCAACTTTCGAATGTATAAATTAGCCCTCGATTCGCACACTCCGCACGATGGAACACATCCAAGTGCTTCGCCAAAACATTCGCCACACGCGCGGGCAAAAACTTAAAACACAAAAACCTGCACATATCTTATGAGTTATGACATCGACTTTCCGGTCGTCGCTCGACGTAGCGGCAGTGCCGTGGGGTTGGACCAAAGTTTTCTTTTATTTTTTGGTCGAAAGTTCACTACCCGAAAGTTGCCTCGCACGGGCTCGCGAAGGGTTCTGAAGATTGGGTGGCTTTACCATGTTTTGCTCGGATACGAAGACACGTGCGGTAAGATGTAGCCCACCGCAAAAAGGGACTGCCGTCTACGGTGCAGCCTCTTACAGTTCCTTACCCTAAACTCCCTACCGAAACCGACACTGCACATAAATCTGGCTGCTCGATGTCGTGTTGGAGCGTGCGTTACGTGGCGGTTGGTTCGGAGGTTTGGTTTTAGCTTGCTTTATTTGTTTGAACACTCCAAACATGGACTGCAGAGAAGTGGCTGAAAGCACACATACACACACAATCACACGGAGTGCATGATGATTTATTTTAATGTATTTCCTTTTATACCATTTCCTTGTTTTGGTGGGCAGTTGGCGTGGTGCGCGGTGTTAAAAGCAAATAATTTTAGAAAGACACTGGCTTGGCAAGGGCAAAAAAGGCACACGTCCACTTGCCGATTAGAACGCTCCCGTGTATGGTGACACGCTTCCTCTCGGACCGGTTTCGAATGTTTTTGGGGGGTACTAAAAGGCTGCCTTTTTCCCCCACCGGTTCCATTATAACTGCCAATCGCGGCTATCGATGCTGTAGAGCCCGCGCAGAGTGATATGTCGATCTGGAAATCTCTATTTACGGGGCCGGCTGTTCATGAACACATCAGATTGTACACATACACACTCGCTCTCTCTCTTCTCTCTCTCTCTCTCTCTCTCTCACTCTCTTGAGCATCGTCGTCGTCGGTGGTCACGGTCAGCGCCCTTTCCCGTAGGAGGCAGCAATGCACTGCACCTTCGCAGTGTTCTTCACCGCAAAACCAACCGACCGATGGTCATCCGTGGCCGTGTGGGATAAACAAACGGGACGACACGGAAGGGAAGCGAAGGGACCGGGGCGGTAATGCACTCAGCCCGGGACCCGTTAAGATAAATCACTGGTGTGTCATTCGTGTTCAGCAGAAAACCGCTGACAGTGATGTATTATGGGTGAGGAATTTATATCAGCCGTTCCTTAAAATGGCTGCTGGCCCGCACGATGTCCGCCGTGCGCCGGTGGCCGCATGCGTGCACGTTACGCTTCGCCGGCCAACCGACCGACCGGTGGTCAGTTTCCGAGCGCGGTGAAATGGTAGTTAATATTCGTAGCGGTGGACGCATTTCGTCCCAGGGAGCTAAGCGCCGCCCGGCATGTGTATACGTTTGCGTTTGCGGGATACAATCACGTGCCGTTTTTCAGCGCTGGGAGTTAAAGAATTCACCTTTTGCTGCAGAACGGAATGGGAGAGGGGGGAGGGAAGAGGAGGTGGGAAAACATGGCCAGAATGCAACCGACTCGCTTCGTGATCACACTGGCCGGAGCGAGCGACCGGCACACCAAAGGTCAGTGGTGCAGATACGAGCAAAAAATATGCTCTTCTCTTACTTGCCGTGTCGTGCGGTGCAGTATCATTAAGGGGCATAGGGAGGGGGAGGTTCGGGTTTATAGAAAAGCATCACCATACAAAGCGCTTTCCCATGCATCCATGTATCGTTTCGCAGACAGCCCGTAGACTCGTACATACTCGTTTCCACAAAAGCTAAAACCCGTTCTGGTCAACGCAAAGGTAGCGAAACGTAACGAAGAGCGTAGAGGCTATACAATTCAACAATCGATTGCTATAAAAAATGTGCTTTATTATCAGTGAATAAATGTTTCAAAACCTGGTTAATAAAAGAAGCGAATGTACGGTTTTATGTACAAAAGGGTTTTTATGCTCAAAGGGTTGTAGGAGAGCGCGAGCTTTCTCATTACTGCACCCAACGACTCTCACGTATTCCGCGCTAAAGTGTTGACGTTCTAAATAAGCTGTAGAGGTTGCTTATCATAAAACCCCCCTCAACAGCAGACAGTTTTGAATGGCCATTTTTCAAATCGATTCCATTTTTACTACTTTTTTTTTACGCCGGCAAGAGCACCGAGCGACCGAACGAACGCTGTTTTCCAATAAATACCTGGCGCCTCCATTAGGCAAAGGTTATGGGCTAGTTTTATGGCTGTCATCTCGTGATCGCGGCGATTCACTATGGCCACTATTGTACTGCAGCTACTTCAGCGCCGGTTTGGCAAGTTTCACACTTGAAGTGAATTCAATAAAACTGGTCAAATGAACAATTTCACGCGATCTCCATCTTGTAGCGACCCGTGGGCCCCGCGGCCCCGATCTGCGACTCAATCTTGTTACTGTGCGAAATTGCACACCACGGCCTTGATGGGGAGGTTGGCAATGGTTTTATTTTCAATTAGGATTTACAGCACTTTAAACTCCTAATGACCGTTAAACTTGCGCTCAAATGGGATTTTCCACGCCAGGTTCACTTCGCGCACTGCTCTTTCTCTCTCTCCTGTCTGATAGTAGTGTGCGTCGCTCGTAACGCGCAATGTTGTCCGGGCGTCTGGTGCGTTTTGTTTCTGGAGTCGTCTCAACGAACGAAGAAACAACACTGCCCTTTCATAAAGACGATAAAGATGTCGCTCGCGTCACCATTTTCCCACTGTGTTGTTAAAGTGTGTCCGATAAACAAACACAACACATCTACCGGGGGGAGGAGGAACAGCTTCTCATTTCGGTTCCTCCGTTGGTTGGCTGAAGGTGAAGCAAGCAAAGCAAATGGCACCCGACAGGGATTTAATTTTTATCACTGCTCTCTTTCCGGCGTGTCGCGTCTGTGTCATTTTTAATATCTTTCTACTCCGTTGCCCCGCCGGCCGGGGCGGGCTCTTCCGGAGAGTCAAAGGCCAGCTCACGTGAAAGGCAATGGCAGGCAAGAAAAAAAAAACAGCTCGATCTTCGTCTTGGTGGCTGCATTTTGGGGATGGAACGAGCAAGCAACATTCACAACATTTAATGACGACCGTAAAGAAGAAAGTCAAAATGCTTTCGGCTCAAGCAAACAACTTCTCCAAGGGTGGAAAGAAGTTTGCTAACGCACCCGACCGTGCAGGGGAGTGTGTGTGTGTGAGAGAGAAAGAGAGAGCGAGACAAGAAGCTTATCGCTACACAAGCCTATCTCACCTTAATTGGCTTATTATGGGTGAACGATGAAATATGATTACGTTTGCTCGTTGGCCATTGTTGGCTGTCGTTGTTGTTGCTGCTGCTGCCGATCGTCACTCCGCCATAGATTTCATCTTTTAAATAATCTCTTAAGGGCAAACAAAACCAACAACTGGAGTGGCCAAAGGTAACGACCCACATCCACGGAGCCGAAAGGAAAGTGGAAAATGTGACGAATTTGTGTGAAAACATGAATGCTGCCAAGTTTTTCCTCTAATTTTTACGACCATTCATCGCGTCACTTTGCACCATGTTAGACAGGCCGGGAAGGCCGGTGTCTGAGACTGTGTTTTCAATTTTCGGCGAAACACATGGCAAGTCGAGGTAAGTCGTAAATTTGCGCCACTCTGCGACACGGGACGAGCTAATTAGTTGGTGGCCGGTACCGAAACACAATATAGCAGCATTACGCCAGATTTGATTTAATTTGATGCGTTCTTTGGTGTGGGTGGATGTGCGTGGGAGGTATTTTTCCTCTTCATCTCTACACCCACTTCCCGCAGGGCCGGATACCAACCAGAGTTAATGCCAGCTGATACCGGATCGGGTCGTGCTTTGTTGATTTAGGAGAAGATTAAAAATAGTCCATCCACCTCGGGCATACCTGTTAGCCGTAAGATGAAGAAGCATGGAAAAGTCTTGCTTGGACGGGAGTGGAAGCCAGTTGATATGTTTGGAGAGGTAAATTGAAAATGATTTTAAATCGTTCCTTTCATATCTCATTAAGCGGTGGTGTGGGCAGCATAGCACAAAAAACAAAAAGCAAAAAGCTAAAATGTGCAATCTTGATCGAGAAGAACACAGCCTCTACGCCTATGATTTATCGTTCAGGGTGAGAGAAAATATTGGCTCGCCTGCTTACGCCAACGGCTGCAATGTAAATTTTGGTACAGCAACAGTTCAGTAGGACGCCGCATCTCGTTCCCTTTTGGTGTAGTAATAGAATTACCTCAAACAAGATATCTTTCTCTTTTTACCTTAAGCTGGTATTCCTCTGCACAGCTTTCCAATCATGTACGCCGGTTGGTCTCGTTCAATTTATCTTAATAAACACTTTTGCCGAGGGTACGACGAGTACAGGGCTCTAAAAGCTTCAGCACGGAACAAATTGTGCCAGAAGGTTTGGAGCTTTGATTTAGTAAACTTATCGCCCATCGGACGCAGAATGTCTAACCGGTAAAGGACGCATCTTAACTGCACTCCCACCATCAAAGCTTCTTCGGGTGGAATTAAAAAGAAAAGCTTTCCTTGGCACCGACTGGCAAAGCGAAAACAAATACACTTAGTGTGTTTTATGGCCGCAGTTCCTATAGGCGCGGGTTGAAATGATGATTCCTCGCCCGACTTTGTGTGACTACAGCCCAACGGCGGAGGGGGGGGGGGTGGAACCCTGAGGCTGAGGCTCATCCACAGTGTAAACGAAATTACGCTAAGTAATTAAGGCGCCAGCTTAACGGTGAAGGGCCCGGCCCCGGGAACCGGGACATTCAAAATATTGTTACAATGTATTAAAAGTGCTGCCGAAAGTGGTGGTGCGATCTGTTTTCGCCACTTTCTGGGACAAACTCTGGGAGCACGACTGGCGGCTGCGGTAATGTTGGTGTTTAAAGATGAATGATTAGCTGGCGATGAAATTAAGCAGACCGGCCCGGAAAAGTGATGATAATGTTGATTTTGGGCGCTGAAAGTATATTTTACGATACTTATAACGACCGTACCCGACACACTATGTTGCTATGATAATAAAAATCGAGAGAGAGAGAGAGAGAGCGTGAGAGAAGAGGCAGTTTCGACTCCCACCTTCCCTGTTTACGACACAATTAAATGGGAAGTTTGTATTCTTTCATGCTGCACAAACAACGTACGGAGCTTGGCTTGAAGTCTCTTATCTAACTCGCACTCTTTAATGGTCTATGAGCTAAAGGGAAAGGGCATTGCAGCGCAGTACTGTGAAAGCCATTTTGACGATCGGTTGGACACACTCTCCTGGACGTTCCAATTTAACAGCTGAGTTCACTTTCAGTACCAGAAACCACGACCAAAAAAAGAAACACACACACACACCATAGAGCCCGGACGAGCGGATATACTTGTCCTGCTAAAGCACGAAACAGCTGGCTTTGGGCTAAAGCTTCCGCTCGACAAACGACAAATCCCACGAGGCTTGCACTGCAGATCCGTGACCGTCGGGTCCGGCGTGCTGCAAGGGTAATGGGTGGAAAAGCGCAAGATAAAACGAACTCCCAGCGCATGCAGCCCATGGAGTTGGTCGGGTCCACTGCTCGTACGACCTGGGCCGGGCTGTTGCTGTGCGCCCGATGGATGCAAATATCCGCACGAGATAACCACCGTAAGCCGTTGCGTGACTTTGTTAGAAATTGAAGATGATTTTTGGGCCAACTTTATGGAAACAAACGGGGAGGTTTTGGTGTTTACAGAGACACACCTGATGCGAGTTGAGCACCGGGTTTTCGGTACCATTTCCCGCGATGCAGTTTTATGTTTACTCTGCTTTAGGTGCAAGGGTTATCTTGTGCGTCGTTCAGCTTCCATTTTCATAAATTTAAATTACCGTCTCTCGTGCCGGCGCACGGTTCGATTCGGTGCAGTTTCAATACGAACTGATGCGCACACCTGCTGACAGAGGACGTTCTTTTCTGTGTCGTACGCAAGGTAAAAACGCAACCATTGCGGTCGCCGGCCGATATGCGCTCCCCGGGGTCTGTTGGTGTCGTTATCACCTTCTCAGATGATTCACCTTTCTCGTAAGCCACACCCACAGGCAGGTGTGACGGTGTGAAGGTAGTTTATTTTATCCAAAAACCTGCTCTAAATCATCAACATTGGAAGCAAAAGAGTTCCAATTCCTTTCCAATTGGATATTTGCATTCCTTGCGGACATGTCCCGAGCGCAGAAATGAAACGTGTAAGAACGAAGAAAGCCATTGGCCAAATGTACCTCCCCCAAACACACCGGCCAACATTCACACTCAGCAACCACATGGAACAAAAAAAAAAATAGCTGCGAAAAGGTGTGGATGGCCACATCACTTATTAAGCAATTTTTCACTGTCGGATGAAATGGGAAACTCGGCATGGGACACGTGTTGGCAGATCGATGGAATTGCGTCAACCACAGCGCGACCCAACCGAACCCATCGGATGCCATTTCGGTCACACTGAAACACTGCCGGTCACCTTTTTCCTTTTCCTACTGTTGATTTTACGCCCCTCTTCCCCCGCTGTCATCACATCACACGCTCTTGCACATATCGAAATTTTGCAATAAAAATGAAGCGATTACATCCCGGACACGGCGAGGACCGGGGAACGGGCACCGAAGGTCAGCGACAAATTGCGGTCGTTACAAAGTGAACCCCAATATTACTTTCTTGACAGCTTCCGGGGAGAGGGGGAAGGATTGGCATTCGATGGTAGCTCTGTGTGTGTGAGCGTTTTTTTTTTGTGTGTGCCGTTGACTCAAAAGTCGAATGGAACGGACTGGCAAGCCACAAACCGACCTGTCAGCATCCGGCGCGACCCTAACGCGCCACGTTTTCTCGCTCGTGATGGGTTGACCAAAAATTGCACCTCCAACGCAGCGGGGCTCGATTCGATTTGTCCACCAGGAGGAAGCATTCAAAGGTTCATTAGCAGGGTGTAGGATGGTTTGCTTTTTTATCACAGAGGGAGCAGAGAGAGAGAGAGAGAGAGAGAGAGAGAGAGAGAGAGAGGGAAGCGAGAGTGGTGTAAATGTGTTTTCATTCCACTTGCACCGGGACACGCCAACCCCAATACAGCTGACACATTACAATTTTTCAGGCAGCTTTATCCCACCGACCGGTAAATGGCACGAAGCGTTATATTGTTTGGCAGTTTGTTTCGATTGATCGTTAAAGATAATATGGGATGGGAAGGGGGTTTCGTGAGCCTAATTTAAGCACCCGCACATTCTCCGTTATTGTGGCTACATTTATTTTCTTCTCCATGACGCTGCGAGTGAGAGATTTGGCCTCTGCCGTTCTCAGGACACTCAGTGCCATAATTCAGCAGCGATCGAAGCGACGGCTGCAAACGGCAAACAGTGCGGAAATGAGTTTAGAATGAAGCGGAAACACAAAAGTCAAACATTAACTCAACTTTAATAGAACACAGCAGCCCGTTTACACGAGCAAGCATTTATGTTTGCTCGGCGCTTCCTCGTTGCCATTGTGTGCTCGTCGACATCGTGGTCCCATTATAGTTCATTTATTGTAAAGTTTGCGTTCGTTTTTCCCACATCCACCCACATTTCCTGTGCCGTCTCTTACTCTCTTACAAAAAAAAAACGAAGACAAAGCGAGAGTAAATTGTTAGCACAATCGTTTGCCAGTCGAACGTTGCAAATTACAGATGGTACTCCTTACAGCTGGCTGAATTGACTTGAAATAGCACTTGCACCGTGGAATGTTTCGTAATTAAACAGTGGTGAAATTGCTTGCACTTTCTCCACCCTCCCTTGCCACCGGTTGGGAGCGATGGAAAATGGCGAAAGCCAACCAACACCAAACATCTCTGGGGAGCGTTGCTTGTGTGGCTGCGAGCAAGAGCTTTGGCCAATGTAACAAAAACGGAGCCACAGGAGCAACCGATTTTGGGGGGGGCCAAAGAATTTAAACTATGCTGGATCGTATGATGCTTTTGCCCGAACTTACCCTGCGGGTAGTAGCTGCACGAAGAGCGGTGCGGATTCGAGCGAGTAATGGAAAATTGAACTTTTCATGTTTTCGCCAAAGTAAAAGCAAAAGTAAAAGTTTTGCAAAACGACGTGTTTCTACGTGTAACGCAGATGCTGGTGTCCCGGACCGGTTAACACTTGCCGAGGTGTGTGCTGCTGGGAAGGGCGATTAACCTCAGGTGCGCTTTCCTGGCGCTTGAAGCTGCATTTTTGGAAGTCCACTTTTAACCCAACTAAACTACTCCACTCTAGAAGGAAGTTAAAGCCACTCAACAAGAACCAACTCGATTAAATTGAACTCAACCTAATGGAGACGGCCTTTTGCCACTGGACGGTGCAGCACTGTTTACAATTCGCATCTAATTGAAGCAGAAAGAAGCGATAGCAAACATTAAAAGCATTATTTTTCCGCCGAGAAACTAATATCTTTACACCGGGTACGACAAACGGAGGCAACCGCGTCGGAAGACCGCCGGACATCAAACGGAAACGGCACGTGGCCGGCAACGCATCAAAAGGACGAAGTGAAAAAGGGCATCATAAACGTAATAGAAATTTATTTTATTAGACTTTGGCCAAACAGTTCACCCGCCGTCGCCGCTACGTGGTCGAAAGGTTACCGTCGCAGTGGGCGATGGCGCTGGTGGGAGTACATTCATCCACCCATCGGACAGTTTCGGTTTTCCAGTTTACTTTTCTAACGTCTCCGTCTGCCTTTGGCACAAAAGTACACACAAAACACACCCACACACCCAGGGCTCAGCTCCGATGGAAGACAAGCAAACGGTGACAAACAGTTCGCAAAGGGCCCGACATGTGCCTGACAGACACGGCACAACACAGCGAGCGAAGGAAAATGAAGCAAAATACACACAGTCATGCACATACACACACACAAGGGCGTCGCAAAAAAGTAAATCGTAAAAACGGTTCCACGAAAAAAAAAGAGAGCGTGTGATTTATGGTTCAGACACGGATTAACGTATTTTGCCATTCGCATCGTTACTTTCTTTGGACGCTCTTTTGCTGTGGCGGCGAGCTCAGTTTCATTCCTTGCAGGGGCGTTTTTGGTTTTCAAACCATCCACCTTCTCCTGGTGCTCCACTTCCCCGCCCATCGTGTCGCACGAAATTTAAACCTCCAAAAAGTTTAGCCAACGCCATAATTGTGGAAAGCGTGGAAAAATTGGCCTCTGGAACTCCCGGAGTCGGAGGGGGGGGGTGTCCATCCCGTTGCAAAGACAAAACAACCCCCGAGGACGAACGAACCACACAAACCGACCATGCTCAGGTTACCGTGTCAGTTGCAGCCCTCCGCCACGCGAGGGTAGAAGGTACACGCGACAGCGAAACAATAAATATTGAAACAAGGTCGTAAATTGAGACAAGATTTGCACCGATGGCCATTCGGTTTTGGGGCGTTGTATTTTTTTTTGTTGCTACTCTCAAAGCGAACCACGAGTCCATTTTAGTAAGAAAAATTAAAATACATGGCATCGGTTTTGCTACGCTTTCTTGGAAGGAGCTAGCGCGAACGACTCAAATGTCATGAGCAACCGCTCACAGTGCAAGGTCATTCGAAGGTGGCCCCAACACCGTTGGAACATCGGTTTAAGTTTCTTGCTTTTGCACATCGCCCCACCGACCAAAAAATGGGTCAACTGGCATGAAAAGACTGCTGCATCCAGCGGCTGTATCGAGATTAGGCAACGGCAACGTTTAACGATCGGTACGAAACACTCAAACGCTTCATTCCACACACTCACTCAGTGGTCATTAGCAAGTCGTTAATCGATTGGCACGTCATTGCGAACGTCGCTGACGGGCAGAGCCAACGGTTGCGAGGAAACCTTTAACGTTCGCCAAGGGTAGATCGATTTCTTTTCCCAGCCCAAAACACAAATGTGTGCCAAAATCAACAATATCCCAGCGCTACTACTACTGCTACTCTCTCTCTCTCTCTCTCTCTCTCTCTCTCTCTCTCTCTCTCACACACACACACACCGCCGGACTCGAGTAACGGATGAATCTAATTAAGATCTTGCTTACGCTTGACAGTGTACCTAATTCCGCAAGCTTCCACTTTATACGGTCCGACAGCAGTCCAAAACTCAGCGGCAGCGGCCGACGGAACACGGACAAATATGCATCCCGGTAACAGATGTGTTTTCCCTCTCGTGAGACACTAAATCCTGCCGTGCCGTTGTTTTTTAGGGGAGGTTGAAGCTTTCCCATCGCTTTCCACAGCGTCCTTTCCGGATGGGCATTCCGGGAGACAAAAGGGCGACACTTACTGAACCGGGCAAGTGGGCATCCCCGGGAAAAGGGTCATCGAAGCGTGTAATTAGAAGAGATTCGAATTTGGCCAGACGGAAATTGGTGCTGGAAATCTTTGACCCGTTCGCTTTGTGGCGACGGGGAAATGGAAGAATGGGCGAACGGGCTCGTTTGGTCCAGCTTGCACGACCTTGAGCGAAACGACCGGGCAGCACACTTTGTTGCTCGAGGAAACGCCCTGTCCGGGCAGCGCTGCAGGTTCGCTGCCAGAGATTGGAAAGTGCAACAAATGGTCACAGCCGAGAAAACATTTCAAGCTGTAATTTATTTCATTTCAGTGCGAGGGAGAAAGAAAGGTCGAGCGAAGCGAGCGGACAGCTGCACAAGACAAGGCGGGAGCGACATGCCTGACATTCGTAATTAAATTTGAAGAGAGAAGCTCGCCTGGGACCTGCTGATGTGATTATCGCCCCATACCATCTTGTAGTTGCCGGCCTTGTCTTACTTTTATCCTTGCGTGGTTTCCGCGTATGACGTCAGGGGCCGGCGAAGGAGACCGATTCTTGAGTGACACTTGCTTTCGCACTCCTTCCGCTTGTCCACTAACCCGCTCCCAGACCCACCGGTATCGTTTGCAATAACAAATTACACCGATAACGATAAAACGTTGCCTATAATGAGACACCCGAACGATGTGCGTCTGTGTGTGTGTGTCTCATTATGGACAAAGTCGCAAGAAGCGGTTGCTTGAATGTACATTTGAAACAGGGAAACAGGGGAGGGGAAATGGTTCGCTTCGGATGGCGAATGTTTTGAATAATGAAGCAAGTCAAATCTAATCATGTTAACGGTAGTGCCGGCGAGCGCCACGCCGTGCCTGCAGATCGCCTCCTTGCCGTAATCAATTTTAAATTACACACGTTCTCATAAAAGCCAACCGCCGACGCTCAAGGATGCCGCCGTGCTCGAAGGGAAATAAGAAAATCCAGCCAAACTCGTGCGCCCGCGTGTGTCGGGGCGCTCTGCACGGATGATGGGCACGAAGCCTTCATCTTTAGCATGTGTCGGGAATGGGATGCTTACGCTGGCAGATACGCGTGAAGCACACTGTCACTGACTCGATAATTACCCTTCGGGCGCCCGACACGCGTTAGCCTCGGTGAAAGCACATTCGCGCGCGTTCTTGAGGCGCCCTCAAGAGGTTGGCGGAGGCTGGCTGCAAGGAGCGTGCTTACAAGCACGGGAATCAATGTTTTTGCTCTTGTACCGGGCATGTGTAATCTTCTTTTAAGTACCAGATTTAACGCAATTTAGTACACCTGCCGACAGAGGGCTTCGGGATGGTTTCCTCAAGGACGGCTCGGGCCCAGCCAGGGCCATTCCAGGTGGGAATGGAAAACAAAGAACGGAGCTATGTTCAGGACGGAGCGTTTGTGTTTAGATTGTTTTAAAGTGAACATGAGCGAGAGCGAATGAAAAGGGCAAAAAGGATTCAATGTTCGATTTGGCAGGGATGGGCAACACAGCAAAACCCCGGCCCGACCCATAGGTGAAGCATTACACACTTTAAGAACAGATAAGCTTAGTTTGAATATTGTAAATGCCATTTTGTCACGTCGTTTCTGCCAGGTAAATGCAAATTGCGAAAAAGTACACCGACGTGTGTGTTGGGCGTGCTTAGATGCTTATGCTTGCCGCGCGTGGTACGAGCGAACACAATCGAACACAAAACGGCGGTAAAATGAACAGCAGCTTGTGTGTTTAGCGGTGAAACTTAATTTGAAAGCAGTAATGAGCGCATAAAAATGATAAAATCTCTTTCTCTCGCACACCGTCAAAGCACCGACGAGCGTCACGTCACGCCCCGAAGCTGTCAGCTGTGTTGGACGTCACGCGCTGCTACGTCGCTGCTACGACGCTCTCCATTGCGGGGCTGTGATTTGGTTGAAATTCATCCTTAGCTGAAATTGTTTTATTGGCCACAAATTTAGTTATATCTCTTTGCATGGGGAGAAACTTGAGCCCGAGGACCGGAAACTTGTTTCGTCCGTCATCCAGGACCGGAGGAGACAGGACCTCCTGTGTGTGGGTTTTAATTGATGTAGCTTATGGTGAAGGCGAAGTTCAGGAGTTCGGGGAATGCCTTTAAAGCGGATTCTTCTTCGCAAACGTGTCGAACACTGAGAATCGCGTATTTATGCATATGAGTTCGCAGTTCGTTTTCGTTTCCCACTGGCGTGTTTCGTGATAACGAGCTGAAGTGTGTCGGTGAAGACCGCCCATAAACCCATTCGGATACGATCCAAAGCACTTCGAGAGCACTTAGAGATAGTGCCGGCAGGTCATTATTATTAATTTAATTATCACAAATAACAAACGGCAGTCCATGATAACGACGGGCGGTCATGGGACTTCACCGTGGTTACTTCTCCAGCAGGAAGACCGATCCTTTCTTCGGGTGCCAAAAAGTTGACCAATTTTTTAACGAGTTATTTATTCGCCCGCCAAGATTTACGGTGCCTGTGTGCTTGATAAGAACAACAATCAACACCTCCCAACCGGCGGCTTTTGCAGTGTTGCTTTTTCGGTTCCCCGCATTCCCTTCGGCACGGGAACATTCTCCGGGACGCTAAGCTTCCGTGGGGCGGGCGCCTTGGAAATCCGATAATGGGCTGTTGATAATAGAATAAATGAACTGCGAAGGAAGTTTCGGGTGGACCGGTTTCTTTTTGATTGGGCTAGCGCTTGCCAATTTCCCCCCTGATACGCTCCTTCGTAGGGCAGACTTTAGCTGTGGGTACAGGATGCCGTTGGGAGCCTTTTTTTTCGCCTGCTGTTGGTTCATTTCTGGGTTCAATTTAGTGTGTTTTCCCGCTTTTCTTCTCATGCCCACCCGAATGGTTGTGGATTGTTTTGAGCACAGACCCGCCGGTGAATGCTTCCGAGGCGCGAGCGTGTGGGAAGAGTTTTAATCCATCGACGCCACCGTGCGGCCGTGGGTTGGCCAGGAGTTTTGCTCGGATTACGCCCTCGGTGGCCAGTTTGAGCGAGTGGAGCAATTCGCTCGTAAAACGTTAAGTCCCAATGGATAATTCGTTTCTCGATTCGTTTCGTTTCGTTGCACGCTCGTCCGTTCGCTGGCCGGGCGGGAGAGCCTCTGTGACCGGCGACCGGTGGCCACGAATTCCGACAGAGCCCGGCGAGTGTGTTGATGGTATGCGGTGGCAATTGGGAAACTTTTCAATCGTAACGAATCGCCTTTTCGCATCGTGTTGCCATCGACGCCTTTTTTCAATTAAACGATCTCGTCAGTACGATCGATTTTAACCTCCATCACCGCTGGCTGGCTGGCTGGCCGTTTGCTGGCGAATGGCTAAACTTTGCCCGTTCGGAAGCCAGAATCCGGCCAACTACGCCCGAGCGACGGCAGTTTCCCCTCGTGGAAACCGAATGCGACGTAAGCGCTTTGTGGTTGAGCAGTTTCGGAGTCAGCGTAATTCGTTCTGCATTAACATCCGATAAATTTAATCCTCTTTCAAACTTTCCCGCTGCCCCGGCGGTGGCAGTGTGCTCTCGTTGGGTTTTTTCCCTTCTTCTTCTTTGTGTTCATTGTGCGAGGAGTCGTAAAAGATGGTATTTTGTTTTAGTGCAACGGTGCTGGTTGGTGCCGAGGACTCATCAATTCCAACCAATCTAGGGTGACTACAAGCTTTTCACTTCATTCCATTTACTCCGGGGTGCGCTTTGAGTGGGAGCTGAAGGGCGGCTCCAAAGTTGCACTGTGCACGGGACGGGAGATGCAAAAACTTTTACATTTTCTCAACCCCACACTGCCGGCTGTGAACGGACGGACAGATGGGGGGAAAGTTTTCCGAAAGCGCCGCGGATTACACGCGGTTACATCACTATTTACCGCTGCCATGTCATAAACGAGCGCTTGCGAGAGCCAACGTCAGGAAATATGTTAATCCAACCGTGCTCGGCTTAGAGCATCGTACCTTCCAGCACTCACAGCGGGTGGCAAACAGAAAAAAAAGAAGCAACAAAACGCCCCTGCCCCAGTGTGCCTCGGAAAGACATACCTTGTATCAATATTTTGATTCGTAATCAAATACCGACCGGTGGATAGAGATAACAAACCTGCTCGTCGGAAACTCACTTTCCGGGCGTGTACGTGTAGACGGGCCTGTGCGTGTACGTGTGTGTGTGTATTTGCTAGGGCGAGGTTCAAAATGTGCGAAATATGCCAGAGCGTACCGAAAACGAGCCCCTTTTGCAGGATATCCGGGTGGAGCGGATAGAACCATCGCCGTTTCTGAATGCCTGGAGCCACCTTCACGCACACTTCGCGTCGCTCGCGTGCTTCAGACGATGTTTTCTCATCAAATCATCGTTTTTATTGTGCCCTGCTCCTCGCCGTAATCAAACCTCGACATAAATTTCCTTTCGATTTCTCCCCCGCCACGATCCCCGCTTTGCTTCCGCTTTGCCCGAACCGCCACCGAAGGGCAGATGAAGCTCGACGCGCTCGTCCGACTTGCGATGATGTAGCGCACACTCAAGCATTCCCTCGGGTGATTGATTTCAATCAATTTCACCGCTCGTTACCGACTGTTTCGAGTTTCGAGCCATGGGCAGTACTCGTGCTTGGTTCGGGCGTCTCCTTTTTTTTTGGGGGGTGGGAAAACAGCACCACACAACCACCCATCGTTCGGTGGTCCACCCGGTTTTTAGCCGAAAAAGGGCGAGATCCCACCCTGACGGGTAC
Source organism: Anopheles merus (assembly GCF_017562075.2). NCBI lineage: Eukaryota > Metazoa > Arthropoda > Insecta > Diptera > Culicidae > Anopheles > Anopheles merus. Next base: position 1,341,211 of record NC_054082.1, read on the forward strand.
GTGCGGGCGGAAAATGCGTAAATTTTGGACGACGGTCCTTTCGTGGCGGTTGGTGCGGATTAGTATCCTTTCAGGATCCACTTAAGACTCCATTCTCGGCCTTACTCTGCTCGGGCCGATTCTGAGCAGGGCGGCTTACGGGGGCGCATTTTCGCTGATCCAGATGCACGTGTGCGAGCTCGTGCCTCGGATTAGAGCGACTAACCTGAGAACAAATGATGAACAGTTCCAACAGCTCCTGCCTTTACAGCTTCCCCTTTGCAGCGGCCCCTCCTATCGGGACGTGTAAAATAAATTTCCATTTTCAATTATGTTTGCGTTTCGCTTTTCTCCGCTACGGTACGTGTCGCATCGACAGGCGGGAGACGCATGTCCGTTCCAGGCAACCGTGATCATCCGGCGGTTCCGATGATGCTAACGGGGCGAAGGTTCAAGCTGTGCCCAACATGTGCGAAGGCATTGGTCGATCATCGCTCGGCTGGGATGAACACAATCCCTGGATTCGCTCTGCTTATCAGTCTGGTAAACAACGATATCCACGCTCACTCCGCACTCACACGCCGGAAAGGTGCGTTAGGGACGCGCGGTGGTTCCGGTCGGTAAAAACCTGGGACACCAACGAAGCTATACATCGACTCACACTGTGGGGTTGCTGCGGGAGGCAGGACAAGGGTTTTCCATCTCGACGATTCGGTCACGGAGCTTGGAATGTTGATTACTTGAGCAAATTCACAACCCATCCCATCCAGAGAGTCGTGCAGCATGGGGTGTGGGACAGGCCACCCGTTCCCCCTATTTTTCAACCCATTCCACACACACACCAAGAATCGTTCATCGTAAGCCACTGGTGCGAAGGAATCTTTGTATAAAAAGCGAGAGAGAGGAAGGCATTTCCCTGAGGAGACCAGGTTTTCCCATAACCCTATTCTTCCGACAAGATTTGCGCTGGAAAGAAAACTTTCGGCATTCGGGGTTGTTTGCGATTGTTTACCCAGTAAATGATTACCAAACAGTAATCTGTCCACTAAAACAACATGACGTTGTTGCGGGTCAAGGAGGGGTAGAGCACGAGTAAAGGGAGCGTGCCTGTCCGTTTTGGCTGATTAAATTAAGCTTGGGATAGCCAATTACAACAAGCCATCGTTCCCGCCGGAGCACGACGACAGGCGCCGGGGACGAAAAAGTGGCCACATTATCATGGTCGGGAAGAAAAACAACGCCGATACGCCGATGCTAATTAATTCCCAGGGTTTTGCCACAGTTACGGCCAAGTTGAGGTAAACTTTTGCTGGCCACATCACCGAACATTGGGCTAATTGACCGTTTGCTGGTGGTGGATTCGTGACAACCTTTTCGGGGTTCCTCCCTACGGAGCGGAGTGGCGGTGTTTTGTGTAGCTGCTTGTTGTTGTTTAGGTGAGTTTTGCTGGCAGGTCGAAGGCAATTGGGGGAGAGTGAATGTTTGGAGCTCGGTCGAAAATCTAGTCGATGTTTCAAAACAGCGTCCTTGTGAAGCACTTTTCTTTGAGTTGAATGTTGGAGCAGGAAAAAAAGCTGAAGATGCCCTTCCAGCCGTATGTAGCGCGCCCGGTTCGGTGGGTTTTGGGTATTATCGTCATCAAAGACGTCATTAGTTTTGTTTTCGGATTTCCCGACGAGCCTATTAAAGGCCGAGTGGAGAGGTTCGCATTTAAATACGCTGGCAAATGGTCGGTAAGCCGTGCTTCGGGGGAGCGCTGTGTGGGCTCAGCATTGGAGGGTCGGCTGCTCGTTTGGCAAGCATTAACATAATCTCACAAGAGGATTCGTACCGCTGGGGTAGAGCAAAAACAGCCCAGTGTGGGAGATATGGGCACCGAGAATTCGAAGAATTAGGCAAGCCATCATCAACATCGAGAGTGCTGAGCAGCAGGGCCGGTGGGCCGGTCGTCGGGGAAGCGCCGGAGGGAGGAGTCACTTAAGTGACTCACAAAAACACGAACCACCTCTTACGAATGGGTTCAAACACGCCTAGAACGCTCTTTTTTTTGTGTACCAAATAGGGCAGAATGTGGAGGTATTGGACGGCATTATTTCTGCTGGCTTTACCGTTACACTCGGCCATTAGCGTTGCCCACACAGGCCACACACACACGAGCATGAATGTTCAATGCTATTATGAGGACGATTGAAGCTCCAGCAACTGGAATAGATTTGCAGCAAATTGTTTTCGCCCCGATCGATTCCGGGTTTGATCACACTCATCAATCATGGCAGCCCCACGGAGAAGCAGTGTGACAACTGTATGAAAAACACATTCCATCATTTTCCTTGAGAGCCAAATTAGCTGCTAAAGGGGGAGAGCCCAACTGAGTGAAGAAAAATTATCCCACCAGTATGCTGATTTGCGGCAATGATTCCGTCATCTAGAAGCGCAATATTAGCATGGAGATGATAGTTTGTGCAGTTCGCGAATGATGAAATTGACACTCGCAAGTGCTTAACTTTGACTGGGCAACACCAGCTGCCACTCGCTGCTTCGCTCAGCTACTCAGATGGAGGATAACTTTCATTCTTCCCATCTTACGAATACGCTGCCAGGTGTCAACTTGAATTTTGCTCTTTCCGGAGTTCGCTGTAGGTTCCCTGGTGTGCCTACGCTGCCCAAACTCACTCTACAGCAGGCTCTCCCCAGCTACCTTCGGATGTTTTATTCATCACCAAGCCACCGTGATTCAATGCAGGCGCTGGGGCGGGAATTTATTCTTTTCATTAGACCTCGACGGTCGAAGCAAAATCACACCGGCAAGCAGACAGGCAGAAGTCGAATTGATGAATATTTTACCACCATTGAAACCGGGGCGGTGTGACACCACTGCTCTAGAGTTTGGTGCGCCCGGATTAGGCAGATCCACAATTGATGAAAATGCATCAAAAAATTATAATTTTTCAAGCTCATTTTCAACTCCAATTGGAAGTTTTCGCCCGCATGAGCCTATCAATGCGATAGCTTGTGTCTAACGAAAAAAAAAAACGAGGAAGATACAGCGCGAGAAAGAGAGGAGGGGGGAGAGAGAGCACGCAAGGGAACGTTGATAAAATCTGCTAAAATCACAGACTCGCTGGAATAAGAAATGGAATACGTTAACAGTTTCCCGCCCGGCAGATGAAAATGCAATGAAAAACTTGCCCAATCCATGCCGCTCCCGGGTGGAACTGTGGCCGTGTGGTAAGTTGGCGAGAAAATTTATCAAACTCTTAACCTCAACTCAGATTTGAGGCTTACCCGTGTGTTTTTTTTTTGTCCACCGTTTCGGGTCGACATAATAATGAACCACGTTCGGTTGCGGGAACCCGGGCCCGACGCAATGCGACGTGCAAAACCCCATGCCATCCTTGGCATCGTTATCATGTCCGTTTAATCCTTGCCGAAACTGTGTCGTTCCTCGGCGAGGGCACATCGAGGGTACAACACAAAAAAAAATCGTGGACGAAAAGTTTGTCGGCAAGTCATCAATCAAAACCGGACATAATTGTATTTGAAGGCTGCTCGCAGAAAAAAGGGGTCAGGGAAGGGTAAAGCCCCAAACCCCGTAGCCTCTGAAAACTTTTCTTCAGCTCAGCAGGGCTCTCTCTCTCTCTCTCTCTCTCTCTCTCGCTCTTTTTCTATTCCCTCCCGGTGCTATGCAGCTACGAACCCGTGTCGGCCTAATTACTCTGACCGTGGTTGCGGAACATTATCTCTGTACACGGTCGTCTCCGTCGCTGGGGAGCTCTTTTTCGGATAGCCACCGCCTTATCTCCGGTCCGGAGTTTAGCATTGGGCCGGTGCTTTATTTGTGCGTCGTTGGGCACTTGAGCCATTCGATCTTGCTCACACTCCCCGACACGCGGACCGTCGGCCGAATTGTGCTCGAGCGGTTGCAAACACGACTGAACTGTCCAACCACTTCCGACAGATGATGCCAGCGATGATGATGATGATGATGATGATGGCGGCGATGGTGATGAAGATGATGAGGACGATGATAACGATGATCCTAAATAATATGCCCCGACGCACGGGGCTGCAAGGCAGCGAAGCAAAAGGGAGCAAACCCTCGTTTACCACGCTCTGGTCGATGATAACGAACTGCCAAGCTTCCGGCCACCGAAAAAGGCGCTTGGCTCGGCTACGGCTGGCCTGCAAAATACTGACACTCTCCACCCCACTCTCCACCACCAAGCGCCAGTTATTTGGGCGAATTATACACTCAGCGGGTGGCTCCACTCAGGCAAGTGTGCTGGAAACGTGGTAATTCTGTTTGCTGGTAAACGTTACACTCGTACCACGGGCCCGGAATGGGACGAGTTGCACAGATGGGGTGGCGAGGGGGGGGGCTACAAAATTGAGGGAAATTTAATTTTCACTGCAAATTTACCTCTCACTGGGCGAGTGAGATGAAGGCGTATGAGGTTGGGGCCTGTTGAATTCACCCTAATTGACAGATGTGGAAATTTAAAATCATCCAATTCGATTACTCGCCATTAGCGAGTGACCTCCGCTCAGTCACTGCGTGGCATGGGGCCGTCGGACCAAATGCTCGGTCCCTCGCATTCAAACACACACGGACATACAGCGATCGACTTTGAGTGTTGCAAAGTGGCAACAATGTACCGGCAGCAGGATCGTTTTCGTGCGATCTTGCCGGGCGTTGGGCCGTTCGGGCAGCACTCGTAACACCTTGGGCCGCCGACATCATGATCATCAGTCTTGCTAACGACGTCTAATTGACAGGAAAATGAGCTCAAAATCGTTTATGCACAGCGGTAGCTCGGCAGGCAGCACACACACACCCACACACACATTTCCGGGAGGATTGATTGCGAAATCTAGCAAATGGAGGTAGCGCAATGATAAAAAAGAGCGGCAGAAATAAAACACAACTTTGTGCAAGTGGGCTAACGCGCGGGGAAGCGTTTCCACTCCACCGTTTGACTCGTAACGACGACTACGGCAGCGGCTACGACGGCCCAACGACGGCCAAGGAATGCCCATTTTCCGCAAATAATGGCGCCGACGTGCTCGTTTAATTCTTCTCCCTCCGTTCCCGTTGCGGGTGGCGTACAGCGTCGTTTTGCATTAGGCAATGGGAAGTTCTAGTTTCCTGCCCCGTTGCCTTTCGGCCATGCTTGGCCGGCCCGGCAGCGGTAAAGCGGAGCTAAAGGTGGCGCGTAGTGCCGCTATAAAACGAAACTTTACACCCAAACCCCAAAACCGACCAGACAGTGGATCACGTTCCAGGCTTCCATCAATCCATCCATCAAGCGCGCGCGTGAATGGAAGCGGGAACACGGTCCCCTGTGCAGTGGAGCGGGTTGATTCCAGTTGCGCTACGGCCCAGGAAATGCAGGGTGCGCTCGTTACTCGCGCCCGAAAAGAGTGAGAAAACCCTGAAACGATAAAACTAACAAACAGCATAAGCGCAGTGGCAGTGGAAATGAAAATTGGTGCAAATGCACCCAGCTCCGGTCCCGCAGCCCGTGGCCCGGGTCTGGAGCAACTGTAATTATATGGTCTAGCCACTGGAGCAGGAGCCACAAAACGAGTCACTACTTCTGAAGCGTGAAGTGCATCCCTATCCCGCACCCGGTTGGCACTCGAGGCGGGGAATTAATTATGCAAATCATTATTCATGGAAGTGAAATGAATTACGCCGTTTCGCACTTTCCAGCGCGAGCGTCCGCGCGCACGGTCGCCCGTCCGTCCGTCCATCCCGTCCAGCAACGGACCGACTTTTCTGGACGCTGCTGGGTGGGCCTTTTCTGCTATCTTGATTCTTCGGGCGCAGCGATGTCGATGTTAGAAGCTGTCGATGACGGAATACCGCACAACAATACAGACCAGTGAGAATGGTTGGTGTGGTTCCCGTCGCGCAAATGGGGGCAGAGGTTTGGGGGTACAATATTTATGTACAACCCGTGTTCCTGGTTTCCGGGGTTTTCACGGAACGCAAATAAAAGATACGCACCAAGCGTGACTGAAGTTTCGCCCGATGGACGCTCCGATACGCCAGTCCGTGCAGCGTTTTCCATGCGTTTGATCGAGCTGAAGAGGACCCACTGGAGAGGAGTGGGAGGGCCACACACACACACACACACACACACACACACACACACACACACACACACACACACACACACACACACATGTGCGCTCTAAATTATGTTGGTGCCATCAGGCGGGTAAGTGGCAGGATGGACGGTTCATAAAAGCATGTCCAGTGGCGAATGCATTAGAATGAACAAGGGCCACGAGATCGCCCACACCTCCCAACCAACCTTTGTGCGAGTTTCCCGCGCTCGGTCAGTGTCCTATGCACCAATTACGGGGGCCTTTGTTAGTGTGTGTGTGTGTTGGGGGTGGGAAGAGAAAATATAATTTATATCGTTATTTAATGACCTACCGTTCTATCGCCCTTGTGCTTGACGCGACATTTCAGAACTGCTGTGTCGTCCACGACCGTCGTAACGTTGCGCGAGTTGACATCGTCAAAGTACGGCTTTTCGGCTGGCCCTGTCAGCGAGGACGACGGTGACGCGAGTCCTCCAGCGACCAGGGCCGCGGCGGACGCCGAGCCCGACGATGCGGCCGTGGACGTGCCGGCGGTGGCGTGCTGCGGAGAGCCCGGGGACGCTGCTGACGTAATTCCTGCAACGGGAATGAAAAAGGGGTTAAATTAAACAAGGATAATTTAGAGAACGTTATTTACAATGGCTTTCATTGTGCGCGGTGGCGTGTTTGGGGCAAATTTTCACATTGATTGTTGCCAAATTCTTCAACCGAAAGCATTTTGATGAATCGAAGCACGAAACTCGAAACATTCCTGATTTTATTCAACTTCATCAACGTACATATTTACCAGCATATTTTTCATGGATAATTTTCTACCATGATCACATAACAGCTCTCTTCCGCAGGATGCTAATCGACCCTAATTTAATCCCATCGATCGGACCAATTATTGTAACCCTCGTGTCAACGGAGCATATGGAGCAGCACCGAGTGAGTTTATAAAACACAAATTGCAATAACAATCTCGAGTTGATACTTTTGACCTGGCATGTTAATTGATAATATGTAAATGAATACCAAACGAGGCTGATAATGCTGCTTCCTAGAAACAAAAATGGCTTTAATTGTATCCACCACGTGGGAAGCGCCTACTTGGATTGGCGCTTTGAGTAGAAATTTTAAAATTACAGTCACGTTGCTTAGCGCTAAACAACTCCTTAGCGGTTGGCACAGGACAGAAGCTTACCGAATTTAACAGGGTGAAATATGTTACAAGCAGCATTTCAAAGAGTTTCTTTTCCAGCAGTTTTTAATTCCAATTTTAAATCCCACTTTTCTTGGCTGCTTACAGATCCAGGGCAAAAGGCAAATTTGATTTTTCCCGCAGACGAACGGCGCGCGGGAAGCGTGGTGTACCGTGCAGAATGGTTACGCGCTTGGCGGATGAATGGATAAGCGCAACAAATAAAAGGCAAAGTTGTTTCACAATTTTCATCACCCACGCACCTGCGAGGGAGTGGTTATTATATTTTCAAGTGATTTCTTCATCATGAGCTACACAGAAATATTGCCCCTTCATGGGTGGGCTTCAAACAACGGGCGTGTAATGTTTCGTCCCCGTTACGAGCCGCTTTCCGCCCCCTCCCTGGTGAACGGGAACTTGATATTTTAATTAAACTTGCCAATGCCTCTCACAAGAGCATCCTCCGTTGGTGCTGGTGAGAGAGACAGAGGGGAATGCAAGAAAGCGCTGAAGTTGGGGAGTATTTTTTATACACATAACGTTTAATGAATTAATTTGCATATGTGGCCAGATTTGTAGTCTCAACCACCTTCCCCTAAGGCACCTTTTCTCCCTAAGGCAAAAGTACACACAGGCCTCGCCGGGGCGACCCGCACTTCACGGTAATAAAGGTGTTGAGTTACCGGTTACTGCGATGTTGTTCACCGGAGCCTACAGCCCGATTTCCACCACGAGGAGGACGGGCGGGTGTGGGAAAATGGGACCATTTTCAGCGCGTGGTCAGATGCGAACGACGACAGTTGGCGAATGTTTACCTTGCGAATGTGTGGTCGACTGGCCGTCGGAGCACATTCGCCCGGGACCGCCGACCGTTTGCCGAGTTTTGATGTTGATTTTACGTTGCGCGAGCATAACGCCTTGCTGCTTTTTTTTTGGGCTGTGGTAAGACGACGCAAGCATATCATTAACTCTGTGTTGCTTTAACACATTTCCATTTCCGTTATAAATTATGGTAAAACAAACACCATAAAAATAGGCAGCAGCATCCCGTAAAACAACCTGTGGCAAAAAGGGGAAAGTAAATAACGGGAAGCTCCCGTCTGCGCTGCGCAGTATTTTGCTACAGGAAATGCTGTTCCCATCGATTGACAACACTCTGTTATGGGTGTGAAACAAGGTGTACACATTATTGGATGTTGATTACCCTCGTGCACTCCTTTATGGCGAACGGTGGTTTTATGTTGGCTGGTGTGTTTTACCATACCACGGCCACGCATAAACGGGTCACAGCAGGAAGTCATTAGCGCTTGAGAGCCACAAAATTGGGTAACAACTCCATTTAATTGGCCGTCCTTCAGGGTGAAATGGCTTTCTCATCTGGAGAACCGCCTGGATGGGGCCGTTGCGTCTTCGCACAAGGGGCAATAATCGGGCACGACTAAGGACAGGATCGTTGCAGTTGACCTTGCTTGAACCTGATACTCCGGGTGCGTCGTGCTGATCGATCGAACACGCAAAGGCACCGTCGCAGATGGAGTGTGTATTTATGTACGTATCGCCATGGTTACCATGCTGGGACGAGTCGAGCGCTGCGCGCGGAAAGGAGAAAGTAAGCGCGTTTCCCTTTGATTTATGGGCCAACCTTGCAAACAACACGCTACTTATCGATCATTGGCGGTTGTGAAATGGTCTCACGTTGGTTAACGATGCATGCGAAATAGGCATGCGCTAGGGCTGCAGAACGTCTCAAGTGCCTTGCATCCGGGGACGCAATACACACACCCACACACACACACACACATAAGCCAGGAGAAGCATGTGTGGCGGTGGCGGGTTTGCAAATGTTTTGAGCTTGAAGCTCGACGCTTCGAAGCTCAGCGAGCCGTAAGTCCGGGAGAGGCTGTGGATTTAATGTCACATAATTTAATGGTAGCAATAATTTACAGGCAGATTTTCCAGCCCATCGAGGCAATCGGGACCGGAACCGGAAGTTCGGGTCGTTTGCAGCCGATCGACGAGCTGCTGCAATGGCGCCGGACCACTTCCGGCGGTACAAGGCGGCCGAACGACGTACAAGAAAGGCGTGTAGGTAGGGGTGGCAAATTTATGTCCGTTCTTGTGCATGGCCAACACCCGAAGGGCCCGTAGTCAACGCCTTCGTCAACAAAGCCGTCCGCTGGTTCAATCCTTTTCCCGGCGAAGGAGTGCTCAAGAAGCGGTACTCCAAAACTTTCATTCAACGAGTGATTGACGGTGGCGTCGACTGTAGTGGGAAGGAGGAAAACACCTTCAATAAAGATGTAGAGAGAGAGAGAGAGAGAGAGAGAGAGAGAGATAGTGACAGAGCGAGGTAAGGAAATGACGAAAGGTGGTAAAATTGCACCATTTTCATTCGAGTCGAATCGGCAATCAGCGAAGCGAAGAAGTTTGCCTAGATTGCGTCGTCTTTTTTCCGGTTCATTCGGACTTTGCTAGCTTGTGCCCAAATATGCCCTCTCCCCTCCCCGGCTCGTCTGGCAAATAGAGCCCTCGCCGTGCCGAAATTTTCCCCGAAACACGTCGAGCGTAATTAGCATGGAAATTATGGAAAGTTTTTCATTTTCCACATTCAGCAGCTTCTGTTTCTCTTTTTTTTGTGTGTGTGCTTAATTGCAAGTCTATTTAAGTGGGGGGGGGAAGGGTGGGAGGGAAATAATCATACTACTCAGGTGTGTGTGTGTGTGTGTGGGCTGGTGGCCCGGGCAGGTGGGATAAGAGTCGAGGGTTTCCGTCTTGCTCAAGAATGGACCGGTTTCTTCCACTCTCATTCCCTCCGGGCAATGCTCAAACAATATAAACTTTTGCCTGAAATCAAATTGCTTCATTTCGTTCAGCTAGCGAGGTGCAAGGTAAGAAGTGCTTTACTTAACGCAACCATCGAGCGTTAATGGAAAAAGATTTCTCGCAGGAAAAAAGCTGAATGGTTTCTTCCGCCAGCAGCTTCATTATTCATTGTTCGCTGTTGTGGAAAGTGTTCGGTTGCAAGCGTGCAGGTGTAAACCAGTGAATATTCCTTCAAAATGGTGAAAAACTTCCCAATCTGTACAACCCTAGCTATAGTGCGCACAGTTACATGTAAATAACGCACGAGTTGTTAGAATAAGCACGTGAGAGATTCTGATAACAACATCACACGAGCAGCTCGTGGCCAATGTCAATTTACAGTGTCGCTGAAGGGCACTTTCAAATTATGTATCTCAACCTCAACACAAAATACTGCCCAAACACGGTCGCGCTCGATATGTTTATTTAATTATCTGTTCAGTGATTAACTTTTCCTTCCACAAAACAATCTAACACACAGCAAACAACCTCCGAACATGGAACTGTTCTTGGTGAGCCATTCTATAGAGGAACTGAATTTGTGGCGAATAAAGGGACGTGGTGCGCCATTATCGTCTATTAAACCTCCACTCTCCACAACCCATGTTGCACGGGATGAATAATGAAAAACTGCTGACCGATACACCATTGTCTCCGATTTGAATGGGTTTTCGGCACGCAACTGCAGCCTGTCTGACCCTACAACGCTCGCTACATAAAGTAGCGAAGCGAGTCAATGATGCCACACTCCCTCTGCCTAGCAGACGGCAGAAAGCCTCTTTTGCCAAACCGACGGTGGACGGTGTTGTGACGTAGCAATCGAACAGGAAGCGCCCGCACTGGAATAACAGCATAATAAGAAATATTAATGATACGGTGGATGGTAGCGGAGATTATTCCCTTTCCCTTTTGGCTCCCGTTTCCCCCGCAGCCGGTCTATTTTGGGGGTTTTGGATGGGCCACATCATCCACCTGTCTATTGCCTGCCAGCCCGGCGATCGTGTGCAAACGCCTGCGATAGTAAGCCACGGAAGTGGGAAGGATTTTTCGAGCCGGCCCCTCTCGAGTGGCCCAAAACGGAGCGGGAAGCGGGAGTGAAAAATGTTTATTACGTTTGCCCGCTTAATCGGCCGAATGGATGCCCGGCGGGCCAGACACACTCATGTAGGCGCGTGTGTGTGTTTGTGTGAGAGAGAGACAGAGCACGATAAGCGGTGGGCGAAAATAGCACCGCTGGGAACGGTTTAATCGTGCAGCTGGCAGGAGCCTGTCGGCCGCGGCTGCCGAGATTATATCCGGCAGTAAATGAGATATTTTGGAGAGCGTAATTATTAATGAAACTCATGCGTGGTCGTGCTCATTTCGTGCGCTGCCGGCTGTTCCTAGGCATCCGTCTTGCATCCCGGCATTCAATCGGGAAGGATTTGCCGCATGGTTGCTGATGGAAAGTGAGCTAAGAAAATTGATTCTAAACTCACTTAGTCTCTAATCTGGCTCCGGCACACTGTCTGAACTAGTTGGGAAAAGCGCATGTGGAATGAGAATATCAATTGCTAGCCATACTGAAATACATTCTTACAAACAATCTAACAAATGTTCAAGTTCAACCCGTACAATGAATGCATAATTGTTAAATCTACTCTCTTGCTCTTAAGTGATTGGAAAATAGGGTAGAAACACTATCCTTCCCCAGCTCGAAGGGCCGAACAACAATCCATGGCCCCCGCGGCGTACGACCCGGCATGTTCTGGCAATTTCATTCAGCCCGTTTGCTCCTACAAAAACACTCCACACTTCAGGGCAATTCACTCGATATACGGCTGAAAACAATCTGACAACAATTCATCACGGCAAAGCGGGAACCGAATCCCAGGGGGAGAGAGAGAGAGGTCCGGACTCGTACCGAAAGGAAAGCCCTCTTTGAAGGTACATCGTGCAAAGGTGCTTCACAACAGAGCTTCGGCTGCAGAGTGTGCGCTGGTTTTTTCATCTTGCAGCGCAAGCTGTGTGGAAGGTCCTAGAGTGTAGCCGCCCAGCATCAAGAACCATCATCGAGCCGCCCTACGGGAAGAGAGCTCGCTGGAAGAGCTCAAACTGTGAAACTAGACTCGATGAAGCTATTTATCCGAGTGGCATTCGACATGCATCGGCGCTGGCCAGATGGATGGTCAAGAGGCAAAAAGCACCGGCCCAGAACGCTGCAACGCCCGCCCCGGCAGTGTATCGATTTGGAAACTTTCATCAAGACTGACACGGGTCCGGCGAACGTTGGACGTTTAAACATTCATGCCTTTCTCGGAATGAACATTCCACATGAACGAGAGTCCAGAATTTACAAAGATCACACCACTGCTGGGATAGGCAAATTGTGCACCGAGCTCGTCGGACCTCGGATGGAATGATGAGTGAAAACAAAGCTTGTGTGTGGGAGTGCGTGTGTGTGTGAGTCTGGTCCCTTTTCCAGGGCAGCAATTTGTTAGCATACGGCACTGTGCGGGCATGGAAAATGTTGTGTTTTCAGGAGAGCTTTTTCTTTGCATTCGGGCGCCCCATCGTCGGGCGGGCAAATATTGTACTTGTGTTTGACTTTTTGATTGACTACGAGTGAAGGAGTTTTCTTGGAACGCAGGAGGTCACGTAACGCAAGCTCAAGCATCAGCTATGCACATGTGTAATGCTTTGATTGTTTTTATGTGGAGGACAGCTTTTGAAGTCCCAGCAACAAAATACACACCCTTTTGTTTCTCTGTTATTAATGATAAGATAAACTTCCCACAGGCGTAAGAAATTGAACACAACTGGTGGTCAACCACCAGCAACGTTTGATGTACTTTGACCCAATGACCATCGGTACGTTTTTGCCGGGGGACGGCTGGGGGAGTCTCCCTTACTCATTTGATCCGCTCAATTTGTCGCCCATAACTCGGTTCATATCGAGGCACAATCTTTTGCAGCATCCAGCACCCAAGAGACCAACACCTCCTGCTGCATCGGCGGGAAAGTGAATTTTCAAAACCGGCAAACTTTCCTCACACACGCCTGCAGCAACCCCCAAGAACCACCGCCACCACCCTTGTTTGTAATCAAATTTGGTCGCTGACCTTTCCCACCGGTTGCTGCTGATGATGTTCGTCATTTGAAATGAGTTTCTTGAAGAAAGCGTTAGAAGAGCGTCGGCTAAAGTCGGCCGACTTGTCTTGCGTGTGTGGAGTCATTCCCACACGTTGGGAAGAAGTTGGGCCGGGTGGATAAATTCAATTACAAATTATTCATCCTTCTTTTCCTCTGCCGGCCTCGGCTTCTTACGTTGGTCCACGCAACAAGGATACAAGATGTCGTTGCACGGCCTGAGCGACCGGCGATGGCTAATGTTTCGTGCAAATCTGCACCAACATCATGGCAGCAGCACCGGAACGAGCTTCGACATCACGTATTGATCGTCTTTTATCTCGGACCTTTGACAAGTCAAAAGGCCCACAGGGAGTCCTGCGACTCCGCTTCTGCTCCCACTCCCCACAGTCACCGTCACGGGGCTTTGAAGGAAATTATTTAATTATTTAATCACGCCACATGAAGACCAGCCTCGCCGGCAGACCTGCAGGGAAAACTTTCTCGTGCAAGGGCGCCTCTAAGCTGCAGTTGCTGCGTTGGCTCATTCATAATTTAAATAAATTACACCGAAATCGCTGTAAGACGGCTGCAGGGCTGCAGAAACTCGGGCAGTGCTTTCAGGGCTGTCTCTCTACGGGTGTGGAAACCATCAGCACTGCTTGCCGGGTTGCGTTGCCCGTTGCGTGAAAGCAAAGTTCGAACGATGTAGTTGGTGAAAGTTTTCGGGAGGGTGAAATTCATCTTCCGAGAGCCATTCGCCTAGTGCAGCGCGATGATAGGTAGCCCGGTTTCTTACTCATCGACGACCAGCGCGGCAACGAAGCACACGAAGTACGAATCTTGGCAGCAAACTTTTCCCTCTGTCCTCTCTGTCTCTCTCTCTCTCTCTCTCTCTTTCTCGTTTTGTGCCGAGCGTGGCGACCGTCTGCATTGGTGATCTTTCATGTGGCTTTTACACTCAGCACACACAGGGTAGGTGCAGCCGGTGGCAGGTCACAAATGTAAGGATGATATCGTTCTCGCAGCAACAGAAAGGATAAAGTTTGGTGTGCATCGCGTGCTCCGAAATGGGTGCAATGGCCCGGCATCAACGGCGGCACGATCACTGTCCGTGTCATAAGATGGTTTCGCAGCGAGAACACACCTTGCCACACACCTTACGTGTGCAGTGTATGTGTGTTTGTGTGAGAGCAAGAAGTGTGCTTGCTAATGAGACAGCTGCATTCGTATGATGGTCGCCAACCACTCCTAGCCAACCACTCCTACTGGGCGCTCACTTATGTGATTGAGAAAATTTGACAAAACGTGGATGAATTATGCATTCATTCGGGCATCCATCGTCCATGAGAATGGTACCGTTGGGCGTGCGGCCACACTGGTAGAAGTAAAACTTCCACCGGCAAGCGAGAAACCCGTCCGGCGCATATTGTCCTCGCCGCAGCGTGTACCGTAAGAAGCAGGTCCTTTTGTACCCCCGCTAAAAAGGTGTAAGGGTCCGGGTTGGGGATTAGAAGAACAATGTCCGTCCAACTTTCGACCAGGTCCAGGGCGGACGAAGAACAAGTTTCACCAGCTCTCAGCCTCGAAGCTCGGAGGACAAAGGATTCTGTCGGTACGGCCGGACGATGGCGCTCGTGATTCGCTGTTATCACGTCTTTTAGCAATGAATTGATGGAGATTAGCGATGAATGGCTGTCGATACGGCGATTAGTGCGGTGGATGTTCTGTGCAGCAGCAGCAACAGCAGCTTTGAAAGACGTTGATCAGCGGCTCAGCGTTTGTTGCAGGCAGCAATTGGACATAATAGGATTTCGGGGGAAATGCACGTGCGGGAAAACTTTCCTAAACTGTGGGGCCGTTGGCGTCGGCAGCGAGCGGGCTGTGCTAATCGGACAGAAGCTACACGAGTTTGCAGTCGGGCATTGTTCGCGAACGGAGGCGGGGGAAAAAGTTGGACAGTTCGTCAGTTTATCATACGGGCTGATTGAAAAGGTGGTTCTAATTTGCAGATAGTGGTACGTTGCGTGTAATGGACGGCGCGGCTGATCGTCCCATTGTTATCTATTGTCGTACACGTTCAGAAGCTCACACCGGATCAAACGCGTAATTCGTATGAGCTAATTCTTGAGTCCCGTTTCCCTATTTGACACTGCCATAACTGCTTTGTTCTGTATCGTGCCAGCCATTACAATCATAAGACGGATTGAAGCAATCTGCGCGTACAAAAACCTCCATTACTTCCATTACTATCCTTCATTGACCGCAGATTGTAACGACCAATTTGAATGGGCTCGCTACAGGTGCCCCGCGTTCGGTCGATCCAAAAGGGTAAAGCAAAGGGCGGGGGAAGATTTAGTGCAATTAATTAATTTTAATCATTGTGCAGGTAATCACGACGCTGTGTTGTAACCGCGCGGCGCGGGATTGTCCTCAGTAAAATCAACCTCATTATCATTTGCATCGTCGTTGGTGGTGTTGTCATCTCGTACCGCTTCCGAAAATTGCCATCGTAGAATGGGTTTACCGAGCAGGCCGAGTTTCCCCCCTGTGTAAATAGTGTTGGCGCTGGCGAAACACCATAAGCACCATTCCAAACAGAGATGTCGGGAAAGGTTCGGACTTTCGGTCGTACTTGTTGGGAGCGCTGGGAAAGCTGACAAAAAGCTCGATTTTGTGAACAAATGGTGAGAAATTAAATTTTAATTGCTCTGCTGGAGTGGAATGCCCTCGGTACGGTGGGAAGGGCGAGGGGAAAAGCAAATGATTATCGACACTGCCTACAAACCCAGCTGCAAGGCCCCCGTGGTGATTAGCACCGGTAGAAGATACTTCACACTGGCAGTCACGCACACACACACACACATGCAACCATACAAACATGTATCTGCTTGGAGACAGTCAGCTGGTTCCCTTCTGCCAGTTGTGGCAATCAATTAAAATCGATCACTCCCTCGTTGCCCGGAAAAGGGGTTCGGGAAAAATCGGAATCACTTTCCAATGGGAGGGGGTTTCCGGTCGGGTAATCGATTTGAGACGCGTTGATTGAGTTTACACCTTTCCTTCGGCCAGCATTCCGGCTGTCCGATAATGTCCATGCAGTGTAAAGTCTATCGCCACTCCGTCACTCCCTTTTTCTGACCTTTCCAATATCATCGATAAAGCGCAAAGTTGAAGCGGGTCCGGGAAGATATCGACAGCTACCAACTCCAATCATCCGATGTGTCGGGCAGCAAAAAGAAGCAGCTCTGGAGCTGGCTGCCGGGCCACTGTGCAACCCTTTTCGAAATCAGACCCCCGGCTCGGGGCTCGGGGGAGTTGTTTTCGTATTTATGAGTTATCATTCGCAACCCTCCTAAACGGTGAGCAACGGCAGGGGCCGGCCTCTGTGAAGTGAGCGGAATCGATAAGAGGTTGCACGCATGAAAAACTCGTAGGCGGAGGTTTTAATTTTCCCCAAAGTGATCCCAGAGGAAATCTTCTACACATGCACACACGGCGCCGTACCTACACGCCAGAAGGGACCGATGCTATCGAGTCTGGAGGCAGACAGCCGAGACGGGGTTTGGTCTGAATTATTGAAAAGATCATTACACACAGAGATGCGAGAGGAAATTATCTGCCTCGTGTGGGCTTGAAATAGGTGAAAACTATTGCAGGGGCGGCTGATGGCTGATAACACGCCAACGAAAAAGCGGACCGGGCAATAAATAATCAGATGCCGTCGCTATCGCGCACCCATTAGTAAATCTGCCCACCCGTTATATTCGAGATATTTGACTTTCCGCTCGAGGAGATTAACTCGTTTTTGATGGGGTGTCTCTAGAGGGTTGCTGATTTTTATTGCTGTGGAAAATCTGAACAACCCTTTGGCTAAATAATATACAAAAAATGGATAATCTCTGTGATTTCGGTGGGAATTACGGTTGCACATTTGTGCTTGTGCTGTGTGTTATCAAGTTATATTGTAAATCTATTTTCTAATATTTCCATCTCCAATAATGAAATATACGGCACGAAATAAATTGAGTCCCTGCACCACAGGACACAGAACAAACATATAAATTCCACAAATTTGAGTGTCACGCACGTCAGCCAACAAAAAAAAAGAAGATTAAATACAGAGGCCTTTACTCATCAGTGCATAAATAAAGCTACCGAAAGCCATTTATATCAATATTTTGTTTCCGAGAAAAAAATATCACATAAAGTTGCCCAACTCCTCCACACAGCCCATTCAGATTTGTATCGAAGCGCCTAAATGTATCTTTCGACAACAACAAAAAACCCCCCAATCGTGATCTGATTTGATTTGGCTGTTCTGAAATTCGAATATTGGAGGCACTGCCAATCTCGATTCGGTTTCGGAAAAGAGAGAAAGAGTGAGAGAAAAAGAGAGCGATAGAGAGAGAGAGAGAGAGAGAGAAAAAGGGACAAACGCACACGACTATGACGATTGATACAAAATCAGATTTAATGTACACGGGTGAAAAACTTGCCGTCCTGGCTACCGTTGGCACTCAAACCGAACCCACCGCGAAATGAATCGCGACACGTACCACGGGTGGTGGACGGTGGGGTGGTACAAGTGCGTCAAAATCCATCCCCATTTTGTGACGTGGTGTTAGCGATCGCTACGTGAAAATAAAATTTATACACACACTCCCACACACACACACACTCATAAAAAAGATCCTTGGTGGCAAACCTGTATGGCTTCCCATTTTCAACAAAAACATATTTATTGCCACGTGACCTGCATATGGAGAGTTTGGTTGAGTTTTAGTTTTTTATCTTCTAACATATCACCCTCTCTCTCTCTCTCTCTCTCTCTCTCTCTCTCTCTCTCTCTCTCTCTCTTCTTTTACGCACACAAGCTTGGACACATTTTATATTGGTTGATTTGGGGCCGCCATCGATGTATGTTTGCCAATAACCAACACTGCCATGGCCTCGGGAGAGGAAAATTGGCTTTTACTGAAACCCCGTCCACGTCCCACCACCTTCATCTCCTGGCAAATGCACACGATTGCGCCGTTTCCACGGAAGGGAATAAATCAGATTTTTAGGCAGAACGACACAACGGCTGGCGAAAAAGAACCCACCCTCCGATCGCTTTCCACGGCTGCCTACAAAATGTTGCTAATTTTTATCCCATCGTGTTTGGTTCGAGTTGCGTGCCTGAGTGGGCTGGGTCGAGGGGTGGGTTGGAAGGGTTCGTGCCGATCGGTGAAATTGATTACAGTAAATGAAATTGCTAACCGGGAGGCACAGAGACGGGGGCCATCCGGAGGCGCTTCGATTGATCGAAACCGAATGTGTCGAAAGTGAGGCATCGAGGAGTGAGACGCAGTGAGCTGTTGTTGCTGGTGAAAGTGGGCAAAAGAAAACCCATCGCATGTGGATGCGATTGGGTGGAAGTTGGAGGGTAAATCGAAAACGAGCAAATAGTAGTTTTCCCCGGGAACGTTAGGGCCTCCCGAAACGATTGCTATTTCCATTGAATGACGAAGCTTTCTGGAGAAACGTTTTGCAGAGCGTGCTTGATGACACTTTGCCCAAGTGTTAGCACCATCAAGAGAGGGAAACAGAGAGAGAGAGGTGAGAATGAGATAGTGAGTCGGTTTTTTTAAATAAGGATTTGCTGCATGGTGTTTGTGTTTCAATGCGGGCCCAGTTCAAAGTTATCAAACAAGCCCACCCTGTCAATGGTAAACATATGCTCCAGCCCTCACGGTGGTCAGCTGGGAAAGTGGGTCAGTGTATAATTAAGTAATCAAAGTTTCACCACACAACCATGCAATTCGCTTTTTTCAAGTGCTTATTTTCCAACAGTGCAACATTGATATCAAAGGCGAGGAAAGCCGTTCCCAAACAAGCATGCAATGGGTCGGCAATCGAATGCGGCAACTGTGCACGATCGTTGTGCGTGTTCTGGGTCTGGGATTGTTCTTCACTAACCTATGCTACAGTTGCAGGGCATTGTAATGCTTTTTAATTAAAGGAATGGAACCAACACGCTCCATTAGACTGGTTTGATCAATTAAAAAGGTTCCCAGCTCTGGCGGGAAGAGTTAACACAGCGTATCACAGTGTTTGGTCCCAATTTTCGTCAACAAATCATTCACACACCTCGAGGCGAATGATTTCCACCATCCTTCTCTTCCTTACTACTTGCTGCTCCAGTCCCGCAAGTGTTAATATTCAATTCACTCTGTCGTACATCATCACCAGCATGTCGCGTGTCGTCGTGTGCTACCTTCGGGGCGATATAGTTTATCGTGCACACTTCCCTACGGGCGGCTTTTAGCACTGGCTGCCTCCCAAACTCCAGTACCAGTACGGGGTGTGTCAGTCTGGCTAACATTCTCATCCGAGAACCGAGGTTTTCTTTTTTTGTTTGTATTCGCTACGTCTCTCTCAACCGACTCCGAGAACGATTTGATGCAAACGCTTTTTCCCGTCGCTTTTGTTGCGGAAGAAAAACGATCCTCGGCACGCTGCCATGGTCCTATTTCGGGGCAATGTATTTCCGGGATTTATTTGTTTTATTTGCTTGCAAACGCCGGAGAGCGATCCATGCCATTCAGGGCACGGGGCTTGCCCGGGCCTTGCCAAACCTGCAAGGCTACAAATTCACACGACAGTTTCGGCGCACGGTTTCGCGGTACGCCGTGCCCGGCAGTATGTACGAAAGGGCTGGCTGTGGACAGTAGGGGTACACGCGGTGATAGTAACTCGTGCTCGTGAGCAGTGGCAAGCAGTCGACTCGTCCTTTGGCGACAGATAAACCATCTTTTGCACTGCGTTTTCCACCGTGATTGCAGTGGCGGGAAGGGAAGGTCTGGGTCCGATGGCGGTGGGCCCGCCCGGTGGCGGTCGTACGGAAGCGGAAGAATTATAGTCATACCGATTGAAATTGTTTCTGATCGCATCCATTTAACGTCACCAGCCCGGAACCCTAGCCGCGCTCCCCAGCTTAAATAAGTGTGCGTGTGCAATGGCGCATACGTGTTGTGCCTGCTGTTTCCAAAACGGGTTGTCGTGTGTCTTTCCCGTGTTTTTTTTGCTTCTTCTATTGCTTTGCTGTTTTGTTTATGTACACCCAGCAGCAGCACCAGCACCAGCCAGCAAGATGGCAACCCGCGACGAACTTGGAAGGCAAACAGATTTACCCGGAATGGATCTGTTTATCGCAATGGCGCAATTGCCAGCGCTCAACTTTGGAACGGAAGGCTTTTTTTCTGCCTGGCTGGAGGATGGGTAGACGCGGGCTGCGGCAAAGTGCCACTTTCAATTGTAACTTTTTGCCGAAACTCAATCCAATTGCCTTTGCTGTTCCGGTGTACGGGGAAAATGGGATGGAAACTGGGTAATGGGAGGGCAACTAAACTACCAACGACGACAACGATTTGCTGAAGGAAAGCGGTTAATTGGCCGCCCCGGAAGTGGTGGCATGGAAGCTTGCGAGCTCATTCGCCCATCACAAACAATATGGACGAGTATAGAATGGTTTTCATGTCTGTTGTAGTCGGAGAAAGCTGTATAATAAATTTGAAATCGCGTGTTTTTGCATGCAAATTGGCTCTTCTGTAATATCTTCAACTTGTCTTTCGACTGTGGTTAAAGATCTATCTATTTAAAGCTCAATTTTTAAACGCGAACTTTGCAATGAGGTTCATTTTCCCAACCCAACTCAAACCCAACTACTTACCGTAGTGATGCATTTTAAGACCGTCGGGCCGCTGCAGATCCCCGCTCGGTCGTCGCTCAATTCCGGCAGCTGCACTGGCACTGGCACTGGCCGCGGCCTCCACCACCTGGCACACGTTCACGTTGAGCGTCATCAGCAGAAAGGTAACGAGCAAAGTTCGCGAAAATACGGCCGATGGTGTGGAAATGAACGGATTACAGTCGCTGGCGATGCCGCCACAGCCGCACCGGTTGCCCCGCACTCCCGCCTCACGACGGCGGCCACGCGATCTGTTGTTCTTCAGCGCCATCATAGGCACCATTAGCGTGTGCCCGTCGGCAAATCGTTTCCTGCCGTCGGCGGCAAACTCCCCACCGGCGCACCAAAAGGGGAGGGAAAGAAAATTATCACCGAAAACTTTGCCTAAGGTCCCAGTTGCGGTATCTCACTCACTATCTCCCTTTCTCTCTCTCTCACACTCTCTGTACACTCGGTTCGCGTACTGTGCGTGTTGTGCAAAAGATTGCCACTCCTTGGTTTGTGTTGCTTTGTTTGTTGTCGGGACCCTTTTCACGACCTTTTGGCTATTTTTCACTCGTCACTACACACACACACACTCGCTCCTTGGCTGTTGCTAATTTTGTCACTTTTCTGCACTGCACTGCACTCCATTTTCCGCCTATTTCCCAATGACGTCAGGTTCTGTGCCGTTGGCGTTAATGTTGTCTCTCTTCACACTCGAATCCATCGTACGGCTCGCTTCCAGAATGTGTTTTTTTGTGTTTCTTACGTCTTTGGGGGTCTTTGTCCTGTAATGGGACACAAGCATAATGATAGATGCTTTGAAGCAAAGAAACAAACAAAAAAAACCCACGCCCTGTCCCATAGCCCACCCCGTCCCACCAAAAAGGCCACGCTCATCCGGTCCAACTCAAGCGAAGAGAAAGTGCAGATTTTTATTAGATTCGTTCAAGTAAGTGTTATTGCGACGCTTTGTTTTCATCTTGCTTTATGTCCTTTCGTTTGAAGCTTTCGTGCGGTGTTTTGTGGGAGCATCTTTTTCTGCATTTTTTTTTCGTAAGTCCACGCGGGGTTCGTTTGCTCGCGAATTCGGTTTGGAAGGAAAGAACCCGTGTCTCGGCTTAACTCGCGCACCCGAACAGGGCTACCTCCCCGTTTGAGGCTTGAATTTATTACCTTCATTAAAGATATTTGTATTGTGTGTTTTATGCTCTATTTTGGCCTAGCAATTTGCATGCTTCCATCCATTCCGGCCCCCGGGAGAGGGTGTAGTTTTGGTGCGAGGACCGAGGTGTGCCTTCTCCCACACCCGGGCGCTCCATTTGCCGGCGCCAAGTTCACACTTTTTTCCCTATCCTTGCGTCACCCAACACGTTGACCTTTTCGCGATGTTTTTTTTTTTGCTTTTGCAAACGGCAGTAAACAGCGGAAAAAAGCCAGCACCGTAGCACCGTGCGCTTAGCGCACGGCCTAGCTATTAATAATAATACATTTTCACGCTTTTGTTGGCACGCTAGGAGTTTTTGTAGTAATTTTTCGCGCTTTTTTATCGCTACCACCACCCCGGAGCAGCGCTGCAAAGGAGCAATGTAGCAATGGGAATGATAAAAAAAACGGTCGAAAGAAATCTAGCACCCGGACCGAAGGGAAGCATGCCTGTTTGCCATTAGCACACGGAAGGCGACAGAACAAATGAACGCGAAGCAGAATAGAGCAAAGTGGCCGCCAGTTATCATTGCCAATCGGTGTCTTAACTATCGCAAAAGTGCTCACTTTGGAATGGAAGCTCGACCTTCACAATCAAGTCGGTTCATTTGTGTCTAATCGCGAGGCTGACTGTGTGTGTTTGCCTAAGCTAATATGCCTTATAGAAACATAAACCAAATTGCTTTTGCACCAGTTCGTTAGTATCGGGCAGCTCCGAATGCTCGAATGCTCCCACAAGTTGCACCGGTTTCGGAGCACGTGACAAGAACTCGAACTGAAAAGGCCCGGGCATATAAATAAAATAAATCACAATCTCAACTGAATTGGCTACCATTCTTCTTCCCATCCACCCGCCGCTGTACCTGTGCTCGTAGCTGCCGTCACGGTTCCGTGGCAGCACCGTTTCGCTTCCGCTTGCGACTTCCGCTGCTACTTCCGCTTCCGCTGGCCGCGATTGTGACTAATGGGTAGCGATTTTTCCTTCTCACCTTTAGCTCCGCTTTCTGTTGCTCCTGTTTTCCTCCCTTCCCCGTTTGTCTTGGACCGGCCCGCTGGATCGGCAGCACTGCAGTGACGGCTCGTTGCTCGCCCTTCCAGGGACCGCAAACTGGAGTGCGCGCGCGTTGGTGTGAGATGGAAAGCAGCACACGGCCTGCTCGTTCACCGGCAAAGTGGCCTCCACCCTCGACCCTTGACAGTGGTGGACCCCTTCATTTCGAGCACTAATGGGCACTCGTGGCCGTACGGCGCGACCCGGACCGCCGGTTCGCTAGCGCTCGGCAGCATCCTGTCTTTGCGATCTTTAACGCTCACGGCACTTCAATCGCTTCAAATATACTTAATTTAATTTCATGACCACTTCACTACGGGCGGCACGATTGTTCACTTCACTTGGAGGCTGTGCTGTGTCTCATAAATACAGAACCACACATCAGCCGAGGTCTTAGTGGAGGTCGTTTAGTGAAATCACTGGTTGAATTTGTCCTTTGTGCACAATCGAATCAATCGAATTGGTACTTCTCTAGTTCGTTACTGTTGGTTGCCAGATGGTTCGTC
This sequence comes from Anopheles merus, assembly GCF_017562075.2. Taxonomy (NCBI): domain Eukaryota; kingdom Metazoa; phylum Arthropoda; class Insecta; order Diptera; family Culicidae; genus Anopheles; species Anopheles merus. The sequence goes on from NC_054082.1 coordinate 1,364,934, forward strand.
CTTGTAGTGGCTGTTGATGCTGTTGCAGAGGTCAATGCATTCGAATATCGGGGCTGCAGAGAGGGAAGAGAAAAATGAGAACCACATTATGAGTGAAACAAAAACCACACTACAAAAGCGTTAACCTCGAATATGAAACCTTTTTTTTTTGGTTGCACCCTGAGTGTGTGTGTGTTTCGCGTTCCCACCCATCGCGTGGGGTGGTGGATAGGGTGAGTGGGCAAAAGTTTTTAATTAAAACGCTTTCATCAAGATGGTCGAGTGGCGAAAGATGAGTCGAAATTTTCATCAATTATTTCGTTTTAAAACGCTTTCCATGTCTCGACCGTACACTGCCGGAGCGCACACAGCTGCCACAGCCGCCGGTTCGGTGGTTCGGGTCCCAGAGCAGAGTAAAAATTCACTCCCCCTTCCTTCGCATCCCTCCCGCGCGCTTTAATCCCTTTGCTTCGTTCCACGGCCAAGCACTTGGATTTATGTAGGCCTCAAAGGTCTCGGAACGTATTACGGCATTTATTTTTCGGTGCTGGTCTCTTTTTTTCTTCTTTCGTTCGCTGCAAACCCCAAGGCAGTGCAAAAAAAGACACAGTTAAACCAGAAACCAACTGGCTTGGGAATTACAGCGGCAGGCGAGCTTTGGCAAACAGCTGATGGAAAATGAAAATTAATCTCCATTCGGACGCATTACCCTCCATTTGCGTCCCGGTTCGGGCGTAATTAATCTCCAAAAGGATTAACGAAATGGATAGAAATCAGAGAGTGGCCGGAGCCAGAGCACTTGGCAAGTGCTCGAAGTGGGACTGCAGTGTGTTTGCCGGCATTGTGTAGCTCCCGCACGGTGCACGGAAGGAAAAGCTTAAAATAACATCATCATGAAGTGTTCCTTGAATTGCTTAATTGCTTTAAATTTTTGTGAACGTTGCCACATAATTTTACATTTAGTTTACCATAAGTCTATGGCACAAGTTCCACATAATACTCACACAGCCACACAGGTATCGTTTACAACCTGGATTGATTGTTTTCTCGCATATGGCGCACGCTCGCATTAACCACAAGTGGATGAAATCGTCCCACACGGCGCTACCCATTCCCCAGCGTTGTGGTTTCTCCCCCCTCCAATTCCTTCCCTGCTCTCCCTTTCCCCATCAGTTGCAAGGTGTCGGATGAACAGCAACCAATGCCCGAAAAGCACTCAAGCTTAGAGTGTTACCGATAACACAATGGCGCTATTTTTCCTACTGTTCCGCAACACTAACGCACACGTTGCCAAACAAAGCCATGGACCGTGCAGAAGCAGCAGCAGCAATAGCAGCAAAAAAAGGACCACACCGCTTAAAGCTTTCCTCCAGCCAGGGACCCAACGCCAGCCGGTGAAAGCTATCGGTCCCCATTTTCTACGCTTCTTGGTGTAATGTCTCAGGAAATATGCTCAGTCAGTGTTGGCACGTTTGCGGTTTGCTTCCGTCGAATCGGAATCGGATTACACAGCGCTGTGGCGAATTCACCGTTTTCCCCCAGCCGTAAGGTACCGCTTGTGCCAGTGCGCAAACTGCGACGATGTGTAACAGTGAGGAAATGATTGGGAAAACATTGTTTTTAGATTATACAGGAGCAGCTTTTTCCTTTCCCTGGGTCGGTCCTGCAAACACCACGACGAAAACACGCTTGCATGTAGCGAGTTGCATTCGACGACGGGGCCTTTCGGGGAAATCGATTTTTCTCGCTTAAGCTAGACCGCTTTTCGACCAGCACACGGGGAAAGGTGGATTCTATTTTTCAACACCACACACCTGGCAGAAAGTTGCCACAACGGAAAGGGACAGGGAAAGGGGAAGAGATTTATCATGACTAGGGAAGACGAAGGTAACGAGCATGCTTTTCATCAGAAGCCGAACGAGAGGCTAACTTCCTTCCAATCGTTTCGCTTTCTCGCGTTCTCCACCAGAACGTGCGATGAAGGATGATTTACATGTGAAATAAATGTTGTGAAGTTTCCGATTATTTGCTCCGCCACATTTCTCACCAAACCCGAAGGGGATAATGCTTTCTCGCATCAACACACGTAAGCTTCCGGCGCTGCTGTCTGCTACATGGTACAGACACACACACACACACACACACACACAGAAATGTGGTATAAAAATCCTTTCTGGTGGGGTCCGACCGATCGATCCAAAAGACTTCCCTCGAGAAGGTGTGAAGAAACAAGAGCAGCAAGCAAACCCCAAAACCATTCATCCATTGGTACAGTTTTGAAGATAAACAAAATTTAAATGAGACTCCCGGACAAAGCAAATGGCGAGGAAAACACCCCGTCCCCCCTCCCTCCGACCACTGCCGATCGAAACCGAATCATTCGGTCCGGTTCTAGTCGGATTGATTGGGAAAGCTTAAATGGAAGAAATTGGATTTGTTTTGCATCCCACCGACGGGCGCGTCGCCGGAGAGTGTGTGTGGAGTGTGGACGGACGCGTTTGAATTTTAGATTAGACTTTGATGAAGCGTATCATCCAAACATGTTACGGTCAATTTGCGTTTTCGGATCCTTTTTCTTCTTCTTCTTCTTCTTGGCCACTAGTATACTTCGACGTTCTGGGGGAGCTCGCGTTGGACGCCATTTCGGAAAGCAGTTTTGCTGCCGGTGGCAACCACAACAATTACAAACAACACTTTGACGAGCAAACTTTACTCTTTCGTTTGCAAAACTCTTTCTGGTGCTGCTGCTGGTGGAGAGCTTTCTGGTGGATTGACTTCGTGCCGAATCGAGCTTTCCCGTCAACTGATGCCACAGCGCCCCCGTTTTTCGGTGCAATCGTCGAGAAGAATTTCGAGAAGAAGTAAATAAACAGTCGTTCGCAGCAGCAAAAAGGCTGCGCCGCCTGCCGGTTGACTTGGCAAAACTTTGTTATCTCGCCATAACGAAACTAATTGGGAAAGTTATTTCGCCGTCTGGAGCTACCGTTTGACATTTTTCATTCGTCAATTCCAATCCATCGCTCGGCTGAACTTTTGCAGCGCCGGGTTTTTCGATGCCAATCCAGATCCGCGGCGCAGCCCGGCCTGGAAAATCATGATAACTGCCTCGTTACATCCATAACTCCTGCGCTCTTACTCTCTCTCTCCTCAACGGTGTGCCGATTTCAGCCCCGAGCTGCTTATCTTGGTTAATGGTGCGTACAGAAACGATCTCACAAATGAGGGTAATTTCGTGTGAAAAAGCTACTCTTCTACTAAAATTGATTTCTTCCTGGCGGCGGGCCGGGCCGGGGCTTACATAACACGTTTTAACCGACCGGTAGTGTGCCGGGAAATGGGCACACGGACCCCTTCTGTTCCTGCTCGGCCGATTCCGGAAACGGCTAAAAGGTAGCTAATCTTCTGAGTGATTTCACCCACGTACTGGAATGAAGGGAATCGAGAGCCATTCGGCGTGTGGTGTCGTCGTAGCCACTTTGCCACTTTGCCACTTTGCCGCCCCGTAACAGGCTCCAGACTCGTTTAAGATAATTCTTGTTTATTAATTTGCCATCCGTACCATTCTATCGCTGGCTAACAAACAGCTTTCGCTCTTGAGTGCCAATCTTCTCGCTTCCCCATCGTCTCGATTCGATCGTTCTTCTTATCAACCATCTTGCTGTGCCGCACGGAGCATGTAATAGCGGAGCTCATTATCCTTTTTTCTGTATTGCTTCTGGCAGAACAGGGCAGAATTGACGATTTCGATTTCATTGGCCCCGGTCGGGCTGATTGCATTGCGAGAGGTAAGCGAACAACCCGTCCTCCAATGACTGCTGTGCATATTGAGTAGGACCGGCGAAAGCGGGAGGGAAAAAACGCCCACCAAAGGGAAGAAAAAACTCCCGATTTCGCCCGATACGCACAATCGAAACCGGATTGCGTGCGCTGCAGACAGATGAAAGAGCTCCGACCCGCCGATGGGATGGATGTAAACGAATATTGTGATTGCTTTTCTTCAACAGCCTACAGGAACAATTGGCTGGGTGGCCGCAACTTACTGTTCGGGTGATCTATGAAGGAAGGAATCGCTCGGACCCGTTCCCCGTATCGATCTATTTATCTATCGTTTTGTAAAACTATTCAAGAGTTGTGCGGTAAGAAATTGGTATCGTTTGATCAGATTGGCTGTGATGGTCGTATCTATGTTTGCATAATTTGAGAATTGCTTCCAGGAAGGTGAAGTACTTTTTCGACGGCACATGAAAGGAAAGCTAACCGCAGCTATGCTCGAAACTTTTGTTTCGAGGGCAAAAGTTGTTTATTTACTTTCAAGAAATCAATAATCCAGTGACTGTTTGGAGTTTAGACACTCAAGTTTTTGTTTCCCTTCTGTTGTGTAAGGTTTTGTTTCTAGTGTTTCTGTTTGTTAGAGACTTGCTAGGTTTTTCCTGGTGGAAAATATTACAAATTTAACGCATTGAAGGACCATTAAACTTCCAAAGAGGTAATGATGAAGTTGTATCTCGTAATTTTATTAAAATTTAATCTAATCACTTCAAATCCACACCACTTTGTATTCGACGTTATTCGAGTTCCTCCAATGACTTCATTAGGCCGCTTCTAGCACCAACTACATCACTACCGAGGCCTGGAATGCAACGAAAATTCCTGGCAACCGCGCTAGTGAAATGATTGACATTTTTTAAGGATCTTCTCAGAAACCAACCGAGGCCAACCGGTTCCTCGCGAAGTGCATCTGCCCGGGAAGGCGGACTCGCACCATCACCGATAAAAAGACGACGCTGGGACGAGATGCTAGTTAAAGCCTGGGCTGCCTGTAAGCAACTCTGATTTTTATGATGATTTCCACCGTCATAAATTCACGCTGCTTTCACGCAGCGTGGCAGTAAGTCGGGTGGTCGGGGCTGCCGTTGTCGCCACCGTGCCGAAGTAAGGCAGGACCACTAAGCCCCCCCCCATGCTGAGAAGCGGACGGGATGCGATCCAGTGGCGCCCGGGAGTACGAGACTGGATTGCAAAGTGGATGCTGCTCTCAGCACGACCTAACCTGACGAAAGGCTGGTGTGTCCCGCGTTTTCCGCCGACTTCCTAAAACAGCCGCACACGAACGGAAAGCATGTTGCAAAAGCACACGCCTTCTGCTGCCATTTGCGCTCTAGACGTGGTGTATGACACAAACACACTCGGCGCTGCAAATACATTCCTCTCGAGACTGGAAGGAACTTTGGGCACATTTACTGGTTGCTTCCAAACATTGCCCATTCCCTCCCCGCCTTCCGGTGATTTTGCTGCTTCTCCAACGGGGTCTCACTCGCGATCATATTTCTTACACGGCGCTGCATTATATCTAAATTATGTTTTCGTCGTTGATTTATGGTTCCGAGGAGTGGGACGCTCGTGGGTGCGCTCGGTCTGCGTGTGTGAGCGCGTCGATGGTCAGGCGGTAAAGTGCCAAGCGGCATAATATTTCCCAGCAGTCGAGTGAAGACGGTGCTCGTCGTCCCCGACGCTTTGTGCTGCCACCATCCGGGGGTGGTGGTGTTTCGCTTCCACGTGTCATTCCCGTCGTCTCGCGGGAGATACGAACACATACAGACTACCACCATCACCACCACCACCACTGCCAGCATCAGTACAGCGAACTTCATTTGTCACAATATCGCGCAGGATTGACGCAGGACAGGGGAAAAACGACGAAATCACAGCCCCACAGTTAGCGAACGAGCAAGTGCAACTTGCGAGCGGCGTTCGGAGCATCGGAGGCTTTTATCGTGTGTCAAACAGCCCGGGCCATGTTGGGGCTTCCGCCTCTGCTACTGAGCAGTAAAATGACACTCGATGTAAGCAGCCACGAGGAGGTGGGACGATGAAGTGACGATGGGTGGAGGAAACAGAGAGCAAAAAAATGGAACCAGCAAGTTATTAAATGGCTCTTGCAGCGGAGATGGAAGCCAATGACTTTCGTCCCCGTCCCGTCAGAGCAACCCACCGCTACGCTGTCTTACAGCTTTGATCTACAGCAGACCGTTTCTTGGACAGGCTTCTGCTCCCAGTATACCCTTAGTCTTAGCTTCCACGTACAGAAGGAGCCTTTGAGAGCAGCACGAAACATAACTTGCGATCGAGGGAAGCGATATAGGACGGAATGACAGCGAGAGAGAGAGAGAGAGAGCGAGTGGGAAAGCGACGAAGTATCGCTGGAATGGTAAAACAATTGTTCGTCCTACGCCAACGCCGATGCCTATCTCGAAAGCGTATTTCCGGAGTGCAAGGACACGGTCTGATGGCTATTCTCAGCGCTAGGCAGGGCCGCTAGGCGTGTGCGGACGAACGAACAGCCAGCAAAAGAACAAAGCTCAACAACGAATCACACTGGATTGTGACAATGATCTGGCTGACAGGGCAGCACTAGGCTGACGGCTACTGGCGCTACTACTGCTCCCCGCCCTAGAACCAACCAGCGGGAGGTAAAAGGTCCACTGAAGTCGCATAAATAAACATGAAGCGCAACCGGAGAGCACGGATTTCCATTAGGTTGCTCGCTTTCAGCACACTAACCGCGCCAGAATCGCCGTTTTCGATGATGAAAAACGGAAACAAACGGGAGTGTATGAATGATAACAGACCATCGACGCGCCATCTGATGCGAATGGGAAGGAAACATTGAAATACAAAATTGAAGAACCGTACACACAAACGGCGGAGCGACACTTCCTGGTACGGGGGGAGTGCGTTCAGTAATCTGCCGCCTGTTCGAAGAAAAAAGAACAAGCCCATCGGACCGAACCATTGCTCATACACGGCCGAAAGCAAATTAAGAGGTGATGTAAACATAAATATTCATACTCCGAGGCGGGGGTCGAACGCACACGCAAACGGCACGTTCCGTCGATAAGCATCGTGCGCGAAGGGAATGATAAAAACAGCTCCCAGATTTGTTCGAAGAAACCCGCAGCGCCCCCGACCACCGCGGTCCGTTCCGTTTCCTGCGAGGAAGAAAGAAATGGTGGCAGAGCGAATAAATATTACTGGTGACCAGTGCGGGAAAACAAACAGGAACAACAACTTGAGCGGAAGAAAAAGATGAGTGCCTCTCGGTGCTGGAGAACGCCAGCCAGCGGGAAGTAGCTGCGGAAAAGATAGAGGAAACAACAGAAAAGCAACCCAACCGACACTAGCCCGCTCCGGTTTAATGCGATGCCAGCATAAGGAAAAAGCTTTATGAATAAGTTTCCACTCTTTTTGTTGGCCAACGTCGGGATCATCCGTGCTCCATTCCTGTTGACAGGAACGAAGGGCCGAGCAAAAAAGGCCCCACGACCCATGGACAGTACGTTGTCACACTGCAAAGAAAGAGAGAGAGAGAGCAATCCGGAACATAAATGGCAGAAATATGGCCCCCGAAGTGAGTGTGGACCGGGGACGAAAGCGCAAAGACGAGTTGCATCGTGCGCTGATGGATTATGGGGCCGTCTCGAAGGCTAATTGGAAATGGAATCGCTTTTACAGCGCTTGCCGTTTTTTTCCCTCTTTTTACCAAGGAAAAAGCTTTTGCAAGTGGATTTAGCACAAGCTGAGACGTTGGCAGGCAAGGAAAAGCTCGCATGATTGTTTGTTTCACGTGAGTAATGTTCGGTACGTTTTGATATGTGCGTGATGTGCTTTTATCCTTCGCTTCCGGGGAGCTCCTACCTGCGAAAGTGGAATAAAATTTAAATCAAACGCAGACAAGAAGAGCAATGTCAAAAAAAAAATGGACCGAAGCTGTTGGACTTCTCAGACAAATACAGTGAAACTGGTGACGTCTCACACGGAGAAAATGGCTTCGCACAAACAAAAAATACCGGTCTGGATTTTCAACTGGTCAGCCGGAAGCGGGGAACCGTCATAACGCCCCCAGACCCCACTGGGAGTGTGGTGTTGGCGGTGGGAACGGACGAGACTGCAAAGAATAAGGTAATAAATTTTCATTTATAGCTTTATTATTCCTCTTTTATTGCTGTTATCCTTTACTTCAGCTGTAATCTATTATGTCCATCCGTAGGGCCGGTAATGGTGTGAAAAGGCCATAACTCTTCCACAGTCCGGGCTTTCCCATGCCGGGCCCGTTCTAGAGCGCTCGTCAGTCGACGCCTAAAGGATGCGGCCAGCATCTCAGCTTAAAGCTAGTCCACGAAGCATCGAAACGAAACAGTTTTATAAAAATTAAGTGCACAATTGTCAATGAAAGTGCAGAAGCGAACAAGTGCTGGGAATAATTCTTCCATTTAATGTAATTATTTTCCGCTGAGCTAGATTAACTGCACACTACTGTGGTGGAAACGGTGCTGTGAAGGGCTTGTTGGAAAGTTGCTTGGCGAGCTGAAGGCAAGCAATTGCTTGAATCGAACCCGGTTGCGTCAACATTCCAGCACAACAAAAAACAAACTTTTCTACCCGCTCGCGCGAGGAAGTGTAATCGTGTGGGACGAGGAGGAAAGATCTCCCACCGGAAGTGGGCATTAACTTTTCGCTTCATTAGTGACGCGTCATGCGCAATGCGATCAGTTTGCAGTAAATCGTAAGTACGCAACCCGAGCGGCGACCCCACCGGCCCCAACCAAATCAACATCGTAAAAGTGCGTTCACAAATCATCAAAAAACTGCATCGGTACAGGCCGGCTGGCTCTGTGAGGAGCGGTTCCCTCGGTTTGGCTTTCGTAAATGGCTTACAAAACGCTTCCACTTGGCTGAAACAACAACTTAATGAAGTGTAATAAAGAGAGCGAACAGGACGGCCGGCGGGGAACGATGGCAAGGTGGAAGCTATTATAATAATTGGACCCCGGTGGTGAAGGTGGTTGGATGGATGTTAACGATACTTCCTTCCTGCCTGGCCCAGCGCGCACGGGCCGTCGTGTTGGCGTCTTGGAGTGGAAGGAGAGAAAAAAAAAACATTTACCATTAACACACCGAGCGGAGCAGTGCGCGAGAAAAAGGTATGTGGCACAGTTTTTCACACACTCGAGTACGAGTGCGGCGGGGAAATGATATCGTTAAGAAATAACATTCATAATCTTGCCTCGCCCGAACCAGTCAACAGGCGGGCTGCCGCTCAAATGTGACAGGGCACATGCATCGCCTCGCTGCAGTGTAATGCATGCAAATGCAGGTTTTCCTTGGGATGGGAAGGCAGAAGCCGGCCCACTAGCCTGAAATGTCGCTAGAAACTGGGTTTTTTCACGCCAACCAGGGAAGCCAAAGGTACGGTCTGCCCGACCGACACAAAGAAAGGGCCTCTGTGCGGCGAAAGAAAGGTGAATTACCCGCTGTTGTACAACCGGAAGCCGCCCATAGCGGTAGCTTATTAAAAACTTTTCACCACAGCCCCGTGTACCGTCGCTTCCGTTACAGCGCGAGTCACGGCAGGAGTCCTCTGTTCTCGATATTAAACATTTTTACCCCTGTTTCGCAGGCCGCTACCACTCCTTTACTCTGCCATGGGAGTGCTTGCGGTGGGATTGCCGGCGACTGCTTGCCGAGTAGATTCAAAACGACAAAGTTCCACTTCCGGCACGGCACGGCAGCACGGAGCCCTGGGCGGGCGAACGCAGTAGAACAACAAACAAGCATGTGGTAAGCCAGTGCGAGACCTCCCGTCGGCCATTGACACAGACACAACCCACTGCTCCCGGTCCCTTGTACTCTTGTACTGTTGAGACTTATTGCGACTTTGCTTTGGGCCGCCGGTGTTGATGCGCGTTGCACAACTAATGGTTTAAAATGAAAAATACTTGCCAACCATCGTTTTGCCATTAGCGTTTGAAGCCGCAACTAGCACGGGGTGAGGGAGTTGCCGGAATGGAGCGGAAGAGTAAAACTAGAAAAATGTCCCTAAGCGGAAGCTCGCTGCAAATCGACAAACCGCGGCCATGGATACTAATGAGGAAAATTCCCCGTGTGTTGCCAAGGCATCAAACAAAACTATTCGATGCCGTACTCAACCCCGTTTGTGGAGTGATAATGAGCATTCCATCGTGATTTTTACATCAAAAAGCTCAGCTGCCGTTTTGCGGTATAATAACAAGGGAACATCAATAAACAATAAACAAACCATACAACACAAACAGGTTGAGTGGAAAGTAGTGTTTCAGGGGAACAAATAACAATTATCAACAGTCGAAAAATAAAAGAAGCTATAGATTTTCCATAGCATACACAGCGACGTCTCCGTTGAATTTGTAGGCGAAGCACAGCTTCATAACAATCGGTTTGATGTTTTACTGAAACAAAACCACTCACAATCACACTGCTGTGACACATATTGCTTCGGAGCGTCATGATTGGACTGTTCCTAGCTCGCAACACAACAACAACCCGCCTTTGTTGCGAGCTGCAGTTGCAACACATCGAAACGGCAGCAAAAATGGGGAAAGCTTTTGCGCTTTTGTGTGGTTTTTTCAATAAAAATGCAAATAATAAAACAGACACACACATACACACACACTTACAGTCCCACATCCACCGTAAAAAGCGTGGCAGATGCTTTGATGTTTGCATTTTATTAGCATGCCGAATGGGGGGGGAGGGAGAGGGAGCCCAAATACAAAAGGCAGACAAAACAACATGGCAACATTTTTTGGCGGATGTAGGTCGGCGAGTGAGCAACATATGGTAGAAATGAAGACCACACACGCACTCACACTCACACTCACCGAAGACAGTAGTGCGTCCTTAGCGCAGCGAGCGCAATGGAGGAAATTGCGTTGCTAGGGCGTCCCTCGGATTCAACGATAGTAATAAAAGATCTAAACATGTCGCTCCATTTGCCAGCGCTCTCCTAAAGTGACATGAAGTTTACTGGCCCCAAGATACGGGGGAGCCGCTTCCGGCCTTTTTTGTTTTGTTCTTGCTGCTAGTTACACCACCCCATTTGTGACGTCATACTGGCTGCGTCCTGTAGCGAGTAGGCAGTTCGTATTTTCTCCACAGTCATTGTATTTTATTTCCCGCTCACAATCACCCTTTTCTTCTATGTGTGCGTGTGTTTGAAGGGGAGCCCAAAGAGAAAGAGAGTCACTTCCATAAATTAGACCAAAACCCTTCTTCCGTCGGTCGGCGAGCCTGTGATTGTCCCGGGACGAAAACATCGCGTGAAGGTCACGTGGCGCGCGTACGCTCTGAGGCGCCCTCTCCCGATCATAATCGTGTGCAAATTTATGATATTCATTCGCCATTGCTTACTCTGCCGGTAGAGAAGTAGGGTAGCTGGCTGAAGTAACGCTGAGTTGTGGTTTAACACTAGTGAAAGCGAATGGCTTGTTTGCTTGCGTGAATGGTTCTCATTAGGCCCTTGTGCTACCAACCAACCAACCATACCGTGAGTGTACGTGGTAAAGAGCACTCCAAGGTCTGGCGCGACGCACGTGCTGCGTGCGCGTTTGGGGAAATTAAATTCCCCCAAAACGCATCCGCCAGTGTCGCGACCACAGTGGACCCATATGGCGAGGGGACGGCCGAAGCGGGAAGGCAAATCTTAATTAGACTTCTTTCCACTGTTAATCGAAATCAGTGCTAATCAGCGACCCATTATCTCGGTATGTTGCCATTTTGTTGGAGGGTGCCTGAAATAAATTCAATCCATATGCCAGCCACACCACACACACACACACCAACCCGCACCCACTCATGCTCAATCAAAGTAGGTTAATGAACGAAATTTGCTTACTGTGCCTAGTTGGAGCGTAATCTGTGCGGGAAAGGAATTTGGGAGCGAAAAAGAAAAAAAAACAGAAAAACCATTTCCCATGGCAATGAAAACAGTGAGCAGAGTATAATTCCATCAAATTAGATTTTTCACCATCCGATTCCGCAATGGCTTAAAAATAATCTTTTTTCTTTTTTGGTTGCGCCCAATGCTCACCATTTTGTACAGTAATTTTCGCCCCGTAATTTTCCCCCGAGCCTCTCCCAACGGAACGGCTGCTCGATCGCTTTGGCGGATACTTTATAATTAATTTATTTCAATTATTGTCGATACTGGCTCATTCGCTATGTTGAACCTAGAATCACGCCCTTTCCGCAAAAAAAAACGCCCACCCACCGAGCGATGTTGCGGCAAGTGTGAAAAAAGTTTCACTCGTTCGAGGAAAAACGAGGCAGCCACCTAACTTTTCCGGGTCTCGATGGGGACACAGTTTTCCAATCGAAAAAAAAAAACCCCACATTGAAACAATACAACCCACACACATACACACATACACCTGTCCGGCCTGGAGGACAGTATCGATTCATTTTCTCATTTGGGATGGCAAGAACACTAACAGGACGATTCTGGACACTTTCACACACACACACACGGGCACAGGATTGAGCGGTGGGAACGGACTAGAACCTGGGAGTAGAGGATGAAGTGAAGTGAAAATTGCCAATGCGATTTAATATTTATTGTTAAACTTTGTCCGTACCCGGTGAGTTCGGTTTTGGTTTGTCTTGCGTTTGTCGATTGTGCACCGTTGTGTAGCGTTGTCCTACAAAATGGTCCCATCCACTGCATCTTCGGGTACGGCATGCGGCAACGCTATTGGCTCAGCTAGAGCTGTGGGAGTTTCGCCGGTAATCTCACCCACCGTGGCGGCCCTGCCGCAAAAGTCCCCCACAATGTCGGGCGCTGTGGGAATCGGGATAATGTCGTTAGCAGTTCCTTCGGGATCTGCCCTCCTCGCTGTATATCGCCCCACCCGGAAAGGTCTCCAGACCGGAAATCGGAGTGGAATAATAACTTTTCCTTGCTTGTTGGAAAACCGATACCGCCCGCGGTTCGGTCACCGCCACGGAGCTCATGAATTTTCGGGCTTAAAATGTCGCGTGGAAATAATATCAATTATGAGAAAGTTTCCTCCCGGACCGTTCCGGCGTGCACCGGTGACGTGAGCGTGGTTCCAATGAGATGGATTTCGGCATTCGTCGCACTGAAATATCGCATCTCCTTCGCTCTCGCGCGTGAACGCGGGCTATAATGAGAAACTTATAATAAGGATAATTCCTTTCCATTACCCTAAACGGCGTGTTGCTATGAAAGGTATATTTTGGGGTTTTTTTTTTTTTTTTTCGGGTGGGATGTCAGGTTTCTTATTTCATCGAGAAAAGTTCCATCCACCAGGGGGTGCTTGTTAACCATCGTTGAGCTTAAATTAAGATGATCGAATTTTCATGGAAGCGAAAAAAACACATTTTCTTACCCCAAAAATCCAACCAAACCCAACCCACCGTTGTTCGCTAATTGTGGCGAAACAATAGAACACACACCCGATAAGACGCCATCTATCCATCAACAGGCGGATCAATCAATCAATTCGTTCCCATAAATCAAGCGAAGCGCTCGGGAAAGCCACTTACGTCACGAGACATGCGGCACACCCGAGTGGCAATTGGACCAGAACTCGCCGGTCAGTACGATAACCCTCGCCATCTGGAGTGTCCGAGTGGCCGTAGAGCCTGGAAAAGCGCGCACGAAGGGAAACCGGTTGCCCGTCGACCATAAACCGACCGCTTACCCTTATCAACGCCTTATCGATCTTGACGATGCCCGGTGTTAGGGGTACGATTTTCGAAAAATGACCTTTTGCCGACGGCAACCATAATTGACCAGACTCTCAGGGAAAAAGGACTCCAAAATACACGCACACACACACAGAGTTTTCCATTCGCAAGCTGCTGGTCAGCTTGTTTTCCTTTCATCAATTAATCACGTACCTCGCTCTGCATACACATCGGACTCGGAAGGCTCATTTCCGGGAACCGAGAGTGAATGAGGGCTTGTGCTTAATTTTCCCACGGCCCCACCATTTGACCTTGACCCGCACTTACTTGGCGCCCCACTGCTAGTTGCCCCATCCCTTTTTCCCCCTTCCGTAAAAAAGTAATCAAAACAACAACGGCAACACAGCACCGATACATACACCAGGGCCATTTTGGTTCGGTTGGGATAAGCAGAAGAAAAGGAACGCGAACGACACGGTTGAAAGGAGCCGGGCTGAGTGATGGGATGCTGAAACAATCACTGCTACGTGATGTCATTCCCTATCTAGCCGGGTTTGCACTGACATTGGCCACTCTTTCCACCCGAATGCCTTGCCCGGGGCGTTCCATTTGAGTTTTTTTTTTTCGGGGGTTTGGGTTTCCGTTCCATTTTGACAGTATTCTTGAAAATCTCACCCAATTCAGGGATCTAATGTGTTGCGCCGTGAACCGTCGTTTAAGGACAATTATCTGAGCGAAGGATTTTGGAACCTGTGCTGTCTCTTATTGCTCACTGTAGCGTGAAGATGAAATTGTCTGTTTCATCAACTCCCGCACCAACACCCTGAATCCTTGAACGTTGTTTTACTTGCGAACCCGAATGCTGAACCAATCTTCCCGCTTCGCACGGTTTGAGGCGATTTTTGTACCAAACATCCCGGACTTTGTCATCCGCTTTGCACAGACACAGAGTCCATTTGCCTTCGGCGCTGAAATGGATCAATTTCCAATCATCTTGAACACGCCCAACCCACACCGGACTGTTTTTGCTGGATTTGAACGACTGTGTTGATACAACACACGGGCGGATGTTTCTTGTTCAGCTTTGTAAAATTATTACTGGGCCAGTGGTTCTTGGAAAAGGCTGTGCTTTCATGTTTATGCATAATTTTTTAAGCGTTCGATTGGATTTTATGTTGGTCATCCCACCCGCCGGCTTTGAACATAATTCATAAATTGTACTCAATCTCAAGAATAATGAATAAACCATGTTTGCTAGCCAAGCAACATGTTGTTTGTCAAGCAACAACGTGCTATCCTAGAATCGGTGCCTCTCGCTTTCTGGGAATGGAATGCGTATTAATTTTTTAAAGCAATTAAATAGAATACATACACACACACACACACTCGTCTACAAAACGTCTACACGATCGATATGTTGTTTTCCTCAACGGTACTGCAAAACAGAGGCATTCGCAGAAACACGAGCCTTACAGTTTAAATGGACACAAAACAACATCGATGACTTCTTCACCGTCAAAATCGAACGATTGGTAAAATTGAAGAGCGCACAACACGGTTAATGTGATTTGGCGAGAATTGTAACGAATGGTAACGTTGTTTGTTGTGCCTCGGTGCTTCGGCAACGACGGTCTGATCCACCTGCGCTTTGCTGCTCCTGTTCCACCACCAGCAGTAGCATGAATTTCGGGACACAATTTCGTTGAATTGTGCGCTACTGGAGGCTCTTGATGGAACCGGCAACATGCTGCTTGAGAGAAATTGAATTTCCGTTTCCCAGGATTGAGCAGCGACTCGGGCAAAACATCCAACCAAGCACACTTGCATCCACACACCCTCACGCATAAAGTACAGGGTGGGGAATGGCGCTTTCTGGAAGCAATCTAGCCGTTCTGGGGGATTGTGTTCTGGAGTATCCTTCGACTCTTGGGCGTGACACTTGCATATCGCGTTTCGCCCCAATGTCAAGTGGCTGGCAGCGAGGCGTTCGTGGCGATGACAGCCACAGTCGCACCGATCAAATATTAACTCTTGCAGTTTCAGTGCAGGTGAACGCGCGTGACACGAGCACTTGAGTGTGGGAGTGCTTTCGGGCGACACACTCAAACGTGCAGCCTGAGCGGATGCACTACCTGCAAGACTTTTCACGCTCCATCGGGCGAAACAATTGAAATGATTGTGATTGAACACATGTTCACCAATATGTGGCTCCAAACAAATCACAAACAATTTAGTTCTGTTTTTACCTACATGTTAATATGATCCGTAAAATCATTCAATTAAAACGTGTCACTCAAATGTAACACACCTTCATCATGCCTTAATTGTCAACCTTGCATGGATTAATTAACGTCGGCGAAAGGTGTTTAGAGATAAACCTTTATTGTTGCGAATTATTTATCAACAACATGTTTTTGACCACTGTTAAATCCTTGAACATTAACACCGCAATAGGGTTTGCTTATAAAAAGAGGAAATATTATCACAAGGTTTCATACCTCACACCTATCTTCTTCTTCGTTTGGTTTTCTAAACGCGACATAAGCGATTCATCAAAATTATTTTTTGGGGTTTGAGGATTCCGTCGGTGAAAAATCCAGGACCATTATGGAAACCGGTTATTCCTTTCCAAATGTGATTTAATTCTACTCCCTTTTCATATCCTTCCTTACACAAAAAAGACAGGAGCATATTTAATGTACAATTGACTTTGCGCAACGCAAACACTTTTACCCTGAGCTCATTCCAAGAGAAAAATTGCCCGCAGCTCTGCCAAAAGAGCGTTTTTTTGGGTTTTTTTTTTCGAGGCACCCACACTTCCCTAAAGATGTCACCCGCAAAAGGGTATCAGTCGTCACCTAACTCCTACCTTCATCCCTTCCACAAGCTGCTAAGTTAACCGCGCAATCAGCCCTCTGAACCGCTATCACTCATCTAAAATCCAGCGGGATGTGATGGATTTCGTCCTTCATGTTTCCGTTCCGCCGGTGGAGCTTTTTTTGCTGTTGTTGTCACTGCTTGTTTCTTTCCCGGGACTGCTCTGGCTTGTTTAACTTCATCCATACGGAATGGGTCGTAGCCTGTCCTGCTTCCTTCCCTTTCGATGACTTGTGGAGCTGCTTTGTGGTGATTTCTAGCACTCAAAAGCGCAACACATTCCAACCCTCCCGCGGCATTGCCAGACAAACATGCGTCGGCAGAAGCTAAGGGCACAGCGAGGGGCGAATGTGCGTTTGAATTTTAGAGCTAAACATTTCCTTCGTTAAGCCCATCAACACATTCTTTTTCACTCTCTTCCTTTTTTAGAAAGGCATTGAGGGATGCGCCAAGGGTCTATGGTATGCAGCCTTCCACAAGCCTTCAGCGTGAACGTACTTTCGAACGGCTTTTCGTCATGCCGTACACGAGCTTTCCATAGCATAGAAAAATGAGTAAACCACCAGGCTGCTCCATCGGAACGCACGCACAAGCGGAAACCTACCGAGCATATGTGCGTGTGCGTGTGTGTGTGTGTTATTGTGCTATGGAACGCGATGCGAGGTCACGTAAATCCCTCCAACGAAACGACAAAAAAAACGCCCTCAAAATCGTTTTTTCCCGAAAACGAACTCCCCAAAGGTACTTATCGTGTGACGCACACACACACACACGCAGCAAGGGTTTTTGTTTTGTACAATCCATTGCGAAAACAAATCTCTGTCCCGTGCTATGGCTAAAGGTAAAATGGATGCGCTATTCACCCCTTTGTATATCCCATCCCTGGAATTTGGAGCAACGTTGAGTAAATAACATGCACACAAAAGATGAACGGGAAGGGACAGCATTTTATAAATTCCGCTAAATGCATCAAAATAATGCCAGGCAAGGTTTGCTTTGTAAGCCGTCGTTATCGTATGAGAGGTCTTGTTACAATATTTTGAGAGGATAACGACTTCAATAGTGTGTTATAGAAGAAGAGAAAAATCCTTTAACATTTTACTTTTTAATTAGCTTCAGAAGCACAATCTAACGACGAAGTTGAGAAAATGTGTGTCACTAGCACTCGCCAGTGTCACAAACTACCCACAAGCAACGAGCATCTTCATTAGCTGAGGCTGAGCGATGTATTTTAATTCGTCATGTTCCCGAGACTAATTAGAGGCTTCCAATTCTGTTTTGTTCGCTGCATAATCGAAACACTGCCGACGGCAGGATGGAATGGCACCGTTTCCCGGATGCGGAACATACGATCTGTTGCGACTTTACTTGTTACGCGCCCACTGTCCCCCCCCCCCCCCCCCCCCGCAGGAGGTTGAAACATTCCTTTCCGTGTGCTGCTCGCCACCATTTGACGGTGTTTTGTACATTGCAAAAGCATAAAGGAGAAAATTACACTTTCGTCTGTATCCGGCTGGTCCGTGGAGCGTAGAACCGGTTCCGAATGCTTGCAAGATGAAGAATGTCTTTCTTTGGCGAGTCGTTGTTGCGTTGTTGGTATTAAATAGAAGGATGGTACCGTGGGCGATTGTTGTTTGCTTTTTGGTTTTGTTTTTCCGTTTCCCCTCACACCTATGAAATGTGAGATGAAAAGAAGATGTAACCTAAATGTCGTACTTTGTTTGTACATCAAGGAACGCAGCTGCTAGTCAAACGGGTGGTGCAGTTGCGACGCATCGTGGGAAAATGTCACCGGGGAAAATGGAAGCTTCCATCTCCACCAATCGCATCAGCAGCCGTGCCCGACGATGAGAGTATTGTGGCCCATGGGAAACTGACACTTGGACATCCTCAAGGCAGTCTCGCTTTCTTAGCCAGCAGCAAACGTAAGGATGCGACCCGAAATAAAACCCCTTCTAAGCTTGGTACGTCTCCGGAATGTTTGAATGTTTTTCACGTAGAAGCGAAAATCCTTCACCGAAAGAAACCGTTGCGTGAAGTGAAGTCTGTTGTTGTTGTTGTTGTTGTTGATTTACATTTGTGGCAATTTCTGCTCCTCTGTCGTAGGTCGTGCGTTTGGGAGAGGCTGTGAGGCTGTGGAACAGCATCTAGCCGAAGCATTCGGCAAAGGAATCTCAGCACCGTTGGTATGGAAATGGGCTTCCGGTAAGAGGATTTGGACAAACAGACAGAAAAGTATCACTGGCAGCGGGTTTCTACTCCCAGCCATTCCAGGTGAATCATTTCCCCAATTTTCCGTTACATCTCCATTGCATTGCAACACATTCCGTTGTACTGCAGGCTGAAGACATTGACAGAAATGTTTTAATTAAAGTGGCAGTCCGACACAAACACTGTTAGACAGGACCGTGGCTTAACTGTCTAGCTCACGGTGGCTCATCCCGTACTGCATCTTCTGTTTCATCTCATTAGCCAAGATCACTGCACTCTTCTTCGTGATGGCTTCATTGCCGAATTTACCGTTGGACGTAAAGGACGTCCAAGTGGACATCGCAGGCACCAAAAACCGTATGTCCACATTGGCGATTCAATCGGGTGCGTTTGTATCCGAACGCCGTCTGCCAATCGGTACACAGTCACAGTGCGTTCGGAATGTTTGCTCGAGATTTATTGCTGATTTCATCTGGCAGAGGGCGCTTATTTACTCTTTTGATTGGTAAGTACACAATATCCGAACCGAGCGTACGAACTTCAACCTTCCGGGACTTTCTCGAGGCCTCGCTCTTATCGATGGGAACGCGAATCTTCAACCAAGCGGCTCTAGCAAACACACACACACAGTACGCATCGAAACACGGAACCTCGCCATCCGGAATTATGTCACTGCTGGCGAGTCACTGATTTCTGATTGTCTGTGTATTTAAGCTCGGCCGTTTTGCTGTGGAACGGTGGTGCTTCGCCGACTGACGACAACGGCCAGCCGCGCCATTGAAGGTGAAGATGAGAAGGAGGACGAGCAAAAGAAGAAAAAAAAGGCTCATACGACGCTCCTTCCGTTTGTGGCATCCTGTTCGTACGAAGAAGTGGAAGATCTCGAAATGGACAAAAGCCACCAGGTCGGAGGCCAGCAACCACTCTCGAATCGGTCGTGTGCGATCGTCCATCATCAGTCATCATAAATCGACAAGCGGCAAACGTAATCCAATCAGCAATCGTTTGGGCAAACTTGCTCAATACGTGAAAAATGGCCAACTACCGGTCGTGTGGGAGCACAACAATGGGCATTATTGTGGCTGAAGCTCCTTTCCAAGCCGGTGGTTTTTGGGTGGCGCTACTGTATTCCCGGTAAACTTTGTAAATATGTTTGCCATTCTTCGAGCATGGAGCAAATTCTTCCGCAAGCAGCTCGTGAGTCGGAATCACAGTCTTGATAATGATAAAATAAATTGTTCCCAGAAACGACCAGTCTTGTGGGAAACATTTCTGCAACATTCTTAAAGCTGCCAGGCACAGTGCTTTAGTGAAGCGCTACCGCAGAGGTTCTTAATCTGTCAAACGTTTTCATCAAAGGGGCAGAGAGCATAATTTTTCATTCGCCCGTTACTTGACCCGATAACCTAGATTTGCTCCACGAGAGGCTGGCTCACAATAAACTGGCCAAAGCACGTGTTCTGACAGCGACAAGTAAAGGGGTGGCGCTCGAGCACACTCCGCTCCAGATGACAGACCGTGCGGCGTTACCACAGAGCGGTGTCGGGTTCCCAAAGCAGCTAACATAATTTGCGCCTGATGCGACTATTAATCTTCCCCTCGCGAAGCCCTGCCAGTGCATCGTACGGAAGAGGTTTCGGGAACACTTGCTAGCAGGACGCTCCTTTCGCCA
This sequence comes from Anopheles merus, assembly GCF_017562075.2. Lineage (NCBI taxonomy): Eukaryota > Metazoa > Arthropoda > Insecta > Diptera > Culicidae > Anopheles > Anopheles merus. Next base: position 1,385,197 of record NC_054082.1, read on the forward strand.
GGACTTTTCGCCACTCGCAGTGAATTCTGTGAAGAAAAGGACCACTAGAAAAACGGGGCAAGAAGAGAGGCACTATCTGTAATGTGTTACCGGGAGCTATAAATAAGCTTACACTTACCTTCCACGTGGAACATGAAATGCTTCACGTTTATGAACTAATGCTTGTGAGATTCTTTAATGTACCTCTCATGCAGCATTGGTCGTGGGATAGGAAATGTTATTCTTTTAGGATACGGTTGAGCAAATTTTGATTTCAATTCCAACTAAAGCCATCAAGATTTGGCACCGTGCTAGGCAAGCATCCTAAGTTCATCAATATTTCATCACACATTGGGAACAGTCCCACAAAACAAAGAAAATCAAATGACATTCTCATCGATAATGCAGTCAAACATATTATTTCCCACAGCGCTATGCTCTGGCCTATCGAAACATTTGCCACTCCCCTCGCACTACACGCATCACACGCCCCCTTAGCATTCGGGCCGGCTGCAATCGTGACAAACACTTATTCTGGGTAGTATATTTGTGCTGAGAAAACATGCAGGTGTGTGACTTTTTATTTATATGTATCGCCCAGGGGAAGGATGTGAGCTCGCAATTTATGTGTGCAAACTTCGAGTGAATATCATCAGCTGACAGCAATTTCCTACCGTGTCACCGGGAGACCGGTATCCGAATGGATAAATTTGTACGAGTGCCAACGCCAATGGCGGCCCCGTCTCTGCAGGAGCGCCGGAATAATTCACTAGCAAACCACAAAACGCACCCGAAACCTCAATATTTGAAAGCTACAGCGTCATGTAAAATTCATGAGCGCCTAACCAACATCAGCCAACAAGCTAGGCCTGCCGACAGTGTTTCTTTGTGCGCTTTTCCCCTCCGCACCCGCCCAGCTAGACGCGTGCCAATAAACGGCAACGAGATGAAGTTTGAAACAAAAACGCACGGAAACTTTGCCACTTTCGCATAACATCATTATTTGCTAAACTCATCGATCCTCTCGAGCAGTCGTGCTCACCCGGTCCGGGTGACAGCAGCTCGAGCGACCTATCTGTGGTGCGTTTTGCTCAAGAAAATACATACCACTGTGCGAAGGTGTGGGGACGAGACGTATTGAGAGTGAGCGAGGGCGAGTTTGAGAAGACATTTCAGGATGTCACAAGGGTTGCCTGATATTGGCCGAGCAGCGCGTGTGACAAACAGTACTTGAAACAACAATTTCCTCAACCGGTTCCCATATTCACACGTACTTCTTGTTCACTTTTGTTGTGTTTCAGTGTCGAACCATCGATTTTCTCAAGAAAGATACATTTTCTCTGGCAGCTCTGCTACACTGGGAGCAAAATTCCGACCATATCGAACGGATGTTTCAAGCATTCAGGTATGTCTGATTTTTAGACTGATTTGATTTGATCTAATTGGTAAAATCGAGTGAAAGCTATTAATTACACAGTACAGATAGAAAATTAATGAATAATTCCACCAAATCCCACTACCTCATGAAACAAAAAAAAAGTATCTTTTAAATCTAAAATGTTTATAATTCGAGTATCCATTGAATTGGAATGATATTGAACGGTTGACAAATCAAACGAAGCTTTCATCAGCTTGACTAAACTACCAGTCACCAATGCAGATCACTTCCATCCGCTGCTGAATTGACTTCTATGACATTTAATGCATAATTTATAGGTAGCAATCGAGTCGTCTCCACTTTTGGAATCTAAAGGTGCGAGCGTTTTAACAGCAGAGTAAAATTGTTTTTGACAATATGTGTAAATTATCTAGATACGGCACAAATATTATTGGAAGTAGTTCATTTAAAATGGACAGAAACTATTGTACAAATATTTTAGTCGAAAAGATTCAGAAAATTTAAAATTTACGCTTGAATCCATTTGCATCTTTTCCATAATGTATATAATTAACACCACCAAGCTTTTCGTTCACATTCTATGTCGTAATACTGCTTCTACCATCACTATTCTACATTGCTAGCATGCCTAACCTACTCAGGGAAGAATGAAGATGATATAAAAAAGGTTTCTGCTTTGAGAGTGAACTGAGTGCCTAAACCAGGAGGAAATCTGGTGAAATCTTCTCAATATGCATAGGAATAATGTAAAATTGTCCAGATGGCCCGATGCTTTGTAGCGAGATTTATTCCAACCGTCTGGCGCCTATGGTCGACCACCAAAACAGAAGGAAGCGCAAAACCAGCCCGTCCCAGAGGAAGGCGCCGATTTGCTGCCTGCCCCGCTCGGAGTGGAGGCAATTTCGCAAAACTTTTAAATTATATAGAAAATAACCGCACCAGATGTCGACAGTCATCTTAAAATATGAAACGATGAACTGGACGTGAGAGGAGCAAAAAAAAAAACTGGGAAGAAAACACTCACACACTCCCCGCAGCAAAGGTACGCAAATGCCACAAGGGATGAGCGAAGAGGCATTCGGAGGCAAAGATGCATAGTTTCCGTTCATTGCTGGCCTTTTTCACGGAATTCCCAGCGAGGGTTTTCTCTTTGTTTTGACATTTTCCACCTTTCAGAGATGTCTTCCCCTTCCCGGGTCCGTGATTGTCCTCGCGAGCGAGTACAGGCGGACTGATTTGTGGCTCGTCCAGCTGCCGTGCGGCACTTGGGCGGTGGGAAGTTTTTAACGCTTGGTGACGGTGTCCTCGGCATAACCTTCGCGTCACACCAACCAACCAGCACCACGCTGCAGCGTTGCATGACGTGCAATGGTGCAAACTGCCTCGGAACTTTGTTCCGGCACCCCGGTGTTCCGGTTCGTAATTTTCACGAATTCTTTTCATCGCTTCTTTTCGGCACCTTTCGCACAACAGCTTGCACCGTGCCGCGCCGTTCCGATTGTCCTGATGAGAGTTTGGTTGGGACCACGCTTCCTGGTAGCGTCCTTCCCGTTTCGACAGCTGGCTTAGAGCCTGCGGCCCAAGTTCGTCTCATAATCCGGAATATATTGGAATCCGTAATTCGGCTAGAGCCCCGCCCCATGGTAGGCGAAAAGTTGGTGACGGTGGAAACCATTTCCAGCTGACCTACACGTCCCCACCAGTAAGGCCAGCAAATTGGAAGAAGGCTGCGCAAGTGAGTTGAAGAATGGGCTGTTCTTTACCCTTCCAACAGCAGATGGTTAGATTGCAGTAAAGGCGAAAATGATGGGGGAAAAAACTCCTTTTGTCAATGAATCTCAACAGCAACAACTGAGCTGATGCAAAAAAGTTGACGCACTCAGACAAAGGCGATGTGGTTTCCGTCCACCGAGTAGCTCTTTACTAAATCCAGCAGATGCTGGGGCTTTATGGGATTTAAACTAATGAAACTATTACGATTATTTTTATGATTATGATCCGGTCCAGAAAGATGCTAGTTGACTGGTGGACTGGCGCACCGGTGCAAATCGGGTGTCCTGGTGCGAGCTGACGTCAAATTTCTCGCCTTCATCTTGAGACGCTTATCTTTCATCAGCCGTGCCAGACGCGGGGCTAGAGATTGTCACGGGACACAGATGGCCGCCAACAGTGTCCGGCGAAGGGGGAGGGGGGGACCGTTATGCCTTTGCTTCTCTGGATTAGGGCCAACCCTTCATGCAAGCAGAGATATTCCAGTTGGAATATGTTTTTTTTGTTTTGCTCTCCTGCCTCACTCGTAATTGTTTTTGTGTTTCCATACTCGAGTAATTCCAGCAGTGCTTGGCTCTGATTGGTCTGATGCTTTTCCTTTTTTCCTACACTCCTGCGCTCTTTGCTCTATCTCAGTAGTTCGGCAGCGTGTATCATTCCAACCACATCCTAATCCTTTCGTGGGGAAGGAAAACAGGTCATTTGAATGCTATTAGGCAGATGACTGTCCTCCGCAGACCGCCGGCACGCCAAGCACGAGCGAGCAGAGTTGGTACTACCGGCTAAGTAATTCATTCCACACCGGATAGGGCCGGGAAAAACGCACGATAAAGATTAGATCGAGCCGCTTTGTCTGATAATGAGGGCGGTTAAAATTAGTTTCACTTGATTGAATTTGAATGGACGGTGGCAGGCTGGCTCGTGCGTCAGAATCAGGATGCCCTATCAGCACCAACAGATCATGAAACAGATGCACTCAAGGGGAACTATTTTCGGGCAGGACGATCGTGAACGGCTAACCGGTGAACTTTATGGATCAAACAGCAAATGAGTATCTTGCATCGGAGATGAAGGTAAGCCTGCGGCACGGAAAAGGATTATTCAAGACACTGAACACCGGTTAAGCAGAGCATTTATCAAAACATCGTTTCACTTTAAGCGACATTTTCCTGCCTCCATTTCGGCCTGATTTTCATTCCTAGAAGTTCTTGTCACCTGAGCTAAGCTGAGGATGCTTTGCGAATGAAAACACGCACATCTGCAGCTTTGATTTTGTAATGATTCGTGGAAAATTGCCCAACCGGTGCTTCCTGCGTATTGGTGCTGTCTTCCAACAAATACCGCTCGGCGTTGTAGACTTTTTGCGCTTAATCTTCCTTGGAAACTTCCAGTAAGGAAGGGCGGCGTGTGAGGCACGCTTGTTTTTACACGATTGCTACTCATTTTAAGCCCACGGGCTGGTATTCAATTAATCAAAATGATCAGAATCAATCTTGGCCCGTCTCGGGCCAACGCCTTAAGCTCACAATATCTCACATTACCGATGCACACCTTTACCTGGAATTCGGTACGCTTCCATCGAACAGCTCTTCGCCTCGGCTTCAGTGTCCAATCCTCTCACCGGGGTAGATTTCCAGGGAATTTTTCCAACACCATCCTTTTCCCAGTGTTGATTGTTGATTTATAATTCCAATTAGGGATTTTGTTAAAGGTCTTTCGAGATGCAGTCGGTTAAGGTAGAAACGGAACTTCTGCCCGAAACGCAAAAACGGATCCGTTTGCCTTCAGTTTGGTTCGAGAAGCGGTGATACAATTTGAACCATGGTCGATGCTAAATTAAAACAGTTTATATAATTAATTAATTTTACGACAGATTATCCGGGCGAGTGTTCGTCTCGATACGAACCGGCAACGGTTCGGTTGCGATGTTCCGCACGTTCTGGGAAAATCAATCCTGCGTTCGGATGAATCACAGGTACATGCACTTCCGCCGCCCTTGTACACATTTCCAGCGAAAGATGTGAACGGTAAGGCGGACGAGTTTGCTTTTGCGCCATAAACAAAGACACAAGCAGTGAGCCGAAAAGTGTCGGCTGTAATCTTGCCGGAAAGCCTTCGAGAAGTTGTTAGTTAATCGGGAAACGCCCATTGCCGACGGGGTGCTAGACCATCGCCAGCGGGATCACGCCCAACCACTAAATCGCTTTACAAAACTCGACGTACCGAAGGTGTACGTTCGAGCCCGGGTGGTGCTGCCTTGGCAACTCCCAGAAGCATCTTAAGTCAAGCGAAAATTAATTTAGTTTTTATAAGCCGGCCGGTTCGAACGACCACTCCCTGGATCGTTTACAGGCAATGGCAGTAATGAATCATACGCTCATACCTCTCGCAGACGACCCTTGGGAAGCCCCGACAACCGTAGCTCCTTAGATTGCAAACCAATGCTCGAAAGGGTTAGGCAATAATAAAAGCTTTGTACCGTCCGGAAGCACCAATATTTCTCATTTAAACACCCCTTTCATGGACGAACGGCTAACGCCAGTAAAACGCAATGTCCACCCCACACACCCACCAGATTCACCCGCATTAACGCGCTCCATTGTGGTGGCAATTTATCCACACGAATTTTGGTCCAGCGTCGAGATGAAACACACTCACACACATGCACACTCACACACACACATGCACTCTCTGTTTCTAGTGACGAATTCATCGCATTCCATCACAACCATGACGAAGGTCACATTGATGAGTTTCAATCAACGCCACCGAAGACAAGGAAGGGTTTTGCGTAGATGGAGCAAGGGGGAAGGATTACTGTGGTTCGTCTTTGTAATGAACCGCACCAGCCGACGTCCCGTATGGGAAGCATTCCACTTGGTTACCACCGCTTGGGTTTGTCCGGAAGCGAAGCCCCACGGCACGGCCTGATGTGCTTTTACGTAGTAAGGAGCACAGCTTCGTGAGAAAATCGTCCCTCGACCCATTCGGTGTGGTGTATTCGAAAAGGATTTTCCAACATACCCCACACTACGCCACTGGACCTTATTAGAGCGTTCGGAACTGTCGCGTAATGTTCATCCGAGTGGAAAGCGAATGAGTGGGGGGCCGTGCCGAGGAATCCGTACGTGAAGTAAGAGGAATTTGTCAATCAGATCATGTGTTCAGTCCTGCTCCCAGGAACTGGCCCATCGTCGCCGCAACCTGCTTTCTCTCTCTCTATCTCCACAGTGTGCTGATGTGAAATTAAGAACTTGTTGGGTATCACTTACACTCTTCGTCGTTGGAAATGAGTCAATTCTCAGAAAGAAATGAAACGATTCATGCCTTTTGTGAAACAAATCCTTGTTACAAACATTATTATAACGAGCTGTTATAAGGGCTGTCCCCGGGGATTTCCACGAAATCGATTAAAGTACTCATATAAAGTGAGACCATGACGCGCTCTCTCTCTCTCGAGTCATCGGGAACAGCGATCCTTAAGACTGGTGTTTTTAATTTAACAAACAACGAAACTTTCTTCATTACTAGGCACCTGTATTTTTCATTGTTCTCCAAACTTTAAGGAGCTTTCCGGGAGCACATTTACTCAAGCCCCTGCCCGCAGGGTGATGTGTTGAATGAGGAACTTCCAGAACGCCCGGCTGTGCTGATCAAACGGCAGCTTATTCGGTCAAGCACGTCCCAACGTCACTCGGTCGCTTGACGGGGCCTATCTCTGTCCGTCAACGGCTCATTATCGTATCCAGGTAGGGTTAGTGTTTGTGCTTACCACGACAAAGCACCCTCCCGTTTCCGGGGTTTCCGAGCCTCCCGCCGGCCGCAACCGGAGCGAGGACTGTGGGGCAACTAGCAGTGTGGCGAGGATTCTCGTTAGACATGAAACATTACAAGTGATTAAATGAGGGCTTTTGATCTTTCCGAGGGGAAGTCTCGAGGCTAAAGGAGTGACGCGTTACAGCGAATCTGACACTTCACATCTTTGCATGCATGTTTTGCACCAGCGACGGCCTGTTCCCGCAGGCCGTACGAGGACGAGTGCCGAGACCAAGACCAAGCAGCTCCAGCCTAACATTCATTCGCTTGCAGGCCCCGGCAACGATGTGAGAACCCTTTTTAATTATGAATATTTCATTTCATGTCGAGGCTACACGTGGCGGAAAGGCCACGCGGCGGTAAGCAACGGACCAAAACAAACTGGGAGCGGTTGAGATTTCTGGAAGACACGGTTCCACCAGAGCAGGAGCACAGTACCATGCACGCCGTGATACTGTTTAAAAACCAACAGAACAGCAGCTCCAAGGATCCTCGAGCCCCGGCGGAAATGTGTAATGACTTACTTAGGTGCAAAGCCCTGCCGTTCAACAACACGGGATTTTGATGCTGTTTTCCTCCCATGGCGCCACTATACACCTTCCGAAAATTCCCATTTTTTCTTGGGTTCTTTCTTTGCACAGGGCACACCGCAAGCATGCACCCTAGAATGCTTACCTATGCAGAAGCAAACGTTCGTTCGGTCGGATGTTTTCTCAAATTTTCACTCCAGCCGCTGTCCGTCCTGAGCTATACGATACACCCGGTAAGTCACCCGCAGAAAGCGCATTGATCGTTTTTCCTACATTTTACAGCGCTCCCCGTGTCTGTTGGTCCGCTCCAGCATCAGCTTCCGGTAGGAAAGTTTCCTGCTTCCTGCAGAGAGCTTCAGTCATTTTCCAAGAAGTGTCTATGTGTGTGTGTGTGTGTTTTTATGCCCTTTTTCCCTCTATCCCGCCGCGTATATCCATTCGACGCAGACTCAACGCTACCGTAAAATCCCCGGTTGACGTGTTTGACTTTGTTTCAGCGCGACTTAAAGCAAACGTTGGTAAAAGTTCGTCCCCTCGTCGCTTTAGGGAGGTAAAGTGGTTAAAAAAAAGGTTACAGAAGCGTCGGTCCAAAGTCCTCGTTCAATATTTGTGCACACTCGGGCGAACAAAATCCCTACACCGCCACTCTTTCGCTCTCTTTCCTTCGCACTTTCTCCCTCTCTCTCTCTCTCTCTCACTTATGGCTGGGCTAGTTGTTCCGAAACGACAAGCGCTTGCCTGCAGTAATGGGAACATATTGCGCTAGTCTGGAAACTGTTGTTTGCATTTTGTTTCATTTTGTGTCGCGCTTCGCCGGAACGCTCTCATCAAATGCAACCGTATCGTGTAAAAGTTGTTTTTGATATGCCCTGCCCTAATGTAATAGAATACAGAACACAAATCGTACTTACTGCAGTGTATATAGAAAACTAAATTATTATTCCATCAAAAGTCCTGTTCATATGCTTTCTAAATTTCGGAGTATTCCATGAATACAACCAGTAATCAATACTGATCATCCAACTCAAAACAAACCACCTCCGCGAAAAATCTCTACCAAGTCCCATGCACATTGTTTCTAATTCATCACTCCGTTACCCGTAACCGCCTTTCGGAGCGTTTTATGAAAATTGATTAATTTTCCCAACCTACATCCACTAATTACTGATTGAGTTTCAAACACACTTCACACGCCTCCAACGCTTCACACGCACAGTAAAATCGGTATTATAGCATTCGCCTTTCCAGGAACTGCTCGCCCCAAAACAAACCAACACCATTAATTGACGCCCAAAAGGCATGAAATAATTATTGAGTTTATTAGTTAAAAATCATACATTGTCCTAGCTGAAACCGAGCTAAAATGCACAAAATATGATAATGATCGGGATCCGCACTGTATGCTCAAATTAGTAGTGTTCTGACAGTATGTGTGTGTGTGTGTTTGATGTTGGCTAATTTCAGTACTCGCAACTAAAAAAAACAAAGCTGAACTGGGCATGAAAAGCCCCAATCATTGAGACCTACCCCCCGCTCATAAAGCCAACCAAATCAGGCAGGATCTTTGGCGGATTTGTTTAGTGCGTTTGCTATTAACCGCTCGATCTGTGCTCATTCGCGTGTGTACATGTGTGTCTGGCATTCCCATTGGAGGTAAAAACATGTGGCAATATTTGTGCACCACCTCCACTCCCGTTCCCGTTCCCGGCAGTGCAAAGGGCAGTGTGAAGTTTGCTTTCTAAACGCAATTTTCACGCAAAACAATAAGCGCCAACAATTATTGTCATCAGTACGTCATCTCCCCTGCCGCACGCGGTAAACGCCACTGCTCCACTGCTCTTGATTTGGCTCATCATTATCATTAACGCAAATTTTGAAAATTCATTCGACGTCGCCCACCGCCCGAACCCACCCAACCCAAGTGCACCGGTGCAATTGATACTTGGCACATCCTGCCCCCGGGGCAACCACGATACGATACCGACTGCTGGCTTATTGGCTTTAATTGGACGGGGTCGGTGTGGGAGGGGGCGACGAGCTGTGAGCAGCGCATTCCTTCCACCGACTGCGCTCGCGTGTGCAGTTGATTAGCGTTTCGCTGCGGGAGGCTGGGCGGCCGGGCGGCGGCCCGAATCTCTGGCAAAAACATGAAAGAGATTGGCTTCGATGGCAAATTTGTTCCTTGCAAAACCCAAATTTGTCCGCAATACCCAAACCCGGTAACAGCGTTTGATTGCGATCACTCATTAGTGAGTCCGGTGGGTTTCGTGTTTGAAATTAGCTTCCCGCGTTATTCTGCGTTAATGACATTTCCCATTTGTGTGCTCGGGTGTCGAGGGGATGGATTTTTATGGCATTTGTGATTATTTGACTTTGTGCGGCCAAGTCCCACGTCACACACGCTCGTGAGCCGATGGTTGGGCATCGTCCCCGACAGGCCCTACGGAACTGTAACCGAAATGTGTAAACATTTGCATGGTTACAGTGTAGCAAACATGCGTACGATTTAAATTACCTTTGCGAATGGCAAATTGATGCAAATTAAAATATCCTCTCGCAGGAAAGTCGTTGTACAACATGCGTTGTCCATGTGTGTGTGATATTTCTGCCAGTGCTTTTGCACCTTCCCTAACGGGATCGGATTGATCCGGAGCTGCCCGCACTGCTCCATCGGATCGTTTGATGCTACGCCCATAAACTCCCTTTCCAGACGCCAGCACCAGCAGGCAGAAAAGGGCAGGAAATGGATTTAAACAATAAAACCGGCGACTTACTACCCGAAAGACCATTCCTTGCTGATAAGAAGCAGCCATCGCAGACACTGCCGGAAGCCGGGGGTCCATTAAATAAATCATTGAATAATAAAATTATACACACGCCATAAATATGCTTCGCTTGTATGTTTATTCTCGTTATTTATAGTGAGCTGGCTGCGGTGACGTTTTCGGGGCGGCGTTTCTCGGGCCGCCCTTACCGCCCCCAGCGAATGGCCCTATCCGGGTTTTATGGCCACCGCCAGTTGGGGTTTGATGGGAAAAATCCGCACGAGAAAGCGCTTCCGATTTGACTGACTTGTGTTTCGTTGACAGATTTTACTGCAGCACAGTAGTCGCCCGGAAGCGCGGAAGAGTTATGGAATGAAATAAATCGCTCAAGGAGGCAATATCAACCAGAAACGGGTAGAAGGATGCTTTGCTTGGTTGTGTTGTGTTGGTTGGAGTTTTGACAAATTCTCACAGCCATCATCAGCTTCCAATTATGCATCAGTGTAATGAAGGAACAGGCACACACACACACACACGAACGTAAGAAAAGAATATTCAGCAGCAGTCACATTATTGATCAAAAACTTTCCATTTCGAATGAAAAATGGAACCGTCCCTTTTACGAATGAAGCTTTTATAAATAAAGTTGGATTTGCTTTGTTGCACTCGGCATAAAGGGAACTCGAGGGGAGATGAGAGAAAGGTTTCTTTTGCCCATGCTACAGCTTCATCCATCAAGCTTCATAAATGAAAAATTATGTCTTTGTGTGAACTTACGCCAGCGGACGGTTGTCCCAACAGTGAAACATAACTCAAAAAATGCGCGCCGCGTAAATGGAGCGTCCAGGACGGGGACGGGGACGAAAGCACTAAACAACAAAGGCGAACCGAACGTCGGTCGGGATGGGACGCGCACAAACACAAAGCAAGTATCGAACAATTTCGAGAACGCGGGCCAGAGGTATAGCATGACGATGATAATTAATCGTAGAACTCAAATTAATTCAGCTGGAAGCGGAGATCCTGCAAACGAACCGAGTAAGACAATCAGCACCGCGCGTAGGACACAATGTGCAACCGAAGAGAAAGTAAACTGTTTGTTTCGCGGAAGAAACACCATGTCCGAAACAGTGGAAAAGGGATTGTGTCCCTTTGTTGTTGAAGTTTTCTTTTTTTTCGCAGCAGCAGCAGCAGCAGCAGCAAGATCGCCGCTGATAGCGAGATGGTGGTCTATTTTTGTAAAGACCCAAGAAACCCAAACCTTGCCTTTCGCCGTTCGTTACAATCAAAGGAGAAAGAAAATGGCACAAATCAGACCGGAACGAACAACAACGAGTCTGCAGTTTTCTTTTTGCACGACCGAAAACCAAAAAAAAACCGAACACTTTCCACTGCTCGTGTTAATTACTCCGCATTTGCTCGCGCTGCTTTGTGGAAGTGTGCTTCTGGCGTAAAATAATGCGCAAAAATCCATGCCTCCATTAAGTTTTTGCGCGCCCGGCAATGACACAAAAGCTCAAAATATTTTGATTGTTTTACATCATGTCGCACACACAAATAATGATAGCTGGGTTACATCAACTTGATTGACAGCCGTCTCTCTTTGCCAAAACCAAAGTCCAAAGTCCGCTTCGGTGCGTACGGTTGCGCCGTGTGTGTGCGTGTGCTTTTAATGAGTCCTAATTTGTGTACTGCACATGGCGCGAATTAAAAACGCTCTCTCTCTCTCTCCCTTTGTCTTTGTGAACTTTGTGCACACTGTTTCCAGCTGTAATAAAATCACCTCAATTAATGTCTCCCCACCACCACCCGGGTTGAAATGGAAAAAAAGGTTGATGCGCAAAGTATTGCGTTAATTGACATCCATTCGTGTTAATGAGCGTGTTCCCATGCTAGTTTCGGCGCATCAAACGGAGCGAGCGGAAGGATAACATAACGCGCCTCGTGTGACGTTCGTTTGTGCTGTAATTTACACACCGACAGAAAATGGTAATTGTGTGTAGCGCGCCCAGTACGGGAACATGTAAACATTGTACGAAAAACGCCGCCATGTAAATTAAATATAGCCATGACTGTTACGCAAACGGTCCCGGGGCCACTTCTCAAGTTCAGCCCAGGTTCGTAAATCCAAAACGACATACCCCTTTTTGTTGGGCGGGATGGGATGGAAAAGTTTTGCGTCCCGCCAGCGCCGAAGAAACATGCGCCGAAATTGTAACGAGATAATGCTCTTCTAACAACAACTTTTTCTCCCGCGAGAAATACCCAAACCGCAGCCAGCCCAATTCTTGCCCTCCCGACACAACCGCCGGAATCTGCGCCGTTGGTGGGGGGCAGCCACACCACAATCACACACTCACCCGTACAAAAGGGCCCCAAAAACGCCTGGCCAAGGGTGGGGGAGAGGGTTGTGGGTCAGGGGGTTTTGCAAAGTTTTACCTCAAATCTTCCTGCCGCACGTCGGTCCCTTGGTCCCGAATCCGACCGCCCCGCACCGGCGTTACGACGTCATCTGGTGAAATTTTATACCGTCCCTCCAGAAAAAAGGGACCCGGTGTTTGTCTTTGTCGCTTTCCCAGAAGGTAAGCCACTTCACCTTTTCGTTTTATCGTGATTATGTCGGCCCCGCTTTGCAACAATTATTCACACGCACAGTCCTGGGAAATGGTTTTATTTATGCTCGTACTTCGTCACACGAGCCAGCCAGAGGAAACGCCCGATATTCCCGGTGACGACGACTTGCTTTCGGGCGTGGAACTTTTCCCCCCAACCTTCATCAATTGAAAGCACACCCATCCAGGCGTGTTACCGTAGGGAGGTGGGGAGGATGTAAAAGAAACTCGCTTTCCTCGACAAGGTACGGGGTCTTGTCACTCAAGAAACATCGCTTGGCAAACGCTCATTTTCAGCTCACGAATGGCGGAATGGCGCAAAAAATAAACAGACGAGGCGAATAATAATATTTACTGGCTGCAGTGGCGTCCCCGCCCTCGAGCAAGAGCTGGCGCTGGCCAAGCAACAATGTTGTGTTCGAGCAAAGTGTTTCGCTAAACGAACCAATACGGACGAGCGGCAAATGACGAGCGGCAAACGATTCGCACCCCGACCCCAGCCCCTTTGCCACTTTGCTCGGCAAACATCGCGAAGGACGCCTGGTGCCTGTCGATCGATCGAGCGTCTACAAGAAAACACAACGTTCGAGTATAGATGGATCATGAAATCAGCGATTCGCTGTCGTTCACGGGTACCGCAGCGGCAGCGTTCCGGCTTCACTCCGGCAAGGACGCTTGCAATCAGACGCGCGTTTGTGTGTGTGTGTGTGTGTGTTTTCGTGTATTTTTCTTCTCCCCGGCTGCATTTGCATAATGATTATTTTACACTTCGATCGTGACAAGGTTCTGGTGGCGGCCCACCCAACACAGACCATCAGGCGACCGACGACTTTGTAACCGAACGGGGGCTTGGGGAGACTGTACAGCAAAGCAAATAGATGAAAATATAAAAGAAATGGAAATAGCATGCCATGTTTCTCAATAAAGAAACACACACCGAGAAAGTAATTTTGTCCCGCAGGCCGCAGAAACACGGTTGTTGTGACATTTCCACAGGTTGTTGTTTTCCACAGTGTTCCCGTGCCCGCGTGCCAACAGCGGGGCAAACAGTCAGCGAAGGGATGCCTTGCTTCTTCGATTGCGATTGCGAATCGGGGACAAATTCAACAAGCCATAAAGAAACCCATTATCCAACTGTTTCACCACGTTCCAGTTGCGCGATCTGCGCTTCAATAATTGCTCGTCGTCGCTGCCGATACGCGCGAACGGGGGTGGAACGGGTGCCAGCTCGTTTATTTTTCAATGGAACCGCGACCACCGTCTGGGAAGGACCGAAGTGCGTAAGGGTTTTTTTGTTTAAATTGTGCTCTCGATGCGCATGAAATGTCATGCCGGTGGCGTGAAGTTATTGAACAATTCGATTAAGTGCCTGCACGTGTGCACTCCACACAATGTCCGTTGAGGTGAGTTTGGGCAAAATGGGCTGAACAAAAAAAAAAACGCTAAATGCTTTCCTTTCGTACAGGTGTAAGGACACTTAATGTTACCAGCAGCCGGCTTCGAAGGCCAACCGTGAGTGCCCTTCAAACAGACAATTGCCCAAGATCGTGAAGCCGCCGCCGGCTAAACAATCGATCGATGGTGACTTGGCTGAATGAAGAAAAAAAACGCGTCACTTTGCGGGACATAAATTCACACTTCTATTTGAAGAGAGCGCAGTCCGAACCCGCCCCCAAATGTCCACTGCCCAGCGAGGGTGGATGTGCCTATGTCGATGTGTCAAATGGTGGCGAATTTATCTGACATCTGAGTCCGCTGGACGAATTGTTCCGTGGGCCCGTGGTTCCGAAAACGTTCGGACGAAAAACATGAAATGTCACAAGCGGACCGGCCAGATAGACGGTGAGCTTCAGGCGTTCGGCGTCCAACAACGGGATGTGTGTGTGTGTGTGAGTGGTCGTATGTGACGGAAAAGTGGAAAATCGTGCCTGGTTTACCTAATGTCACCGAAAGCCGGCGTTGAAAGAAACCTCACCGTCCAGCGGAACGAAGACCAGAGAGCAGAAAAAAAGGGAATGCCTCTCATCTCGTTTGTCCATAGGCCGCAATGAACGAAAGCAGAGGAAGAACCAGGGAATCTTTCCATTCGATTTCTTCCCCTTTCGCTATACATGACAAGAACGTTCGGAGAGTTTGGAAACGTTCCCGTGCGAATTCCTCTGTTTGGGAGTGGGAAAGGTGTGGTTGTGTCGGGGAGGGGGCCAACAGGGGGAGGGGCGGAAGACCCAAAGGACCGATGTGATTCTAAATGCGCTCCGGGCTTTTCCGGTACGATAGACTCCACCGCCGCTGTGGGGAGAAGGTAGAATGATTTATTTCTTGTGGTCGAAGGTTAGTTCGATGGTTTTAGTCGATAGGCAGTAGGAAGAAGCAGGAAAAAAGCAACCCCACCAGAGGCCGTTTTTTCCTGCGATGGGAAGAATTACGTACGCAGACCGGATAGCGTCCTTTCCATTTCTGAAGAAGGTCATAAAATGGCCGTGGAGAAGGTGACCAACACTTCATCAGATCGGAGGCCTTTTCCGCTCGGTACGCATTGCTTTTACGAGCTCGCCGTTTGTTTATTGAACTTTCCAACAACTTCGGCTTCGTCCAGTGCGGCTTGGGGTTGAGCTCGCATGCGCTCACGTACACGAGCACTTGAGCAATCCACAAGCAGAGCGATGTTAATCAAACCCTGCAATCATATTCATAAAATAGAATCAGCTCGATATTGGACAGTGTTAGTCGCCTTCCTCAAAAAGGTCCGATAGCATTACGCCCAGGCCGTATCGTACGCGTGTCTTCTCTTTGCTCGCTTCCTGCAAGTCATGCCAGAAGGTCAGACATCTCGCGGTTGCCGACCGTCTGAATGGGGTGTTGACTGTGCCGCAGATAAACTTATCTACCGAGCGACACCACCCAGACCGCATTTGTCTCGCTCAACATTGTGTCGACGCGCTAGAGGGAATACCTTCCTTCTACAAGGTATTCTCACCAGGCTTACAGAGACCATTCCATCCACGAGCGCGTTTTCGATAGCTAAGCGGAAGCCGCTGCACACATGTGCGTGTGTTTGTGTGTGCGAGTGTTGGTGAAGGTTGCCGGCGATCGGCATCAGCGTGGTGTGTTGTTGTGCGTCGGCGCATTGACACGATCATAACAACAACAACAGCTGATAAGTCAACGACACGCGGAACAGTAAACCATGCGGCCGCGAGCCGTCTTGGGTGTCTGCGTGACCGCGCGTACATCGTACGACATCGGGCGAAGATTTATCAGGTGTTTCGCGGCTAGTTTTGTGTTAGCGGCTGCGTATCTGGTGCGCCCGATGGCCCGATTAGTTCTAGCCTGTGCCGTGAGCCGAGCAGTAGCCGCGCACGATGTCAAAGTCACCGGCATCGGCGCCGGACCGCGTCGAGCTGGACGATTTGCTCGAGGAAGTGGGTCACTTCGGACCGTTTCAGCTTTGGCAGTGCACGCTGCTGCTGCTGCCCGTCATCTTTACCGCTTTTTCGAACCTTTGCTACGTCTTTACCGCCGGCGACTTGCACTATCGGTAAGCAATGGGGGGGTGCTTTCTGGGCCGTCCAGGCAGCATCCGTAACGCTACGCTACAACCTTCCACTCTTCACAGCTGCCACATTCCTGCGTGTGAAAATGCATCCACTACGGCGCTGTACAGGCCGGACTGGCTACGGGACGCGGTGCCGTTTCACGGGAAGCCAGATCTGCCCGCGAAATGTGACCGCTATCACGTGATACCGGCAAGCGAGGATTCCGTGTGCGATGCTGCTCGCTTCAATCAATGTGCCATCGAACGGTGCTCAGAGTTCGTGTACGCCGATCCCACCGAAAGGACCATCGTGAACGACGTGAGGAAATGCGCGCAGATACCAGATTGACTCTCCATAACTATCAGATGAACTGATACGTGTTTTTTTTTCTTGTTGCTATTTCATTCCAGTTCAATCTAACGTGCGAAGAGAACCTCTGGAAGGTAACGCTCGTGGGTACCGTGCACAGCATCGGCCAGTTTGTGTCGCTCGCCATGTCGGGTATCATTTCCGATCGATTCGGGCGCCGCTGGACGCTGCTGCTGTGCGTTGGGGTCGGTGCGGTACTCGCGATCATACGCTCCTTTGCCGCCAGCTACGGTGCCTTCATCACGCTCGAGTTTGTCGAGGCAATGTTTGGCTCCACCAGCTACACGACCGCGTTCATCCTCAGCCTCGAGCTCGTCGAGCCGAGGTTGCGTGTCATTGTGAAGAGCGTGATACTGGTCGCGTATGCGCTGGCCGAAGCCGTGCTCGGATTGCTGGCGATGACGTTCCGCGACTGGCGGACGCTTTTGATCGTGCTGTTCGTGCCGGGCGTACTGTCGATTCCGCTGCTTTACACCACGGTCGAAAGCGTCCGGTGGCTGCTCACCAAGGACCGGCAATCGGATGTGGTAAACATCCTGCAACGGGTGGCCAAAGCGAACGGGCGTCCCCCACTGCCCAACAGCACGCTGGACGAGTTTTACCTGCAGCAGCGGGCCAAGCTCGACGCGGAGCAGGCGGCTGACGGTGGGAAGCGCAAAACCTTTCTCCAGCTGGTCGGCGAAACCTGCCAGCACCGGCGACTGCTGCTGCGGATCGCCAACTGTGCGTTCTGCTGGTTCACCAACGCCATGGTGTACTACGGGCTCACACTCAACTCGGTCACGCTGGCCGGGGACAAGTACAGTAATTTTATCTTCATCACGCTGGCCGAGATACCCCCATCGTTGGCTATCAATTTCATACTGAATCGATTCGGCCGCCGGAAAACGCAATGCGGCTCGCTGCTACTGTCCGGCCTGTTCTGCCTGCTGGCGCTGACAGCTCTCAAAGGTAGGCAGAGCTCGTTGAAATGCTCATCCCGTCCGTCCCATCCCCAACAGACACATTCCCCAGTCCCCTGTTCTGAGCCGAGGCTATTCGCGCACCACTCATCGAACGGTTTCCGATTTCAGACATCACCTGGCTGAATGTGAGCCTGTTTTTAATGAGCAAAATGGCCATCTCGCTGTCCTTCTCCACGCTCTACATCTACACGGCGGAAATCTTCCCCACCAACCTGCGCCAGAGCTTCATCTCCTTCTGCTCGATGGTGGGCCGGTTCGGGTCCATGCTGGCCCCCCAGATGCCGCTGCTTCAGACCCTCTGGGCACCGCTGCCGATGGTGCTGTTCGGCTCGGTGGCCGTCCTGTCGGGCTTTTTGATACTGGAGTTTCCCGAAACGACCGGCGTCACGCTGCCCAACACACTCGAGGAGGCTATCGAGCTGCACAGCCGACGCCAGCGGTCTCCGGACGGTGCCGAAAAGGGGTCCTATTCTAGTCCGGGATGAGTATGACGCTCCAGTGGAAAGCTTACCCTGAAATACATATCAAACGATTTTCATTAGTTATTTACACCTGAATAGCACTCATTCAAACACGTCAGATATTGGTTTGTTTGTTGTTTTCAAATTAAATTGGGAAATTTAATTATTTTAATGAAATTTCACTTCATTGACCAAACTATATAAAACATTTATTCCAAGATTAGTTGGTTTTGCTAGTTGCTGCCGATAAAATCTCATTTTCAGATTGGGATCCTGTCATTTACTGAAGCTTTTTCAGTCAGAAACGTCTATTGGACAAACTTTTTTGTATACCAATTTCTTTTTCTGTCCGGCAACCACCGAACATTGACTAAAAAAAGCTTCCACATCCCTCCAAGCAATTTCATTTTTTATCGTATACAATCACATTTCCTTCTCTGCGGTCACATGGTAGAGTGCTGGGACGCTTAAATTTGCCTTGCTGGTTACCAAACAATCAGCGTGACCCAACTCTAGTCAAGCTTTCATTTCAAACCGCCCTGATGTGAGATAGTTTTTATTGGAAGTTGTTTTTTCTTGCCCAATTCCCGTCGCCTCATTGGGCAACTTTCGCATTCTAGGTTTTTTCCCCCGTCAGTTTGCTTAGGTTGCGCTTTTATTTCTCCACCTCGATTTGATCGACTTCCGCAGGGGAATTTTGGAGTGAAATTCTGGCAAAATTTGGGTCATCACTTCTGGGTCGATCAGTCCCAGATCTCCACTTTGGTTCTTTCATCGTGCACACTCACCGGTATGGGGAGGTGAAAAATGAAATTATTTCCCGAGGGAAACCGGGAGCCGGAAAACTAAAATCAAAACTCGGTTGGCCCACCCCGGCAAGCAAACCAGTTTCGATTCCAGCATTGTTCGATACAGCCAGTAGACGGAACACGGAAGCCCTCGCCGAGTAAGGGAAATGAAGAGTATGAGACCTTAAAGTCTCTCAAAATGATTCGAGCAAGTGCTCGAGTGTATCCAGTAGATTGTATATATGGCAACTACCGCGCCGCAACGAAACGTTGACAGAAGCTGAAAGGCATTCGAATTGGTTGAAAAGGGCTGGAAGCTCCAAAAGACGAAAGCGCTTCCATTGTCACAGAGTGGAGTGAAAGGCAGCATGTTTGCCTCTTCCGTTGCTCATGTTGTAGCTTTCCCAGGGGGAATTGTGAAACTGTTGCAAATAGCTTCAAACCGAACAGTGTTTCGAGGCGAGTAAACCAAAATACGTGTACGTCTTGTTTTACCTTCCATTCGCCATTCTTCGTTCTAAACTCCAACTCATCCACCAAACTGTCGATGATGTTCGGCAGCGTGGAAAGGATTTCAGTTTCACTCTTCCCAACTGTTTACCGTACCGTTTGCGCCGCTGCTGCTGCTGGTTTTAGAAAATGCGAAAAATTGACAAAGCCCAGCAGCAAAAGCGTGTGCGAGAGAGCAAAAACCCGGCGAAGAAATGGCTTTGAAAGATGGCAGATCTGGCCGTCTTCTCTGGCCGCCTTTATGCGAAGGTTGTCCGGGCCCCGGGAGCTAAACGGAGGGAAAAAAAACTGATTTATTGCTCGGGGGCTTAAGAGACCATTCGGCTTAACGGTTTAAACTCGATGGCTTTTGAAACGTTCAAGACGCTGCTTATGTTGTTCCTGCTGCTGCTGCTGCTGCTGCTACTGTTGCCGGTGAGGAAAACACAAACAGACCGAAATTAGGGATGGGACATTAAAAAGAATGCTTTACGGTAAGAGCCGCCCCAGCCCAACACAGCAGTCCCACAGTTTGTCACAGGATTATTAGTTTCATTTTATCGTTTTCTTAAACTGCTCGTAAACTGCTTATCGCAGCATCGCCAGCGGATGGTTGAGGTGGTGGTGGTGGAAGTGGTGTGCTTCAATCAGATGCTTTTAAACAGAATTCATTTTCACAATTTCCTATCCCCTTGATAAGAAAGCAAGCTAATTCTTGTGCTTTCATCGTACGTTCGCGTATACACACAACGCCTCACTTTATTAGTTCTCAACCCCATCAGTAAATTACTTTCCGTTTGATGATTTTTTTTTTTGTTTGCGCCTCAGAAATCAACGTTCAACAACGTCCATAAAGCGCACGAGCCCAAATTCCGGAAATCGACCAACAACCAAATGATCGTTCCAGCCGTTTGCAATAACAATTCTCAACAATTCTGCTCTGCAACGATGAATAACTGTAGCCAAACATTAAAAATACCAAAGCAAAGGATATCTACGAGAAAGCAAAAAAATGCTTTCCCTATGTATGTATACCAACACTCTGCGCTTTGTGCAACAACCGGTACGGGAAGCGGCCTGCTTCATATCCTGTCAGGAACACAATGAGCGTCCACCGGGTTTTGCACTGGGCCGCGCTTCGCCTTTTGCTTTTATTTGACAAACATTCGTGCGCCGGAACAGCGGTGAAATGAAAACTTCATGCCACGGGCAAACGTTGCCGCTGCCTTTGCCTGGTGCCCGGTGCCATCGCTCCGACCCCCGGACGCCGCTGTCGAACTCATCAGGTCCCGTGCCTGTCAGCGGCACTCGCAGGCCGGGACTTGCGAATCGATTGCACCAACCGGCCAGCGAACCGAATAAATATGGCAACGCTACCAATTTTACGGCAACTAAAAACAATGCACACGAACAAACGAATTGCACCCCGCTTCGCGTTCCGGTCAGCAGCAATCACACGTACTAGCCGTCCCTGGTCTGACCGGGCCTGTGGTCCTGCGCCCCAAAAATACCGCGCCTGTCGAACAGCACGTTGAAGAATAACAATAACAAAGGTCGGAGATCAAGCCTCGGACCTCTTGTAGCTCCAAAACGAAATTATCAGATATTTCACGGTAAAGCATTCTTTTTTAGAACACACACAAAGCCGGAACGAATCAACAACACGGTCCGATGAAAACACACATCATCCATTGTAGACCAAACCAAACCTGAATGATGGCGATCATCGGCCAGGCTCGGAACTCGGCGCTTGTTGGTCAGTGCCGGGTGAACATTTGCCTGCCTGGGAATGTTTAGATAAGCGCCGCCAGTGCCGCCAGTCTCGCCGAACGGTCAATTTCCCCACGAACGCAGGGTCATGAGTGCGCTGCATGTGGATCCATCGAAAAAGGTGTCCGTTTTTCGAGTCCACCACCAAATGTTGACGGTGGACGGTCCGGAAATTGAAGGTATTGCTTGCGTTTCCCTGCCCCCGACAAAAAAAAACCCGTGCCCAAAGAATGGAGCCATGTCGTGAGAACTGGTGAAAGGAATTCGGTTCGTTTTTTCTCTGCTCTGCCCGGTTGTTGTTATTAATGATCTTCTTCCTTCCCGTCAGCATCTACCGTGAGGCCGGTACACCTGGTGTTGCGGCGGGAGCACTTTTTTCTACTATGCCGTTGTTGTTGTTGTTGCTATCTCGACCAGCCCTCATCAACATTCAAGGATTCCGGAGAATTATTTGATTAAGATATTCGAGCGAAAGCGTAAAAAAGCCGTATTCGTGTCGAGCGCGAGCAATCCAAAAACGTGGATCAGAAACTTTGGCGAAATCCCTACACGCCTACGTGGGGCTGAGCTTCATCCAGGATGCAGAGGGGCCCGTACCAATGACGATAGGTCATGGAAAAAGACGCGGTCAGTCGGCAGAGGTAGCCTTTTTCCCTTTGGTGAAAACGATGTTGGGGTCCCGCTTTTTTCATTGCCTCGTATTTGCCATTATGGTGTAACCTTCGACCCAGAAATACCCAGCCTCGTTTTATATATACGTTTAATACCGCACGTGAAAGGTTTTTTTTTGCTCGGTTACTATATAGCTATATGTACGGTTTAGGGTTAGAAGGGTAATTTGATTTTGTTTTATCTTTTTTTTTCCTTCGTTTAATGTCAACCGGTGAGATGAAAACCTTCAGGGATTATGAATGCTGGTTATTAAATTTTCATACAGGTGCTTGTGTAAATGTCAAACAGTTGCCGCTAGAATAACAACGTGTGTCCGCTCCCGAAGGCAGGGAAAGGAGTGTTCAAACGTGTATGCCGAATAATGTTACTGTGATTATCACAACAACCAACAAGCGAAAGACATCATACACAGTCAGCTCATCTTTCTCCGGGCTTTCGCTCGGCATGGCTCGAAATAAAGTGCTCTTGGGGCAGTGTGGAGTCACACACTGCCACCTAGCCCATTGTCTGCAGATTGCTCTTATGAAGGTGTGGCTTACGGTGGCGTTAAGTATACACTCGATGGACGTGATTCCAATCCCCAGGCATCTAGACGGGGCTGTCAGTTACAGTCAATAGTAACCGGGGCCGGGATTCACCATAACCCCTTTTTGTGTTGCCCAGCGCACAAGTGAAGTCGGCACGATCCTAAATCGGACGGGTTTCCGGACATTCCCAGTGGAACAAAAGTTAACCACCCACGGTGGAGTGCCGGCTTTTTTTCATCTCCACAATGCTATTTACCGCCTGCGGTGATACCAGTGAAACCCATCGAACACAGCCCGAGCATCCCAGACCGAGTATCCCAGACACCACAGCAATAATGAAACGATGATTAAAATAAGGACGGATAATAACAATAGTAATGAAATTATTAAACCGTCCAACCGTTCGCTCATCCTCAGCCACGAGACTTCCTTGAGCCAGTCCTTGACCATCGTGGCGTATCGTGGCGTGCCTTTTCCCCGTTGGACAACACGCTTTAAGCGAAGCTCTTTAACCGTGTCTCTCTGTGGATGCTGCTTTCTGCAAAAAACTTGCCGAGAAGGCTTCGAGATGTTGTTTGTGTTAAAATTCTTTCCACAATCCTTCCCTTGCTGTCTTCCCCCCGTCCTCTCCTGTAGTGGCAAAAGGATAGATCTGAGTTGGTCCGTGGCGAGAAATGAATGAAACCGGCCGGATGGATCTATGGACGGATGGATGTTTACTTGCCGAAGAGGTTGGATTAGGCTGTTTGCCGAAAGTCACGAAACACTCACGCCCCACGAAGGCAGCAGGCACCCAACTGCCGAAAAGTCGGGCGCAGCGGCTCGGAGGATAGCTGCCTTAGTTAATCAACCAAACAATGAAATTAGTTTTTGATACGACCAAAAGCGAGAAGTTATTATAACGAGACCCTTTGAAGTGGGGTTTTGCCACAATGTAAAGAGAGAGAAAAAGTCGTCTATGTGTAGAGCGTTTGTGTGTGCTGGGAAAGGAAAATGAATCAAGCTCGGTACGCCCTCGTTCTTGGAATGGATGTCTGTGGGCAGTGAAGTTTTCATTGTTGGGAAGTTGTTTCGCGCCGTTTAGATGGAAATGTGAGAGTAACAGATTTCCGAACGATTCTTCTTACGGGTCCGATGCTTACCCTTTCGATTTCAATGCTGTGACCTCGTTAACACTGCAAACAGCATAAATAACTTATTATTTGCACTTTGCATAAGTTTTATGTAGTTTAGTTATGCACGCTAACAGGTAGATGCGAAGAATGAACTCCTAACAAACGCAGTCGAAAGCTCATGTCGTATGCACACGATAATTAGATCGACCCAAGCCGAAGGTTATGATTTATTCTTGACGCGTTGATATGTTTGGCAGCCCGTGAAAGCAACTCTCTCTCTCTTTCTCTTTCTCTGGGAAATGGATACTCGGTCCCAGAAAACCAGGGCAAATATATCATCGTTCCAATTCTAAATGGCTTGTGTTGATCGAAGATTAATCGACCACCGGGGCCAGCTGACCAACACCATAAACAGCCGCCCGAGACCGAAGGGCCACTACAAGGCAGTGGCCTAATACAAGGAAATTATCGTTCGAATACACGGGTGCATGGGGCATGTTGGTGGTGAAATTTTGCCTCCCGCCGTGCTCCTTCTGCAGCCATCCCCGCGTTCAGGTGAATTTATTGCCTTTCCAGACACGCCGACACGGTGGCATATTAATGCTCGCTAGGTTTGGTCTGACCTGATCGTTAAAATATGGAACTCATCCGTTTTGGGTACGGAGGTTTCGCACCTCACCGAGCGGACGTACAACCGGCCGCCCCACTCGAAAGGGTCCTCAGGCCTAAGAACCTTAGTCCTTCAGAGCGGGAGCGGGAACTTCATCGTTATGCAGAGAACGGAAAACAGTCACGCCAAAATGGGCATCATGATTTATGTACGCCTTCTTGCCCTTGGGGGTCTACTGCCGTCGTGATGTTTCAAATTTTCCACGCGGCCGAGCCTAGCGCCCAAACGCAGGCGCGCGCGGGCGCTCGCTCGACGGATAACGGTTCAGGTTTGTTTGTTTGTTTGCGTATTTTTATGTTGTTGCGAGCCAATCCTTTATCAAATTTGGCCTCAAAAATATACATGTTTTGAAAACATTCCGTAAAAATGACGCAAATAAATGCTCGCCGCACATGTAACGAGGGTCAGCGAAACGTTTTTTTTTTTATCGCTGTGAAGCGCCCGTGCAGTTTGTTTAGCACACTGTAATATAATCTGTCCAAACATTGATTCTAATTTCGTTTCAAACCACACACACACAACTGTCCCGAAACCACAATACCGTGCACACATTTCCTCGCGCCGAAAGCTCGACATAGGCACGACGGAGCCCAAATTTGCTCGCTGGCTGGCGCAGGCGAACGAATAAATAAACCGCAACTGTCAGCTCCGATCAGAGCTAGTCCATGGCGTGGCGTTTATTTATAGAGCTGATGTTTAGCAGCATGTCCAACACAAACACATCCACTGGGCACATGGGCTTGACGGCACCGGGAATGGGAAGCGGAAATTGGTAACTAAATTTCAATGAACCGCGGAGAGGAGAGTGTGATGTGAACGATGCCAAGAGTGGAAGTGGTGCATTTTTCATACGAATCAATTATTCGTTATTAGATATGTATAATTTAGAGCATGGTTGCACTCACTCTCCACTCATAACCTACCACGTGGCTGGTTCAACAGGCAATGGGCCACATGTCGGAGGGGAATTGATGAGCGTATCAGGTGTATGGCATTCGGTGGTTTATTCCGCTCGAAATAGACCCCTGTTGTATCCGGCTCCCCGTCTTCCAACACTTCCCCGCGGGGCGATTCACCCACCAGCAGTTGCGCGGTATCGTAATTGATGGAGAGACGCCTGGTCGGCCTTTAATCGTGCCCTGCCCGTTACGGAATTCAAGCGGAAAGATGACTATTGACCGAACCAGCTCGGACTGCATGTAATTTCTAACCAACATGGTTGCATGGCTGCGAAGGACGGTGGGCAGCGTTACGCACAGGCCCTTGCTTCAGGCCACACGGATGGAAGATTATTTTTGCAATTAAAACTGACATTCCGGATACGTCGTGATTACAAGCTTAACAAGGATTGCAGCAATACTACAGCGTGGATTATGCAGTTCGAAAAAAAACGGCCAACGCTATGTGGCGCTTTTTCCCTCCCCTCCCCCCCTATTTGCCACTTTCCGGCAATGTCGGTTTCAGAATGTTTTCCGACTAATTTAACAAGTCGCGTTAACCCGCCGCGCTAAAGTTAATCAGGTCAGTGGATATTTATTTCATGGTGCATCCCGGGGCACACAAACAGGGTGTGTTACAACAGCAGCTTTGATTTATTTTGTCCGATTTTGGACGTTCCTTCCTTCGCCCTGCCAGCGGGACGGACCTGTCTGGAATAATAAATTGATTTGTCGATTCCCCAATTTAGTATTCACCTAAATGGCCACAAACTGTTTGCCGGCCTACGACGAATGTTTGCTGGACGACCGAGCTATACTGGTGCTGCTCACTCGCCAGTGCCGTCGTGAATTCCGCCACCCCCGATCGTCGAGGACAGGATAATTGCTTGGATTAGGATTCTGGCCGCTGGTGGTGCTGGAGCGCTGCCACAGTATGCAGATGAGGTTCGACCATTTTATGGGTTTTCAGTTTCGTCGCCTTTCCTTAATTGCCGAACATAAATCGGAAACGAAGCGACGAAACGAAAAACGAAGCGAGCCAGGAGGGGTAAATCAATTTGTCCAATGTTTTTTTCTCTCTCTCTCTCTTTCTCTCGACAAATGCCGAAGGGCTCGCCGGGTGATGGAACGAATCAAAATTGGATTAGCAAAGCAAAATAAAGTCCAAAACATGGCGCAAAACCAGTCAAAACGCAATTTTTGTTACTGCAAACAGCAAACCAACCCAATCTCGAACAGGTGAAATTGACAAATGGCCCCAGCTCGCCGAAACCCTTGCCGCCGTGCTGGTGACGAAACCCAAATGGCCATTCGATATTTATGGAACAAATTTGGTGCGCAAACAAAGTCCCAACACATCTCGACTGGCTCGGTAGAAGCGTAAAACAAACCGTTACAACCGTTGATAACTTCCGCTGCCGGAAATTTACAACACCGTACAGCACGCATACACTTGCAGCACGATCGTGTGTCCCGGAATTCTATCCAGTCCCGTAAACCTTTTTTCCCCCACCCGCTCCCCAGTCCTGCTTGGACACGCTGGTGCTGAGTTGAGTCGTAAAGTTCAGCTCGGAAGATTTCCCCCACGTCCCTGCGGGCGCACAGCAGAAGAAAAGTTGCGGCAGAGACTAACGCCGCTACGCTAGGTGGTAATAAAATCAAGTCACCCCACAGAAAATTAGGGTAAAAGTCTGGGCAGTAGTCCAATTTTTACCACTCCCCGGAACGGCGAACGCAACCTTTCGACCCTGGGCGGGCGCTGGGTGAAGGGGATATTTTGCAAAACCAGTACAACAAGCTCCGCACAATTTGGTGGCAGGCCGATCGTTAGCAGCAGCCGAGGAGAACCCCCGAAACACCCCGGAAATATAGCAACATTCGAGGTTGCTAATCTACATCCGGAGCTCCCTGCCCGAAAGGCACGACCCACGGTCAACCGATTCGCACCGCTTCTGCGTCTCGAAGGATTAGCCAGTCAGCTACACCAAACCAGCTCCAGTTCCGTGCGTGTCCCGAACGGCCAGGAGGTGCCAGAAAGCGAAGATCGTATCGGCAATGCAAAAAAGGCAGACACGAAGCTGTTAAAATTGGAAATTCTAAAATTTTCATCACCTTCCATCATTCTGGCAATTCTGGAGGCAAAAAATGGAATCGAAACTTTCCCCTTAAACAACCACGCATCGCATACTGGAGGTAAATGGGAGAAGAAGAAAAAGCTATAAAAGGATCAAGTGATTGGAGCCACTCCACACCACTACCAAGCGCGTGTTGAAATTGAAAATCGATGATCCGTTTTCGGTTGTCCTTCTTGATCGGACATTTATGGTCTCCGCCATGCAAAAAAGGGACGGGAAATCGGGACGAAGCGAAAACATGATTACCGGAAGTAATCCTAATCCGCTCCCCGCAGTCAATACGGTAACGGACCCTTCTGCTAAGACAAACTGTCGAAATCGATTGGCACGAATAAGCGTCAACGAGCGTTTTCCTTTCGCTTAAGCACACTTTCACGGCCGAAAATGAAATCGAAAGGAAATGTACCGCACGAAGCCGGAGTGGATAACACCCTCTATCTCGGTGTCCGGGTTGCAGTCATTGGCTAGATGAGGACCCTTACACCGACGAAAGCGGAGAGCAGTACCACACTTCTTTAAGCACTGCATAAAACCAACGCTACTACCCCCGTTTAGCAACAGCATGAAGGACCATAGGACCGTCGGGAAATGGATGCACATGTACCCAGCATAAATATGTATGCGAACGCCCGTCTTATCGAAAGTTCCCCATTAAGAGGTGGGTTGTTTTGAAGCGTGTGCCTTTACACACCGACCACCAGCACCACGAGCTTTCGGTCGAAATCCTATTAGCATAAATCGTGGTTTTGATAAATATAATAATTTTACTTCACCACCACCACCACCCGGCGAGACTCCCGGCGGCTGCCCCGAATAGACCCTAGAAGACCTAAATCGTGGGCGTTTCCTGCACATCGTAACCGGTTGGACCGATGGTTCACCTTAGTGAAAAACGATAATCAAAAACCTTCCCTTATCCGGGGATCTAATTCAAAAGTTCCATTTTGCAATCATATCACAACGGCTGCTTGGGCCGATGGCGATGGCTTTGCTTTCTGGCTTTTTCCATCCAATTTGCCCATCACCGGTTCCATTGCTCATTTTGGGGTTCTTCATATTCGCACAGCGCCCGTCGATCTGTTCACATTCTAACCCCAGCAGGGAAAGCGGATTATATGCCGGCGAATGAAAAGTTTTGAACGAATTTATTTATTTCGGGGTTTTTTTCCTGTTTCGGTTGCATGATCGGAATGCTTAAAGCTGCCAATGATGGCTTATCAAACTTTGACCTAAGTATATTTGTGTATACCAGATATTTAAAGACAGATTTGAGCAAAGTTATATCAAGACGAGAACGAAGCCACTATGGCAAACGTGTTTATATAGTAATTCATCTTCACATCCCAGTGCATTCCATTACCAATCACTACCTCACCATGTTGGTTGTGCAAACTTAAAAATTTTGGTTGTTCTTTTTTTAAAAGAACCTTACCCACTTTTCAAAAAAAAATCATTTACCTTCAACCCACAGATATTCAAAAAACAATCTAGATGAGTATCTGAAGAACCAACTCTACCGTATCGTTCACTTTAATCTTCCAAACAACCCACCGCATTGGTTATCGATTTTGAGTAAATTTCAGATTAAAATTACCAAATCCTTGGCCCCACCGTACGTATCTACACTCATCCACACATCTCTGCACCAACACACACACACCACTTCCAGGGTGGTTGGAATTCGATGCGCTTTGGAAAATGTGCGAAAACATTCAACGATGCTGACGGCCCTTCCCAATCGATAGATAGCCGAACTTTTAATTAAGATAAAAATTCATCCCACGTAGCAGGTCTCCGTTTTTCCACAGGCCGCTTTCCGTCGGCCGCCTCGACCTAAACGTATTCGAGAGCCAAACAGCCCAGTAGCAGGCAGCGTATCGTCGGCATTTTCCAAGAGATTCGGTTTCAATTATTTCCTCCGAGAGAATATTAATTTTCCGCTTTCACATATTTTACCCTCAGCGCTTGATGGATATCCAACCAGCAAACAACAACTTCTGCCCGCTGCCAACTTCAGCATGCTCAGGTGTCTCGGGGGTGGGATATCCGTCTTATACCAGGGTAAGCTTTATTCGGCCGCAACCTATCGAGGAAGCTGGCATAAGGCGAACCAAAACACTACTTTAAATCCAACCTATCTTGAATATAATCCAATATTTCGGTGAACTCGTCAATGCTTAGGCCGGTTGGAATGCGTTTGCGAAGGAATTTTCCGTGGGATTTATTTAATTATACCAAATGATGGGGCCCTACAGTGAAGGATAGTTTGTACCACGCATGGTCTGCCACACTTGATTAATTTATTTGATTTTCCAGTAATCGTACCCAGCAACAACCGACCAGTGGTTAATCGAAAAAGCCATAATCGGCCAACCAATTCATTTGCACAAGTCGATATAATTCCAATAAATTCTGTCCAAAATGGCTATGCGATCCCTCGCGGTAGTGTAGCAACCTAAGTACCACTGTACATGTGAACAAACCGGCGTAAGAGAGATGGTACGGAAGTTTTTCCACCCTGCTGCTCCAATTCGCCACCAAACAGCAACCAATTGTGTAATGAATTTTAATCCGCTTGGAGCGCAAGGGTTTGGAAGCAGATAAGAGCATTATGTTTGGAACAATATTTTTGCACACACCGGCGGTAAGGCACAATCATCGCGAGCGAAACTTCACATCTACTTGCTGCGTCTGTTTATGCCTTCGGTTACCAAGTGGGGCTTGTGTGCGTTTGTGCAAGTCATCTTTCAAAAGAGAATTAAAACTGAAGCTCGGTTTCGGATTGGATAATTTCAGCATGAACGAGCCTTTCTTTGCTTGCAACGACCAAGCACCAAGTTTACGCAATTGTACTTAACCGTTGAGGCGGAATAAGAACAACTCATTATTATGTCCAACTGCTGCTGCTGCTGCTGCTGCTGCTGCTGCTATGGCATTATCGAACATTGAACAATAGGTATTGCATACGCCTGTACTGTAATTATGTGAGTGCAAAGGATTGAACGGAATCGCAACGGGGTCGGAGGAGCAGCATCGCAACACTGTCATCTCGTTTGCGTAACACACAGCTCCAGCTCCAACTAAAATGGCGTTGGCTACGTGGCTACGAAACTAGCTTGTTTTCTCCATTTGCCACGCACTGTGCGTCATGGCGAAACGTGTACACCCTCTCGAAGGAAGCACCATTTTCACAGCTCTTGGTAAAATTCAAATGTTTTCCACATGCCTTCCATGGAGCCATCCACCGGGTGCGTGCGCTCCTGCGTATGGTGCCCATGCGACAGCACGTCACGTAGCTTCCGTTTTTCGGTGACATTCGCTTCGCGCACGGAGCTGCGTACAAACGACTCCTCGCGCCTGCAAATGTCAAACGGCTGACAGTAATGAGAATGACAAAGTGCCACTATGTGCGTTCCATACTCCTGAAGCGGGGGGGGGGGGGGAAAATTAGGTCGACCACTCGCCAAACGGGACCGAGGCGAGGGCGAGAACGCTCGAGAGACACTCGCAGTAAACGAAAATCACTCACGTACCGACCACCGGCCGGAATGTTTGTCTCGTCTCGCTTTGGAGGTGTCAGGGCGGTGTCGTGCACACTAGAGTCAACAGCAACACAAGCAACGACTCAACTCTCTTGCATCAATATCGATGGAACGTTTTTCGCAGCACACGATCAGCAGCATGAAACCACCAACCATAAAGCCAACGGGTTTGATCCGTTCATCAAAAAGTAGTGAAAAATAGTGGCACACCAGTCACCCGACACAGGGTTGACACGGCATGAGATTTATGTATCGAGGGGATTACAGAAATAAATGGCACGCGCTAACTCTTGCGTCAACAATGTTTGTAAACATCACGGTTTCCATCTTGGCGCTTCTCGACAGCACGAAGATACCGATGCGGATGCTGATAGACCAGGATGTTGCCTGAAGTTGACAACTCATCCCCCACCCTCGCTTAACCACGTCACAGCCACACTCGAACGCTCATCACGATTACATCATGTCGTATGTTAATTAATTTCCCACCCAGTGCTCTCCGCTCCCGGAGCTTATTATACATTCTTCAAACAGGTACGTATGTCAAGGACATCCACAAACACACGGACACACACACTCACACACACACACACCACAGAAGTGCTGGCTGAACGACACCCCCTGTCCGGATGCGGCACGGCCAGTGCAGAATCACTGCGACACAATTGAAATATGACACGCTTTTGACGCCCTGACCCCGGAGAGCACATGACGTACACCGGTTTGCGGTTCGCCGATACCCGGGTGCCACCTTGCCGATAGACCACGGAGGCTCGTGCTTTGTTGACGTTCTTTCCCGGAAGTGCTTGGTATCGATGGTATCGGCACGGCTGTGACACCGTAACCGCCATTGTGGTTTGCACGATGCAGTGAAACACGGATACTCAAACCAACCGTCTTGAAGCACAGCACGTTCCTGCCAGCGGAGAGATCAGCTCGAGCAGTCAATGCTTTATTTTCGTGCCACAGCTAAATTAAGATAACGTGTGCATGGTTCAGGCGTCACAAAAACAGCCAGCAATGCTTAATTTTCTAGTGCTGATGGTGCGATGACACGGCACAGTTATATTCTAACCAGCACAAAACACTATCCGAACTATCGGAAACCAGCGCTCTCTCATCATAATCACGAACGATTCCAGCGTTCTACCACTCTAGAACACAAAAACAATCACACCACCACGCCTTGTGGTCGGGCGTCTCTCTCATCTTCTCATTTTACGCCCAGGACACGTACCCATCATATCAACAATTATAGTTCACTGCGCAAAAATTAATGCATCACTTCCGTGCCGACTGGACCCCCACCGCACTCCATACACATGTACGCAAAACGATTGTCCAACGTCCACCGGGCGTGACTCGTCTAGCAGCATCTCGTCGCTCCCACCGAAACCCGTCCCCGACCGTCCCCAGCAGGGACTATCATCGTCATCTTCACAGTGCTGCGGTCCTGTGGTTAAAGTGCTCGTGCCGTTTCCAACCAGCGTCGGCTCCAGCGTGAACGTGGATTGGATTACCGGATACGGGATTCTGACGGGTTCGCCGTCGTCCCGGTCCCGCCCAACCTCACACACTTTAACTCTCGCCACTTGGCTCATTTACATAACGCGCCTGGTGGCTGGAGAAGGTGGTGAAAACGGTAGCGCTTGTCGATGGTTAACGATACCCACGGCTAACGAAGTATGCACAGTTTTTGTTTCAACGACACCCCATCCGCAAGCGCAAACGGAGGAGAGACACTTTCCCTTTTTTTTTAGCTCTCCCCAACTATATATTGAGTGCGGCGTAAGTGTATGCAAAGGATTATTAGATACTCTGGTGCTGCGTTTCTTGCGATCAGCTGCATGAGCTGAGCTTTCGCCACGGCTTTGGATCGTTTTTCGTATTCAAAAGCTGTTGATAAAATAATTTAACTTCTTCGTTCGTTCTGCGTTCGATCGGGGGGGGATGTAAAGAAACGACCGCCGTGGCCGTTCGGGCTTTTCGATATCGTCGTCTGGTGGTAATGCTTGCAAACAACACATTTACTTCACTTGGTAAGCCGTATCGAGAGTATGGATTTAATGCGGAATAGGGAGCTTCCATTCCAAGGGACATTACATTAACAAATCGATTTTATGAAGTCGAGAGCTTATGGTAATGTGAAACTTAATCCAAAAATCAAATAAATTAACAAAAAATGGGGAAAAAGATGCCATCCTTAATGAATTATAATTTCGATCTTATCTGCAACCTGATTAAGAAACCGACAAGCATGTCGCTAAGAACGATTTGCGTGAAGCTCTCCAACCAACCAAACATCCCCTTCACATATGCTGAACGGCACTTTTTGCTCGCATTTTGTAAATGCACTGTGCATCGTTGTGCATTGTGGCAGCGATTTATTGCCCCGGCAACCATCCCAACGTGTGGGCAAAGTGTTTTTCGCCCGGCAGACAGATCCGTACCGAAGTGCACTCCGAAAGAAAATCAGTCGACTGCATCTCGGGGCCAACCGAGGTGGGTCTATTTCATCCATTCACCCCAGTCCCAGTGCAGTACGGCAACTGATCCTGCCCGCCCGGTGGCGGTGAGCGTGCAATTAAAATTTTCCCCAGAAAACAGAAGCTGTCCGGTGCTACAAATGGACACCGACAGCTGTTGTCGTTCGGGCAGGCGTCTGGTGCGATTGCAGGCGCAAAAGTCCGCAAAAAGTGCCGAGTCCGTTCCCCATCCGCTCACCTGTCAGTCAGTCTTGTGTGAAGCACTGTGTGGGCTTGGGGTTGGGGCGCCTGTTTAGCGAAGGCAAGTGAGCAGGTTTCACCTTTTCCATTCTGTATTTCTGTTTGCCGTAAAAGCAGCATCCGACCCACACCATCAACAGCATGTGGTGAACGATAGTGCTCGGAAAATCATTTCAATCATCGCCGCCGCACTTGATGATGCCGATGATGATGTGTCAGACATTGTTTCCTTTTGGGACGTGCATCCGAATCTTATCTCCCCTCAAAAAATGGAAGTTGCTTCGCAAATGGATCTTTCAGGTATGATCCTTTTCAGTCTATGGCTATGTGAGTACGTGCACAACACATTTTTATTTACTCTGGCCACTTTGCACCCCCGGAGAACACACAAGCTCACGCCGCACAGTATGCTTGTATTCTTACCGCCCTCCTACAGGGCGCCGTAATTGCAAGATTGCCAAAGCTCGCACCGGAAATGCTTTCGAAAGTAGAACAACATGCTTTTTCTATCCCCAGTGTATCTGGAACGCCAAACGCCTGGGGAACAGATAAAAAAATCGAACAACGGCTGATGGGACGCCGTAAAGTAAGGAAAAAGCACCACCAAGTCTGAAAACAGCAGCCACACCGAACCACTTGCGAGTGAGATAGCAGCCAACAGACACACACAAAAAATCCCCGAATGATTGAAGCTTTGGAAATAATTGTTTGCTTTCGTCTTTGTTCGCGCGCGAGCGCGCATGTTGCTGAGGAAGCGATAAACCTTTTCGCCCAAAGCTTTGGCCCTCGGCTCCGGCACATAAGGAGTACGTCCGTGTGCACAAATTGAAAAAAAAATCTTCCTTTTCTTCCCGCCAGCCAGCGCAACTGACTGGTGCATTAGATTGCAGCGATTGCATCCAGCAGGGAATGGACTGCAGCCAAATGCTTCCCGCCTCAACGGTGACGGTACTGCCGCAGTTCTTAGTTCATTTTCGCGTCCGGAAACTGAATTGCACATTGTAAAACAGATTATCCTGCACTTTTCGTCCGTTTGGCAAGCCATTGACGCTGACGCTTGCCTCAGGTAAGAAAAACAGATGCTTTTACACAAAACGTACATACTGCACACATTCCCCCTGCGGTCGGTGGATCTTTTTGGCGAATAAGTAAAACCCGAGCAAAACAAAAAACGCAATTACACCGAGGTGGAGAGCTCCGGGAAGCTTCACTTTGAGCGCAAACAACGTTCAGAGCGTGAACCATTGTCCTAGTTGCTTAGCTAGAATAAATTCTCAAATTAATTGCTAAACGCAACTTTTACTGTTATAATAAGCTGCATCAAAACAGCGACACAGATACATTTCCTTTCGCCACCTTTATACATCTTTAAGTACGCATTTAAAGCGAAACTTTTCCCCCGTAAGCAGAACACAATCAAAAGGAAACTGTTTCCATTGTACGGCGAAGAATACGATACTATAAACAACAAACGCTTTGCAACAACGCCTGCACTTTCGGAACCTTGGCGTCAACCGTGCCTCTGTTGGTATCTTTTTTTTTTGTGTATGTGTGTCCGACCACTTTTCTTTCGCTCTGTGTCCTTTTCGTGAAGCGTCCGGAAGCGGACAAAGAAGCACATTTTTGTCCGCTGGCATGCGGAGGAGGCTTGGGAACGGGTGGGGTACAATGAGCAAGTCGACTTTTTCCCTGCGCTTTCCCTGCAAACCGGCACCAAGCTCAAGCTCGCCAGATAAGCGAAGAAAGAGGCAGGCTTAAGGAATCATCCCACACAAAAGACAGCTCCCGGGGCGTACAACACCGGACGGATGACAGACAGGCGACCTGGTTGTGTTGCGGTGTACGACCTGGATTTACTTTCCTGTCCACCCACCCTGCCCGCAGTGCCACAAACAAAGGCTATGCATCATTTCTAAACCTACGAGACGAGACGTGGCAGGGTGGCTCGATCCTCGTTACGCCTACCGAGGTGAAGCCACTCTTGCCAACCGTGAATTGAAACTAAGGACTCTAACCGCTGCAGGTCTATCGTTTTCGCCTGGCCCCACACACACACACACACCGACCGTTGGCAACCCTACTGATGGATGGGATAATGGAACTCGTTAGGCTGTGCGGCCGTATCGTGACGAAGGATCTCTTGTACCAGTTTAGCAACTGCCAACACACACTCACACACACACTGGTGCTCCCTTTTGCAGAAACTATCCCTTTCAATCGTATCTCGGGCGTCGGCATTGCCTTCGTCATTCATTCCGTGCGCCACGGGGAAAAGTGCACTCTCTTACCAGTTAGCCATATCCGCCATATGTAAAGCCAGTCAAAGGGTCCGGGAATGTTGCACATCCGACATGAGTACTGGTCGCCGGTACGGCTCTACGCTTCTGGCCAACCCGTGCACCGTCCGAAGCGATGGATAAGCGGGGTCGACAGGTGCAGGCCAAAAAACCTTACCATTACACACACACACACCCACTTTGCCAAACGATGTCGTGCCGCTTTCTCGTAACAGTTTGTCGGACGCCGTTCAGCAAAGGCGCTTGCCGTGGGATCGGGAGATTAAATCCATAATTCATCCCTGCTGCCATGCCTACCACAACAGCGTATTCACAGTACGACCGACCAAATAGAAGCGTGGTGGGGAAAAAAAAGGAAACTCCAAAAAGTCTTCCACGAAACGAAAACGGAAGCCGCGCCGAGCGCTATCAGTGCGAAATCCATCAGGCTAGATTTACCTTGCCGTCAGCCCAGACAATCGTCTGAACCATCGGACTTGATGTATTTTGGGGGCTAGATGTTGAGCGAACCGGACGGTGACGGACGCACAGGAGACGTTCGCCGCTCTGCTGTCAAGCCGCATGCTTTGCGTAGCTTCCAAGGTTTTCGACCCGTGGTCGCATTTTTCACCACATTATAACATATTTATTATGATAAAGTGCTTTTTATCACGTGATTTTTCGACTTCTGCCAGACACACCGCGGTGGTGGTGCTTATCTTCGTGCTCTTTCCCGGCGTGCCGGCTTGCGAGCGTGCGCTAGCGTTATAAGTTTGGTAAGTTTTATAGTGGTTTCTTTACTTTCAACTGACATTCAAGTCGAAAAACTAAACACTAGTTTACCCGTGCCGGGCGCGTCTTCTGTAGAACAGTTCATATGTACGCATACGGTCACATGCGGTATACACTGTTAGAAGCGAAGTGATTTATTTTACCGCAATGCTACA
The DNA here is from genome assembly GCF_017562075.2 of Anopheles merus. NCBI lineage: Eukaryota > Metazoa > Arthropoda > Insecta > Diptera > Culicidae > Anopheles > Anopheles merus. The sequence goes on from NC_054082.1 coordinate 1,421,994, forward strand.
CACAACGACGTGAAGATGTAATTGAACGACTTTTATACCCTTTTGTCGACAAAATAATGACTTGGCAATTATATTTCATGCTTTTTTGAAGGGGGGACAAAAGCTGTTGTCGTATGTGTGTATTGCTCTATGAAATGGATACGCTTCTTCACAAATGCCACACCTTTTTCATGCACTAAACGATTTCCGAACTTAAAAAACATCACCACAGATGATTGACAGGCGGCGTATGTATATGCAAACAAAGAGAACATAAGTTGGTCCCTTTTGACAAAAGGAAAAGAAATCGAGGGTCTGCTACCTTAAAGTGGACATTCTTCACGTCCACTACCGAGAAAAGTGGTTACTTACCCACAGCATGTTACCCGCACGCTCAAACAAACCGAAACAAAAGAAACTGTAAACCTTTTGTGGCTCCGTTAAAGTTGAACTATTTTCAACCAAAAATAAGCGAACCAAACGAACACACCGGAAATGAAGCTCCAGATCGCAGCAGCAGGAAAACTCACACCCAACACAGGCAGGGCAGAAACCCAATCGACCGTGCAGCCTAAAGAGGGTTGGTAAAGGATTCAATTTGCCGAGAAGTCAGGATGTCGATTGTTCCAGTAAGCTTTTTGTTGTGAGAGGAGTAAAATGTGTTTATATGTGCGTGTGTGTATGTGTGTAAGGTGAATTGAATGGGTGGGATGTGGGGCAAAAGGATACCTTACACATTCCGCAGTTTGGCACTTTCGATCACGCAAGCGACAAACATGGGACGGTTAGTTAATATTGCCCAGGAGAAGCATAGTAGCGTTGATATCAAGAGTGGGTTTCACTGGAAAACCCGAGAGCTAATATTGATGACCTCTGGTAAACGATACCCGACAAAAAGGTCACTTCAATAGTGCGTCAAGGACTCTGGAAATATTTTTGTGAATTCTTCTTTCAACCCCGCAACTTCGACGATTATTTCACTGCGCATTCAACAACAAAAAAAACAGTATTGCGACTATCGTAAGAAAGAGAACGGAATATACTGTACAAATTGATCAATAACACTGCAATTGATCTTTGGGATTGCAAGCGATTTGTTAAGGAACACCGACGCTGAACCGACGAGAATGATAAATGTCCGTAGAATAACTCGTACTTTCCCAGTGCAATGAAACGCGATACAGCCCAAACCGTGGGGGAAAAGAGGCCATCCATTGTCCTTCACCTTGCCCAAGTACACACACATACGCACACATCCCTGTTATCTTTTATCCCTTTGGCATAGTTTGGTCGGACCACCATTGCCCCATTAAGGTTGTGTCTTATTTTCTGCACAATCAGCATATTTTCCTTTCATAGATTTCCCAGCTCTTCCGCCGGTGCTGGGCTGAGATCATCGTGTACCGCCGGGATGGCCATTTGCCGCAAGCACTATCCGCCAGCACAACCAGAATCCACTAACGGTGCAAAAAGGGCTCATTCTCTCATTCGCTCTCTCTCTCTCTCTCTCTCTCTCCCTTGCCAAGTTAAACGGTGGGGCGTTGGGAGGCACCGCTGAAAGCGACCTATTGTTTGATTCCATAAAACACTCGAGTGATCATGGACGGTATTGTTAGTCGTTTTCCTGCCGTTAGTCCGTCAGCAGCACGGTGCAGCAGAAGAAACACCAACACACAATAGCCACGGTACGGTGTGTGTGTGCGAATGTATACCAAGCCGTGCCTTTCTGTTGGAAGAACTCAATCACTGCACGGCTGCAGCATCACAATTCGTCCTAACATACACACGGTACTGAGCTCGAATCGCGAAACTGACGCATTAGACGAGTTGAGGCAAGTGTGAGCAGTTCATGGCTTATTATGTCACACCAGTGGTACGGCACCTCCACCCAACCGTAAACGGCCACCTATTGCGGTCTATTGTACGGTAACCGAGTAGCTTTTAAGAAATGGCGCTGCCATTGCCCCTCACCACACATTCATCTTGATCCACGCTTCAGTCCACGTGTACGGTATCGCAACCCATTCAACCGAACGTTCGCAAATCGTCCTCACTTATATCGGCATTATGGTCGTCCGGGACTCTCGTGGACACAGGAGTGCCCGCAGAACCCACCGAGAACGGAGCAGCGTATGCTTCTAGCCACGAACAGGAATGTGACACAGGGGGTGCTTGTGCTTGATTGAATCAAATGTGTGAAATTGCTGCATCCTTCCCTACAGCAGGAGGTGGAGCATTCCTCCGGCGCTCCGTTGGTGGTTATCGGGAGCGATCACAATGGATGGGTACGGACACACCAGCCCGGGGGGTGGAAACGGTACTTTCGAAGACGCTTTCGAGAGGGACTCCATAAGGAAATGACGTTCGAGTTACTGCGGTGGGAGGCGAGTTTTGTCATGATACATGGAAACGCGCTAGGCAAGAGAGCGAATCATGCCCCTTTCCTTCCAATTTTCCGGAGCACAAACACAAAAGCTCGCAAGCCCGCCACTCCATCGATACGCGACGCCTACCCACACGTGTCAAGAGTGAGTATGGTGTTGGCGGTACGGTACGGAGGCAGCTTAGAGTGAACATCATTTGTATTGTTCTCTCTATTGTGGAAAATTCAATTTTCACCCATCTCTCCCCATCTACCACCTGCCCCCAGTTTTTGTACCGTGGACAAGTGATGAGCCATCACTTCCAACAGGCTGCGCTTTTCCCAGGCTTTCTCTCCCACTCCAAATGCTCGCGCGTTCCCTCACACACACACACACACACACACACGCAAACACATCCCCATGCACACTAGCGAAATATTTAATTCATGTTTCACTAACGAGATAATTCTTAGCAAACATGACTAGTCATCATCATAAATATTGTATTATGCAAATGTGTGCCTTGTAACAGCTTGTAAAGCTGCATGTCGAGGGTGATTTTTCCCTTTTTCCAACCCCAACCCCATTGCACCCGTCATGCTTCGGCCCTTTCTTGCTTCATTACCTAACATTCCCGTCTTAAGAACGGTGGAAGCTGAGGCTTATTTTAATTTTTCTTGCCGCGCTCGTGCGCGCACCGAGCATTGACAAAAACGCTAGCTGGCAAAAGTTGGCCGTAAATTTGTACTTTACCAACGTTCTTTCAGCTCCAATACATGCAACTTTAGCTTTCTGGAGCGCCGTTCACTTGTCTCTGCCAAAGAGGTAATTGAGTTTGGGCCTGTTTGAGCAAATTTACTAAATAACTTTACTGAAACCTGAATTCATCAGAACTGCACGTGAGCGCCGGTGCGGATTCGTGGTGCAATGAAAGTTCGGCCATGTCACAGCCTCCATTACTGCCTCCATATCGAACCGGCACACACCACTCACACACACACACACACGCACACACGCATGTACTGATTTATTTACCTTCGTGAAAATCTCTGACCGAAGCATTTCTCTTGACAGCTCCGAGGACAGACTTACTTCGCTGGCCAGCTTAATACGCCCACCGAAATGTCCCCGTTACGGCATTTCTGTCAGGCTCAAAGTGTCATTACTGGTGTTCATTCTTTCGCAGTAGCAACGAACTTGGGCGGGCTGTCGGTTCCATCGTTTCCCCACGCTCTACGCTCTGAGAGAACCTGACAATAGAGAATGCTTGACCGTGCGGTAGCAATAATGGGGCGCCGTGCACATCAAAGGATACATGTGGCAGTTACATCCAGCTGACCGGGGCCTGTGTCAATATTGTATCATTTGTGCACGTTCAAACCAATCTCACTAATAGAAGTAATGAAGATATCATGTCGTCGCAATCTTCAAGCCGTCGTCCGGTTCGTCAAGCAAGGAGCAAGGGCGGAAGGAACCCACCTAACCACGCACAATAATGGATCGCTCGTTCGGCATCTATTGACCGGGTTGGTTTATTTCTTTTCCCCGCTGTTCACGGACTGCCTTGGTTTACCTTCGGTGTGCCCGCACCCCTGCAAAGGCATCGTCAGAATGTTTCCAAGAAACCATTTATTTTACGCGACACCGTTACCGGTTCGACCACACGCCGCCTCGCATGAGGTGTATGTGTGTTCTATAGCAACTGAGTGCGTGGCCGGATATGTTCTACAATCAATCAAAACTGGAAAAATATCCAATCCTCCCTTTGGTACCGGCCCGATGACGGCCCGATGTGCTCCCCACAGTGCAATCGATTTTCCCCAAGCATCAGCCAAAAGGAGTGGCCGGTCACGGGGCACTTGTATTTGCCGCCTCACCGTCACCCTGCCGCCAAGAATCTCCCGCCCCGCCGCAATTCGGTGTTTCGTGATCGGGAGCAAAATCGTTTCTCATTTATCAGTCCCGTGGCGATGGTGACCATCGGGGTCTATTTTGAGGAAGGTCCGCCATATCGACACGGTACGGTACTGCCACTGCTGGTGCTGCCTCCTTTTTCGTAGGAATCTCAATCAAATGAGGAATTCGATTCGTTACTGTTGTTTCGCCGTTAGCCTGGATCACCATTAGTTTCGCGTCTACGTCTCTTCGTCTTCGAAGCTCCGGCGCTTGAGAAGCTCTCGACAGAAGGTCACCATAGAACGAGTTTTTTTTCCCCCCCAAACCACTCCATTGCTGCCTGCTCGTCCGCTGTGTCGTGACGGGCGACGCATATTTCATCCGAGCGCAAACATATTTCCTGACGCTATTTCTGAAATGTCTGAAGCCGCGTAGGACGGCAAGATTTATCGCAGGACAATGCATCGGTATCGGCTCTGCTATTGATTGGGTTTCGCCCATGACGTCTAAATTGGACCAGAAGATGCAAACGTGGAGGTTGTTTGCCGTCTGCTGAGCATAATCAAATTTATTAAATGAAATTTATCAAACAGAACCAATCATCCGCTGTTTGCCAATGGATCTTATCGTTACAAGCAAACATTAAATAACCGTACCTTTAAATAACGCGCTGCTGAAGTTTTCCCCCGTCGGTGCGTTCCGTTCTCTTGCGCCACTACTACCGACGGCTGCTTCGGAGCGAAATTTACATAGCAACACCGCCAACACCGAGCCAAAGGCAATGCTAGTACTCTCGCTGATTCCTGTTTCTGTGCGCACTTTCTTCCCACCTTCTTTTCACTCAGCACTACTTCCACCAACTCTCCTCGCCCACCGGGTATCGTTACTTTTCTGGGCACGGTTTTCACTTCTCCGGCTTTTCACTGCTGCTTCGAGTAAACACGCCCGTTCCCAGATGGCCCCCACCGGGCCGGAATCCTGGAGCCGATGGTGCGCCTTTTTCCTTCATTAAGCTTTTATGCAGATTAAGCACAGACGGACCGAAACCGAGATGCAGGGCGGCAAATAATGGACAATCATATCGCGACGAAGAGCCGCCGGGCGTGCCCCGGGTCCTCAGACTCGCGCTCCAACAAAGGACACTCGGCAACTGTGCGTTACGTGCCTGCGATAAGAAAGTGGGCAACCCAAAATTTACTCACAAACGATCCTAACCTTCTTCCAACGTCGAGCCCTCGAGGTTGGGAAGGGGGGCGGGAAGTTGAATGAATAAATTCGGGTATTAGGTTTCGATTTTCTGCCGCGCTCGCGTTGTCACCGTTTGCGGCTTTTGAAGCACTTTTTAGCAACTTTAATACACTTTACCACTTAACACTCTGCACCGCGCAGCGTGCAATCATGCATTTCCTTCACTTCCTGTACACATAAAAACGAAAGAAAACATTCAATTTCAAACCACACGCTGACATTCACAACCTTTTGCCCTTCAAGCCGAAAGGGAAACAAAAGATCCATTCACCAGTCGGTCTTCTCCCAATGCTGTGCCTGTACTTCTCTGCCAAATTCCAGGAAACTTTCATTTCTCCAGTTTCACCGCGACAACGGCAACGAAACAAACAACTCTGTCAGCCGATTTTCCGCCCAAGGTTGACCGCGATTCGCCCGGGCCCGATGCGCCGATCACTCAATCACGAAAAACGGGAGCAGCTGATAATAAGAAACAATAATAAACAAAAGGAGCGCCGTCGGAACGCCGAGGCCCGGTAGCGTCACGGGGCAGGACCAACCTGAACGGCCGCATTTTTGGGTGAAACTTTTCCGCAACATTTGCCCGTGCCCGGGGACGGTGGCGTCCTGCCGGCCGTTGCTGTTGACGTTGCCGTCACCGTTCTCTTTGACTTTTTGGCCTCGCGCAGCAGCCGAATGCCGGTTGGCTGGCGACCGCTGACGGGCTTTGTGCTTCACTTATTGTGCTAGCCGCTTCTCAAAGGAAAACTTTTGCCCCCCTCCCCGCCCGCATTCACGCTCACTTCCTGGGATACGCACTTTCCATCTCGCACACTCGTACACACCAGCAAGTCAATTCTTCTTCTTGCCATCAAAGTCGCGGGCAAAATTGTTCGACGAGCCGAGCAGCCGAACAGCAGCGGGATAAAGAACTTTCGAGAGCAGAATAGACTCCGGAAAAAGATCACAATAAACAGAAACTTGCTTGCCTACTTGCGTAGACTAACTTTTGGCGCTCCGTTTCGCGCCTTTCGTCCTGCCGGGGACCGCCCGGAGGCCACACACTTTTCCACAACAGTTTCCGCTCGCACGACCACACGTAACGGAGCGAGTTCAGCAGTGTCAGCTCGATTGACTTGCCCTGCTGGCGCGCGATTTGTACATGTCATTGATTTGTTGCTCCGACCGAATCACTTCACCGAATCAATCAGCAAACACACACACACACACACACACACACACACACACACACACACACACACACACTGGTACACGGTGGGGTGTTGGTTTTGCAATTTTTATGTTCACCTGTTTCGCTTACTTGTCAACACTTTTTTGGGCCACTGTTTGCATTTACGTTAGCGACACAACAATACCCCACCGAGCGAAATCCTTTCAATCGCGCCCACGACCATGTTTAACTACAGCTATTTCTTTTTACAGTCAACCTTCACGTGTGCCCTTTCTGCTGTCACAATCGCGTAAACCGTATCCACCCACGTGAAGCGCAGGGCGTGCGGCTGTACACGCTCGGCCCATATCACACAGTACTCCTTTCCGTGTGTAACGCGTTGACATTCACAACCTACCGCACTGCAAATCCGGTGCCAAAATCCAACATACACACACAATAGCTCTGCTCCCGCACCGAGAGCTCGGGGCCGTATCAAGTGGGCGAGGACTCGGAACACAACTCGTCGTTCAATCGCGCTTCCCTACCAACCGGACAACATTGCTGGCTCTGACTGGGACGTCCGAGTCCGTGCCGTGCTAAGTGCCTGGTAACGCTCCCGGTCTGTTCGGGCCCCTCGTACAGGCAGCTGTCAAACTTCGGCACCCTCGCCTTCGGCTGCCAATATTTACCGCCATGATGAGCAGGCGCACTGAGCCGCGGAAACGCCAGCATCCATCGCGTGTACGGGCCGCACACAGGGAGCCTCGACTACCCGGACCCGTTCGGGTTGCGTAGGGAAGCGTTACGCGGAAGCGTTACGCGACTGCCGTGAGTTCCTTGGGCAGAGGGACGCTTGCGCACCAGCGCTGAGTGACCGGTCGAGCGAGCTTTTTCCCAATAATGTTCCACTTTGTTTTTGTTTGCCCGTACCCGTACGGAAGCTTTCGCACACGAAAGTCGCATTCGGCCGCCCTGCGTACGACACTGACGTACGTCAAGGGACTCAGCACGGCGTACAGTTTCTGGCAGCTTCTTGCAGCACGCTCGCCGGACCGTTGCCGGTCCTTTCACCGCTCCACTGCATCCCGAAGGCGTTGACAGCGACATATTTTAGGGGATTACTGAATCGATCCCCCTGGATGTTTTGGCCCCGGTCAATCGTTCGGTGAAGCGTACCGCCAACGAACATTAGCACTGATGGCCGTGTGTTCCGAGCTTTAGCAGGATGATCATGTTAAGCACGATAATAGTGCGCTTCCGGATTCCACAGCGCTCGGTTTGCTCGCTCGACTCACCCCGATAGGCTTGCCGAAAGGAACGATAATGAAGGATAATGGACGTACCACCTTTGGGGCCGCATCCGATGAGCCGGATAACCATGATAATGATGCTAACATTGATGGAATACCGACGCGTTATACCCCGCCCGTGCGCTACAGATAAATCAAAAATACTCTCGCAACATTTTTCGAATCCTTAGCTCAATGAAATCTCTTTGCTATAACAGGACTTGAAACGGAGTCTAACAGCAGCTTCCCGTCGACTTTAAGGTTTTACGTTGCCCGAACTTCGCTCATCACCTCCAACAGATTAGTCCACACTGCCGCAAGGTACGAGCTGCCTTCAACCTTAACATCTAAGCACGGCCCACCCAACTGAAGGCTGCGGGACACGCTTATCCTCAATGGTACTCGTTACGTTAACACCCGTCAAAAGTAATAAAGCTTGCACTCACAAGCTTCACCTCCTCGACACCTTCCGCGCGACACTCGCCCGCACGGAAATCTTTGATCCATCGCTCTCGACCTCATGGCGTGGAGTGAGTACTCTACTTTGGTAAGGAGCGCTCTGCTAAACGAACGAACGCAAGCGGAAACGATCGGCTGCGTTAAACATGTTGGTCGATCCTTTAGCTGCTCGTATCATTAGACCATTAGGGTGGAAATTTTGTACGAAAGATAAAAAAGCCCCGTCGATTTGGCCCATCCTTATCCTGCAGTTGTTAGACGAATGCGAGACGGTCGCGTGTTTCGAGCGATTTTCTCCACCGGGCGGGTAAGATTTGCTGGCTGCGTTCCGTGTTGTATACGCTATACTATCGCCTTTCCTGTCGTTTATCGACGAAAGTTTTCCACTTACAGCTCCTTTTGTAAATATTTTATTCGCCCAACCGGGTACAGCTAGCGGCTAGCCACACGGTCTTTGCTGACGTTGGGTTTAAGTCGTCGTGCTCATTTCGCTGGACGTTGATCTTTTGGCTGGCAGTATTTATAAAAAAAAAACTTTTCGTTAGCAAATCGACCACAAACTGTTTACTTTTACCATTGTGCTCTCTCTCTTTCTCTCTCTCTCTCTCTCTCTCTCTCTCTCTCCCTCCCGCGCGCACTGTCTTCTCCACTATGGACGCTGCAGGCGGAAGCTGACAGGATCTACACATCGGAACTTTCGTCCTGTGCTGTTGGAGAGGTTCAGGAATGCGCAGCAAAATGACAACACTTGAACGGAGTGAATCGGAACTGGGACGGTGACAAACATGGCACCACTGAGTTCGAGTACAAAGTCCGTAAGTATAATGACAGCATAAATCTTTTCCCCATTTTTTTTTTTTTGGTGTTCTGTCTTTTATATTTATTTATTCGAACGTAAGCGATATTCTAATCCTGAGGCTTTGCTTCACTTGAACTTTTATGTCTGTCTCGAGCGGTTTCCTTCTTGTATGTATTTTTATCTCTTTTCCACCCCTTCCACGCTTCTAGCTCGTGGCTTCCTATCTGGCTCCTGTCTTTGACCGCCACGCAACTTCGGATATGTTGTTTACTAGCACTCTTGACTCTTCTTGACGCAGCGACTGGGCACAACAAGGTGACGGTCGGGTTGGGTGTATTAAGGTGACAGTTTATCGGCAAAAGTTTTCCATCCTCCATACTTTACTTTCTTCGCTTTGCTGCCTACCGGTAAACGGTAGCTTTTCTTTGGAATGTCGAGCTGACTTTTCCCCCCCGCTCGCTCACGCAAACGCCCAAACTTAACTGGCCGGTAACTGGCCGCGCAGTAAAAATTGTTTCCAGAGCACTGCTGCGTGTTCTTAGCATTCGGCTCAACAAACCCTAGACACCATTGAGATTATCCTTGGAATGTGCTCGGAAGGGTGGCTGGTCGACTTTGTTGGACGTTTTGCCCCGTACATAGGGATATTTCGCACAGGTTAAGGAATTTGACACATGAGAAGCGGGATAAGAAGGGAAGGGAAACGATGGCATGAAGTAAAGAGATCTTAACCAACAAAAAAAAAAGTATGCTTTGAGAACAAACGCCACCACAGTAAACGGGGGTTGAGTAAAAGTTTGCGGATTACCAAAAGTCACCAGCCAAAGACAAACGACAACAACGAGCGTGGAAAGCCCACAGCTCTGGAGCACGGAAATGAAAGGGAGGAAACAAAAAACTCGCCCAAAAAAAAACAAACACTCGCTGCCATGTGCAGGCATGCTACTTTGTAAAGAATGTGCTTTCAATGGTTGGGAAAAAAATAAATGATAACACAGGCAAGGTAAAGTTATGATCCGCTTAGCCCGCGGAAACTAGCGCACGGAAAGCCGAACACCGACACATCAAGTAAAAACACATGCCACCCTCGCCCCGGCCAAGTGTGAAGGAGTGAATTAATGAATGCAACTATGAGACACACTTTGAGCAGCACCCGAATGCCGCCGCTCCGTTCGAGCGAAACCACAACTTGGCTCGGCTCAAAGAGCTGCGTTCAACTGCGTACAGATCAACGGCTGAGGGGACAAAAATTGCCTGCCAACGGATTGGCAGCGGTTGCTTCCTGCGGGTGCAAAGTTTTTTTTTTTTTTTACACTTTTTCCTGTCACCGAGTGTCACGTTTATGGTGCGGAATGGTGGAGCAGTGGGGACGAATTATTAATTTTTCGCCTGCGTGTCAGGATTGGGCCGCTCAAAGAGAGATTTCATCAGCAAGTATAATGATTTATTGCCGTTACGGTGATTAAGCGGTATGGAAATCGTTCCCGAGCTGTTATCTCGCTCTTTTATTTTCCGTTTTTACGAAGAAAATGTTTTCATTAATACACCGTACTTTGTTTCCAGGCACCGCAAAACCGCGCACCCATTAACATCGGTGCGTTTCGATTAAGTGTAACAAAACGACCTACATTTTTGATTACTTGTATGAGCTCATCTACCACCGGCCGACCGTTGTCCGGGTCAGATAAAAAGCTTCATTTCGCTTATGTCAGTCAATAAAAATTACACCCATTGCTCGTTTCGAATAACCAATTTCCATTTGCGGGCCGGGTTTCCCCACTGGAGCATCAAACGTTCTTTCAAAGTGGCATGTTTATCAATCCTACAAAGACATGTCGCAAACACGCCAACGCAATGCATCGGTAGGCATCTGCTTACCTGTGTGTACTGCTGCAGCTGTACAGAGTCAAGAAGACTAAACTGCCGAAGCACGACTTTCCCTGCGGCAGGTTGAAAATAGCAAATGTTATGATAATCGTCTTCGAAGCCGTTCTTTGCATTGGCAAACCAGAAAAACAACCCAAGCACAAAGAAGCAAGCGTGTTATTCTTGGGTGCTGCGACCCTACACCCAAGGTAGCTTGGCTCAAGCCGGACACTTACAAAGCATTCTTCCAACAAAACATCCTGTCGACCTGCTTTCCATTTCCTGGCGCTGCTGGTGCCTGCAGAGCCAACCATTGATACAGATTAGATTCGCATCGCACAAAGAACTGCGGCGGAACATTTGCTCCAATAACAGTGGCATCTAGACTGGGGGGAAGGGAGCTAGACGCGCTGGCAGCAAACGCTTAAGATGCTGCAGGAAGAATGTTAGCTCAAGGGAAAAAGGTCGACCATCAGCTACCGTCAGCAATCGACATAAAACCATAAACTGCATCTTTGATGTGCGTTTCTCCTGGCGATATCTTCACTGCCCAGCTGACCCATCCACAACTAAAGCCTGCTTTCATCTCTGTCCTCCTCCGGAAATGAAACCCCCAGCTGTTCTACTACCGTCAATTGAATCGTGCAATCGAAGTTGAGTTTGCACGCCCGCCAAGTATCTCCATCTATCTTAGACACACACATACACACACGCATTGTTTCAAGACATTGCTGAGAAACACAAGATTCTGCCGCACCAAGTTCCAAGACGAACTCCAATATCGAAGAAGTGTGATTTTATGATTTATCCTAAGACCTAGGTGAAACACATCAGTCTGGTGTTGCTGCACTACGTCGCATGCATGTGTGTGTGTGTACACAGGGCACCAAAGTGTAATGAGAGTGTACGGGACTGGAAAACACCCGATCTGCCTGTCCCAGGACCGGAGCGCTGGTGTACCAGTGTACCGAAAGATGATGGTGATTATGCAGGACTCGAGAATTTTGTTGTAAACATCGTACGTAATCACTGACGACAGGCAAAACAAAAGACCCCGTTCGTTCCGTGTGCCCACCGTGTGGTGGAGGTCTCGTGGAGCTGAACTGTCTTTGCCGTCTCATCAACAGTCTATAAGGCCAGGCGAAGAAATCTCTTGCCGCCGGGAGGAATGATGCGACGAAGAGCGAACGTAAGAAGCTTGCTGCTTCCTTCGTTAAGATTCTTTCCTTGAACCTCGGTAGAAAATACCCCTTACTGCTTGCTTGTTTCCCTTTCTGAACGCGCAACCGATTCGATTGCCGGGGTCACTGGGGCGAAATGCGTTTTCCTATCCGTCATATGACCTGGTGCACCGGCGACGGACTTGGAAGTGGTAAGGCACTGCTACGGCACTGCACCCCGCTCTCGGCTCCGCTTCCGACACTTCCCAATCATTACTCAGCAGCATGTTAAAGTCAACTGGAAAGTCAAAAGTGTTTACCCGGCTAGCTTGAACTTTTCACCCAAAGCAACAAGCTTGCCCGTTTTGCTCCATGCGCCCTTCAGCTGCAATTTTATTATGCTCTCCATGCGGAGCAATGGATGTGTTGGGAGCATATGAAAAATGATCACACGTAAGCTGTGCCCGGGTGAGAGATTATTCAACAAGCGATTCCACTTTGACTGAGCTATGGCTACGCAAACACACCCAGTCAAACACTCATTCAATGTGTTTTGGTGTTGGTCGATGCGAACGATCCAGGGTTCTTACATTGCGTACGCTTCTGGGAATAAGATACTTAGTTTGCACTGCACTATTTCTAGCAAGCTGATCAAAAGCATGCAATTTGTGTTTCTTTAATCCTACAAAACAATGTTCTTTAACTTCAACTAATTTTCATGAAATAAATAAAACTTTCAAACTAAAGCTGTGTTTTTGGGAGCACCACTTAAATTCAGTATTCAAAACTTCATTCCTCCAAAACGAGCAGTTTTCTAACAATCGATCCGACTGCTAATGGTGGTCACTCGAAATGCTCGTACAAACGATACAGTTGCACATTTGCAATCATGTGGCTGAGGTTTGAAATACTCAATGCTTGGAAAGATCAGATCGCCTCAGCGCGAGTGCATCCTGATCAAGATGCACTCAGGTGAGCTACATAGCACTATATCTCACCATCAGTTATAGCTAGAAGCATCACTGCCGCGACTGCTTGATGTGGCTGGAGTGAATTTAGCAAATAGCAGATGCGGGCTTGAACAAGAAGTAAATGCTCCGAAGCTGCCCCTGAACGAACCTGTACATGTGGGCCGCGCGGTGTACACAATGTTGATTTTGGCAATGACGCTGAGAGCCCGTCCCAGCCAAAGATGCAATGCAAAGGGGACAACAAGAAGCATAAACATGTTTGAGTTGTTTGAAAATTATAGTGGCTAACAAACAGATAGCGCGCAAACCGTATGACCGGCCCCGAGGAACCTCAAACGAGTTTGGTCAAAAAGCAACCAAACCCCGGGTAGATTGATGAGCTGCTTGGAGCCGGACGGGTACGGAATCGAATCAGGCTGCCATTCACACTACACCCAACACGCTTCCCTAAGTGGCCCAACAGCGGGAAGCACAGCTGGAAGAACCATAAATGAGCATCGAACCCAAAGGCTAGAAGCTCGGCGAACGATGCCAACGACACCATCATCGGTCTTGTGTGCGATGTTTGCTCTGAGCGATAGTGCATACATTTTCCCTGTGAATTTAATTCATTAGCAAATCCTCTCGTTTTCACTCCGGGCGCTCTCCAGCCGCGCTCTTCTCACACTACCAGAGCACACTACGACGACGGCGGGCTGTTTGGTTTCGAGGCGGATCGGTGTACGTACCAACGCAAGAAACTACGAGTTGCCGAATCGTCTAATACGAGCCGTCCGGGCCGACCTTGTGCGCCAAAAACCTCCCAGTTTCACCGCCGCTTTGAAGAACCTCCCGGTTCCCATTCCAGTGTTGTGGAGATTATATTACTTCCAGATAATTTCGTCAGAATTAGTGCCACGAGCTGATGGTCTGCTGGCTGTGCGTTTGCGTTTCCGAAGTTTGCTGCTTAGTTCATCAAAAACTGACCACTGCCACCCGCTTACGAGAAGGTGGTGGAGGCTTTCCAGTTGGGTGATGAGAACTTGCCGGATTGCGGTAGGCCACGCGAGTAAGATGGATTATGGGCACACTAAACCGATCGCTCCTGCTTCATGCTTTTCCGACGTGTTGGTCCGTGTTCTTACTTCGTTCTTGCTCCTCACACACACACACTCATACACACGAGACACACATACACACACGAGCCACAGCTTCACCGGAAAACTGTATGCTCTCGGAAACTGCCGCGAGGTGAAATGGGAAAGTTTTGTGCTAAAGTTTTCACTTTCAATGTGCACGCTTTTTTCCGCATCCGTGTACGTTCCAAGAAGCGCGTTCCTCCGGTTTCCTGGGCATTTTCGACATTTTTCGTCGACCCCGAGACGCACGGCTAAGTGTGTTGTTGGTGTGCTTACATCGTAGTGCAAAGTTGGCCGAAAAAGGTAAACTTTACGGGGACCGTGTCCGTGTTCCGGTGCTCCGGTATAATCCTTGTGCACTGCAAACCTGTGGATGTACGAGGAAATCCGCTCAGAGCGAAAACGAAGCAGTAGTTGCTCTTCGTCGCATGTGAACCACACTTTAATGTGTAGTTAAGCATGTTAGTTTTTACGGAAGGCAACGCTCAAAAAACACCCTTCACAATCTCATCTACTGTGCCTTTGATGTACATCGTGCTTAGGATTATCGTGTAAGAGGATGAGTGCACTGGAGAGGATGCAAAGACTTGTCAATTATTTTACACTGTCTTGCTACAGGCACCTGTTCATCTTTTGAAAAATTCTTGCAGAGATTTAAGAGGACCGTTGCTTTAAAGATTCCTAAAATGCCAATAGAGATTTGCTGTCTAAAATTAGCTACACTATTTCCCATCCTGAAATGGCTACAATCCCTAATCGTTTCTTACCCCAGTCTTATGTAAACATTATCCGCATCTCGCATAATTGACAGGACAACGCTCGACCAGCCATGGAGAAAATTAACTCAGCCTTTTTTTGCAGCCTAACACCGCCCTTGCTTCCTATCATGGCTTCTGTCTTAATAATTCCATCATTAAAACTTCCCAAAGCTCTGGGTGTGGACTTTTTCGACACCATTTGCCGTTGCCTATGTTTGCCCCCCTCCCGATTAGCCTATTAATTTATCCCCTTTGCCCACAACCGACCAACTGACACAGAGACAAAGACTTAGACCGTTCACTTGAAGCGGCGCACCAACCTTGTGCGGACTGGTCTGGTCACCAGCAGAGCACATGATGATCGGACCAAGATAAGACAAGAAACAAGCTTGTTCCGGATTGTTTCCGCTTCGTTTGCCCGAAAAAAGAATCCTCCATGGGCACTAGCGTGGAGTAGGATGTTGCCATTGGAACCGTTGCCTCGTCTCGTGCGTTCATCAACTTTACTTTCGTTGTGTTTCAGACGTGCTTCATCAATTTGTCAGCTCGACCAGACCAAGCTTCAAGCTAGCAGATAACGGACGGCAGTGCCAGAAAAAGTGCACTGAAATTGAAAAAAAAGGGCACACAAAGCCGGAACCAGTGAAAACAAAAAAAAAGAGCTGAACACTGCGAAGTACTAACAAAACGGTCCCTAGGATCAACGATGGTCCGATGAAGTTTCACTGTCAGCAGATTCCGGTGGCACCAGATCAATGTTTGTCCCTTTCCACTGCCGGCTGGGAAAAGACGCAAATTCTAACCTCACACCCCACAAACGCCCCAGAGTACAGGAAGAGTCGAGCCAACCTGGCCTTGCCTTGTGCTACCCACCCGATTGTCTCGAAGGACACCATCGCAAGACGTCGATGAGTCGCTGTTGTCAACGGCTTCGTCGGTGCCTTGTTAGCGTTCCCGTACCTTGGCCGCTCCAATCAACTGAAGGGAAAAACGAAAACTCTTGTCCGCACGGTGAATTATGGTCGTTTTGGAAGATTTTACGATAAAACTTCAATATACGACCAATGAACCAGGGCTACGATATTGATTACACCGATGGATCACCGCCCTGTTACGGGTGAGAGTGTACAGATTTGTGTGTGTTCGTGGCGTTCGTGTCCCCGTGCCCAATCTTACCCAAAGCGAAGGGCCAACTCCTCCTGACAAACTGTCATAATGTCGCTTTATATGCTCTACTTTTCCATGACTTGACGAAACCCACCCCTCTGGAAAGTTTCTACGGAATTTTGATGACACCCAAGGAAGAAGAATTGAGGCCATTTGCTCGTCTCGAGCACACACGCTCACCCTTGCCGGCGATTGCAGCCATTGACGGCAATGACGCACTCGAAGCGCAGCGCAGTCTTCACTTTCATTAATTGGAGGCTCACTGGATTGTCCGTGTTGCTCAACTTTTGCAACAAAGATAACGCACCCCGCATCGGCTAGCTCGATCCAATTGATCAGATAAAAGCAGGAACGGAAAACACCTCCCGACGCCAGTATTATGACCAACACGCATCCGCCCAGTACAACGCCATCGATAACGTTCCTTTTTTACGATCGCTCTTTAAAAGGCAATAATATCTTCCTCGCCCGAGTCCGGCCACTAGCGTTTCGTGCCAACGGTTCGGTTTTAACACGTTTATGATCACGCCCATGCCACATCGACCGGCCAGGAAACTCAAACGTCACTCAGCGAGTCGTGCCATACGCCATACCATACGCCGAACAGCGTGATTTTACGACTGCTGACTATGGACAAAACGCGGATTGGTTGCCCCATTTCCACCGTAGCACAACCCCACACGCTGGCCTTACTTGGTCAAGGTTAGTTCCTGCCCAGCCCTGTAGAAGCGGTCGAGAACGTTAACGCATGCCGATGGGGTTTGGAACAGTAATCGAATTGCAAGCGCTGCTGGTTCCTGTTTCGAGCTGAACGTTTTCGATCAATTATATGTCGATAGCAATAAGGCTCATGGCGAAATATTGAAGCCAAAACACTCCTTCCCGTTGCTATCGATCCTTCTCCCGTTGCTCTGAGACCGGGAAACACGCAAACCAAACCGTACAAAAGATGGGGAAAAAATGGGACATCTAGGGCGGACCCATCGGCAGTTACTTCATAAATCATCATCCGCCTTCCCGGCGAAAGCCTTCCCAAATCTACCGGTGTTGGTTCATACTTCCTGCGATACGATCTCCGACCCGATTTCTTGCATTCACATCTGACCCCGGTTTCTTCCCTCGTCGCTCAAACTGAAGTGGCCTGCCGTGCGCCAAATAGAGACACTCTAAACTTCCACTGACGAAAAAATACGCAATAAATCTTCTACTGAAATGATGGATTTTAAACACACGCGCTTTTCCGCGCGTGCCATTTCCGCTTGAACTTCGAACCTGTCTGCCCCAGTCCAAGCGAAACACGGCGGAAAGTTCACCCAAAGTCATGAAGTTTTCCTGGCCCCTTTGAGGGTAAAGCCGTGAGGCTCGAGCTGGAATAACCTTGCCGAGAATAGCCAGCATGCCCTTTCGAAAACATCAAACATTCGTGCACGAAGCCAAAGCAAAATGGAATGGTTTGAAAGAAAGAAAAAACGGAATAAAACACAGTCATCAAATCCAATCGCAATTTCGTGCGTCCAGCCGTCCTGGTCAAAGGAAATGGAACGTTTCGTCATGAGTCGCCAAAGGTTTTCGTGGACTCTCGGACTTCCCTTTTTTGTTTGCCGCCCATGCCTCCTAGCCTTGGCAGATCAGACGCACGACGGGTCATTGAAAGAAAGTTTATGAATTTTAATAGCCACTAAACTTTAGCCACCCGCAAGTCACGTTCAATGACTAAATTTGTGCTCGAGACGCTTTACTTGAGACAGACCGCAGACAGCAATACCTCCACCAACCAGCACCAGATTGGGAAAGACAATCTTTCTTCTCCTTATTGATGTCTGGAACGTATTTTGTTTTTGTTTAAAATCTTCAAAAGAACTCTTATTTATGTTGCATACATTTTCTTGGAGAACAGAGGACAACTTCGGTGGCTTCTGCGCTTCTTGTTCCATTCCAAATTATTCGGGGGATTTGGGGGAAAATGAAAGTCAACATTCAATTGAACATGAACCAATATTGCGTCAAACAGGGGAATTGAATGCCAACTACAACGTGAAGCATTTGTTATTCTTCGATCAGTTTTCGAGGAACAAATTTTGGTTAAACCGAAAAAGTTGAACGTCAATGTTTATCTACAAATAGTGTCAAAACATGTTATTTTCAACCCACTTTGCAGAATTAAACTTCACCGGAATCCAACCATGTTTTCCCAATACTCTCATGTTTGTGCAAGATACGGTACGGTATGTTGTGTATAGAAAATATCATGCTATCCTTGATGAAATCTTACCTTAATGGCTTCTATATTACATTTCCGGTTACATCTATTTTTGTTGTTTTTTGTGCTTTCTCAGAAGCTCATGAAATTAATATTCCAATGTTTAAACCCGATTGGATGTTTGGTTTTCATTGAATGTACCTTTGTACTCTCAGCCACTAAGTAGCGTGCCATTTTGACTTTATGCATTCGTTTTAAGCATAATTTAAAAATGCTTCAGACAGTGCATCACTTTGCGTTTCTCCCACAACGTCACACCTTTTTTTTTTTTTGCTATGTGTTGGCTCCAAGCGCACGTACGTGGACATTTCATACTTCAATTAGTGTGGCACGGTTTCGTTCTAGGTGATATTGAAACACATGCTTCACCACGTTTTTCCGATTGAAAAGTGGCAAGCGATTGAAAATCTGCTGCCCCTGCTTGCCCGCTTCACAACAAGGTCGCGTACCAACTCACTTGACACCAATGACTTACGTGACGCGTGCCCCAGCCTCGCCCGGAAAAGAAAGAAAGCTGTCGAACACTACATCGAACCCCAATAACAGGACAGCACAGCCAGGCGAGGAGAGAGAGAGTGAGAAGAAACGATAAAGTGCATAAAACATAACATCCGGAAACATGATCAATGTCCCTGGGACGCTAGAACACGAGCGACAAAAAAAATACCTCTTGCAAAGTTGGTAATTACATATACTTCATCAAACGAGCTTAAGAAGCGTTCTTCCGACACGAGAGATGAAGCTTCACTTTCTGTCCACGGTTTGCACGGCAAAGGAGCCCGCGGACGAAGCAGCAGATGCGAAGCGTAGCAATTAAAATTTGAAACAGAAACCAATCCAACAGCGCTTGAAATACGCCAAACGTTAGCATTTGCCTTCTCTTATTTACTGGGGTTTCTTCTGGCATTCATCCCACCCTGCTCACGTACTGTTGAAGAGCGCTCTCTCCCTCGAGGTCAGTAATTGGTTAATCGAATCACGTACGAACGTTCGACGGTGCACCCTGATAAGAGCGCACTCGCGGCGCCGTACTCGTACACTCGTGCAGTGAAATGGTGCAAAACTACTTATGCAATTTAAGTTTCATGTAAAAAGATATCCTACACACAAGCGCTACATTCCCCCGCTGATGCAACAGACCGTCCGTGTGTAATGCGCTCTTGACCGCGTTTGGTACACTTTTCCTGGTAACTGACTAGGGGAAATGGAATTTTGAGCAAATAGATGCTACATGCTTCCCTGCCGATTGTATTTCATTTATTAGTGCTTGTGTAGTGATACTTACTGCACAGTGTCAATATAACACCTCACATCCGCTGTTGAATTACATCTTTCGAACTAAAAGATGTCATAAAACTCTTTACAATCAACTGTCGGTTACACTGTACGGTCATCTTCCGGTGTTTGTAGTTGGTGTGTAGTTAATGCACGCAACGTCAGATACAAGCCTGACATAGGGGCCCTTCACGATTCTAGTCAGGTTTTGTATGGAGTTTGACAGTTGGAGGCTAAAATCATGTAAACACTCCATAATAAATAGCCACACATAAAACTAGCCTATTGTTTTCAGTCTAGATTATGCTAGCCTCAATGTTAGAATTAAATTCGAGTACCTGCTCGAAATGGCAAAACAAGGTGATGTTTACATTTACCCCAAGGTGTATTAAAGAAATCTGGTGATGGAATCCAGAATCAAAGTGTATGTAGTCCAGGTGGTCTCATAGCATGTTTTTTTTTATAACCAAATTTAAATATCACTTTTTGACAACATGGGTGAAAACTTTTGTTCAAACAAGCTTTCTGGAAGCTTGACGAATGCTCAAAACACTCTTAAAATCTACATTCAGAAGCAGAAGCGATAAACTCGCTTAGATAGCTGCTCGAAAACTGCTATACAATACAAACAGCTGATAGGCTGCAATTTCAGCCTACAAACTTAAAACGGAAACGGCCCCATAGATGGAAATACTTCCTATACATATTATTTATGTTTCTTTTAAAAATCTTCGTTCATCATCCATGAGAACCGCTGGAACCATGGTGCTTAGCACCTTGACCAGAATCACACCTTATACAACTTTGAAGAGTACTTTAAAGTACAGTGTATCGCCCTTATGAAATGCCTTATACTTTAGTTAGTCATCTCTGGTGGCCTTTTCACTTCCTACGAATGAAATCTATGGACAGCTTGGTCATGAACAGCCCTATCAGATGATGGCTGTGTCAGATCGTAGCAAAACGGGGTTGAACTTACTACAATATCGCACGTCCGAAACTCGCCATCTCCGTCGCTAGTCGCTTTACTTGTCGTGTGCATACGTTGAAATGCAATTTACAACGATCCCGATAACAGGAAGCAGTCTGTCCGCTGGCTGATAAAGCGGCAAGTCAGTAGCACTATGGAACGCTGCTTCCACGAATGTGCGGGGGAATGTGCATATGCAATTCCATCAAACTACCGCCATTGCGACTGCAACTGTTCAGATCATAATTCATCAGAACTGATTTCAATTTTGCGCTTCTTGGTCACGGAACCAATTTTCTACCACTTCTCGCAGCTTGGACCACACCACCATGCCCTTTCCGTAGTGCATCGGTGCGTGAATAATTTACGACGAACCGATCGTTAATTTGTCGTCCGTACGGTTTGCATTAATCACCAACTGTGTGCCTCACTGTGTGGCTTCTCTCAATCGAAATCTGTTGATTGGCGAAACGGCACTAAGCGTCTTACATCTTACGGCGATCGGTTTTTGGAAAATTTGCCCCCATTAATACGAAGCCATGTTTGACCTACCGATGACAACAAGCCCTTCTCGGTGAACAAATTTCCTCTTTAAGCTATTTTACTACGAACATCAATCAAAGCGAATGGTCTTGGGCTCACTTGCTTCATCCTTTCCGTACCTCGCACAAAGAAACCCCCCTTTACGCACCATGATGACCTCTGCTGGGGAAGAAAGCTACAAAGAAAACACAAAGCAGCTACTTGCCGCAACCGTTTTGTGTGCTGATTTATTGAGCCATAATTTTCCCAAATTTCTCCCGTTAATGTCCATCCCCTTTGCGCTACGATTATCCATTCAAAAAGCAAACTCATAAAGCGTTTCTAGCACTGTCCTCCGATTTCCGTGTCGGCCAGTACCAGGGCACCGGCCGCTTATTGCCTGTCGTTCAAATATTACTTCAAACAACATTTGTCTTCGGCCATTGCCGCCGTGTCCGTGCAGGCGCCAACGAGCTGCGGTGTTTGAATGAAGGCGGCGCAGAGGTGCGGCCTTAGTGTACCTCCTTAAGACACACTCACACACACATACACATAACACAAACAAAAGCTTCCGGCAACCGGGGCACCCACGACGGCGATTGGGACACGCTTTTAGTTTATTTTCGCCTCGGAATTGCTCCACAACGAGGCGTTTTATCCTTTTCGGGCATCGTTTGTAGATATTTTCCAGCGAGATTTCGTTTTTTGTTGTTGTTGTGTTGGGGGGTGTTGTTGTTGTTGTTGCTGGTGTTCAACCACCCCATGCCACCCGTTGCCAGTGAATCTGCACTTTATCTTTCTAGTTTAACCACAATCACAAAAGACACGAAAGTGGAAAGCTGTTGCGGACAATACAACATACCCGCCCTTTTTCCAGCTGGCTTAAGCAGGTCCAGCTTGTTTCTTGGGCAATGGGGAAAAAGGGAATAAATAGCAGCAACAACAATATTCCCACACTGTTCAAACAGGAATAAACACACACACACTTACACACACAGCAAGCTCATGCGCTACGGGGAAGACACTGGTGAAAGTTCTGGTTTTATTTGACTAAACTTTCACGCGTCTTCCGCCGTTTCCCGCGAGCATGCCAGAATGAGAGAGAGAGAGTGAGAGACAGGGTGCGCTAGAGTATGGCGTTATCTGGTCGCGTAGTCTCATTATAAGCGCTATTATTACTTTCATAAGTCGTTACCAAAGTTGTAAACATAAACGAATCTTTTGCGCTGTTGCCGTCGATCCTGGGCAGATTTGTTTCCAGTGGTTGCGTTTAGTTCTTCTCCGACTGTCAAGTAGCAGGAAGAAAGAAAAAACGGAAGGAAAAAAATGACAATAAATGACAATGAAGGAAAGAAAAAAACGGAAACGAAAAAAAAATGCACTGGTCACACGAATGTAACGGAATTGGGACCCAAAAGGAAAAAGAAAAGATTACTAGCTATTGTTTTTCGCATCCATTATCGACCCTGGTGAGGAATGGGTGAAGCTATTCGCCCGTTGTGCTGCCGAATGGTTTAGTTGCCGTTTTATGTGCCTCTCATGTCTTACTGTTCAGTTTATGATTTTCGCTTAAATTACATGGACGATACTTGCCTCCGATGTCCTCGGTAAGGGTTGGAGTTATGTTTGTATGTTTGCATGACTGTCGGTACGGAGTTTATCACTTCTCCGGGGAAGAAAGCTCGAGCTGGCAACACGGTTCCGCGTCGATATCAAAGCTCTACACGCATTACCATTTAACTTATAGCTTGTCGTTCCGTCCCTCTGCCACGGGGTTCTGATTCAGCAGCAAGTAGAAACCTTTCGCATGACAGCAGCCCCCAGCCTTCTAAACCATTACCATACATTTCCCCTTCATGGACAGCAGTTGCCGCCCAATAAACATCGGTTAATCTTATCGAATGCAAAGCACAAACTCCGAGTCAGAAAGAGAGTGAGAACGGGGGGGATTCAGCTGTGGGTGGATTTTGCGATTGTTCTTGATTGCATGAAGTAACGTACTTTAAAGCAAAACCAGCGAACCAGCCACTTTTATGAATTTTTCACCATTCACCACGATGTTAAAAGCCCAACGTACGGCCGGGTAGCAGTTACGCTGATACATATGCCTACGTTCGTCTTTTGTGTTGCATTATTGAACACACGGTCGACCCATTCGCCTTAATGGGCTCCACACTCCGGGCGACCGTCCTGAGTACCTTCTGTTTCGAACGAAACGAGGCAAAAGGAAGGATTTTTGAATTTTCTTCCGCACCGTCTCACAGATGTGGCGTCACGTGGAAAAGTCCGTCTCGGGTGCTAAAATGAGCTCTCGTTATTTTACCACGCTAGTAAGTCCCGGTACCTGCCTATTGGGTGGCACCGAATACGACACCTCATCACTCATTGAAAGTTAGTGGTGGGGACAGGCGGACAGGGGAGGTTTTGAGGTTGCGAGCTCACGCTCCATCCAACGGGCGGTGCAATTTTCTAGCACCTGCACTTAACAGACTTCCGTAGCCTTGTGCTACCAAGCAGCTCACCTCGCTTGACAGATGAGAATCAAACCTTTTCCATTTGTTGATGGGCTTCGTATGTGTATGTGTGTGTGTATAGCGAGTATGTGCCCGTTCCGAAACATCTAGCCCATGCCGCTAACTTTGGCCAGTTTCGAACGAACGTCACCACAAAATGGCACAAGTCGCCACCACGGTTAAGCGTCTTTATTCCATTCCATTTAACCTTTCAACTACGTTCACCTTTCGCCTCACCTCATTGCAGCTTAAGCTGATTTTGTTTCACATGTTTCAATTCCACTCCAGACATTGGCAATGGCTCGGTTTCTTCTGCTGCACTTACCCACACGCCATTTGTGGCGGAAGGGTTCGGTGCGGAATCAATACGGCCGTAACAGTGCACGGCTCAAGTGATTACTGCCGCTTTGCTGCAGACTTCCGTGTCATTAGTCATGCCTTTTTGCTGGTTCCTCCGTCTGTCAACCGCAGCACAGCCCATACAGTTAGGGAATACTATTTTGTCTTTGCATCTCTTGCTTATTACATTTCCATTAAACATTTCAACGTTTCTGCAACATACCGCATTATAACATTACAATTACATCGCACGCTAACAATATCGCGAACACCCTGTGAACATTCATCGATTGAGTACTTCAACCTAATGTTCTTGTTTCAAGCTTGTTTTGTATCCAAAGAACACTTCGTTGTCTAACCAAGGTTATACAAGCAGCTGGGCGCCTCCACCAATATTTGCGCATGACACAGGCGGGATTGTAATGGGTTTTTTACATCGTTCCATCTAATCAAAGTAACTAACGAACTAAGGGTGAAGCTACATACAAAAAAAAACCTCATACTCGTCAGCCCATTCAGCGAAGAGGTGCAAAGGCTAAAGAGATAAACCACCCATCGTAGGATTACGCTAGTTACGCGAGGGCAATAAATTCTGGACCTGCCTAGCCATCCCGTACCGGATTGTTTCTTCGGATTTCGAAACGCAGCTTCCCAGCAGAAGCATTCGCCAGAATGCGTAATCTTTGAAGCATAATCGCCCTGGCTGCCGCCACTCGGGTTCGTGTTGGACGAATAATAAAATGAAAAATGCTGAAAGATCAGCACACTGTATTACGAGCACTCTGCTTGATTGATTGAACGGAAGCAAGTATCAGTTGTGTGGCCTTGTGCTTCATAGGCTTGTGCTTCATAAGCATGCGTATAATATCTGCTGGAACACACAAAGAGCATAAAGCATCATACGAGCTACCGTTGCTCATGGCGCACCGAAGAAATCACGCTGTAACTAATTACTGGGCTTACAGTATGTGATAAGATATTTCTGGTGGGTGACTTTTACACAGCGTTCACCGTGATGCATAAATCGTAATCTATTCCATCTATAAGACTGGAATCAGCTGAATCAGCGGACTGAGTCTGGTTGCTGCATTAGCGGAATCATAAGTGATAAAGCAGTACAAGTAATCCTAATAAACCAGTCATGTATCATAGTGATTTTTATATAAATGTAAAACATTTGTATGAAAACCAAACACAAGCTATTTACATGTATTTAAATTCTTGGAATATGTTATCAAAATGAAATTACAACGATACAGCATACAACTATGTAACCAATTGAAGATCAATTTCACAAATAGGTGATATGATACATAAAACAAACTTCATAAAGAAACTACACAAATTAACAAGCTGTTTCAAAGGTTTATATTACCTCTCTAATCCAACCATACTCCCATTTTTACTAACACACGGGAATTTCTGAGAAATTATCACATTAACCGCTCCCAGCAGGGTCCATCAAAGCTGGCATCAACGATTGGAAAAAGTTCCGTACACTTCTCAACCAACACTTATCAAACACACGGGTGGTTGGAACAGTTACAACACAACTGAAGGGATCCCACCCACGCTCACCCATCCACGTACTCACTGCTACGCGATGGGATCGATGAAACAAAATCGTTTATGCAAAAATTTCCCCCATCAAAGAAGCACAAATTGAAGTTTAATTCAAAATCCGTAACCGAATCCGTTCGCTGCAACCATTTCACGAATGATGAGAGTGAGCGCCTGTTATGAGTTCCTAGCCCTCCCTCCATACGCTTTGGCGCGTGTGGTGGAACTGTCAGTGGAAAGCATCCCCCAGTTACCCGCTCGACCGTTCTTGTCGCAGGTACAATGTTCTCCTTCGGTAGGTACACATTTTGAATGTTCGGAAAAAATGGGCCATTTTTTCCCTTTAAATTGCTCCACAAAGATGAAAAGCCATGATTGCCTTGGTCGTGTGTTGCTCCTAAGACCCTCACCCCCATGCCGCACCTGGTGGACCCGTGCACTTGTGTCACTTTTCGATCAAGCATCGTCTAAACTAACGACCGAACAACACAACTCTGCTGCAGTTTGTTTTTCATCGTCATTTCCTGTTCCGGGTTTTGGCTTTTACTGCACCGCCTTGCCCCTTTTGCAAACGAAAAGGTGTAGATGAAACTAACTTCCCCATTTGCCGCGCTTTCACACACACACACACCCGTCAGCCGGGCCCGGCAGGAACTATAAAAAGAAGTGACGGGAAGCTGGCAGAATGGAACAATACTAGCAAAAAGCACACCAACCGAACCCGAATGCTGCAGCTCACCAGAAGCAGCACTAAGCTCTTCGGACCGGAACATGAATTTTCTTATTTCACGGCGCACGCTTTTTTCTGCAGATTCCACTTTTTGCCATCTCTAGTTATAGTTTATTTTCCCCCAATAGCAGTCCCCACCGACACAATGGGCGAATGGAATAAAACCGGATACTGAAGTACTGACGACTTGAAGTCAGAGAGAGAGAAAGAGAGACAAAGAGATGAAAAAAGCCCTGCACCAATGCTCCGAGCGGCTGCAAACAAAACAATGAAAACTTGCAGGTGAAGGTAACTTATGCACTTTCCAATCTCTAATCTGCTTTTTGTGCCGCGAACCTTGTATTGTACTTTGAAGAATTTCTTCGCCTTGTGCTGTAACTGGAGCTTGTGTTCCTCGGATGCAGTTGAAAGTGTTTTGGCAGTAGCGATGCTTTTGGGTTTTATTTAATCTTTTTTCCTCCGTTTGATGTTCAATATCTCCTTTTGTGGCTGTTTTTACTCCCTATCGTACATGGTAAGTGCTGATGTACGAAAACTAAAACTCATTACATCAATGCTTCGGGTTTGAAAAGCAGCATTGTATTTTTAACTATAATCGTTCGCTAGACAAACCTTTCAGAATCAGAACTTTACGCCCACCCTGCCACGAAGAGTATTCCTTGAACTGTTAAAGGGTACGCTTTAACTGTAAAATCAACACTCTCTGACTCGCTCTCACCCAAGAAAGCAGAAGAATGATGCTTTATTTACTGGTAAGAACACTTTTCTCAAAACTAAACCTCACTCCATACCTGAAGGGCTGTTATGACCAACCCGGTCCCTTAAGCCTTAGAGGAAGGTCAACGTTGTGAGCAAAGTGTTTCTTCAAACCATTACTTCTTGCAGCAGACGTTTCTGGCGCTCGTATTCATTGTAGACTTAAGCGTTTGCGAAACAGACACGAAAGAAACATTTACTCACTTACCAGCAGCATCGTCTGTCGATGTTTGCTCGAAAGGTAGATTTACAATTGTTCGTGCAACTGTGCTGGAAAAAGAAAACCACACTAACTGTGACTGCAGAAATGTTGTGAGCAATAAGAGCACAAGCGCAAAGCTTGACTAAATGTGCGTATCGAACAAAGTGTTACTTGTTATTTGAATACTAAGGAGAATGGAAATAGGCTTATTCGAAGAGTGCTTCGATTGCGATTGCATGGCAAGCACATGCTACGAACAACGCACCATTTGAGGTGTGTTACAAACACGTCCTAATGATAAATTTTAACACTCTCTTGAACACCCGATGGACATGGAATTGTTTTGCTAGAAACAGCTGGTACAGTATGAGAAACACACACACAGCTTGTTCCGGTTCAGAACCAGCCGAACTGTAAACTAAGAAAAAAGAAAAGCTCAAATATTGCATTTTGTTCTTTGTTAGATTTAACAATAACATTGCTTTAACTTCAACAAGCTTTCAACACAGTCATTCTAATCATTCAGACAAACTAAACTAAAAGCTTTACTTCTGGGTTTCCCTTATTTTTGAGTAAAATATGTTAAATGGTTTTTTTTTTCTTAATTTCATTCCAATCTACATTTTGAATGTTTTGGGCTTAGCTCACGTTTTTCCTTTTTAATGGCCATCCTTATCATGAGCTCACTTGCTCTAATCGAATGACCTCTTCATTCCAGTCGTTTCACAACGAAATGGATATTTAAACCCGCTCTAACGTGAATTTCAACTTAGCCACCTAAAGCAGCTATCAAATAAGCAGTGAAAATCCGACCGTGCAAAGCGAACCCGATGAGATACTGCTCCAGTAAATCCACCGCTACCTTTACACGCCTGGCGAAAACTGGGCTCGAATGGGAAACGAGAATGTTAACATACCAATTATCCATGTTTCTGTAATTAATCTTCGATCATTTACCATCGCCCGGGACGACAACGACGACGATGCCGCCGATGCCGACGTTCTGCAAACGGATGGTGAGACAAATGTCTTGAAATTTCGCACAGCTGTTGCACCGGGCATAACGACACATTAAGGTGGATCGGTTGCTCTTGCGTAGGGCCCACCCGACACACCGGAGCAAGCGTCGAGTAAAACGCCCGAAAGGTATGCCGCTTGTCAATGGCACCGAGGCACGGATCGGATATCATACACACACATACACATACAGACACACCGCCACAAACCCTTCGGAAAACATCCCACACAATCGACCCTTATTGTTTGGCACTATCAACTGAAGAAATCAGTCCACCTCAAGGCTCGGGGTGTTTTGCCGGTTTCTAAAGATATCAAATAAAGGATCCTATCGTTGCCATCGTTAATTGAAGTGACAATCATTCCCTCGCGTCTATTTGGCTGGGGCACGGTGAAAGGAGCAGGATTGTGCAAGATGGGTCGCAACAGGGGATGCGAAGCACTTGTTCCCATTTAAGGAGCAATCCTACCGCCGATACTGATCCAACGGAAGACCAAACACCGCACACCCGTGCAAGAGCGACCGGAAGGTAACTGTGCAACACTGTGCCGTTCGAAGACGTGCCATGCCGAGTGGGACATCTGTAAGAGCGGCTTAGCAAAATGTGGCAGGTTTAGCGGTTACCCCACTACTCCCGCTGTCCAAATTCTTCCAGCGTACTGTAAACCACACAACAACACGTACGATTAAATTCGCAAATAAATAAGTAATTCTAAGCATTAGAACAATCGTTGCATCCTTCCTCTCTTCCCGATTGCATACAGGTACGAATCAGCTCACGGCGATGTATCTGGTCGCATTTGCACGAAAGTGCCCTCGAACCAGTCACCTCCCGCGCTAGCATGGGTATGTTCTGTTCATGTTCTTGCTGCACCAAAGACGCAACATCTCAATACAGCGCACTGACGATGCCGGATGCCGTAGTTCGGTGCTCGGTGCATTTGATAAATTTACCCGAGCATCCCCAAACATGTACCGCAATATACACATTTGTGTGTGTGTGTGTGTGTATGTGTGTGAGAGAGAGGGCGTGCGTCGGGCCAGAGCAATCCTCCAGCCCATGTCCTCGAGATGGTTTGGGTCGCTCTGCATCGACATCGTGTATGCAGTGGCGGGGCGATAAGTATGAGCATTTCGAGCTCGACGATGCTTGTCACCGGTACGTGTACGAATACTGCCGCTAGCATAACGGAGATCATGAGTGCAATGCCGAACCGGTTCCCACCAACGCTTTGAAAGCCTCGATCGCCACAAACCACCCACCGCTTTGTTTTGAATACATTTAATTAGTGTGAGCGAGCCACGTTCAGCAATGGGTACGTGTGTGTGTATGTCTTTGTGTATGTGGTTTACACGGGAAGCAAACATTACACAGTTCTGTGCCTGGTTGTGGCATCAGATCCTCGATAGCGTAAGTGCTAAGGCAATCTCCTCAACCGGGTCGACATTTTGATTTCCCATATCAAGCGGCCGCAGATCGATATCAAAGTGATAGTTGCATCTTTCCCGGAACGTTCGTTGCACTTCCGTGCATGGGTGAGAACCTTCACGATCCTTTTACCTGGAGATGGTATCGCAATTTAAACACTAAAATACTTATTGTAAAGCATTGTAAGCATATTGGATTATTTAATGTGCTTGTGTGTTTTAAATAGAACTAGCATAATTATTTTCCTAGATAGGAAAATAAAACCCCTCATATCCCCCATAAAGCTTTCAGTTTGTCAGGCGTGTTCCCATGTTTCGGTCTACCCCAAAACATCACCATAACCATTTATCAATGCCACACCATTAAATACTAATCTGTTCCCACATTTTGAAGTTCATATTTTTGTGTCATGTTTTTTATTCAGACTGACCTCTGCTTTATCATTTTGCATGGGTTTTGACTCAAATTGGATGTTTTTATTTCTTTCCTTCATTCTTTTAAATTCACACGCATCGCAATTTTATTCCCCATTAAAACCCACTACCGAATGCTAACGATCGATCCGTGACTCTTTTTACTGCAACAATGATAATTGTAATCGAAAAAAGTATGACAAAAGCAAACCAAAAACCAGCTTTTTCCCGGTGTACGCTATTGACACACCCATTACGTCCTGCTCGATACATTTGATCTGCTTTTCAATTCTTTGCCCTTTTTGGGGTTTATGCACGATACGGTGAGTGGAACTGTTCGCTGCTACATCAGTTGACATATTTGTGTCTCCTTCCAGTTGAGTGTGTAAGTAGTGCTGAAAAAATGCGTCAATTACACGTTGTCTAGCTGGGTGTGTAAGGCGAAGTGCAATTATTCCCCTCGTATTTCTACATTCCAACAGTTTTACCGACGCAAGTTGATTTTCCCTGCAAGCTGACAAATGTTGATACATAGTTTCAGATTGCAAGAATGATGTAATGAGCTGTGAATGGTATGATCAGCACGATGACATGCAAATTCAAATTAGCTTCATTGCAATTGCCAGCAGCATGATTCCTTGAACACGTAATTATCCCTTTGCAACGTTCGTATAATTGCTCTACCTTCCACGACCGTTGCAAAGACTTATTAATTCTATCGCCCAGGAAGAGCCGTGTAGCTGGAAAATGCTATCTACGTTTGCACTGTGACGCTAAATATAGCTTGTTCATAATAGGTTCCCGGTGGTGCTGGCGTCAAGTCACAATTGCTTGTTAATACATTTCTTTGAATGTGAAAGACAGGTCTTCCAACCATTAACGCTGTAGCAATTTCCAATCCTAAGAATCTTTTAATTCAAAATACCTACTATCCCGGATCCAATTCATAATAGTTGCTACGTGAGGGCCAATTGTCTGCAAAAAAAGCTTCTTTTTGTCGTTACATTAAGCGATGTTTTTGAACCCATAAATTTTCCCCTTTCGCTCCGCCGATGTGCAGCCCACTGTGCAGTGTAACAACGGCAATCTGTCATGCCAGTAATGTATAGCTCTACGCGTAGGAAACGCTGCGCTGTCACCGTGTCCAAAAGGCGAAAAACAAGCTTGCATATGAACGGAAACATCTTCCAGCGCACGATTAACGATGAAGCTAAATGACACATCCGAACACATCCGCTCCAAAGACAGAATGGGAAGCGAAGCAGCGAAAATGGTGAAAGGCCAGAAAAAAGAACCATCTAGCCAACAGTCAACCGAACCATGAACCATCAAATGAAGCAAAATACATTTCAATTCGATTCGAATTCAATTCGGACCGCTCATAAATCTTCCAATCAAATGGTGAGAAACCGTTCGGCGAAATGGAAAATTGGAAACAGCCACTGTTTTCCGTTTTCGCTCTCCGGGTTGTCCGCTTGGATGTCACCCATTTAGCCTGGAACCTTCGAATGGACAGCAACAGCAGCTAAGCAACAAGACATAACGACCCACTGGAATGTATTTTTCCTTTCCTAAAACTGTATCCAATTCATTTCAAAACACTGTTTTTAGAACTCTTTTGTATCCCGAGAAGCACTGCTGTAGCGAAAAAGGCAGCTCTGTATCGCCTTCTATCGCGAGACATTATTATAAAAGCATATTCGTATTATTCCTAGAACAAATAATGTGTATCAAATCTGAGATGACTTCGGAGGACTGGAGTGCGCACTGGCAGTCTTCCGACGAAAAGATCTCTAGCCCCTGTTTGGCTGTCAATTTTCTCTCGGCCACTGTTCACAACAATTGATCCCGCAGGGATCATCGTATCCCCGGCAGGAGGGAGAAAATCGAACTCCAAACACCCACTGGCTAGCCATAACTTTATCGATGTTTAATTTTACAATCACCCCACAAAATAGTCAATGTGGAAACTTTCGAGTCAAGAAGCGCGCACTATGCAAAAGCGGACGACGCTTCAAAGTGAGCGCTTTCCCTTTCGACCGCCAACACCGCCATTTGCCGGCAGCCCTGCCGCATGCTGCTCGTCCACTTGCTCCTTCGTCAAGTGGCGTCCTGGGCAGTCGTGGGTTTCGGATGAAGAAAATTGAAATAATGTATTCCGAATTTATTCTCCACTCGAAATTTATTTACACTCGTAAAACTTTATTGTGCTATTCGGGGATGTGCCCTCGGAAGGCTCTATCCACGCCCCTGGATGTACGTCCCTTTCGAAACGAACCGAAACTTGGAACCATCGATCGCTCACATGCGTTGCCCGTTGAGACCGTCGAGACCGGTGGAGTTTGTTTGTTTGTACTTCTCCTGCTCCCTCATTTACTGCCTGCGAACATGTGCGAATTGTGGGCAGAAAAAGGGACTGGGGGGAAAAGCTCGAGCCACAATGCAGGCCTGGATTTGGGGATAAGCCTCCGGTACTCTACACGCGAACGGAACACGGGCGCAACAGCAACGCAACTGATCAAAAATTACGTAACAAGCTTTTCCGGGGACTTACTTTTGCGAGACTCCCCAGGGTTGCTGGATAAACAGGGCGTTGAAGCAGGGCGGCAAAGGCAGACGGCAGTTAAAACGAGACCGAGCAGGTGGATGAATTGGGTGGGCCTGAGCTGGGCTCATGAACGGGACAGCTCGGGGAAAAAGGAACACTCGTAAAATTGTTGAATTATGAAGAAGGTAGCAGGCCCGTCATCAACTTTCCTGTCCGTTGTTGCTTTAGTGCGGTTAATCGAAAACACACAGGTAACATCGTCCAGCAGCTTAAAGCTCGGCAGCATAGCCATTGGCGCCGAGTCGAGCCATTTCTACTGCCTCGGACAGAAAAATCTATAAATTTACGTTACAGCAACACAAAAAAAACTCACAAAAAACGAGCAAATTAATGCGAGATCTCTCAAGCCTCTCGGAGCCACCGCAGATTCGCAGCTACTGCATTAAGAATTACAGAAGCACCTTCGAGGGTGAAGAATTTTTAATAAGTTCCGTGCCGTGCCATGTGTCGCAACGAACACAGGAAGAGGGAAAGCAACCGCGCTCCAACATCCGTCGCGAT
Source organism: Anopheles merus (assembly GCF_017562075.2). Taxonomy (NCBI): domain Eukaryota; kingdom Metazoa; phylum Arthropoda; class Insecta; order Diptera; family Culicidae; genus Anopheles; species Anopheles merus. The sequence continues at coordinate 1,455,316 of NC_054082.1, forward strand.
TCGTGTACTCATCACACGGAACGCACCGTACCGCTCGCCCAGCTGGCGAACTTTGTCGACCGGGAGCGACTGGGATATTTATTTGGGTTGTAACTTTTGTGCCACCGAATACGAACTTTGACCCTCACCGAGAGGGGAGCGGAGCTTTGCTGCTGCGTTCCAACTGATACAAATCCCCAGCCGGTCAAGCTCCGGGGCACAAGCCGCTGATCGACCGGGACCGTCTCTAGCACACCGGCGCCCCCAATGTCATTCACCAGAATTACGAGCCATAAATTATGTATAAATCATTTACTTACCACGCTACGGCCTTTATTAGGCGTTTTGTGTCGGGGCGAAGAGAAATATTATGTAAATTGGGTTACGGATTTTCGGTTCGGAGCCTTCCGCCTACCGTTCACACCGTGCGGCCGCTCCATTACACATGACAAAGGTGAAAACTACCTGAGGCAAGAAGATTCACATTTTCCATCAGACACGACCGGCTCAACGCGTTGGGCGATCGGATCGGCAGAGGCGCCGGGAAATATCCCGTTGCAAAGCGGACAAATACATTTGCTGGACCCGGAATCGCTCCAACCATTCACTGGAAATGGAAAATCCACCATCAAACCCAAGCGTTGTGCAAAATTCCCCCAAGCCGGAGACAAAAAAGCACTTCCGTAGCGCCAGTATCCTCGTGCTCTTCGGAAGGATCCGGCCAGTAGCCCCAATCCAAATCCGGCCGGCGCTCTACATATGCAGCTTACATGCACGAACCGCTCCGAACCGACCAATCTAATCATCCTTGCGCCGGCATCAGTCCCCGGCTTAATGCTTGGGGGCCCACAGGACGTTCCAATGATACGCCGGCGAAAGCGGTGATAGAAGCTATCTTTCGAGGATACGATTCTATGGAATTGGAAAATCAACGTTTCACTGGCTACCCTCGAGCGGTGGAAAATACGTCCGCTCAACGATTCATTCTCTTAAAACGACATTGTTGGAGTAAGACATCAGTGTACCTCTGGAAAGGAGGCAAACAGGCCCCTGACTGTCTATGCCATTCTCCGAGCAAAACTGCAATCCAAAATGGGATGTCCAATGCGATAGACTTAGATTTTGTTCCCCATCTTGAAGAGTGCTCGAGCGTCCGGTAAACAAAACGCTTGAGAAAACGCTTAACTGATGATGCTTGTCGGGTGAGTTTTTCGACAAGGGACACTAAAAGTTTGCACAAGGAACAGAGCGCTCATTTTGAATCAAATGTAACCACCCCGTCTTTCAACCAATCTCGAGCACGAGTTGACGGTAACTTAACATTTCCGAAACCAGTCGCATTCTCCGTCATCCCTGGTATCAGGTTGGTTCCTTGCGTAAAGCCGCCTCACAGCTACTGGTGCGTCAAATCTTCATCAGAGATCTGTTCGAAATCGTGCCTGAGCTTGCAATGAAAAAGAAACACCTTTCCTCCATCGATTTCCGTCCCCGTGGTGGTGGTGATGATGGAAATAGAGCCCCGCTCCATGTCGATGCTGCCGAAGTAAAAATCCTCTTACTGTTGTCGTTCTGCTGACTCGTTCCTTCTACTGCTGCTGATCGGTTTCACCCATTTTCACCCTAAACGGCGTTGTCTTGCGTATCATATTTATGCAATGCTTTCGCTCGCTCTCTGGCTGTTCATCCTTCTGCTCTCTGGGCTGGTATTTCCTCAACCGTAGCCAACGGTGGAGCTGACGCCGATCGGACGTATCCCTGCGATTAGGATCAATTTATTTTCAATTTTACGCTGAATAACTATCAATTTAGCGTACTTCCGTTTCGTTCACAAGGGGGAACGCTGCGTCTTTTCGTTTTCTTTTTAGTTTTCCCCCCCCCCCCCCCACGTTCCCCGTCCTGCGGCTACTCGGCCGTCTGTGCCCATTCTCGTGAATGTTTGATGCTGTTGCTTTCAACCGGTTTGCAGACGCCGACGTATCTTAAACGACATCTTTCTCCTGGTTCGCCTGTCGTAATGCGCCGGGACCACGGTTGAGATTCGCTGCGACAACGATACCCACCAAAGCCTCCAATCATCATCGTCACACACACACACACACATACCCCGTTTTGCTCCAACGCTCTAACTCTTTCTTCGCATGCTAGCGAATGGCTTTTCATTCGAGCACCATCCAGGGCCGTTGGTTGGCAAAGGGAAAGTAGTGTATTTCCTTATAACTCAATCAGTCGGCCACAACACAAGAGTCTGGCTCCAGCACCAGGCGTCACTGACATCAAGCGAATCTAGCTGTTTGTAATGCCGAAAAACGTACCACGACCTATCCACTGGAATTTGCATCATGAGTGTACCCGGAAAAGGGATAATCTTCCTCTCCCCGTTGAATGGAGATCATCCTGGACGGGTGTCCGACATTCGACCGGGATTAGCGAGACAGAAGCGATTTGCGTCCCCGGATGTATTCATGCCGTGTAAAAGTAGTCGTCTGTTTCCGGCCTGCTCGCTGCCAGCGCACGACTCAATCGCACACGAGCAACCCGCATCTACACTGCCCATCTCGACTGTCTCAAGCGCATTCTTCATGAAGCAAGACGACATGCCATGCTCGTAGTGGCTTGACGAGGGAAGTGAAGTGAACGTGCAGGAGAACATCCGTCTCTAATGTTGAGTCTAATGTCTCGATTATATGTGCGTGTGTGTGTGTGTGTGCAACGAAATTTTTGTCCGATGTTGGTGAAGAAATTTCAAGAATTCACATGTCACCATCCACTCATTCCCGGCCAATCCTGGGACCGAACCACGGTGAAAGTTGCTTTACAACGCCGTGCTCAAAGGAGCGGGCGTCCTCGTCACGCAGGGCGCAAAGCGCAAGAGCGACAAAGGGTCAAGGTGCAGCGAAAAATTCCCATCGTTTGCCCATGACGCAGCGAGCACGATGACGACGATGATGTACTACAGGCGAACATGTCGTATCCTTGCTCGCAGCGAAGATGATGTTATTTCCCCGAGAGGAATTATGTTTAGATTGAATTTAAGCGGCAGCTTCGTTACGCTTCTGTGCAAAATGGAGCTTCATGAACACGTGGCCACCGTCTAGCGGTGGCAGCTATGCAAGACGCGCCAAAAGGGTGTGTGATATGTATTAGGAGCAACTTTTAATATAAGCTCCGTTCAATCTCCGCCCTCCCAGCAGCTGTACAGCGAACAGGGCGACGTGTTTGATTTCTTTTGCCACCCTTCCAGGTACAATCCCTTGATTATAATTTAAAAGTTCTCTGCACTCTTGTGCTCTCGCACTGTCCCGGTCTTCCGCACAAGCAGGTTAATCGTATTAATAAACCTCACCAACGAGGCAGCATGTCTTGAACTTTGGCTTCCAAATCGATTATGCGAATGACATCCTTTCGAAAACGGGATTTTACTTCTGCTCCCCCATTGCGATATCACAGATTCACTCTTCAGTCGTTTCCTTCTATCGCTAGAAAATGAAACCGGCGAGACGGGAAATGCTCCAAATCAAAAGCTAATTCCTGTAAAGCAGCACTTGCGAATGACGTGTGACGGTCTAAATGTGAAAATAAATCGACAAAACGTGATCTACATTAATTGTAAACAGTCCGAGGGCAACCAGACAGTGTTAAAAATTACAAGCAGCGATAGAATAAGCTTCGTCCATTCACAGCGAACAGCATAGCGGATTGCATCGTGACCCACGGCAAGAGAAAGATGCACAGTTCATTAATTATGCGGACCTGATCGTTGCGTCAGTGAAGCTTTTTTCTTCTCGCACTCAGTTCATTAAACCATCATTAACCTCTCCGTTCATCATCGTCACAGTTAGCAGAAAACAACGAACCAACGCTGCTGCTGCCATGTGGTGCTGGAAAACAAAATTTGATTAAATTGAATCTCGTGCCCTAATGACGACTATGCTGTACAATTTCCGTAGCGTGCCGTGTAAGTTCACGTCGCACGTCGCAGATTTATTTGCAATCCATCAATCCCCGGCAGTGTCGAGTTCGTTCCGCTTCGGGTTTCTTGTTGTTTAGAACTTTCTTCAAGAAAAATTACTCTCCCAAAACAAAGCACAATCCATTCATTCCGTTACTTTTCCTGTACTTGGACGGGGAGTTGTCTTGCACTGGAGCAAATGTACTACCGAGCTCCGTATATCACGTTTCTAGTGAAGCAAGAACGCTTACAGAAAGGGGAAGTGCGGGTTACTTTAGCTGGGTAAGTTCAAACTATCTTTACAACGCAAGCGAAAGCCCCATAACTCAATACGTCAATCGGAAATCGAAACCGTCCTCTTTAGCGCTCGATACGCTAATCCGTATCGTCGAAGGCTGCGTTACCTGAAGAAATCTAATTCAAATCGTCCCCTTCCGCCCCCGGATGCCACTTTTGGGTACCCGCCCATCGGTGACTGTTCGAGTACTTCACGGCTGCCAACCTAGCAACCGCAATCTTGTTCGCAAAGCTCCACCATCTAGCAGCGGCTGCCTTTGCCCGACCGGAATGCAAGGTGAAACGGTGAGATGTGTATTGATTAAATGAATAAGTAAATATACAAATTGGATTCCTTTCGCTTCTCCTCGCCCATTTAGCACCAGCCTGCTTGCGTGCTGTAGCCATAGGTTAGCGTACATTTCTCTCGTTCTCTCTCTCTCTTTCTCTCGGTTGCTCTGACTGTGCCAGGCCCACTCCGGGCTCAACAAGCTAACAGACGGTTTCGTTTCAACCGGTGCAGCCCCTTCCGCCCAGTGTGTGCGTACCCCTTTCGGAGGGCAAAGAACAGATCCTTTCTTCCGTTAACGATCCTCCTCGGTCGTCCGACCGAGCAGCTGCTTCTGTTGACGATGCCCGCCCACTAGCGGCAAATCGATTCCATACCCTTCCTAGCCGCCCCCCCCCCCTGTTTGTTTCAGTCGTTCTGTGCACTTTGCCAACAAAAAATCACTCCCCCCCCCCCCCCCGTTCCCCTCCAGTGCCTTTTGTCACGGAACAAACGTAACGTTTTACGAAAGCTTAAAGCGCGCCGGACCACGGCCCGTGCACGTCTTTGGGGGTTGTTTTTGGATAACGTCTTGATTCCATCGACTCGTTGCTGTCAGTTGCCCAGGAGGCCGTCAGGCGAACGGATTTTTTCCTTTATCTCAAGATTGCTTCCACGCCGCACCTCGGCCCCATCCGACGGGCAGGACGGCTGCACATCACCTACTTCCTGCTGCAAATCTTCCTCCTTCATTGATTTACGAGCCAATGGTTCATTGATTTCGCTACATTCAAACGAACGAACGAACGAACCAGAATTTGTGTCAGGAAAGCGCCCAACATCCCCCCCCCCTCCATCTCCCACCTTTCCATTGGCTCGATAAAAAGCAGACTCCCCAATATCAACTAAGTGCTCGGGTCTTAGCAAAGTTGCCAGCTTGCACGCTTGCTTCCTGGCCAAGCGTTTCATCCTTTTGTCAAGCTCTTCTTAAGCTTCCGTACTGTCTTGTGTTGTCTTGTTTGTCTCTTTTTTTTTTTTCGTTTGCTTCTTTCGCTCTGCAGTGTACCTCTCCCCGTTTTCCTCCCAAGCACTTCGACTTCGACAGCACACGGAACTCTTTTGTTCAGCCGCCCGACCCACTAGCTCCAGTGCAAGTTGCGAAAGGATAAATATTTACCAGGCGTTTAACAAGCAAATTCCATCCTTCTTCCGCCTGCACGGCGTTGAAACGCAGGGGCGTAATGGGGCAGCAGGTTGCGCCAGGGGATGTGAAATATTTGCAAGATTAACAAGGTTGGAGTGATTTATGGGGTGAAAATGTATACCACGCCTCCTCCCCCCCCCCCCCTCCACCATTCTGATCATCATCATCACTCGCTCCCTGCATTTCGCCGGGCACAGGTAAAATAACACTGCCGTACCATAACATTGGGGTAAATGAGGTACTCAAACCGAACCGAACGGGTCGCTCCGTTTGCAACACTGAAATGAGCTAACTTCATCAACTAACTTGCCCGGAGAAGTCGGCTTCATGCGTTAATTTGTCATCCTATGGAGAGGAGAGTTTTTCACGAACACGGATACACGGAAAGTTATCTTCAACTGCAACGATCGCTTTTCACATTACGGCTCCCGGTGGAGCACGGGATAAAGATTCACCTTTTCACGTTCTACTCGTGCGCTGGGAAGAGCTCAGTCCCAATTAGTGATAAGACTTCCTAGCAACAGGGACTCCGAGCAAATCTGTTCCCTTCCCACACGTTTCATGATACAAACATATCAGAACAACAACAAAAACGCCGCAAACTTTCTCTTCACGCATTGACAGTTCATTCACAACGGGGAGTGAGTTCTGGGTAAATTTAAAACATTTTGAATGAAATTGCTGGAACGCGGTACGATCTGCACCAACGTAATACCAGATCGCTTCCTTATTTTGTCATTGCTCTCTCCCTCCCTCTGCGCACAGGTACAGTACAGGGCAAATTAAATTTCGTATGCATGGGAGTATTTCAGGGAATATTTCCATACCCCTGCCGGCAAAAGGGTAAACCAATTAAGATGCAAAATCACCCTACAGCAGCGCACAGGAACAAGTTGAGCTCTAACAGCAGAACTGTTTGCCAAAGGCTATTTGTCTCCACCGAGCCCCCGGTTTCAGCAGCACCTTGCCAGGCCAATTAAAAATTGTTCTACAACTCTACAGCACCAACCAGCTCCAGCAGCAGGATTTACATCTTTTTACCCGAACGCACTGAATACGTTCTTAAACTGTTCTCATTATTGTGAAACTTTTTCCTACTAAAAGGAACCCATTTTCCACCGCCGCGTTTAATTGATAGAGACAGGCTAATGCAACGACGCAGGAACGCAAACAAAGCGAAGCACCGCACGCAAAACTTGATGCACAAACTATTTGCTCTGCGAAAGATCAGCAACTTAAAACCGCCGTCTGACGTGTACGTGTAGTGATGGAGCGAAACAGCCCTAAGCGAGTTACTTCTGTTCTGCAACCGTAACAGCTTAATCCTAGCGCGTGCCTTGCCCGCTTCCGCACAGCTCATTGACGCTCGTTTAATAGCCAACCCTAGCACGGGCTGTTCCCGGCGGTGACTTCATGTTCAATTTTTACACGTGAAACGGCGCGACGCAACACGTCTGCCTGCAGTTGGATGCAGGCTGTTGCTGTGTCACAGTTTTGCAATGAAATTATCCCTGCGGCGAAGGAAGTCACTCGGCACAAATTATGTCCCGGGGTCCATTTCCCGTGCCATTGCAACCGAGCGCGGAAACACCCTTATACCCGTAAGGTAACCTTGCTCACCTTTGCACACCGGAACGTCCACGAAGGCCGATGTGGGAAGAGGTAGATGGAATGTAACTAGCAGTGCAGTCGCCGGTCGGACCTGAGCTGTGAACATAAATTAAATGCAAATGTGACACTTTAATTCCATTAAATTGAATAACTAACTGACAGCACTACGTCGGATGTCGGATTTCTCGTGCTCTGTTGCAACGTTTCCTTTTCATTTGACTCCTTTCTTTGGTACGTGTGGCGGGCGTTTTTTTTTTGTCCTAATGAACTTTGCTTTCTTTCGCCACCCTTCCCATGTAAACTTCGGCGACAAAAGCTTTCTCCAGCGGGTTCTCAACCATCAACCAAGGCGCTTTTTTCTCCGGAGGGACGAACCGTGGCGCACTGGGACAAAGCGACAAACCGAAAATACGGCGGAAATGAACATTTAAAAAAGACAGCTCCATCCGTTCCTGTAAATCCCTGCGAGGGCGACGGGCGACTCCGGTGCGGTACAGCATCGGACGCGCCCATTATCCTCTCGGGGTCGTCCGAAAGGCTTAAGGCAAGGTTTTCGCTCAACGGCCACCTCCACTTGCTATGGGATGGCTAGTGCGAGTGGGCCTGTCTATAGAAAAAAAACCATACACTCACACACACACACACACACACAGACAGCTCATCTTTAAGTGAGTGTCACATCGTGTGGATTTTTCCTGTGACCCTGGTGCAAGCCCCGACAGCAAAAGCGGCAATCCTTTATCAGCGTCCAGAACTTGTTCGCTGGTTTTTTGTGCCACTCGCTTTTTCGTCGTTTCACTATCAGAGAACCTTCGGGCGCCTTGTCACACAGATCACCGCCGGATGCAGAGGGATAATAGCCCGTAGATAGCAATAAATTTTAATTTGTTCCCATTCCACAGACGCTCCTCGCGGTCAACCTCAGCCGGACCGGGTCCTTCGTGCGCTCAATCCAAAGGGATGACGCTTTTTGCCACTTCCTGGCACAAAACTTTCGGACCGTTTCGGCGATCCGGGGGGGGGTGTTCCTTTTTTTTGCCCTGTCGGACATGGGGAAATGAACTTGTTCTCATTTTCTGCAAAGGTCATCAAGATGCATGGTCAATGTCAACGATGGTAAAGGGAAATCTCACAGATTTTTTATTTATTTGCTTCCCCCGGAGGCACCAAACCTCAGAATTCATTGCTTTGCGGCCACAGAACACACATACACCAATCCTAACTGTCTTTTTTAGCTGGGCAGGAGCAAGGGAGTTTGGGAATTGATTTTTGTTTTTAGGGAATCCATTTCCATTTGCCAATGTTAAACCATATCGCACTGAGCTGGCAGTTAGTATTGCTTCAAAGAAATCTTATTTCATCCCGACACAAATCAGGTTGATAATCTACCAAAAGGGCCATTGTGAGCATTGGATTCAGGGAACGGGCTGACAAGAACGACATCTTCCTCTAAGACCCCCCCATCCAGGTTGATTCCTTGGTACTGTGCCACCATTTTTCCTTCGACTAGAGTTCCGACGAAACGACAGACACCTACCACATTCTCCAGCGGAACACGGCCTCGGCCTAGAAGAAGAGCGAGTGCATCACCATGTTCCACGACTGGGCATGCAAAAATTGCACTCATGGCATCATTTTCGTAATCATCAGCTCCCGCCCACCCATTCCTCCTGCCAAAGGGTCCCGGGATATAATGTCCTACACTTCGTTCTACGTTGTGCAGCGCCTGATGGAACGTTTTCGGTGCCTTTGGCTGGCAGTTTGCATTTGGCTTCCTTCGAACGGGCTTTTCTGTAAATTATTCACTTCCTCAATCCGGCCTCTTCGTGTTTGTTCGCCCGATGTGGGTTTACGCTCTCCAATGGGTCGCTTTTTCTTTCAAACTGCTCGCTGTGTGTGGGCGCTTTCCTTGTTCGCCAAAACCTTGGCTAGCGTGCACCAGGGAGGGAACCATCAAGAATGAAAAAGAAACCCCTTTCTGCACTGGCATCGAACGAATCGAACGGCCCATCGGGAAAGACTCGTCAGTAAACGACGAAACCGGAGGATGATTGCATTTTCTCCCCATCGAAGCAAGGACCCCCGCCAAAAGCCAGCAACGGCAGGTCTCCCAGGTGTGGTATCACCGGATGTTCGGGTGCCAGAGATTTTGACTGACGTTAGTCGCTCGGTTTGGCACACCGATGGCACACCGCACAGAGAGAAGAAAAAAAACACCCCGTAGCCACAGCACAGCGTCTAATGGCATTCCCAATCCAAGGAACGATCCTTTTTGCTGTTTCTGTTTGTGCCCGGGTGCCGCCCGGGGAGGACCGCAAAAAAAAAGAAAAGAATAAAATAAAGATACTCCCCGACAAGAACCTCCGCATCGCACGAGCACATGATACACTTTGTAAGGAACTGGCAACACACATGCATACACTTTCACTTCCGTCTCGGGTTCAAGCGGGACAGGCAAGCGGGCCGCGGGCAGCAGAGCGACGGGCGAGAAGCGTACACGTATGATCATTTATGAAACCAGATACTTCAACCCCGGGCCGGCTACACCGCAGGGAAATGGGAAACGAAAATTGCATAGAAAATTTATGATAAGACCGAGCATCCTTTTCATTTATCTTCTAGCTTCCCCGTACAGCAAGATGCGCTTTTCCGACACGCTTTCCCGAGATCGTGCGGGTGCGACGGGGGGCCGGGCCAAATAAAGAAAGGGTACACCGCAAGGGAAATAGTAGCACTTCCCTCAATCGATTCGATACTCCAGGCCATTCGAAGATCTTTCCCCTTGCGGTCCGCTCGGTGCGGGGTAACGATAAACCGTAGCATTTAGTTCCGCTCGCCTTTACACATGTTTGCTAAGACGATAAGATACAGGAAGCCTGGGCCGGCGTGGGTTGGGACCGGATGGCGGTAGCACCATATTTACATTAGTGCAGGGGAATGTAATCCAGATTTTTGCTCAACTTCCCTCTAATGATCATCGGCAGCCGAAGATGGATGGGATGGTAACTTACTCCGCAGGCGATACATGAACCCCCGCACGAACGTGCTGCAATAGTGACGGTTCCTTTTTTTTTGCATTACTAAGGATTTTGTAGATTATCTTGAATGTTGGATAAACGCTTCTGTGTATGCAATCAATATCTGGCAGTGTTTCTCTTACGAGCATATCCAAGAATTTCCATCCAATTCTTGCTTTTCCACCGGTCCTGCAGTAAGATCATTTTGCACTCCTAACAAACGATCCATTAGCGTCTTTACAGTATGTTTAGCTCACATTGTGCCTGTTTCGAGCGCTCCGCTTCCCACTCACCCTTCACAGCGATCATTCGAAATGTCGTCCCACACCGCCAGCCAACCGGCAGCCCTGTGTATGGTGTGTGTGTGTGGTTATGCAAAATGTGTAATCCCAACAGCACCGAACCTACCAAACCATGAAAGGACAATGACGACAGCGACACATCTCACCAGCAGTGGCGTATCGCCCAATTTCCCAAAACCAGCCCGCGCCCACCCAATGAGCACCGTTTGCTGGCAACATCCATTTGAATAACAATGAAACTTTTTTAGCCCACGGAATCTCTCACCCACAGCCACATAATAACGATGCCAACACGTTAGCATATTTTCCTCCCAACCCCCACTGCCCCTCTCTCTCTCTGTCGCTCTCTTTTTCAGCGAACTCCATTGCCAGTGTCTTTTTTGTGTGCGCCCTGCCACCGCATGAACAAGCAGCATGAGAAACGCACAGCACAATGACGCTCCGGCCCTGCGGTCCCCTGGGAGCAATTTCGATCGATTTTCTCTTCGATTTCCGAACGAGATGAAATTTGAATTTATAAATATTGACAAATTTCAATGTGTCAGCCAGACTCGAGTCAACTGCCGGCGGCGAGGTTCCGAGATTCCGACCGTATATGTGTAAGCCCGGTATGCTGCGCGCCTCCATCGCTTGCCCTTACAGTGGCGCGCAAACGAATCCGATTCGACATTCGGCGAGTACAACATACACACACAGACGTCTCCCAAGGCACGGTAACATCAGCCCGTTGAGCACCAACCTGCTGATGACAGCCACTTCCGATTTTCCATTTGCATATCTCGAGCCTCGTTGCCTAGTGGTCCAGGTTGCCCGGCTGCTCCAGGGTACAGCATGCGGGCTACAAACCAATGTCAAAGTCGACCAGAGCCCACCCGAGCGAACGGCTGGCGAAGGAAATGGCTTGTCTGTGCCAACCGTGGAAAAGGATATGTTTTGTTTGTCGAATCCGCTTCGTCTCGTGTCGCTGCCACCCTTCAGCCCGCGGGGCAATGCCCTGCACCCGTAGCGGTTCTAAGCGGTGTCGAGATAATTCCGTTATTACAGCAAAATATCAGCGTCATAACTTTGTCGTTACACTTTGGCAGCTCGGGCAGCAGTGTGCTTGCTCGGTGGTCACTGCTGGCCTCGCCGGACCCGTGCAATCGATGCTAGGACTCGCTGTACGTACAATCTACTGTTACGAGCTGAACCAGTCACAACACCCACCGGCAGCAGCAGCCTCACAGTCGCACTTACTGCATCGTCACGCTACGGGCAAACTCCTCCCTTCGGTTGAGGGCTGCCCGGTCGCCTGGGAGGGTTATAAATATTTCAACAATTTTCGCACTTGTTGAAGAGCAATCATTCGTTTGCGTTTGCAAAATTGATACCGTGGCCGAACGTTTCAGCGACCGTCACGCCTCGGGGACTTTCTCGCTCGCGCTTCGGTCGGCTCGGTTCCAAAGGACTCAGTTGACTTTTCACCCACTCCTCGTCGAAGCGGTGGGGAGGCAGGGGAAACAGCCGAACTGTGCGTGGCGACCACTGCATCATGTGTCGCATGTTGCGGGCCAAAGTTTCCCAGAAACTGGTGCTCTCGTTTCCTGGCCGAACCATCAACGCAAGCACCGTACAAATCAGCTTTTCAATTACCGAACGTCCTGCGGCAGTGTGATTAAATTTCACTCAATAATAATGGATGGGTGCTATTTTCAGCATTATTAACTCGCCGCTCTGATTACTTCTGGCTGCGGAACGGCACATATGATGCAAGTGAGGGGTGTCATTTCGTGACAAAAAAAGATTATTATAGCTATGGTGACTAATTATAATAAACATTACTACCCTTCTGATAGAGCAATTAAAATTATGGCAAGAAGCCGTTCGGCACCCATATGCCAACGTGCGCCATGCCGTTGTGCTTGAGCTACAGCAACAAACATCGAACAAACAAATATCAAACGCATTTCATTCCCGGTCGACAGGGCACGAACGAAGCCATCCTTCAAATTATCATAAACGTGTTTTTATTCGTCGGCGCCAGCTCTTTAGCTCCATCACGCCATAAATAACATCATGCTTTTGCACACACAACACACACACACACAGACCGTGGCCATTCGTCCGTCCGACCGTTCATTGTACGCTCGTGTCAAACTTTGTTATCCTTTGCCTCGATTCAGTGAAGCACAGAATGCACTAACGAAGATTTCCCGACCGTCGTGGCCGCCGAACCGCCTGTACTATTGTGTGGTTGGCTCTCTCCCCTCCCCTCCCCCCCACCCCTCTCTCAATGGCTTCCATTTGGGTCCCATTTCCACCCACTGTCACTCACCAATTCATTCGCGTTTCGCTCAGTAACACGGATAGATTTCCACACGACAGCACTCGAAGAAAAATGTTTCCTATTTCCTCTTCAGGGCACCTCAGTACCACTCCCGTCCACGGAGGCATGAGGGCGATAGCAAAAATCGAACAGGAAAAGGGAAAGCCAAATGGTAGGAAAAAAGCGCCAGAACGTAGCAGGGCAACAGCAAAAAAACATAATACATCAAGAACCTCGGAATCGACCGTAAGTTATGCTCATGCATACAAAAGAAGGTTCACTCAAATGTGCGGTGATTTTTCATCCGGTTTGGCTTTCAGCGGCAATGTGTTCGGTAAAATCTCAGCAATCGTCGCTCCAGAACACAAACGACCGCCAAGCTGGAGGCTGGAAGCTCGGCCGTAAAAAAGGACACCCACTCACGGAGCAGCTGCTTGGATGCTTGCAAGTGACTGAATTGTGTTTCTTAAGCACGTAAGTTTTTCTGGTTGCGCTTGCCGGAGACGCTCTACTAAAAGTCCACAATTCTGTGGGCGCGGGTGTGTCGGGCAATCATCCCAAGTGGAGGGAGGAGGGTTTGGAGGAGAGTTGTGGTGACGCAGCATGTAGATAAATAAGCAAGTTTTTCCTCTATCCACTTCCGCCGGGGCTGGAGAAAAAAGACACCACAGCGAACATGAATGCGTTCCGTCGACAACTGAGGCGAAATGCTCCGGGAACTGTAGCTCCAAGCAAAGACAACACACACACAGAGACACATCGAGGGATACGGGAACATCAGTTTAAGCGCAGTTGTTACTCGGCACTGCACACGCCAACCACATAAAGCGCATATTTTCCACCGGCTTACACTCTCATAAAAGTAAATATCAGCTTTTTCCGTGGCGACGAGCTTCGCCGGCTTGTACCGAAAAACGATCCGAGCCCGCTCGGTGCCACTGCCACCGAAAACGGTCACCTCGTCGATCAGAAGTTGTAAGGGCAGGGGGAAAAAAAAAACAACCCCCCCCCCCCACCACACAACAAAACATAAAACTCTCAGCACTTCACATCGCTGTCCTATCCCTTTTAGGTGCACACTTTTTCACCGACAAAAAACGAAAACTTTGCTCGATTTCAACAGTCCCCAAGAGAGGAGAGGAACGTTTCTTTGTCCCTACAAACTTCCCGAAAGGGTTGCTCGGGATGGGATGCGATTTGGTGGAATTTCAAGTTGCTCATCCGTTTGTCTCGGAATGGCGTATGCAACTCGGGACCCACTCGCCATTCCGGGTGTCGAAATTATACACTCTGACACTTCCTCACTCCGAAAGGTGAAGTTGCTGAGTGTTAAAAGAAGAAAGGTACGGTCACACTATCTGCCCTCCAACCACCACCACCACCATCCAAACAACTTTCTTTGATGCAAGCAACTAAATTGAACAAGATTAACCGAGCTGAATGGCCCCGATTACCACGTGCCAAGCAAGCAAGGAATGCCACCACAGAGACACTTCGAGAGGGCCTTAACAAACGGAAGCAACACCATTTCCCCGCACACGAGTGGGCACACCGTCTTAGCCGAACCCGCTTACCGGAAACCGTGACAAGAGGACACCGACACCGATGCTGCCAAGAAAAACGTATCCCCGGACAAGCAAAAAGCGGCGCGCCCGCTTTCAACATAATTCTAAACAGTCCAAACAAATTGCGGTGCTGTTTGTGTTTGTTTCCTTTCGTTTCCGTCTGTTTCTTTTTTTCTCTCTATCGCTCTCGCTCTCTCGCCATGTGTAGGATTCATGAGTGAATCGACCGAAAAGCAGTGCTGCTACTCAAACTTTCAAACGACGACCATTGGACGAAGGCGACAGCGACGCTGGTGGACACACTTGTACTCCGCTGGCCATTATGCCGAGTGAAAGCGAGTGAACGGATCACACTCTCACACACACACACACACTCTACCCCGCCACAAAGGCTGGGAAGGATCGACCGGCACCGGCAGTAAAAGAACACACACTCAACATCGTCATTTGTAACATTATGCGATGTCGCGTACACATATATGGCTCTTGTGAAGGCACATGTTTGGCCGAAAACACACGCCAAAAAAAAAAACTAACGGACAACCCGGGGACATCCTAATCGGGGGATCGAGTGAACCAAGGACAAGGTAGTGAAATCGAGCCACACAAAAAGCCTTCAGACGGCAGAAGGCAAACGAATTGCACACCCCATGCATTGAAAGGCAAAAAAATGTATCACCAGGTTCGGTCCGCGTGCGTTTCCACGGGGGTGCCTGCACCACACACTACCGCCTCATCACGGCCTCAAGGATCCCGTAAAGACATCGTTGCTTGGTTTTTATAGCGCCATGTGACTTGTTCTGTGTGTGTGTGTGTGTGTGTGTGTGTGTTTCGTTCCGTTCCTTTTTTTTCTTGCTCGCTAGCCAGCCACCAAGTAGTGCAATCCTCGTATTGAGCCAAACAATATTGCAGAGTACAATTGGAATGGACTTGCAAAGCTACAGCGAAAAAAAAAACAACTTTCTGTCCGGAAAAATGGTGGGGCGTGCGAGCAGCCAGCACCAACGCTAGGCGATAAAAAACGATAACATAGGAAGCGGACTCTGTTACATCGGGTTTATTTGCGGATAGGAAGGCGGAATGCGGCACCAGAGCAATTGGTAAAGCAATCAGATTAACAGCAGTGGACTGGACTTCTTTTTCTCCCATGCAAGCTCATGCCCGGAGGCTCATTAGTAGCTCTAGCGATTGAAAATTTGTGAGATTAAATTGTGAGAATCATGAACTAACGTTTTCTGCATCTTTGCCTTTGACTGTTGGTTTCATTTCCAAACATCTGATCAGAAATTCGACAAAGCATCAAACAACACCTGTACACTGTGGTGTAACACTCACTCCATTTAATGAAGAGAGACAGCTCCTGCATCTGAAACTACTCTCAAGGCAACGTCAGGTCTAACCTTCCACCATAATCCTCCATCGTAAAAAGTAACCAAACAACAGCTGTCTTATGAACAGGCCGTAAATAAACAGCAACAAAACCAAACATCACTATTACCTTCGGTAATAGTCAAACTTGCCACATCGTCGAACGTAGCTGCCCGGACCATTATTCAGCGAACCTGCCCGGTAAGCTGCGCAACCATTCTAGGTATTTCGACTAGCGGACCATTTAGCAACCCATTATGGATCCAAGAGCGCACGGAGCTAGTGGAACT